>NC_071466.1:188662998-189297998 GCF_028500815.1 Rissa tridactyla | reverse complement strand
TCTGGACTGTAGCTCTGAAATAGAAGTTTGTTTTAAACTTCTATGCATATGGATATTTTTCAGACTACAAAAAAAACTTCTTAGTGCTTTTAGTAAGATACTAATTTCCTTGCCAAGATTTATTAGACACCTAACTAAGTCTGACAGGGACATAATTATAAGGAATATATCCCTCTCTTGCAGAGTAGCCTGAAGGAGTACTGGTCATCACATTGCATTTCCATCTGTTTGCTGCGTTCTCTGAAGTGTGATCTATGTTGAATGTATCTGAAAGCTATGGGTATGAGGGAGAGTGAGGTTCAATCAGCATGTAGTCATATATCCATCAATCGCATGCTTCCAGTGCTATTGTCTCAATTTGAAGATATCATGGTATGATTCCCAAGAATTTGTTTGTAATAGACCTCTGAAATGTCTAGCTGGCTTTGGGTACTCATCATTGTGGCTCCTGCAGAGCCTGAAATTAAAAGTTCTGACAAGAAGCCAGGAATAAATCTCTCTGTGTCACGCTCGCTTTCCTACTCTCGTTCTCTGTTGCTGCTCTCTCTCCCTCCCACTTTCTGTTTTTGTTTTGGACCAGCCTTACTGCTGCTTCATAGTTACGTATGATGGTAATATTTTTTGTCACCCCGGCAAGCACACTGAATAAAGGTTCTAATGAAAATAGAATTTTTCTGATTTATTCCCAGTCAATTAGGACAGACTTCATGCATTTCATTGTCTCAAGCTGATTTTGTGTTTTTACAGTGCTTTCAGCCACCTGTCATTCTGTCACTTGTGCTGACTTCAGTGTATAGGAGTATTAACTCTGACCTATAGGGAATAACATTGAACTGTCACCGTTTATAATTTTAACATTTTTTAATTGTTTCATTACCTTTTTTCTTTCCAAAATTACTGTTTTTTTTCAGTCCTCACATGAGGTGGTTTTGTTGCTTAGGATTTTACAGATTGATGTGCTCCTCTAGCATTTTGTTAATAGTGGGTTTCAAGTGAGTCTTAATCTGTTTACAACATTGAATGTAAGTGACACAAATAACTGGTAATATGATTTCTTAGTTGGTAGTGGTGGATTTTTTGTGACTCCTCTTGTAATGCTGGATATTTACTTTAAAATGTTATCATATGGACATCTTGATGTGCATTTATGTTTTTTTCTGTTGAGTTTCATTGCATGTTTGGTATTACAAACTCTTCATACATAATGGTGTGGAAAAGGGAACCCCCCCATGGATATATAAATTCATTAAATCAAATGGACTGTTTTCAAGTGAGATGGATGATGACAGCGTATGTGCAACTTTATATGCAAGTTCTATTGCAAACAGTTCAATACCAAGGATTATAGCAAGTAGCCTGACCAGCGATCTCTGACGAAGCACACTTGTTTCAGCAGCAAACATTATCGAATGTTCTATTCCATTATGCATAATAGCAGTTGTAATTATTCTGTGGCAGTTTCTCCTAACTTTATTATTAGGATTGCTGTACCTAAGCCTGTGAGCTCATGTTCTGTTCCCCAAGCTATAAGCAAATAAGTTGTGACCTTCTGGTATTCACTAGCAGCATAACAACTATCAAGTTAATCATTATTTATAGTAAAAGGGCATGCTTTTAGCCTCCTACTTACAGAACCTCATGTCCTGTGAGGCTTCATCATATGGCTGGGGATCTCAATTTGCATGCTTTTAGCATTAGATTAGTTAGTAATTGGGAAGAGTGAATGTTTTGTGACTTCTGCACCACAGTTCTAAATTAAGACCTGTGTGTCTCATTTGTAGCAGGCTATTATGCCAAGAAATCAGGCAAACAAGTTATAATGCTTCAAGCTAGAGGAAGGAAGAAGCCCTGGTATTATTTTGTTTCTTGTAAAAATAAAGAGCCCTTGTGACCCTATTTGTTGACTACTTTTTCAGAAGCTGTATTTTTGTTTTGCTAGACCTGAGACCTTACTACTAGTAAAAATGTCATGGGGAGTAAGTTGTCTCTGAATACACTGCATTAAATTCTTTCTATGCTTTTTTTTTTGTGTGTGTGGAATCACAATTTATGTTATTTACGTTAGAGAGACTTGCTGAAGGATTTAGATTATTTTTTTTAATGGAAAAATGTAATTCTTGATGTAAAATGAAAGTTGTTTCCTTCTAGTTTCCCTTACATTTCTTCTACTAAAACAGTATTTTTGTCTGTGCATTTTGAATATGTCAGGTTGTTTAGTGGGAAAGAGAGAAAAAAAATCTACATTGCTGTCTATCTCTCAAACATAATTCTAATGTGTAACGAGTTGTATATCTACTCTGTATGTCAAAACCACGAGCAACGTATTGTTAAAAATAGAAAGCAATATGGTATTACATTCAGAGTGCTTTAAGTTAAAAAGATTATGCAATATCCAAATGTATTTAAACTCTAAAGCATTTCCTTTGTTTAAATACAGAAAACAGTAGGAGTCAACTGGGATAATGCAACTAGGGTATACTGTAGCTACCTGGTGTATTTCTCTGTAAGATTAAGTTGATGTAGATTTAGTTGAGAGGAAAAGTTTGTGAACACTCATTTAAATCTTTTCTAAGTATCAGCTATGCAATACATTACCTTTTGGAACAATGGGTTTAAAATTTCCATTTGTTTTGACTTTCTCTTTTGGCCCTTTAAGGTAGATCTTTTTGAGTACTAAGCAGTTTACTTTGTAAGAATATGCCATATATATGATTCCTGCTTTGTAAAATTGGCCTCTTTGCCTTATATTTAGTATAATTTTTAGGTTGTGGCCCATATGTACCTGCATTTGGTAAAATAAGTATGACTGTGAATTGTTTGTGAACTTGTATGTAAATAATTTGTTTGTAAAGATACTATTATTTGATGGAAGAGGCTAAGAAGGTGGACAATCGTTCTGGAATATCCTGATTAAAAAAAAATATTATCAAATATCTTCTACTTAAGTTATGGTTTTCATTTATCTGGCTCTTGCAATGCGTATACTCTAGTAGATAAAATAGCAATAGGTGTTAATATATTTATAGTTTAGACTTGGACCATATCTCAGTGGATATTAAGGTGATTTGCTTTGATCTGCAGACTTACTTGGCTAGAAATTTGCCCTTATAGTCCACAGCTCAAAATGTAACTAGCCTCATTTGCTGTTTGACTAAACATATTGCGACATTTCCCTCCCCCCACCCTGACATATTTAGTCTTTTGATCTATTATATTCCTTGCTGTTCATGGGAATTACACCTAGTCAAGACCCCAGCACATTCTTTCTCGTTGCCCTTGGAAAAGCTAGTTTTTCACAGATACCATGTGAGAGAGGTCTTTATCAACTGGTTTGGTTAGAAAAGAAAAGATGAATGAGGAAACTGTAGTAAAAAGAAATCACCACTTTTAAATCGCTTTTGAAGTTACGAATAAATACTAAGTATCCGTCTTGGTTTAGGAGCATAGTTTTTAGCCTGGATTACTCTTAAATACTTTCTGTCTTAATACAAGGAGTATTTGTATTGAAATAACCCCTGTAAAAATCAACGAAGACAGTACTGTGATGGGCTACTTCCTTCCTCTGCCCTTTCTGATGGGTTAACTCAGAGCCAGCATTGACCAGGTACCCTGGTTTTGTACCCTGTCACACAAAAGAATTGTGTACAGTTCTATGTACCTCCTAATACTCTGTACTAATTAATTACTTGGTTATTTTAATGTTGATGTTAGTGAACAGCCTCATTTCACTGTATGGTTCTCTGAGAGTTCATGCTTCTTCGTATCCTGTTACAGAAGGCTCACATTTACTGGCAGCGTCAGCGTATGCTGTAGGTGTAGGGTTTGTTTTTTCCCTTTGCAAAAGGTGAGAATTAGTATTGTTACAAGTACCTATTTAATTTTTAGTGCATTATGCTTGTATAAGCAGTAAGATGCCTGCAAAAAGTTTGCTTTTTCTGGGGCTTAGTGTTCTTGGTTCTCCTTTGGTTTTAATATTAAATGATATGCAGTAAAGGCAATCACTTCTTTTCATCAGACTTGTCATAAGTATGTGTAATTTAATTTGCATGCGGTAGTGCATTGAAAGATGCGAACTACACTTTGTCATAAAAGAATGACATTTAACATGGCATTTAATAAAGACATATATTTCCCAGAATGCAACAGGTTGTGGGTGGGTACAACAGTTTCTTCAATGGGTACATTTTTACTGCTTTTAATGGATTGCACCTGTTGATGGAATGAGAGTTAGGTGGAAGATTCACAGAGGAAATGTAGATCTAAAGCTATTTTTTCCCCCCTTTCTCAGCCTTCTTTGAATCCTGGGGGAAGACAAGCATCTGATGTAGTGCTCTTAAACCACTGGAGCATTCGAAATTATGATGTACAACGTGGGGACATTGTATCATTGGTGTAAGTAATTTCACATCTATTTCAATACATGTTTATATAAATGTTGAACCATCAGTATTTAATATTTAATGTACAATACTAAGTAGATATATGAACAAGGAACATGAATTTTTTAATAATGCATTATTGTCATTCCTATAAACAGTTTTCAAAATTCAGATGTTTGAAGAATGCATTACCAAGATTTTACTTGAAAGGAATGTAAGATATTACAGTATAAATATAAAGATATTACAGTATAAATGTGTACCAAAATTGCCAAGAAAAAAGCGCTGTGAGATGAAGAGAGAAAATAGATAAAACATTATGTGGCTTAATGGAGTATACTTTTTGAGTTGTTTGGCTGTACACTCATATTTGTGAGAAAAATAGTGTTTCTTTACCAATTAATACTAACTTTTTTTTTTCCCCCTGGAGAAATCTGGCTACTGAATAAAATTTTAAATAAGATCACAAGAATTCAGCTGTCTCCATAAAGGACAAATGTAGCAAAACAAAAAAATAATTTTACAATTATTATGGGGAGGTCTATGTATCAAGCCAAAAGGTGGCAGTGTTTCGCTGTTGAAAATATGCAAGACTAAGAGAGGACAGAAACTCCATTTCAGCCTTAATGTAATAATAGAAATGGAATGTCAAAGTGTGCATAACTGACGCAATGATATAATACATACTCATCGTACATGCTGCTTGGATAGTTGAAGCTTAAGGTTTTAGTTTTGTAAGTGAAATGCACAATATGTAGATTATAACAGAACTCTCTTTGGAAGCTATATTGTCTGTCTTCCTTTTTGTTGTATATCTCTTCTGATTGTCCCATTTTTTTGCCTACCTCTTCACTGTAGTGGTAATTTATATGACAATTTTCATTACCAGCTCTTAAAGCAAACTACACTTTATGGTGTGTCTTATTGTCTGGCATGTAAGATTTTCTGTAAATGGTCTAGCTACAAATATGAATTTATTCATGTTTCCAACACCTAATATTGCAAAAGGTCTCCAATTTCAGGTCACTTAATGACTCCTTGTAAAATTTGATTCTGCCTACGTGTGCATCTCTCTGTCCAAGTCATGCTCTGGTGATTGTTTAGAACAGTGAATGTAACTGATTAGTAATTAATAGACTGAACAGAAGATGAGCATGTTGTCTGATCAGAAAACAGAATGAATAGTTTCATTCTTATTATACTTCTTGAAGGTTTGTGGTACCATCTGAGCCATCTGCATTGATTGCTTTCACTCTGCTATATCTTTGGGCATGATAACTAATATTTTAGATGCTGTGGGTTTTTTCATATGTATTGAAAATTTTGCCTATTATTGGTGGAGCTTATGTACACCCACATGGAAGAAGTCACATTGTATTTAGGCACTGTACTGAGGTTTTTCTTAATCTTCAGGGAAGTACTCTGAATAATCAGACTAGAGAATTAAAAAAACACTTTAACAACAATACAAAGGAAGTTAAACAATGTAAAAATAATCTATTGAATAGTTCTGATATGAAAATAGTGAAGGATATTTTATGTATCAGTAAAAACTTTTAAGTTGTTAAGTACTTCATGATAGGGGTCTGTTAGAAGCAGCTTTGGCCTACCAGCTTATTGTAATGTGAAGTTTTTAATTGTGTTGTAAAGACTTGCAGGGTACAGTATCTGGATGTAATTTTGTACCCATGTGAGTGGTTTGAGACTTAAGTTCTGGTACATGAGACTTTCATTGTGTAAACGGGTTAGTATTTTTATCATTTTCATTTCAGTTCTTTACCTATGATTTCTATAACTCACTTGTGAATAGACAACCTATGTATGTATATGTATGAATTTTACTTGGTGGCCTTCAGAGGATATGGCTGATTTAGGCGAGGCATGAACAGGGAAGGCCGGTCTCCCATCAGCTGCTGCTTTTTCTGTTCCTGTTAGAAATTCAGATGAGAAAGTGTTGGTGTGACTGAGATAGGCAGATGGGTATGTAAACCGTCTTTCCTTTCATATCCTGCTTGGCTGCTTAACATTTTCCTGCTGTCTCCTCGTTGCCAAGTCATAGCAGAAAATAACTATGAGGTTGTGGGAGCGTGGTCTTTTGCAGAACGAGCTGAGGTCAAATATTCCTTCATGGCAGCTTGACCAGGGCCATCCAAGCTCTTTGCTTTCTTCATACCATCAGAAATACTGTGTCACTCTGGGTGGGTGCTGTTTCTATCGCAACTCTTAAAAGGGATTGTTGAGATCCCAACTGGCAAAGTCCTGTGGAAGTAGATGGCTGCCAGCCAAACCTTGGAGCAAAGAGATGAGTTAATCTTGGTGGCCCTGGACGCCCGAAGAGAGATCACCCAGCCTGTGATTACGTGTGCGATACTGCTCGCAGATCCAAAAGTTTTTCTTCTCTGATCCAGTGTAGTTCTTGATGAACATACATTTTTGTTATTTGCTGACTTTGGTAAAAACTGAGCACCCAAGTACTTCGTGGTGGTTGTGGCTGGTTAAGGTATTAAATGTAGACTGCAAGTTTATGGAAACATGTGCTGTGTCTCTGTTATCCCTGTCTCTGCATCTGATGTGGATGTAACTATGCATCACAACCACAGCTGTAAAATCAGCCACTGTCTGTGCACGCATGTGCATATACCTGGCTTTAGACATAATATTTAGGATGGCATTAACCCTTAAAAGTATAAAATCAGAGTCAGATAAAAACAGTGGAGCCAATAAGTTGGTAGCAAAGAATGGTTTGTTTACTCACAGTTTAGTGTTTTACAAATAGTTAAATCTTACCTCAGCGTTTTAGAAGATGTTTTAAAGTAATGTTTTTCCTTTTGGCTTAAACTCTTCCTTGTTGATACCAGAATTAAGAGAGCTCAATGTTACATCTCACAGCTTTGGAACTCACAATTTTAAGTTGGTTCAGAACTAAGGGAAATTAATATCATCCTTAATTTGATCACTTGCTTGAGTGCTTAATTTAGATACTGCTATATTACTGGGACTTAATAAATTAAAAATCAAAACAGGAATATTTTTTCAATAAATTAAGTAATTTCCATCATTCTGTGTTCCAGAATGCTACCTTTGCATCTCTGAAACAGATGCAAAAAAGAAGTGTGTTATTTTCTTTGGTTTGGAAATGCATTTATTTATCTTCAAAGAGAGAATGTAGTCATGTGGCACAGGAGATCATCTTTAAAAGATAAATGAATGCCTATTTTTGCCAGGCGGACCTTGATCAGAGCTCTGCTGAGGTATATCCCAACAGTTACGTAGAACTTTATCAGATATTGCAGAATGAGTTATCGGATGTGTAGACTTCTCCCAACTGGTTTTACTCTGTAAAGTTTGAATGCCAACAACATTGTAGCATCACAGTATGGGCTGTACAGCTCATGCGGGTCCTTAGGAATACATGCTGCAACTGTACTTCCTGGTACTAATCGAGATAGTGCTCTTCTGTTGTGTATTAATGGGCATTTTTGCCAGCTTACCTATATGTAATTTGATTTCTACTGTGTACAAATGTAAGTGGTGTTGTAAAAAGGTGTTGCCAAAGAGCGATTTATAGGTCTAGAATTCATTTTGGTTGTCTCTACTGAAAACCCTATATCCTGAATGTAAAATCTTGCCTTCTTTTTATTACAAAATTCCTGTCCTAATATAGAAAAAAGTTGTTACAACATGTAGAAGATCGCAAAAATCAGCATATGTATACTGTGTATGTAGAATTTTATCTAGATAACAAAATTTAAGTAAGCTTTTGAAATGAAGACACAACAGTACTAATTCAAACATTTAAAATGTGGGGTTTTTTAAAATAAATAAAAGTTTGGACCTAGTCTTGTTCTTTACTTGTTTAATAGGGTTTTAACAAAGGAGTTAGCAGTGACTGTAGTATATATAGGATTGTTAAATTTTGAATGATGAAATTGCAAGGCTGTAAATATTCACAGATACTGATTTTAGCATTTGGAGTTTATGTTACTTCTCTAACAGAGAGAAAACCTTCTCTAAGGTGTGACTGAGAGCAGGAACCTACTTGCTGGGTAGGTTGCCAGGTGTCCCTCCTTTACTAATTTAGAATGTGTGCTTATGCATTTAATAAAAATAGCTATGCTAATGTAATCTGGAAAAAGACTGAGAACTAATGCTGTTCTGTACATTCTGAATGGTAACACTCTTCTAAAGTTTTCAACTATAATAGCTAAATGAAAATGGGCAGTATATTTAAAAACATGTTTTTAAAGGTCAGCTATAATAATAAAGAAATAAATGTTGTATATTTTGTCAGCTTCTTGTGAGTTCTTATATAAAAGGATAATTGCTTTAAGTACAAAAACAACTTTTTACATAGAAAATTTCTTGACATTACAAAAAAAAAAAGCTTACTTCCTATCTTCTACCCTGATGAAAGATATTAAGTAGCCTCTGTCACTGCTTCCTCTGACTATAAGGTTATGTTCAGGCCTTGCAGCAAACTCCCTTGCTTTTGGTAACTGCTAAGTATTTTTCTGTAAGGTTACATGTTTTGAGCTCTGAAAAATCCAGTGTAGATCAACACTCTGGAGGAAGAATCAAAGTACTGCACGTGAGGTTGTCTCTGCTGCTGTATCCCTCACTGATACCTGTTCAGAAATGAGAATTGGAAGATAGTTGCTGTGATGATTTTATGTGACGGTTCAACAAGTTTCAGCCTATTCACACAAAACTGAATAATCCAAATTTTGAAGGAATGTGGTCTTGTTCAGTTGATGGAAGCAAGAGTTCTCACGTGGTGCGAAGTGAATACATACTATTCATAAAACATCACTAATTGGAATTTCATTAAGACGACTAGCCTAGTAAAATAAAAATCAGTAAGAAGGTACTTATTGAAGGAACTGCCTTGAATTTGAATCAGTAGTTGTAATTATGAAAAGACTTCCTACTAAATTCTGATAGATGTAACATGAATAGATATTTTAAGAAAGCTTCTTTCTGACTGAAGTACTGTACAACGTTTTACGAATTCCTCTGCCTGACCTTCTTAAGTCTTCCAATTTCTATTCTATTTTTGTTTGTACTTAGGTCCCTGTACCAAGTCATCTGTCTTCTGGCAGGTAGAACACTGCAAAGGAGGTTGTGCTGACATAGAAGCTAAATAATCACTTTACTTTCTGTGCCTCAGTGACCTCAGAAAATCTTTTCCTATTCTGTTCTTTTAGCTGGGGAAAAAAAAGCCCTCGTGTCTTTTCCTGATAAAAATCAAATATTTAGTTCTACTTTTATTATCTTTGTTACAATCTATTCTTAGAGTAGATTTGGTAGGAGTGTGTTAATACTGTTGATGAAAGAAAGACTTGCATCTTGTACTTACAAAGTAAGTAAAATCCATTTTCTAAGGGAAGTTTTTAGATACCGTACATCATCCCTGGTTATATTATGAAGTGCTCTGGTTGGGTTTAAGTGAGCAATTATTGTAATATTGTGGAAACTGAGCAGTTGTGGAGGAAAGAAGTTGTTGTAGTTAAAGTTATGGGTATTTAATTTAAAGTCTGTGGATACGAATAGGAAGTGTACAAGATTTGTTTGCAAGAATCATGACTGGAGAGAGTCTGTCTAGAATCTTTAGGCTGAAAAGTAACATATATGACTGTTATGACTTACAGACCCTTTAGTCATCAAATTGTAATTTGGAGAATTAAAAATAAATATATTTTCTTTTCTAAAAAGTTCATTACGTGGAAGTCAGATGGCCTAGGCCATTTGTGAAAGAAGTGTTAGTTGATCGGGAAGAGTACTGTATTGTTGTAAGCATTGCCAGTGAGAACTTCATATTCTGGTTGATTTTGATTTTATCAGCCTTGTTATTGAATTAAGTACCATGCTACTGAATTAAGAAAGAAATTGTTGCTTGTTGCATATTTATTAGAGTATCCATTAGAATACTACATTGCAGGTTTACTAAGAACCACTTAATTGATTACCGAGTTAAGCTAATCGGACAGAAGAAAACATTAAGCTTATATACATTAAGCTAACATAAACTGGTAATTAAAAAAGAAGAAATTGTCATTCTATCACAGCAATATATGTCAGATAAAATTATTAAGTCTACATCAGGTAGTTGATAGGATATAAGTGGGTCTGGAACATTGCTCAACGTATGTCAGATAAAATTATTAAATCTACATCAGGTACTTGATAGGATATAAGTGGATCTGGAACCTTGCTATAAGATCAGTAATTTTGCAGATGTTGAGATTTAATAACAGAAGACCATTAACTGAATCACTTTATTTTTTATTCTAGTTAGCATCCCTTGGATAAATTTATGGACATCAGTGTGGTTGTCAGAAATTCTGTTTAAAATGTGAATTCCTACTAGTTAAAACATAGTTTAATCTTAATGACTGTTCATAAGATAATTCCATCAGTTCTCATTTGAGGTATTTGTCTTATAGTGGCTGAAGGGTGCGACTTGGAAAAAACTATAAAAGGCTGTTACTGTGTCTTTTGCTGTTGTTTTTGGGATTTTGTTTTGGGTTTTTTTGGGTTTGTTTTTTTTTTTCCTTCTGCATGTAGCCTTTGCTCTTCATTTAAAATACAGCATTGGGGGACTTGACAAAAATAATTAAACTCAGATGCACAGTCTGTGATATTTGAATGAATTTACTGCTGAGATAAATAGCATAAAATTTCACTAAGACACATTCTAGTGAAAGTGGAGGGAAATTGTGTCCTACCAATCTCAGTACCAATTCAATAGCATCAAGATTAAATCTGGTTTATACAGGATCATCTACTGATCAGTACTCCTTAAGTATTTTTCTTCGTGGCCCATCTGTATTTACACAGGAATAACTGCAAGTTATGGTTATGTTGCAACTCAGCCAATTTAGGATGTGAATAATAAAAACAAGTTCCATTTGAAGTTTCATCCAGACATATATATGTCTGATTCTTTGAAAAGCAAGAAAGATGGGAGGAAAACTAGGTTCTGTTGTAAGGTGATTAGATAAGGTGTTAGCCGCTAATTAATCCATAAGGAGGACCTGTGTTCTGCTGAAGGAGTACTGTTAACAGAAATTTTCAATCTCAAACCAAAATTGATTTATTTATTCATTTGATTAATTTATTTTTACTTCACTTTTTAGTGATCAGGCCTATGAAGAGGAAAAGGGGGGGAAAAACCCATTTTAACAAACAAAATGACTTTTACCTGCCTCTGTTCAATAGAAAAGAGAACAGCATAGAATAGGTTTCCCTACTGTTCTTGATGATGGGCAATCATAGTATGTTGGAGATCCTGGGTCTAAGTGGGCAGCTGCTTGAAATATTGCAGAGATTACAGCTGTGGTTTGATTGGCTGGAAAGCTCTCTGCGATCCTGTAACTCCCTGCCTTACACTGGGATGGCTGACTGCCCTGCGAAGGTCATGTTGAGCAAAGGAGCTTGAAACCTGCCTTGGTTTAGAAAAATGTCACTTTTACCTTTTGAAATATTTATAATTTAGATGCTAGGAACTTGCTTTGCTTTCAGCAGAATCTGGTGATTTAAATGCCTGCTGCGATGTATGTACAGAAAGGTAAAAGCATATTTTTCTTAAACCTTTTTTCTTTAACCTTAAGAAAATTGACAACTCTGATAGCGAAATATTTGATATATTTTTTCTGAGTACATTTCCAACTGCTGAGAAGTAATTACTGGTTATTTATGTCTGGCATTACTTGTAGGTACCTAGAGCTAGGAAACATTTTACAAGTCAGTGAAATAGTCTACACAATCTCATTGCTGGAGGAGGCAGGAAATACGATTGTTTCAGCAATTAACGAGGAATTTCAAAGCTCATTCTCTATAGGGTACTCAGATTAGACACATCCTTCTTAAGTAAATTCAGACTGAGCATCTGTGATGGTATAGGATAAAAAAAGTCATGGGTATTCATATCCTTGCACAAAAATATCAAGTATATTTTTGATTATGGTAAGTATAGATGGATCATAATTTTTGAATGTGTACTCCATCTGCTGAACAGATAGGATAGCTTGAAGCTTTAGAGGATTGTTAAACTGAAAGTAAACTGATAGTTTGCTGAAAGTCATTTCCTTCCCTTGAAGGTAAAGGACTTATGGGGAAGCCAATGCACCAACCATGATTTCTAAAGAAGATATGTATCAAAGTACTTAAACTTAGGTTCCACTGAACTGATGAAATTCAGAGTGCTGAACTGATGAAATACTAGATTCAGTTTAAGATAAAGTTCTCACTAGATTAAGATCTTATCTTTCATACTGCTTTACTTGAATTGTGAATGATTCCAGAGTAATACACATTTTGGCTCTAAAGCTGCTGTATCAACTTCTATTCTGAAGAAGTTGTTCTATACTTAAAAAGAGAGGCAGTAAAGAAAAGTCATTTTTGTAGACCAACTCTGCAGATCAGCTTACTCTTTCTTCTTCATATGAAACCATTCTCTTTCAAAGATATACCGTTCCTTAACATCAAGGCTTGCATATTCAAATGCTAAGTTCTATTACCTGCAATAGTATGAAAGCTTTAACACAAAAATGTATGTAGGATGTTGTAATATGATTCAGCAATGCTTGAAACCTAGAATGCAGTAATTTTTCTGAAGCCGTGAAGGCTGATAACTTTTATTTTATTTTTCTGAAGTCCTGGACATATGCTATTAAACAAATGAAATCGGTTGTTCTATAGTTTTTGAGTACGCAAAAAGATACCTAAATACATTTTAGCATTTTGTGCAATTAGGCTGCTTTTGTTTTGTGTACAGTCTGCAAAATACTGAGGTGATATTTTATTATATGGGGTATTTCATACAGTGTGTTCTTGGACAAATTGTAGTTTAAATACTGCCACAGCTGACTTCATATCTTGTAGTAATAACTTCCCCTAAGCCAGTTTAGTCAGTTGTATTATGAGCAACCATAAATATTAACTGCAGAATGTTACTTCTAGGAATCTTTCAATGAACTATACATATGCTGACAAAGTGTATTCTGCTTACACATCAAAAATATTTATTTCCAATCTAATTGGTGAAGTTGGAAGAAAAACCATGGGTCTTGACCCATGCTGAGTATATTGTGGACATGAATATTTTTGCATGTAATAAGCAGAGTCTTGGCCTTGTTTTCTTTTTTTTTCATCCTGTTAGCAAACGCAAAAACAAGGGAATGGCAAATTATCAGGTTTAAAATTATAATTAACCTTATCATCACTGTATTTTCTAGGGAAATTATGTTAGGCTGTATTCATGAATGTAACATTAGTTTTTTATGTGCAATCAGCTGCTCCTGGAAAGTTCACTTGGACAGAATTTATCTTTAAATACATGCTTATATATTTGTTCAGCTGAGAGAGGACCTTACTGCTGTTGTCAGCTGTCTGTCTGTAGATTAGCTACAGAGAAATGGAGTCAAACTCTTCTCAGAGGTGTGCAGCAAAGGGACGAGAGACAATCATCACAATTGCAGCAAGGGGCATTCTGACCAGATATAGGGGGGAAAAAAATGCACAATAAGAATGGCTAAGTCATTAGCCAGAGAGACTGTGAAACCTCCATCCTTTGAGGTATTTAAAACTTGACTAGCAGAAGCCTGAGCACCCTGATCTACCTTTGAAGTTGCATCTGTTTTGGCCAGCAGTTGAAGTAGATGACTCCCAGAGGTCCCTTCCAACCTGAGTTATTCTGTTTGTCCACATCAAATGAAATTTCAGCAATGGAACTTTTAAGATATGAGACATAATTGCTATACCCTTTCAAAGCTAGTCGTCAACATTACCAGTTAGTGTTTACAACATGCATTATGATGTTTTTAATTTACTTTATAGTCAAACCACGACAAAGTGGAGTTTCTAAAAGCCTCTTATTGTGTAGATGTGGTTGTGATATTTGTCTTCTAGCGGATTCTGAAAGACTCAGTCTGGAAGACTGTTGTGTTAATAGCTGAATGTACTGAGAATGGTAAGATTGCATTTGGGTTTTATAACTAGATAGTGAATTCTCTACAGGAGAAACAATGAGTAGATTCAGGCAGATGCGTATGGTGAAACAATCAGTGGGGTGGGTGGCAGCCTGAATGCAGATGGCTGAACGTTGGGTCATGTTTAACATACTATAGTAAAAGGGAACTGCTTTGCAAATGTATGTGGAGAGCAGTTCCCAAGTGAGAAGAGAAGCCTGGAAAAGTACACAAGTAATTGTTTGCTCACTTGTTAAATTTTCAATTAAGTCTGACCAGATTCATTCATAAGGGACAGAGTCAACATTTTGACTGTAAATCAGAGAAATGTGTCAGGAATGTAGTATAAAAGACACCTAAAATGAAGGCAAAAAATTTAATGTGATAGAAAACTGAAAGCAAAGAGAGGGGTTACCAATAAATTTTAGTGTCACGGCTGTAATTTAGTGGCTTGATGTAGGAAGAATCTACAAGAATCTTTTTATTTATTTCGTAAATATAACTTAAATTGATTTGAACTTGACCTGTCTCCTCTGGCAATGTGGAACAGAACAATCTAGCCTGCTACTCTCTAGTCACTCTGCTCAGATTTTCCGTGGTAGCATAGGTATCTTCTTTCATGAAATGCACCTTTCATGAATTTCACCTTTGTGAAATGTAAAAATGTAGTATATAAATAGAAACTTGGGCTAGGGAAAAAGGTAGAAGTAAAACTTTATAGTTCACTTAAAACCGAGATCCATAGCATAATGCCATTTAGGGTTTTGGTAATTAATAGCGTGTATCTTAAAGCAAAAGAGAGATACCTAGTGAGTGTATTTCATGTGTTATGTGTTGGTTTATGTGTTTGCTTTAAGGGACAAATTAGTTGCATTCTCAGAACAATAACTTTGATGTTTCGAGAACTAGGGCAACTGTAATGAGAGAAGTGTGGTCTTGCCATATAAAGGGAAGTATATTGTCAGCAAGCAAAAGATAATAGCATCCTGTACACCCAGAAGGCCTGCTGTGATGTTTGCGTCTGCATAAGATCCCCTTCACCCTTAGAACAGTCTATTTTTAAACTGGTGCTGAGTTTGACCTTAGTAAAGAGATACTGTTGGAAGATATTTAAATGCGTGATCACGCACAGTGTGTTCCACAGTCCTATAGGACACTGACAGTAGTATTTTTTCCTACAGCAGATTTGTATTCGTTTGCACTTTCCTTGATTTCAAAGGCTTATCTGTTTAACATTAAAGGGGAAAACTTAATTACAAATTATATTCCGTATCCTTAATTGATAATAGCTTAGCTGAATCCACAAGACAGAATTAGAGTCTTAGCTTCATTGTTCCAAACAGCTTATGATGAGATGGTTTCAGATCTCTGATTTAAATAGGAACAGCTTCCACAGAACGTGAAATGCTAACTTTGTTGTTAACTACATTTTCCTCACTGTGAGCTGTGATTTCTTTGTAAAGCTTGTGAAGAACGTAGATTGTTCTGGGTCAGTATAACCACTACTCCATGGCAACAGCATGCACACCTTTTGAGAGTTGAAGGGGGTTGTTGGTATAGTTGACGTGTTTATTGTAACATGTTTAAAATACCTTGCAAAGCCAGAAATTTGTAAGAACAATAATCTTTCATGGGCCTCTTGTGATTTTCTAAGATAATGTTTTACCTTTACATTATCCCATGATATCTGGACTGTAATATTGAATGTTAGCTAGATTTTTTTTAAATAAGTTGACTTAGCGCTTGTCGCCCTTACTGCATGAAACGTTATGTTCTCCTGTGGTCAGACAGTGCTTTTTGCGCATCAGCAGAACTGCACTACTACTGCTACCTTGAGAGAGAGGGTACTTTGTTCCATACATTTTAAAACTGACAGTGATGAGAAGGTGTGATGTTAGGATGAATCTTTACTGGGAGAAATTTATGATGTTGTGAAAATGTGTTAGCAAACATTAAGTTAAACCTGGTTTAGCAAAACAAAGGACCTCTGAATGTCTGAACCCAAATTTAGCAAAAAAGAAGTGCATCGCAATATCTGAAACTTTGTCTAGATGCTTCTTAGTTTTGATAATTGAAACAGCTGAGCACGTTCATATAGCACGTTTCCTCCTCTTTATTTCCTCTTTAATTTATCCTTTTTAAGGCAGTATCTCAGTGGTCATCTTTGATAGAGTTTGAGTAGCTGGTTTCCCAATTCTAGTGGTAAATTCTCATTTGTAATCCTGTGGCCGTGACTGATGCTGAAGAGATTACAGAGTATGTGAATGCATAAAGTAGGTTGAGGTTTATGTAAGTATTTAGACAGCGTGATAGTTGATTCTGTGTTGTGTTATCTTAGAACTGGAGAACTGTGGTCTGCAGCTTAAGAGCTGTTGTCTCACACTTTTCTAAAGTCTGCCACTGTTATTCCAGGTGTCTAATTCTAAATAGTTTCCACTTTTCTCCTTTAGAACACTTAACAGGTGTTTTGTGTGAGTGTTTATGTTTTAATCAGCTTTTACCTGTGGTTAGTGATCAGGTGCAACATAATAGAACTTTAGATCTTTCTAGTCTGTATGTGAATGAATCAACACATTTGAAAATAGTTATCAAGGACTCAAACAGTTGTGTTTAGGATATCACTGGTGTTATAAGTATATGCAAGGCAGCTCAGCAGGGTTTTTCAGTTCACAAGATTTGCTAATGCAGCAGCAGTTAACCGCTGAGGGAAATTTAAATTTGAAGGGACTTTTCATGTCCTGATTTGTAAAAGCCCTCCTGGGCTATTCTAGAAATTTCTGCTAGCAACTACATTTAGCTCTACTGTGTGGGCTTGTTTCAATTCCTGTGTGCAGCTGTGTACTGTTTGTTAAAGCTCAGGAGGTTTTACATTGCAGCAACAAGTACACTCTCTAGATGGTCGTGGCAGGGCTAGCAAACCTGTGTCAGCCCCTGGTGTTCAGCCAAAATGTACAGAGCATTTGGTCTTGTTAGCACTGAGCATTACTTCAGGCTAGAAATAATCCATTTTCAGTATCTCTCATCTACCAGTTATACTTCTGCTTTAGGATACATTAATAGTAATGTGACTGATACTGGAATGGGCTCAGTAAACACTTTCCTATTTTTCTTTGTCTCGTACTTGCAGTTGACAAAGTGAACAAATAAAACACATCGATACTGCTTTTGTCATGAGCTTCATCTACATGAAGAAAAAAGTCATACAATTTTTAACGTTATCTCATGAAGAACCTTTTTTTTAAAACATGCATTTTGAACAGAATAGGTTTATGATTCCTGTATTCGTATATTTCTGATAGGTCTCCCACGTGCTTTCTAAGAATAAACCGATTTTTGAAATTGCTATGGAAGTTTCATTCAAGTACAAAAGGTGAACAAACATAGACTAGTGTGAATAGCTGATATTCAAAATGATCATTAATTTAGAAAGAAAATTAGCCACACTAGGAATTCGTGAACTGTAATAGTAAAATTATTAATGGATGGAAATTGGTGAGGTTATCATTAAAAAAAATATATCTATGATACACATGCTGGCAAATAAGAGGCTTGCATAATAATTTAATAATGCTTATTATGCATGTGTAATATTTGTAGACTAATTTCAGATCACATAATCCATTTGGGAAATATTAATTATGGACACACAGAGGTCATACTTTGAAACAGTTGGCATACAGTAGCAGAATGACTGCAACATATCACTCACACCCATTGCAAAAGTTATTAAATGTGTTTGCTCTTTATGAAAGTCAGTCATTTTCTTCTTTCCCTGGGTGACTTGGAACAAAAGCAATGGTTGGTGCTGCTGAGAACCCAGACTATGAAAGGATTCGGAATCCCTGTTGTTGTAATTCCTTAGAGCGTGTGAGGTTCATATTGCCTGTAAGAAGAGAGACTGTAATCCCCTTCTTGCTCTTCCAACCCACAGCCCAGAAGATTACTTTCAGCTTTTTCTCCTTAGGGTCCAAATCCAATATATATTTTAAACCAGTTCAGAAAATCATAAGACTTAAAAAATAGTAAAAGGGAAAATGTTAAATGTATTTATTTTACAGTTTATTAAAAAAAATCAGAAGTTAAAAAGTGATATTTAGTCTTTTAACTTGTTTGTTTATAGATCTGTTTATGGTCTATGTTGTAAACAAAATTTTTAGATCCTAGAATGACTATTCTAGAATCTATCCTAGATGCTATTTGAAAACAAAATCCCCGCTCATCAGATTGTATAGAGTGTGTGTACATCAGCTGAAGGTCCTCTCCATAAAATGGTAAGCTTCTAGTCGGATAGGAGGATTATTCAGTGTCTTAGTGATGAATAGGAAATGTATGTGAAGTGAAGGTTTTTTCAATTTGGGGCCTGTTTAAAACAACCCACAGCATTCTGACTTGTGTATTTACAGGCAAATGAGATCTCTTTCTAAAGTTGTTTTCTGGCTGTGTTTGGATTGTTATATTCAGGAGGATACTAATAAGCTGAGGGGGATTTATAGCACTGCAGCTAATGTGGTTATGAGATTTATATAGAGGGATGCTGAAGAAAAACATATTTAGGTTTGTCTCCACTTAATGGTTTAGGCGCTTAGATTGCGTCTGCATCCAAGGTCCTACCCAAGCCACAGATGGTGTGCTTCTGGACAATGAACTGCTTCTCAACCCCCACTCCCTTTAAGCATGTAAATCTTGGGAAGTCAATCCTGCCACTTTCAAGCAGTCCTAATAAACACATACAGAAACATCAGAGAGAAAACAAGGAACCTGAGAATGGGCCTGTGATGGAGAACAAAGTTATATTATTGACACCTCGTGAGATTGTTCTGTTTTTGTTGATCCTAGCTGCATTTTGGTAGAGTCTCTATTCAGTAGAGATTGTAGAGAAGGAGTTGAGACGTCTTCATTTTACTTCTGTTTTGGGTTTTTTTTTTTTTTTTTATTTTATTTTGTCATTGCAGACTTCCTTAAACAAACAGGTTATATTAATACTTTACTTTTTCAGTGCTTGCAACAGACTAGTTCATCTGTTAAAGTTTGTCCAGCAAGCAAATCTATTTCCTCTCTTCATAGCATCTATTGACTTGGGCTTTTTGTTTGTTTGGTAGGTTGGTTTTTTTTTTTTCATTTGAAGAGTCTCTAATGGAGCCTTAAGGATGAAGCCTCTAGACTATTATTTTATTTTTATTTATATTTTGTCATGCCTAAGGATGCTGACTTTGGACAAGAGCATCATTTTTCAAGAAACTCCACTTAGATTTCTTTGTTGCCTCAAGGGGGTTTTCTGCGTTAAACTTACTCCAATTATCTCTATTGTTTTAATAGTTAGATGTCATAAATCAAGCCTACTCACCAGATTTTCTCAGTAGTCAATGGAGAAAAATGAGCACTTCCAGAAATTAGTTTTTATCAATTATCCTTAGACGTTTTGTTTTAAATGGTGGGCCATATAAATGCTGTGGATTTTAATTTAGATTAAAAAACATATTTCTATATGAGTTTTACACTGCTGTCCCTAAACTACATGACCAAATAGTAATGAAATTATTTGAATTTGTTTCACCATACAATTTTAAGGATTATTTGCATGCAATTTTCTTATGCTCAGAAGAAATATTTTTTATGTTATATCTTAAATTTCAGGGTCACGTCTCTTACTCTTCACTGTATGTTTCTTGGAGCCTCCTTTTGTGAGATTGTAATAGCTGACCAACAAGGGTCTTCAATGTTACAGTCAAATTTTCATCCTGTTGTGATAAAGCATCTGTTAATGAGTTAGACTTGCAGGTAATTAAATAATATTGGGGGTCTTCCATACTGTTCTTGTATTTACATCAATATTTTCTTTATTTTCTTTTTTTCCTTCTTTCCTTACTCTCTCTTAAACCACACAGAAGAGAAGAAGGTCATAATTTAATGAATGACCCCTTGGATCACAGATGCTGACAAAATGAAGCCTGAAAATTTTAAATTGGCTGGCTGCTGTTATCCTAACAGTGCCCATTAAAGTCACACAAGAGAGCATAACTTATTATGTAGTGAAACGCTGACTTTTTCATGGTTTCTTTGTAAACATGACAAAATTTATGGATGGCATTAGTGATACTAAGTTGACAGAATTAAAACCACTGTTTATGGATACAGTTCAGTAACTTGATTTAATTAGATTCTCACCACATTGATCTAAGAGGATTTTCAAGCAGTATTTTATGACGAGGGTTTAAAATAGAATGCTGAAGTTCTCACACAGGTGATAAATTGAAATAATATTTTCATTTCAATATTTAGCTAAATAATTATTGTTTAGGTTCTTGCACTTTGAAACAGTGTACAGTGTTTCATACAGGGACTTCAGCCAGTGTACAATCCCAAACTCCATCTTTGAATAATAGTATACTGCATTAACACTGGGTGCATTAGTGTAACAGAGGGAGATTCAGCTCTGCTCAAACAGACAAATGAGAAGTGGGACATCAAAATCCAGGCTCCATTGATGGTATTGAATAAAATGGGAACTTCAGACCCTTAGTTCATTTATTGATACCTGCATTTAACATGGTGTGTGGAACAGTTTCAGAAGTGAGTGAGGTTATTAGGATAATCAATTTTCTCTGAATCTGTCAGAGCAGATAATGCCTTTTAATTTCTTCTTTCCTGGTTTCTTACTGTTCCTGTCCTTTCTCAGGCTACCTGTCCCCCCAGCCTGGTTGTAACTCTATTAAGCGCTGTATTATAAATCTTTCTTAGTTGTAAGCTTTACTGAAAATAACAAGCAATAATAATCTCTGAGATTTTTAAGATAAAGGTTTCTGACATTTAAATAGGATAGGCTATTGGAAAGTGCAGTATAGACCTGTAAAGTGAGCACAAGGAATGATAAATTGAATGCCAATTGATGCAAGACAGTTGAAAAATCTTAATGAAATTACTGATATGAATTTATGGAGATATCAGTGTTATATAAGGCATGTGTTCCATTAAATATGGTAAATGGTTGTAAGGACATTGTGTTGTATGCATCTTAAAAACAACCTGAAACAGATTTTACTTGAAAGAATAACGTTACCAAGAAATAGCATTTATCATGTAGAAAAAACTTTGTAGTTTGTGTTTCATTTTATTATGTACTAGAATGAGATAATAAAATTAAAGTAAAAATTCATAAAGCTTTTAAAACACAAAATAATTCTGGTTCTTGTTAAGCATGGAAGGTTTAAAAGGATCAGTACCTTCAACTAGGAACAAATACGTGAAAGCTGGCCTAGCCCCAACTTATTGTGAGCCAAAGTAAATCTCGAAATAAAGTTGTTCGGTGAGGGCTCTGGTAGAAGGGTAGCTGGGAGATCTTTTGAAGCACAGATTTGTAAATTAATTTTCTGGCACAGCAATTGCAAAAATAAGATGGTCAGAAACTGGGATGTGGAGGCTATAAGTGAAATGAAATCTAAGGCTACTTAGATTGGATGGAAAAGATTGGATGGAAATCTCTGACAAAGGAAACATTTACTCCAGCATCTGTTTCCAAAACTGGCAAAAGGAGGTGGTAAGTGTCATGTGGTTTCTCTGTCTATGGTGAATTCCCCTTGTAGTTCCTCAGCACTGACGATCGTTGGATATGCTTCTTTCCATTAATATAGTCCCTGAATCTGTCCAGCATCTTTTTAAAACTAAACAAATTCATGGACAGCCAATCCATAAACTGCTAAACGTTACCTCTCTCTAAAACTTACTGTGGCAATAAACTGCAAAAATTACAAGTATTTTTTGTTCTTCATCCAGGGAATATCACAAATCCATGCATCCAAGTATTAGGTTTCAAATTTGGATTTCAGATTTACCTGAAAATTGTGCCAGTGTTGCATAGCTCAGTAGCTCTTTATGTAGAATTCAGGTTGGGATGTACTGGAGTCTGAGCACAGTCGTTGAGAGCATTGGTTAGAATTGAAGAATCTCTCCAGATTCACTTTTCTCAAACGTAAGAAGTTGCCAGTTTTGTGAAGAGTGTGTATTTCTTGCTTGTACTTCACCTTCCTTTGCTTAGATATTGTAGTAAAATGAGAAATACTCCACGAGAGAGATACTCAATGAGAAATGAGATGATCTCCAGTTTCTGTGCTTTATGTACTGTAGGAAGGTATTCATAGACCAGACGCTGAGTTCTGACATTAACATTGTGTCTTCCGTTATCATTAGCTCCAAGCTACGTAGTTTGCGTCTAGTATTGAATTTATATCTTAGTGATGTCAAGATGTATTTGAAGTAGTTTTGGAAGAGGAAAATGGATGTCATGATAATTTTTCTTCATATCCATGATTATTTAGTGACGGTGCTCTTAGGATGAGGTATATTCATTTGATTTTTAGTTACTTCTGCCACTTTTTTATACTCCCAACTTGCATTTGTGAAGACCATCATTGTGAAATCTATGCAAAATAAGAAAGCAGGAGAAAGGTTCACATACTTTCAAAATTAAACTTCACTGCTGTATTACAGTGAGAAATATGCCTGTAGCCAGATGTATTGGTTTTATGTAGTGCTTTTTTTATGATGGTTTCAAATTCTGCTGTCAAAATTCAAAGTTTATTATCGATCTTACAAAAAATACTTTTTCCCAAATGACAGAACAAAAAACTCAAAGAACTCCACATCTGTGCTGCTCTTTTTTTATTTCTCATGCTAATGATTCGTAATGTATCTACTACTTTTATTTGTTGTTTACAAAATCCTGCTGTGATACATTTCTGTTGTGTCTTAAAATTAGTGGAAACACTTATGGTTCAGGGAGAGAGGCAAGGTGTAGCGAAGAAAATGGTAGTCTTTTAACTTAAGTAAATCTGGTTTTGTACTTTCATCACACAATGGGTTCCTTTTTTACAGTTACTGGTTTAACTTTAGAAATTCACAGCCTCTCAAATATTTTCCTTTTACTGATAAAAGCATGTCAGGACAATATTGAAGGCTGCTGTACAATGGGAACAAAGATTTTGTTCTACTAAATATACCAAACTCTGACCAACACTGACGCACTCACTTGGTTGCTTTCTAGTTCAGTTATAAAAATAACCCAGCAAAGCGTCCTCTATAAAAGGATTATTCCAGGGAACATTTGCTTTACAAAGAATAAAATATATTCTGTGTTACTACATTTGACAGTAGAGAAGACGTGGTATTCTTAGCCTGTGTTTACAATGACGTGATGCTCTTTCTCTATTACTAGAATTCAGAGATTATTTTCTTAGAATGACATAAAAAACCCTTCCTTAAGGAATTTCATGGTACATTTCAAAAAATATTTTCTTTTATAGTGTTCTTCATACTAAAATAAATAATAGAATCTCTAAGGCATGATGGAAGATATATGGGAAGAGCTTCTACTGTAATGAAAACCAGTGCAGTTTGAAGGGATTATACAGTAAAACAGGACTAATCTAAGAAAACACAGCTATATTGCTGAATGTTTTCACTTTCAGGCATTTTAGAGAATGCTGATGTAGCCAATAAAAGGACACATTCATCAAAATGCATAATTTAATTTAAAAAAAAAAAAGCCACACCAGTTTAAGCATACAGTGCTCAGATTTCACATGAAGGTGAAGAAACCCCTTAGGACTTTTAAAATTTATGAGGAGTCTTGTGATTTCATTCATTATGTTGACAATATGCACAGCTTCTTTTGAAAATGGATTGGACCAAAAAAGGTGAACAGACGTGGTCGTAATAGCTCTTCCCATAGTGTGTGCTGAATTATGAGAGTTACTTCTGGTTATACGTTACCCAG
Source organism: Rissa tridactyla (assembly GCF_028500815.1). NCBI lineage: Eukaryota > Metazoa > Chordata > Aves > Charadriiformes > Laridae > Rissa > Rissa tridactyla. The sequence continues at coordinate 189,273,882 of NC_071466.1, read as the reverse complement.
GAGGACTGTTTAATGTGCTTGGTTATATAGATCTGCAAATTTTTAGCTGTGGGCTGGTATCCATATTGAGCTATAAATTTACAGCTGATGTATTGCTTTCTAGGCAGACAACTCATACTCTGATGGAATTAAGGGCGAGAATTGATTTCCTGCTAAATAAGACACATTTCAGTTTAAAGTATAATAAATGGAAACTGGAGTCTCTATATGAAAGCAGATATATGTTGTAAATATTGCATATACAAAAAATAGATTTTTATAATTATAGATTTGCATGTAGATATGGGAAGATACCTTCTGAATGAAAACAGTATCTATAATCTTTTTACCATTTGAATTTCAATTGACAGAAGCATTTCTGCTAACGTATCTTTGACTGCTGTGGCTACATCTCTATTCTGGCAATAAACTACACTATCAAAATATACTTTTAGCTTGGTTTTAGCTTGTATTAAGTACTGAGGTGAGTATTGCATGAGTTAGCAGTCTCATATGCTCATAAGTACCATAACGGGGAAAAAAAAAAAAAAGATTTATGGAAAAAAACAAATTAAGCAGTGATTGCTTATCAGCTATGTGCCAGCAAGGGTCTTCGTGAAATTTGTAATGAGGCTGATTCACTAAGACATAGAGCAAAATCTTTTACGAACTGAAGCATTTTTTTTCTCATCAGCAGTTAAGCTGCCAAGCAAGCCTGCTTAATTTCACTTCTACCCTATGAAAAGCAGCTGCTGTTTTAGCATTTTCATGATACTGATATAACAAGTAAAGGAGGAAAGAAACTACCTCTGCTGGCAGAATAAGGAAAACTTTGCTTTGTTATTTTGACTTAATTTATATTTGGAATTACATTGTGGTTCGGAATTAAGAAAACCCTCTGTCTTCCCTTCCCCCTTCTCTCCCTCCTGCACTCTCTTTCTCTCTCTTTGTTTTTTTTCTCTTCTTTCTCTGTGTTGTTTTTGCAGTGAAGAATGCGCTGTGTAAAGTTTAATGAACTTGAATTATTCCTCATCAGAGAGAGATTTATCCTGGAGGATTTCAAGCCACGTTTTTTTCTTTAGACCTGTTTACTGTAAACTTTTTCAGTTGACATGAAATAATGTGTATCCTTCTTGGGATAAAGGAAACATTTTTCTGTAAATATTATTTCCCAGTTGTAGTCTGATTTTCTGTCAAACCTGTGTTGCTGTCTAGAAGAAACACCCCATCCATCTAGTTTTTATTTTCCATGTAAATTTTTCATTTAATTGGTTTGTTAGTGCCTACATGTGTAGCTGAAATTGTGTATTTACTCTGAAGGAAGCAGTTGCCATCTTACAATATTTTAGCTCCGTGGTTAAAGCTACATGTCCATTTTTTTCTAGCAAGTGCTAGAAAATGTGTGCCATAATTTGGATTTTCTGTTTTTGGTGAAGAACCTCCTTCCTGATAGCTTTTAAAATTACTTGAGATACCTGTGGCTGCAGAACTTTATTAAACCATTTTTTAGGATGGTATCAGAAATATATGTGTGTGTGTATGTAATGAATTTTCTGAAGATAAGAAGTAACTGCTGAAGAAAGAAACATCTCTCTTCTGAAGAATAGCACAATTTTTCACACTTTACTGTAGGGGATGTAGTGTTTTACAGAAATTCAGAAGATGAGGTTTGTGCCCCAGAGAAGTCATCAAATTCACCAAAGAATTCTGTCTGGGTGGTAGCCAGGCTCTAACTCTGCATAGATTTCTGGAGTGTATGCGGAATACTTTAGATACTCGGATCTGGTCCTCTCCCTACTTTCCTACTGCTGTGCTGACATTTTAAGATTTTCCAGAGCATTTTTCTTGCCATGCCATCTAATTTGATATGTATGATGGATGAATTGGCTCTGGTCCGCCAACCATTGGTTGATAGGAGGATTTATAAAGGAGGACAGACACCATTATGCAGTGTCTCAAATATGCTTCTAAACACAGCATTCAAAGGACCCCCACCTGTAAAGGTAGCCCCGTTATTTCTTTCCTCATGCGACACCTTTATATGATGGCACTGAAATGAAGTGTAATTCTTTGATTCAGATGTCTGCTACCATTATGTGGAACAGGATTTACAATGTCTCCAAGAATTTGAGCTTTGAAGAGGACGGAATATTCAACTTCTGTACTTCTACATTGAAAGGTTTGTTAAAGCTGGAAGAAATGCATTTCAGTTGGGAAACAATTGCAAGTGTCAAAGTTCATAGTATCAAACATTGTATGCAGTACCTTTTTTCATCCACAGTCTGTCATTTCTATAGGAAAAAAATCGATGAGAATCACCAAATCAAATAAAAAACAAGCTCTCTGTTAGAAGAGACTATCCAAGTTGCTGAGATTTGAGGTGATGCTTCTGTTTTCCTACTTTAATGCAAATTAGTCTCCCAAACTGTCAAGGAGTTCTTAAATTTTTCATATTACCTTTTATTTGGCAGTATCCTTATGTCTTAAAATAAAACTTGTGGAATGATACACTGTCATATAATGCAGAGAGTAAACAGGAGTGAAAAATGAAATCACATTGCCGTTGATGTAAGTTGGTAGAATCAATGAAGGTTAAAACCGAAGTCTTTTGTTTGTATGATATTAAATAGTTTCGTAGTGCTACTGGAGTTGACACGTTAACAGAGAGATACCTAGAATCACAGAATCTATTACGTTGCCAGTGGATCATTTAGAACTGCCAATGGATTTGATTATTTCTGTTGTAGTGCTTATGTCCAGAATATATCGCCTGAAAATCTATCTAATCTTGGTGGTATATAAGTTTCCTTGGTATTTAGTTTCTCTCAGTTAAGCTTCACTGGTTATACCCGCATTTGGTAGAATGGCCAAAGCTCCCTAGCACATGAAACTAGTGTGCCGAAAGGCTCATTGCACATAATTGAACCTGCTCAAGATCAATGAATTAGATACTCTCCCACTTTTCTGTGGGGTCCATTTCCTTTCTGGGGGCTCCAACTCATTAGGCTTTCTTGAAACACCCATCAAAAGTTCAGAGGATTTGAATGAGCTCTCCTGCTTTGTTTATGGATGTTTTGCTCTGAAACCAATCTAGTGTTTTTTTTCCTCTTCCTCACAATAACCTTGGTATGTCATACCCCAGGAAATCCACCTCCCTGTGATTCTTTACAGCCAATCCACCTTTTTTTCGTTCTCCTAATCATGTATCTGTCTTTTCATCAGGGGCTTCCAGTTCCCCCCTTTTTTCCTAGCCAGCATTTTGTTTCTGTGGGCAGATAAATAGTTTTGTCTCTGGCACCTGAAGTGCAGAAGGAGGAACCTTCCTCTCTTTTCTACTGGTTCCTTATAGAAATTCCTGAAGCGTTTTCCTCCTCCTTTCCTGACATCCTTGTTCCTTGTAGCCTGAATGCTCCTTGTGCTAGCCCATGAGCCTCATCTGCAAGGAGAAGGATGGACTGTCCTGGGTGCAGCTCTTGTGCTGCTTTGCTCAGGCCTTTCTCAGCTCTCCGTTTCCCAGAGCAAGGGCATCAGGACAGCTTAGGTTTAATGAGACGGACAGTGGAAGCACAGGTTGCACTCTTTAGTCTTGCATGCTATACATTGATTGAAATACTACATTGCTCTCCTGGAGAGAAAAGACAGATTTTTCTCTGGAGCTTCTCATGCCCTTCAACTCATCTTGATACGTTTCATCCCAATTTGCCCTTCTCTTCCAGAGGTAGAAGGTAGTAGAGGGTAAAACGCTAGTTCTGAGAAAACATATTTTAAAAACAAAGGGTCACTAGAATGTTGATATGTCAACACAATTTTTTACTTTTATATTTCTCTGTACTGGTATTTACTGAACAAGATTTAAAGCTTTAGAATTTCTAAAAGATTGTATTATCTCTGTTCATCATGACTGTAAAGAAAAATAAAAATAAGCTCACCAAGTTCTGTTTTAGCCACTGTATTTTGGAATCACATAATCCTTAGCATTAATTCTTTATTCTAAGCTCTTAGTTGTAGTTGTCTTCTATATCAATGCTTTAATTCCAGTTATGTTTTTAAAGCATTTTCCAGAAATAACATTTACCTGAGACTGTCTAAATTCAGCTCTCTATTCACAAGAGCTTTCTTTTATTTCTAAGAAATATCCATTTCCAGGTTGGATTTTGCAGGCATCAACTCTAAACAGATTTGCTGTGCTGTATCTACTGGTTTTTGATGCAGAGTACATATGTATGCTTGCTTGCTAGGTGTGACTTTTTTTCTCCTTACTCTGAGTTGGCAGCTCTTGGCTGCATCACCTGCAGTTGTACATTGTTTTACAAATGCCATTCATGGCCCCACATCCCATATGCTTCTTGTCTTGTGCTATTTCTAGCAGTATTTCCTGCTAGAGGCAGGAAATTTCTAGCAGTGAGGGTTCTCCTAAAATTTTACTTGGTATTCTTCCATTTTTTTTATTTTCTTCTGTAGCCATTGTAAGTATATTTGTGTTTTGTTTTCTTTTCTTCTTTTTTTTCTTTTGGGTATTTTGTTTTTGTCTTCAGTGATTTCTGCAGCCTGCCATATCGCATATCACTCTTTTCCAAGTGTGAAGTCCTATCTTTTGTTAGTTCCTTGCCCCTCACCCTCTACCCCGCAGCTTTGGATATCCGAACTGAATTAGTATCTGATCTGTTATAATGAAACCTGCCAAGTGCCTTAATTATAATTCTGACTTATTAGTTTAAAATGCATAAAAGATTCTTCAAGGAATTCTTTCACTTTTTGCAGTTTCATTTGCAATCTTTCAAAAGTATCTCTTTTGGGGGTTTCATTATTACTGCAGTTTCAGTTCAGAGCTTGCACTTCCAATCTGTCTCTGTTTGGAAACTGGTTAAGTCATCAGTAGGTACAGGTTCAGCAAAAATGAAAAAGTAGTTATCAGTGAAATTTATTTTTTACTTCAGTTGGATTACAACTTTTCCCGTACAGATGTCAGATACGTATCTGATTGTCTTCCTACCATTCATCAACATAACACTAGTTTTGGCTTGTTAGTGGCCTTTAGTTCCTGCACTGCTGTTCTTCACTCTCTGTCATTCTTAGGGGTCTGGCTTCCTTACTTCTCTGATAGTTTAGTTCCTAACTATGAGTTACGGACTTAAAACTTTGGAGTTTTGTGGTCCAAAACCTGCTTAAAGAAGAGGTAATATTAGATCGGGGTGTGCAGGGACTTAACCAGGCGTTTTGAGTATCGCCAGTAATGAAGATCACATAGTCTTGTGTGAGTTCCAGTTTGGTATTATGTAGCACCATGGTATTTGTTTGTTTAAGAGGAGAACAGAAGAAGTCTTAAAATAGCAAGTGTTACTGAATTTCAAGCCCCCTATTTGAGAGTCTGTGATGCAGGGAAAATGCTGTGCCTGACCATATCCTAATTTTCCTGGCTAGTTGCTCAAGAAGGATCAGTGCATATTTCTGAAGATGCTTATATTGATGTGATTCTGTAGAAAGTGACAGTAATTCTGCTGGAGTATGGCTGATTGAATACAACTCTCCATGAGTGAAACAGACTGTATAGCCAGAACCTGGCCGTTATGTAAAGAAAATATATATTAAAAAAAAAAAAAACCAACACCAAACCCAAAAGCTAATTTTAGGTAGGAAATCAGTCCCTTTGTATTCTTTTTGTCTTACTGTTAGATTTTTCTTTAAGTTCTTTGTTCTGTGATACTGGCCATTTTGCTTTATTTGAACTAAGGTATTCAATTCAAATATTTTAATATTACTGGGAATCTTTATTTCAGTCAGTCAGATGCTATATATTTGACCAAATGAAAAATAGCGTTATGCAAAGATATGGCAAAGGCTCCTTGATTTAAAAATACATGTATAGTCTGGAAAAAAGTGGAGAATAGTATTTGAGTGAGGAAGATTTGTACTTACCTCCTTCAGGAAGAAAGTGTTATATTTGCCCAGTGATAAGTATGGAGAGTTAATAAATGCTGTGTAGGAATTGAAAATAATTCCTATTCACCACTTTTTTAATACTGTTTGGAAATGAAGAGTATCCTCGAAGGACAGACAGCAATTGCATACGAGGCACTTCCTGAACTGTTTGCTGCCTCAGGCTCTATGATAAAACAGGAAAGTTGACAATATGTACTGTATTATCCTTTCATGAAATAATAATCCCTTCTTGCAGATTGCTTCTATGGGTGTTTCGTTTTACATAGATAGTTCATATGTAAGCTATTATGTTTTAATAACAAAAAGCATTGGTTCTTGCCTGTGTCACTTATATGTTTGAGAGTAGCTTTAAAAGCAGGATTTTGAAGTTAAAAGTTGTAAACTTTTTTTCCTTAAGGTTTCAGTAGAGACTGTTCTCCCTCTGTCTTCATGTGACTGATGTGGTTTCATCGTAAATGTTGACTCCAGTCTTGATTCCAATGTTTGAATGCATTATAATTGCATGAGTATCTCATCCTTGCTTAGAACATGTTCAGTTTTTATACACATTTATACCTAAACCCTAATTTTGATAACTCAATCCCACTTTAACTCTGTATTATTGATAAACTAAACTCACGTGCACAGTATAACATGTTTCATGAAGCGGTGGGAATCACTTCAAAAAAGCTGTTTCTAGAGATAACTTGTACTTACTACAGCAAACCCTGGGAAACTATAGGCAACTCTTTGTGCTTGGTTCATTTGCACAAGCCATTCGGGAAAGTGCTGCCTCCGACATTTCAGTGAAATGTAAGACCAGAAGGAAATGCTGATATAATGATATAATTAGATATTAAGCCTTTTTAGATGGTGCCTTCGGTCCCCAAAGACCTGCTTATGGTTGCAAATTTTCTTTATAGTGACTAAAAATAAGCTGTGTAAGCATGTATGAGACCTACCATGCTGTAGTTTCCAGAAGATTTGCAAAATTTCCACATGCTCTGAATATCTTACCAGGTCAATAATGTAGCTGGATGGGCATATACTGACAGGATTTTTTTTTTCCTTTTTCCTTCCTGTTTTAAATATTAACCATACTACGTACAGATCCTTTTTTTTTTTATATTTTTTCCTTGTTCTTATATTACAGACATTGACCAGAAAACACTTACCAAGTTAGAGGAAGCAATTCAAGAATATTTTCGCTTGCCTTTATAAAGCTTGGGCTCTCTAAATGAATTCTGAACTTCCCATGTTGCCTACTGACAAATATTGTGCATAAGAAACTCGTATTATTGTAGGTCACTGAATTAATTCTTAAAATGCCAATTGACATGATTCCCTTAGGGAGTTGTAAGTTGCAGCCTTATATTATGTTCCAGCACAAATGTGGAAATTCAGTGTTTTAAAAGGTAAAGCATTTGTAGTACTGAAGGAGCTTAACATGAATCAGATGATGCTGTTCAAGCATTTAAATTCTAAGAAATGGAAATATGCAAGCATTTAAATTATAATAAATGGAAATAGGCAGACTTTCTAGAGATTTTTCACTGTCATTGCATGTTTAACTCTCAGGAGAAAATTGGGACTGGTGTCCTTACTTCTGGCATCAAACTTCACAACTGCAGTTGATTTATTTTGCATAACCCACAATGGGAGTTAAAGTACTAATAATGGGTACAGCTCAGTTCAATCCGGACATAAGGACGCTAAATGCATTAAGAGAAATAGCGGAAGATAAGCTATCCCGAGCTATTTGTGTGAGTGATTGTGTGTGAGGAAATACACTAAGAAAACAGTTAATCTACTTTCAACTTCCTAGGATAAAACACTCGGTAATACATGTTATAGAATATTTTTTTTTTGCCAGCAGGAAGAAAGACTTTATAGTATATTGGGTCATTTTCCAATTCACAACTCTAATTTGTATGATCATGTCCTTGAATAAGTAGAATTCTTTCTGTGAGAGTTTATATTAATAATGCATCTATCATTTACATTTTTTGTCAGACATGATTCAGTTTTTTTAGCGTTTGATTTTGTAGCTTTTATCTGCATATGAAGCTTTTAATGGCACCATAGCATGTCAAGATACCATAAACTACTTTATGCTAAACTTGAAAAGCTGCTTTATATGTCTTTTCAGGTTATGTGGTTAATGATGGGTTAAAAGCCAACACCAGTTGAGGGGAGAAGAGGGTGGGAGGGAAATGCTTTCTTTGTATTGTTCAGACTGCACAGTGAATTTACATGAGAATTTTATCAGCATTCTTGGTGATATGCCTACTCTGAATGAATTCCCCGTAGATGCAAATTTTTGGACTGGCTTCTTTATCTTTCTTCTTTTGAGATACTGGCTTAAAAGGATGGATCTGCCTTTTATGTCTAGAGAATGATGCCTTGAGACTTGCTTGCCATATATTTCAGACAGCCTGTCCAGCTGTTGAAAGTAAAGAACAATTCTGCAGACAGCTTTGACTTGTACTAGGGGTGAGGTTGAGGGGAAGAAGTGGGGAGGGTAGCCACTTCTTTGACCATCCCTTTTATTATAGTTAGTGGAAAGTACTCAAAACACTTCACAGTCTAAGCAAAAGTCTGCCTATGTATAAGAAATCTAAAAAAGTTGGACATTTTGTTAAGGCAGGTATCCATGTCTTTATATCTTCACTAAACTCAAAGACTTAGACCATAGGATCACATCCTTGGTCATATGTTAATTCAGTTTGGAAGGGACCTCAGGAGGTCCAACCTCTTACTCAAAGCAGGGGCAACTATGATGTCAGACCAGGTTCTGCTGGGCTTTATCTAGTTGGGTCTTGAAGAATTCTGAAGATGGAGACTGCATAACCTCTCAGGGAAGCCTCTTCCACTCCCTGTCTGTCCTTACTGGGAAAAAGTTTCTCCTTATATCCAATCTGAACCTGTCTTGTTTCAACTTATGCCCATTGTCTCTTGTCCACTCGCCATGTACCAGTGTGAAGAGCCTGTCTGTGTCTTCTTGATAAGCTTGTAGGTATTGGCATGCTGCTAAGTCCACCTGGAGCTGTCTCTTCTCTAGGCTGAGCAAGCTCGTTCTCTTAGCTGCGTCTTGCAGGGCTAGTGCACCAGCCCCTGACCAGCTTGGTGGCCATCTGCTGAATGTGCTCCATTTTATCAATGTCTTTCCTTTTCTTGGGGGCTCAAAACTGTAGACAGAATTTTTAGATTCCCTGGTTGTGAGTGTAGCAACTGATCCCCACCATTTGGTGTCACCTGCAAAGTTGATGAGAATGCACTCTGTCACCTCCAGGTTACTGATAAAGAAGTTGAACAGGACGGGATAGACACCTACAGTACTTCATTTGTTACTGGCTGCCAGGCAGAGCACCACCCATGAACCACTACCCTCTGAACCTGATCATTCAACTATTTTTTTTTTTTAATCTGTTTGATTTTTCCGCTCAGCCAGACTGCAACATCCTGATGTTGATACAAGGATATCGTGAGAGACAAGAAAAAATTGCATGATCGTTATTGACTTTCATGTTCTTTTTCAGAGTTAGAAAAATTTCAGTTAGCATTATTGTAGTAAGACTTGCAGGTATAATACAGTAGTTTAATATATTTTGTAGTGTAATTAAAATAGCTCTCGTGTGTAGATGACTAAGTTACAGGTCATTAACCTAAACTCAGTAAAGTCAAATAGAGGATAACTATTGCTTTGACTTGGAGATACTTGTGATTGTTTTGTGTTTTGTTTTTTGTTTTTTCTTCGTAATTCTTTGCTTAAATTTCCAAGTCTTAACAGAAGATTTTTAAAACCAGTGTTTTCCAAATTTGATTCCTGCAGATGATCTGGCAAAAAGCCAAACTGAAAAATATGTTTATTTAAAATTAAGTTTTTATCTATAAAGAAGACTTGAAAGACTGGTCACCTGTATGTAGTATAATAGTGTGGTTAGTGCCATTTGTTTTTCTAAATTGAGAACAGCGCTCTATCTTAAAAGCCAGTAATCAGTATCTGTAAGGATCTTTGCTGGTTTTAATGTGAACACTGGACTCTCTATGTAACTTTGAGTAAATTAGTTATGTGTGTTTTTTTCTAGCACATGGGGAAGACAGAATCAAATTATTGAATTAGGATGCATGTTTATATGATTGGAAGAAGGCTTTTTGTTCTATTTTTGGTTTGTCAGTTTGTCTTGTCTTTTTTTTTTTTCCCCTTTTTCCCTTTTCCCCATCAGATAGAACTACTGTAGGAGGTAGCATGATTTTATGGCTTGATTGGTTCTCTTCTCTAAGGAGAAAATGCTGAGGACTACATTAAGAGAAGGTGTTGAATTCATTTTGTATGATGTTGTGAAGTCTGAAAGCTGACATTTTAAGTTCTAAAATCAGCAAAATCTAGGAAAAAACCCAACATCCTGCGTGGTGTAGTCTGGGATTTTATGCGTTACCTACTGCATCACAAAAAAAATCATTGTTTGCCAATGTAACTGAAAAGAACTGTTAATTCAAGGCAGTGGCATGTCAGATGATAGCTCTTGCACTATTGCATGGCACCTGGAGTTCTCAGGACAGGGAGTGGTAGTGACGAGTATTGGGAAATTACATTTGTATTATGGAAAAAAATGTGTTGGTTTTTTCCTTTAGGTCTCAGCATCATGAGGGTGACATAGGGCTCCTGTCTGTTGCAGTAAATTACAGAGTTGCAACTTGGTACATTTTACCTCCTATTTTATTGCAGGAATGACACCAGAGGGGGGAAAATGATTCTCTGCTCTGGGCAAGAAAATCCAAATGGAAATACTAAATCATTTTAGAGTGTAGTTAGTATGCGTTATCATGGGCCTAGAAGAAAACCTGAGCATTTGAGTCCTGACGTAACTTTTGATTGTATATATAGTATAGCTTTGAGAAGTGTTGTGCAACTTCCAAATACGGTCTATAAGTAATAGATGTTCTTTTTCTTTTTAAAGGCTTTTTTTGTGTGTGTCTGTGTGTACTATTAAGCAGAAAAAAAAAATCAAACTTAATCAACTACACTGTGTTCAGCTCTTTATCTTTTTGAGCCTGAGACAGCTTCAAGGATTAATATTTGTCATCCTTCCCCCTACACCTTTCATAGGTTTTTTTCACCAAACTGAAAGAAAAAGTGGCATTTGTGATGTGTCTGTGTATACATATGAATATATCTGTGTGTATATTTATGTTTGTAAAAACTATTAGTAGTGTCACATAATGTTATGGAATGCTGTAAAATTATCAATGCATATCTAATCTGATAAATTTGTTACCAAACACACAAAAGCTTTTTTCTTTTTTTAATTTGAGACAGCTTCCTGAAAAGTCATACTTATTGCTGTGAAGCTTTGCATACTAGAATATGCTGTAATTTCCTCCTTTTATTGTAAAAAACCAAAATGTGCATTTTGTAGTGATATGAAAAAAAAATGCTTGAAAGAAAACCTTTTCACTGTGATTGCTGTTGTAACTCTCTTCAAACTACTTTGCTATGAGGAAGAGTCTTGAATTTTTTGGATAAATTCTGTCTGTGGAAACCTCATTGTATGTAGAAACTTACGTTATTGTAGCAGTTTGCAGGCACATACACTTAATTTGTCTCTTAATGTAAAATAGGCTGTGAGAAGGGACCTACAAGGGACATCTTTACCTTCAAGTTTTTTTGCATGTGTGTTTATGTTTTTGTGTTATTTTTTATTTTATTATTTTAATACTGAGGTAATGCACATTTTAAACCAATTCAGTTGTGACTTGCTTTAAGATATGTATGTATGTTTCACTTGCTGGCATTCATTTTGAAAACTGTTGACAGATAACTAACTCTCACAGTATCTGGTCTAATTCCTGAGGTGTATTGTGACTAAGGGGTCTCACTGGTACAAAGTTTCAGCCTTTTGTCATATCTGGCAGTTTGGGTTCTTCAAGGTTATTGTCTGAGTTTTAACAATTTGTCAACGGTTGCTTCTACAGTCTTAATACCATTTTCCTGAGAGTCTAATTTTTCATATTTCAAAATATCACACCTCTATCCCTTTTCTACTAGCCGTGTTGTTTGGTCACAAGAATGACTTGCTATTTCTTTATTACTGATGCATGAAATATATGGAAATCTGATCTCTGTCCATCTATAAAATAGAACCAAATCAAGGTGATGATACTTCTATTTAAAATGATGAAAATGGGTTTAGGAATTATTTGATCTAGTAGTCAGTATTCCAGATCTATATGTTTGTTCTGTGAAGGCTCTTTGTAGTTTTCACTGAAATTTTAAAAACAAATACACAGCTGGATTCTGTTCAGTGGCTAAATTACACGTGCGTAAAATTACTGAATGGATTATCTGATTTATCTTCTTCAAGCTTTGCTTCTGCAAAGCCTTGGAAGTGAAAGGTTAGTACATTTGTTTCCTCGCTTTCCTTCCTTTTTTAAAGTTTACCTCATGACACAGAAGTTACATGGAACATTTCATTACAAAGGAAATTTTGGGAAAGAAATCATAATAAAATGAAAATGATGATATTAATTGGAAATTGGAAAATATGTTAATTAAGAGTGAAACTTGTTTTTGTTTTTGTTTCTTCTGGCACTTCAGAAATACCTTTGTCAGTTTACAGCTTATTCTGGGGAATGGGAAAAACACTTATGCAGATAAACTTTATGATTATTTAAGAAAGATTTGAAGAGTCATAATTGACTTCTCAATTTGAGTGTACTTTCTATCCTGTACTTCCTTACTTCTAGAAATTATTAAAATAATAGTTTACTACAGGCAAAAGGCAGACCAGGTTTCTAGATTTGATTACTATCATTAAAATGGTAACCTTCCACTCTTATGTTCATGAACACTGACATATATATTTTTAAAATATTCCGTAGCTATTGAAGATAAATTGTTCCAGGAGATTGTTCAGGAGACTTAATTATACAATTAATTGGGTATTTTCCATTTTTGCTTTGTCACTGTAACAAATAAGATATGCAGATTTTTGGACTGCCTTTGTGAAACACCTGCTTTTACTTATGAAAATGAATATGAAAGCAATTTCTTTGCCTGACTTTGTATTTCTGCCTTTGTACTTTGGATTCTGTTCTCTGACTGAGGCACCTTAAAGGTAGCCATTATCCCGCTGAATATCAACAGGCTTAATTCCTCTTTATGAGCTTTCCATACTTAGGTTTAAAAAAGGCATATAAACATCTATTTGCCTTGGTAATGATGGCAAGTCTTCTCTTAATACTTCGCTGTGTAGCTGAAGAGCAGTTCAAGAAATTACATTTCAGTAAACTCAAACTTTAAAAAGGGGAAAAAAACTTATTTGAACAATGGTTCACTCTTAGCTATTTTTATTTTTTGTAACAGGATTCTAATTTTCTCTTTGTCATTTAATCTGTGATAGAATCATAGAACGGTTTGAGTTGGAACGAACCTTAAAGATCATCTAGTTCCAACCCCCCTGCCATGGGCATGTTCCAATAGATCTGGTTGCTCTAATCCCCATCCAGCCTGGCCTTGAACACTTCCAGGGATGGGGCATCCACAGCTTCTCTGGGCAACCTGTTCCAGTGCCTCACCACCCTCATTGTAAAGAACTTCTTCCTAATGTCTAATCTAAACCTACCCTCATTCAGTCTAGAACTGTCACTCCTCGTCCTATCACTACAGTCCCTGATAAGGAGTCCCTCCCCAGCTTTCCTGTAGGCCCCCTTTAGGTACAGGAAGAGGCTCTAAGGTCTCCTTGGAGCCTTCTCTTCTCCAGGCTGAACAATCCCAACTCTCTCAGCCTGTCTTCACAGGAGAGGTGCTCCAGCCCTCTGATCATCTTCACGGCCCTCCTCTGGACTTGGTCCAACGGGTCCAGGTCCTTCTTATGGTGGGACCCCCAGAGCTGGATGCGGTGGTCCAGATGGAGTCTCACGAGAGGGGAGCAGAGGAGCAGAATCACCTCCCTCAACCTGCTGGCCACACTTCTTTTGATGTGGCCTGGGATGTGGTTGGCTTTCTGGGCTGCGAGCACACATTGTCTGCTCCTGTTGAGCTTCTCATCAACTGACACCCCCAGGTCCTTCTCCTCAGGGCATCTCTCAATCCATTCTCTGCCTAGCCTGTGTTTGTGCTTGGGATTGCCCCGACCCAGGTGAAGGATCTTGCACTTGACCTTGTTGAACTTCATGAGGTTTGTATGTCATTCGATAGGAGTTTACAAAAATAGTTAGGTTGCATTCTGACACATGGTCATTCCTTAGCTGCAAACATACATTAGAAACCAAAGGACTAACTTGCCTAGTACATTAGGTCATTCTTATATAGTTACCCTCCTTACGATATATTTATAAAGGATAGTATTTAACAAATTGAAGACTGTCACCCTGTTGGTAGAAATGTAAAATATTGTATCTCCTATACTTACTTTGCTATATCAGCAAAATGACTATTTAAGCTCAGTCACTAACTCAATTACGAGAAAAGGTATTGAATTTTTTTTTTTACTAAATGAGTCAGTAATGTTTCATTTGCAATACGAATAGAAAACATTCTAAGTATTTCAGTTTTCTATCTCAAGTGAAAGAGCAGTTATTAAAAAGAAGTGTAGCACCCTGCAGACAAGGAACATAACCATGTATTTTGTGTAGCATTCTAGTTGCCTGTCACTTGTGTGTCCCTGTTAAAGTCTACCAGCAACTAGAAATTAATTTGAGCTTTGTCAAACAGGTTTCTTTCATACCCCCTCCCCCCAATTTAAATGGAAGTATTAGCACCATGAGTGCATTTGCTTTTGATACATAGTACACTTTTGTGAGTTAGGTACATAAATCCTGTATTTTCAAGTGTTGTAAAGTTAGAATACTTGTTGAGGAAAGTATAATAAAATGTGAGGCTAGGTAAGCATTAAAACAAATAATCACACCGTTGCTAATACGGTAACCATTAAGTGCCCCCCCCCCAAAAGTAAGACTTTCTCTGAAATTAAGCATATATGTCAATCAGGCAGCTGATGATGATTCTTAGTGCTAATATGAGCAAATGTTATGACTGGGGAGTTAGTGTTCATATGAGTATCCTAAAAAATATTCTGCTGGAGTTTTGAAAATTTAATAAATTAAAATTGCATCATTTGCCACACATTTTTCCCCTGGTGGTAATTTGCTATCCATTATTGTGTAACGTATAGTGTACTAGTTTAGTTCCCATATTGAAAACTGCTTTATTAGCCATTTCTTAAGCAATAGTGTAAATTAAAGTGAAATTCAGCCATAATATTACTGCACTATCACAGTAATGTGATCGTATTCTTTCTACAGTGGTGGATGGACATAAATCTTTCAATAGCAAAACTTGCAAAATGCAATACAAATCCACACCATTGTATTGATGTGTTTTTTAAAATCTCAGGTCTATCAACCAGCTAGCCTGAATATATTAGATTTACCTTTGCTGTAGCAGTGAAGAAATCAATTCTGTAGTTTTGCACATAAGTGTCATAAAAATCAGATTTAGGATGTCATTGTGCTGATTTAGGAAGAATTGATTTATTATTTACATTGAAGTTGAAAAAAAAGTGTGAATGTGAAAAACAGGTGAAGTAATGGAGAAGATAATTCTGAATTATTAAAAGCCCTCTGGACATGGTCCTGGGCAACTGGCTGTGGGTGGCCCTGCTTGAACAGGGAGGTTGGCCCAGATGACCTCCAGATGTCCCTTCCAACCTTTCTGTCCTCCTGATTCTGTGAAAATAAAATTTAGAAGAAACCAAGTGGCCTCCTATTACTACAGAAGTGTTTTCAAGTAATGGAGGATTGATATACTTCTTTATGATCCTTGCTCATGTTCCAGTGAGAATGTGGGAAACTCATACTATGTAGCATTCGTAGGCTGGAGAGATTCTGGAGGAACAAAACCAAAAAAGGTCTGTATCTTTTTTTAAAAAGCCTTGCAAAGGAAGATGGAAAACCTGAGTTTAATTACTCTAGGGGAAAAAAGAAGATGAGGAGGAAACACAGAATTCTTGATGTAAAGAGCAAATTGGACAAAGTTCTGCCGGGCATAAATCAAGTATTATTGGTTCCGCCTCAGTGCAAGAAGGCTCAACTGGATCATATTCCTCTTTTCCAGGCCTAATTTTCCTTGGTCTTAACTCACTGCCTTGGTCTTCCATCCAAAAGAACTGCATCATTGTTTAAGATCAAAACTGATTTTGGCAACAGAGCCCTGCTCTTGTTAATGATGGTAGTTGCCCTTAGTTACCCTGGAGAGTTGAAATGGGGCACAAGTGCATGTTGATAGGTTTCTGTTATTGCTCAATATGTGGAGCAAGGTGAATCTTCATTGTCAGATCTCATGGTTAAAATTATTTTCCAATAGAAGACATGGCACATGTCATCTCTAATTCTTTGCTTTTAGAAATAATTTTTAAACCACATAATCTTTGTGGCTTAATGGAAATCTGCATGCCTGAAGCAGTGTAATAACATGAAGTGAAAACCAAAATGTTTAGGCTGTACGGTGACTGCAAATGTACAAAACTGCTCATGTTCAACTTCATAATTGTGGAAAGCTACAGTAATTCAGATAAATAGTATACAAATTCAAAAATCAGCTACATATATTAGCTGTGTCTCTGCTGCTTAATTGGCTTAAAGTATTTGACGTTGGATGTGAGGAATACATTAATACCAATCCTTGTTCAAATGTTTTACATGTCTTGATGCATCTTAATCTCAACTCAGCCTACAGCTTTTGTCACCGTTATGGAGGAAACTGTTTTAATGTTTTATTCGCTTCATCTTACATTATTTGTAAATCTAAGATCTATTAGTGTAGCTGACAGAAAAAGAAGGAAAGTTTTTAATCTTCATTAATATTTGAGGCATGTGTATAAGTCCTGATGGTACCAAAGCAGGAATTGTGTAAATTCTTTGGCCACAGGAAGAACAAGCTATTATCATTTCTACTGCGAAAAATCAGAATTTTCAATATACATATTTTAATTAATTTCTTAGCAGTATGGGTTTTTTTAGGCCTACTTTAAAAAAGTTGGTTATCAAAATAAGGTTAATAAATACATTCTAGAATTTGTATGCTTTAAAGCTGTGCTTGATGTATATATGAGATGTGAGAAACAGCTCTGTCTAAAACAAATGATCCGAACTGTTGTGTAGGAACCAGTGGAATGAATCGGGCGTTCATACTGTCTTTTTGGAAATGGCATGCATGTTGGAAATGTGTCTAATTCCTTTAACTCAAGTTATTTGTAAGTGTTCATAAACAGCAGAAAACAGAAGTTCAAAAACACAGCAGAAAAAGTGTGTTTTTGTAAAAAATAAGTAAACTGTTTAGAAGTAGCATGGAAAGTTAAACAGTAGTTTGACTTTTTAATGTGAGGTAAGCAAAGCAAGCTTTTTGAAGACTTGATACAGTATGTCACTAACATGGCTTGAGTGTTGCATGAAACTGTTACAGGCTATGCAGGGAGAAAATTAGAAGGCCCAAAGCCAAACTAGAACTTAACCTGGCGACTGCCTTAAAAGACAATAAAAAAATGTTTCTATAAATACATGAACAACAAAAGGAGAATTAAGGAGAATCTCCATCCTTTATTGGATGTGGGGGGGAAGCATAGTGACCAAGGGTGAGGAAGAGGCTGAAGTACTTAGTGCCTTCTTTGCATCAGTCTTTAATAGTAAGACCGGTTGTTCTCTGGGTACCCAGCCCCCCGAGCTAGTAGACAGGGATGGAGAGCAGAGTGAAGCCCCCATAATCCAAGAGGAAATGGTTAGTGAGCTGCTACACCACTCAGATGCACAAAAGTGTATGGGGCTGGATGGGATCCACCCAAAGGTACTGAGGGAGCTGGTGGAAGTGCTCACCAAGCCATTTGCTATCCTTTATCAGCAGTCCTGGCTAACCAGGGAGATTCCGGTTGACTGGAGGCTAGCAAACGCATTGCCCATCTACAAGAAGGGCTGTAAGAAGGATCTTGGGAACTACAGGCCTGTCAGTCTGACCCCGGTGCCAGGGAAGGTTATAGAGCAGGTCATCTTGAGTGCCATCATGCAGCACATACAGGACCACTAGGTGATCGGGCCCAGTCAGCATGGATTTATGAAAGGCAGGTCCTGCTTGACAAACCTGATCTCCTTCTATGACAAGGTCACCTGCTAGGTGGATGAGGGAAAGGCTATGGATGTTGTCTACCCTAGACTTTAGTGAAGCTTTTGACATTGTTTCCCACAGCATTCTCCTGGAGAAACTGGCTGCTCACGGCTTGGATGAGCATACGCTTTGCTGGGTGAAAAACTGTCTGGATGTCCAGGCCTAAAGAGTGGTGGTGAATGGAGTTAAACCCCGTTGGCGGCTGGCCACAAGTGGTATTCCCCAGGGCTCACCACTGGGGCCAGTTCTGTTTAATATCTTTACCAATGATGTGGACAAAGGGATTGAGTGCACCCTCAGTAAGTTTGCAGATGACACCATGTTGGGTGGGAGTGTTGATCTGCTTGCGGGTAAAAAACCTCTGCAAAGGTATCTGGACAGGGTGGATTGATGGGCTGAGGCCAAAGGTGTGAGATTCAACAAGGCCAGGGGCCGGGTCCTGCACTTGGGTCACAACAACCCCATGCAGCACTACAGGACTGGGGAAGTGTGACTGGAAAGCTGCCCAGCAGAACAGGACCTGGGGGTGTTGGTTGACAGCTGTCTGAATATGAGCCAGCAGCGTGCCTAGGTGGCCAAGAAGGCCAACAGCATCCTGGCCTTTATCAGGAAAATGTGTAGTGAGTAGGACTAGGGAAGTGATCATCCCCTTGTACTCAGCACTGGTGAGGCCCCACCTCGAGTGTTGTGTTCAGTTTTGGGCCCCTCACTACAAGGAAGACATTGAGGTGCTGGAGTGGGTCCAGAGAAGGGCAATGAAGCTGGTGAGGGGTCTGGAGCACAAATCTTATGAGGAGCGGCTGAAGGAGCTGGGGGTGTGTAGCCTGAAGAAAAAGAGGCTGAGGGGAGACCTTATCGCTCTCTACAACTACCTGAAAGGAGGGTGTGGCGAGGTGGGGGTCCGTCTCTTCTCCCAAGTAACAAGCAATAGGACAAGAGG
This sequence comes from Rissa tridactyla, assembly GCF_028500815.1. NCBI lineage: Eukaryota > Metazoa > Chordata > Aves > Charadriiformes > Laridae > Rissa > Rissa tridactyla. Next base: position 189,254,887 of record NC_071466.1, on the reverse strand, counting down.
AAATGGCCTCAAGTTGCACCAGGGGACATTTAGCTTGGGTATTTGGAAAAAATTCTTCACCCAAAGGGTTGTCAAGTATTGGAACAGGCTGCCCAGGGAAGTGGTTGAGTCACCATCCCTGGAGGTATTTAAAAGATGTGTAGATGTGGTGCTTAGGGACATGGTTTAATGGTATCTTGGCAGTGTTAGGTTGATGGTTGGACTTGATGATCTTAAAGGTTTCTTCCAAGCAAAACAATTCTATGATTCTATAGTTGTATTTTCACTCTGAATTCCTTTCCAAAATATTTTATTTTCTTCTGGACCTTTATTTTCCAGTCAGGAGCATATATTCCTTAAAAAGAAAAGTTCTAATAAAAATGATGACACTGACTACAGAGCAACAATTTTATTTTGTTCCAGGCCTTTTTTTTTTGTTTTGTTTTTCTTCTTCAATCTTAACTGTGTTATTGCCAAGAGTGTTCTGTCTTTTGATCACAGACTTGAGAGGAGGCAAGAAAAAGCAGTATTTATGAGTCCACTAGGCATAGCAGGGCATAAGTTTATTACTGTCTTTTCATGCTGTGTTTGTCTGATAAGTATCAGCTTTAAATAAAGCTTGTGTTGTTCTTGCTATTTTGGTTTGAACAGATTATTTTCTTTTTAAAAGGCCTGAATATACCTGTTATGATTTTTATTCTCATTACGTTTGGTGAGGGCAAAACTTCTAACATGTGAAAACACAAACATGTGGTTAAGCCAACATCAGAGTCTGTTTTCCTTGCTTTGACTTCACAATCAAAGGTCTGGCTTTACCAAGCGAGTTGTTTAAATTCACAAGAAAATTTACTTGTGCTGGTTTTTGCTATCATCCCACCACACTACCCAGACCAGGGGGGTGATGCTTGTATACAAATCCAAAAACCAGTTTGTTCCAGCACACACTGCTTTCTATTGCAGTATATCTCTTAGAACGCTTTTTAATGTTTGCTGTGAACTGTACTTTTAGTTCTCATTTAAAGAAGATTATAAACTGTAGTGCAGAATAAGCACTAGTATCCAGCAGAATTCTTTTGCATCTCAGCAATCATACTTAGTTGTGAACTTTTGTAATAGTCAACTAATATATTTATTAATTTATTGACTCAGCTTTCTTATAGTTGCATTCCAGGGCAAGCTTGTTGTATGGAGTTTTGTCAGCATAGCTGTGCTGGGTCGTGGTAGGAGAACAGCAAACCAGCTAAAGGTGCCGTGCAGACAACTCTTAGTCTGAATTCAGCTCTGCTGACAGCAAATACCTTTTTGTCTGCTTAGTCTGTGTCATTCTGAGGCGGTGATGTCACTACACTATCAGAAATACTTCTGTTGCCATTTAGTGGCTGGATTATATCTTATTTAAGTGTATCTGTCTAAAAATTTGATTTTTAATAAAACTTAGTCACCTAGACTTCCTTTATAATTAACTGGACAAGTAGGCACCCCAAGAGAGCAGTTTATCCCATTTTGAAACATATCTGATACAGATGGGATGAACTGTCGTCTTTTTGTGCTTGTCTTTCACAATGAATTGGATGGAGGACCTGGGTGATTAGATTAGACAAACCTATGTTTTAGATAGGTGAAGTTAAGCCTGATGAATTTGACATGTAGTGTGCCATATGAGCAGATGTATTTACAGTGAATAACTGCAAGTTATTCTGAGGGATAATTATTGCATCCTGTGTAAGTTGTGTAAACAAAATAGTGAATTCTGTTATCAGTATATATGAAAATAGGAGTGAGTTGTATGTAGGCAGTTGTATGCAAATCCCACAAAGACAATCCTATGTAAAATAGATTAGACATTTCAGAAAATTTCACCAAGATGTAAAAATAATGTATTAACTCAAAGGGACTTGTTGATTTTTATACCTAATAAGGCACACAAGGAAGGAACATTTGAATTGCTGGTGTGTGGTAAAGGAAAATGAGCATCTCTCCTGTGTCATAGCTTCTAGTTATTTCTAGAAAGTAACTTTAAGTAGGCTTGACTGTTTGCAGGAATAATATTACTATGTAGAATGTAAGTAATTAAAGCTAATGAGGGACTATTAGAGGGAGAGTAGAATCAGAAATGTTTTAAGCCCTCATCTAGTTTTTAAGAGGAGGGATGAGAATTTTAAAGAAAGAGGCAACCTCATGCTAGTTTACAGTTTTTTTTAGTGTTGAAGATAACAATTTTCTGTGAATGAATCACAGAAATAGTTGAATCTGGCTGTATTACTGCAACTGAGCTTTTTAATCTTATGTGATCAATTTTATTGTCCATTATATTTGCATAGAGTTGAGCTAAATACCAGTTTACAAGCAACTGTAATAGTATACAGATCATGTATTTCTGTGTTACTTTTTCCAATGATTAAGTATTTAGCCTGTTTAAATACTAGCTGATTGGGTTAACAGGTTGGCAAAAATTTCTTTCTGTTTCTTAGTGCACAATTTGGTTGGTTGGTTTTATCGATACATTGGTTTGAGTTTGGTGCAGTGGGTCAGGTCTAGTCAATCTATAGAACCATAGGGCAGAGAATTGAGGGAAAGGAGCTGAGTTAGATGATTTTTTTTTTTCTTTCTTTATTTCAAGCTTATATTATGTGTTTATGTATTGCATTCCCTGCCATCCATTTTCCTCTTCCAGATAGTTGATATTTTGCTTCCTAATGTAAAAGCTGTGAAGATCAGGGAATGCAAGGATGCATACATTTCTGTAAAAATTGATCCATAAGTAATTTTGCAGCATTATTGTCAGTCCGTTGGTATCTGCAGACTTTATACTCCAAATAAATCTAAATAATATAACAATAAAATGGATAAAATGAAAAAAGGCTTCATTGTTGTGTTGATTCCTGGTTTCTATCAATATTTCTGTGTTCAGTAATCTTTGTATTTTGTGCAGTATTCTGCTTCTCCTGCAGTATTGATTGCTGTTGTGTGCTGGAATGGCTTAATATCTTCGTAGTGGCCTGTAAGAAGATATGTTTTTGCCCCACATATTACTGCTAAGGAGTAAGATGAGGAGTTACGCAAGGGAAAGGAGAAGCAGATGGACAATAAAAATAGAAGGTGAGGAGGCAAAATAAATAGCGGGGAAAAAAGGGTAGTGGAGCTGTATGAGAATGGAACTTATATTGGTGAGAGAAGGGAATGACTACAATTCTCCCATTACACAGATTGTTTTTTGGTGATATGAGTAAGCCAAATGCAGAGTTTCTATTAAGGTTTTCATTTTTTACTTTAATGGTCTCTAAGGTGTACACAGAGAGACTTGGTAATTAGTGTATAAGGCTATGCCATGGCTTTATACAAAGGAATATTAAACAGGTGGGAGGCAAGTATACATGACTCTCTGTCTAGATTTGTTGTATACATCCTCTTTTCAAAAACCTCACTTGAACGAGGAACCCTAAAGTGGGCTAATAAAAATTTATGCCCTGAAAATTGTTAGCTTACCCTTTACTCATCAGGTATATGACACCTCAGATTATTTCAAAGAATATTAAATAATTTTTGTCTACAGAGTGTCACACGCTTAGAAAATATATGAGACTAATTTTTCAGTAACACATCTATCCAGGGCCTGGAATTTGAGCAGATGAGATCTGTTGTTCCCTTCACTGTGTTTTATTTAGCATTCTGTCTTCTTAAGTGTTTCACTATTATCTTCTTATGTTGGTCCCACTGTGTGTATTTAGGGACAGAAATCCTGCGTGCTTTCACTGTTTCCCACTTCATGTTTTCAGTTTCAGAAAAACCACCAGAAAGAGCAGAATACTCAGCAGGTGGAGTCCATTTTCAGACTTTGACTGAATCTTAAAACTTGTCTTAGATTTTATGCCTAGAGGTATTTTTGCATTTTGTTTTCATGGTATGTAATCTTGTTTCTTGGGCTTGAATTTTTCTAGTCTCCTCACTGACCCCTCAATTTCATGTGCTTTGTTGTCTAAGATGATATATATTTCTCCAACTCAGTTATTCATATAGTTAAAAAATACCACCCAACAACAACAACAAAGTGTTTTGCATAAGTGGCTAGAAAGTTACCCAAGTGTTGCTTTTAATCACTCCTATGCCACCATCTGTGTGTAATAAGATCAGGGACATGAGCTGATTTTGTTTTTTTCTTACCTTTGTGGTTATCCCTACTTTAGATTCCTAAGGCTTGCAAAGCACAGTGGCTCATTTTTCAGTGACATGAAAACTATAGGAAGCAAATAACTTGTATTTTAAATCTTAAGTAATAAATATTTTAGATTACTTCAGCTATCTTGCATCTAGACAGTTATGCATCAATAGCTGTTCTGCAGAGGAGCATACATGTTGCATGATTCTGCCTATTCTGCATTTTTATAAATAATTCTTTCAGTTCCCTTTAACTTAGATACATGTCCATTGATAATGTTCCCTTTAATACTAGCCTAGTTTGCTATTCTTCTTCTCTCCCCCCCCCCCCCCCCCCCCCCCCCCAAAAAAAAAATATGCCCAGACTGCATGGTTGAAATAAGTGTCTTTCACTCATCTTTTGCCTATAGATTTTGGTTCGTATTCTTGTTCTTTATTTTCCATTATTTTTTAATAAAGGACTTAGGAACTTCAGGCAAGTTGCGTAGATTTGAAAAACTATCCAAGTAGTTGAGTCTTCATTTGGACTTAATAAGTCACGGTTTATAACATGGTCTGTCAGTTCTGCATTGCCTGACTCTCTCCCTTCAATCTTATGCATGTCCGTCTGTTATTTTTTTATCAGGACTGGCTATTAAGGTCCATGAAATCCAGTAGTATCTGTAGTATAGTGTGAAATGAGTAACTTTATGGGAAAGGTAAGTGTTAACCTTCAAAGTGTACAAAATAAAATGGTGTTATGTAGGATTGCTGAAAATAATAAGCACAGAAGTCTTTCTGGTAGATTAAATATTTTACTTATAAAGCATTGCTTATTATTTAGAAATAAATACCCATTTTTTCCTTGTACTTTAAAGAACTACTAATTAAATTACAAGTTTGTAACTTTAGCTTAGTTCACTAAAACAGTACTCTTCTGTTGAATTATTTTTAAAGCTACCATAGTTTCACATTATCTTCTTTTTGTTTGTTTTGGCTTAAAGTTTGAGAGAGATATGTCAATGTTTCATATGTGTGACATCAGAACACCTATGACATTGAACCTCTTCAACCTTCAAATGGCGTTGGGCTGTCTGCATATTCCATTTTACAAGGTCCTGCCAGTTAAACCAGACATATTGGTTCAGTTTGTTTCATGCAGAGTACTGTGGATTTTCACATTGATAACAATAAATCATTGTTATCAGAATCCCCCTCCAGCGGTTGTTCTTCTGCTCTTGTCCTTTTTTGAAAATCATTTATGATAGTGGTGGCTTCAAAGAGGAGTATCTTAGTTCTGGTGTCGGGGTATGTATGAGATGGAAGGCTTTAGGAATCATAGAATAGTTTGGGCTGGAAGGGACCTTTAAAGGTCATCTAGTCCAACCTCCCTGCAATGAGCAGGGACATCTTCAACTAGATCAGGTTGTGCAGAGCCCCCTCCAACCTGACCTTGAATGTTTCCAGAAATGGGGCATCTACTACCTCTCTGGACAACCCGTTCCAGTATTTCACCACTGTTATTATAAAAAATGTCTTCCTTATATCTAGTCTAAATCTTCCCTCTTTTAATTTAAAGCCATTACCTCTTGTTCTATTACAACAGGCCCTGCTAAAAAGTCTGTCCCCTTCTTTCCTGTAGGCCCCCTTTAAGTACTGAAAGGCCGCAAGGAGGTCTCCCCGGAACCTTCTCTTCTCCAGAACCCCAACTCTTTCAGACCTTTACTCATAAGAGATGTTCCATCCCTCTGAGCACAATGTGCTTCCTGATTGGACTATGTGCTTAGTCCAAAAAATGAAGAGAAAGCCTATTAGGCTTCTGCCATCATTTGTAGGTTGAAAGCTGGAGTATTATGAAGCAATCTGCAACTGTACCAGTTCAACTGCGAGGGAGGATGTCGACTATTTTTTCCTAATATTATGACCTTAATTTCTTAGAAAATACTTTGTATTTATCTGAGATTAAAATCACTATAATTCATGACCTTTAGATCTTTTCAGGCTGTCCGTGGTATCCAAGATAATCTCCAGCGCCCACCCACCTTCCTTTTATTGTTCAAGCCTTCATCCTGTATATTGATAAGAATCGTGGAGGTCAAGAAGGACTAGTGTGGGAGAGACTAGTGCTGGGATATATGCAGTCTACTGTCTGAAAGTTTGTATGAACTTTAAACTACACAATTATTTTCCTTTCTTATTAGTTCAATAGTTTGTTTGTTGGCTTGTCTGTATAAGGATGCTATAAATATATTGACATCTGCATTAATTTTGACCAGATTTGTCAGCTGTTTAACCTTTTTGTTGTCTTTTATTAATGTTAAGAAAAACTTCTTACAGCCTTCTTGGGAGTTGACCCAGCACTTTGGATATTGTCAACATTAAACTTTCATATTTGTGCAAGTAGAATTATTGGGTGAAAAACCTAAAAATAGCTAACACCATTTCCTTAGGCTAAAAGTAAGACAGAGCTCCTGGTTAGCAAAACAGTTTGCTTATTTTCTTGTAAGAAGTGGAAATGTATATTAACAAAGCAAGATATCTTGAAGGATATTTTTAGAACATAAATTCTTCATAAGAAAGCAACCGTGGGCTTTAGAGAAGTGATGCATGAGCTTTCTGAGCTGGGTACATGGCAAAGACACCACAAAATACGTTACAGGGTTTTTATACTTTCATTGGCAACATCCTTTTAAAATGACACAAATTTAAGGTAGTAATTGAATTTAGGACGGATAGGATGCAGGAATATAGGGGAGTAATGCAGAATGCTTTTTCAGAAGACTAATTATAAGTCTACTTGGCAAAGTAGGGTACAAAAATAGGTATTACAAGTGTCCTACCTTCACATAGAGTCTTCCTTAAATGTGTTTTTTTTAACATAGTCGTCTGTGTCACAACGAGACAAATGTCAGCTTCTATGATTGCATGCGTTTGTTTCTTTCTATTTTGTATACTTGTTCTTGCAATATTGTTAATTGTATCTGCTGCTAAAATAAAATTGTTATGCATGTTGCTTCAGGAACTGGTCTCTAGGCCTTTCTAATTTCCATGCTGTGTTGATTTAATCATTCAAATGATACACACTGAAGTGACTGTTGTACTGTAACAGTGACAGTGATAGTCAAGAGAACTAATAAATATGGTTAGACAAATCAGACTTTTCTGATGGTAATGCATTTTGTACATCTTTTGAAATTCCTAGGGTAACTTCAAAGAAACCCTCAAGTATCTTCCCTTTAAGGATTCTGGAGCATCAGGTCTTTTATCTCAGAGTTACCTCTGGTGCCAGCGTACAGAAAATATAGCTGCAAGTGTTTGTTATTGCATATTTTTCACCTTTAAAAAAAAAGTGTTCTCTGCAGGCAATCATTTATAGCTTAAGGAAAACTTCGTTTTGCTCAGTAGTTAAAGGTTTGAATTCTACTGGGAGATTGATGCTTGAATGTAAGTACCTACTTCTAGGTATCTGGGAAGTTAGGTGTGTAAAGTCCTGTGATGTACAGTGGAGATCTAGTCAAGCCCATTAATACAGGCTAGAAAGTAATGGGTGCTTTCAAGTAGACACTTGAATTCAGGTTTCTGAACTCAGAACTGAAGTGTCTTAGCCTTTTTCTTAGGAGAGGCCTGTGCCAGACAACAGTATTCTTTTGTTGAAAAGTCATGTATATATGTAATTGAATTTGTGTTTGAGAGAGGAAGGTGAACCTTCTGCTCTTATTGGAGTATTTTAAAAGTAGCTAACTTCAAAAATGTATTTTGACAGCTTTGTTTCAAGAGGGATTGTTTGAGTTTTCTGTAACTCTTTTCATTTATGCAATTGTAATCCGAAATGAGCAGTCAACAAGTTACATCAACAAGTTATATCAACAAGTTATGTTAAAAAGACAATAGCTAAAAATTGATTTATACCTTGATTTATGTTTCCAATAAAGTTTTTCAAAGTTTTTTTTCTTTAAAAACATCAGATTACTGTATTTTTCAATTAGAAACCCTTTCCTTTTGAGTCTTTATGATTTATAGAATATTAAAAAATTAATGGTAACACGAGCTGTAGAAATATTCATTTCACCCCTATTATTAACGTAGAAATGAAAAGTGCACTAACAAAAATCATACAGAATCTTTAATGCCTTCTGTAAACTATTCATTTCAAGAAAGCTGGAAAGTCTATTTCTGATATTTTGAACTTTACTATCTTATGGATTTTCTCCAGCTGATTTATTTAATTTGCTGTTTTATCTTCAATTTATAAGAACAATTTGATCCTTTGAAAGGTATGTCTCCCACTGAAATGTCAAGGTTTCTGCTCTCAGTATAGTTTTTACTTTAGATGTAGTGAATTGATTTTCACTTTAGTATCATGTTGCATTCAGTTTTTTAAACTTCCCGTGTCAGAAAACCTGCTTTTATTTTTTCTGCAATAATTGTTTTTGCCTTATTGTCACTTAAGGTTTTTTCAGTCTTTTGTGAAGATAAAATTATTTTGTTTTACATTCATGAACTGAAGAGCTCATGTACTTAGCTTCTCTTTCTCCTGGATCATGACTAATCACCCTGTTTTATGGCCAATAGCAATCACCATAAATTCCTAGTGGCCATGATATTTTCTTTGGGGAAAAAGAAGACATTTTATGTGCTTTTTACAATCCGTAGTGGATATTACTCATCTTCATTAAGAACATTTCTGCTCTCTGTGTCAATGTAATAGGAAAGTAAAAGGTAAAATGACTATCTTGCTTTGAAATTTGTAGACATCTGGAAAAATAAGAGTTGAAAATTAATGTTTTCTGGTGGAAAAAAAAAAGTAGGGTAGGTTATTTATATAATCTGGGTATGCAAGAAGGTGTCAAGTATCTCACTTCATCTCTCTCAAAGAACGTTTTGTTAGAATACCCTGTATGAAACTGTTGATGATGGTGAGTATAACAATTCTAACTTAAACTTTCATTCCTTTTATTACCAAAGTTAGGACAGACAACATATCTTTATCAGGATACATATATTTGGGAGCCATATATAAAAACCTCAGGACAAACAGTACTTAAGTAAAACTAAGAATTTATTAAGATTCAGAATAGTACAAATGATGACACAATCTACAGTTAAAAGCAAATAGAATTCATCTGAGATTTCTTACACTTTTTTTTCTGAATGCCTGGTCTGAGACAGGATTTGGGCTAGACATGGCACAACTACTTCAGTGCTGCCTATAAGACACTCTTCACATAAAATATACAAGTGTTTATACATTTAAGATACATATCGACACTAAATAAATCCTAATAAAATGGTTGCTGTGCAGAAGTGTGAGGGCTTTATAAATTGCAATTATGGTCATTCCTAATTCAGTGGAATAGTTTAAGGTTCTCTGTCAGAACTCTAAATTTTGCTTGGCACTTACTGTGTTTAGTTTATTCATTACAATAGCTCAAGGGTAAACTGAAAGAAAAGATATAATTCATTTTGGTGGCAAACACTTGATAGGACTTGATTATGCTAATTGATTTAAATTTTGTAGTGCAAGTATACAAATGAGCCTCTGGTACCAAACAGTTTAACTCTCTCACAGATAAAGTGGAGTTCAAAAACATGTTTTGAGAAAATGGGCTTAACGGGCAAGTTGTTTTTTTCATGTTCTGCAGTCCCAACCAAATGCATTTTACTGTTCTAATGTTGCAATTAAACATGATTAGAAGCTGCGTGAATTAGCACGTTTTTAATGCCATTAAGTTTTTAATGGCATTTATGGTTATCACAACTCGACATGGATGACTGAATTTCACTCTCAGTTACGGATAGCTAGTTCTATAGTGTTGGTTACTACGAAATGATGCTTTGGGCTGTGTCAGTTTTTGCTGGAATGAATGGAAGAATTCACAAAAGATACTGTAAACCAATACCAGAGCTTCTTCAAAGTGTCACACGTAGTCTCTGTGCAGGACAGAGTTAGAAAATATGTGGAACCTATTTGCCACAGATCAGTTTTTCACAGATTTTAACAGTTATAATAATTTTCAGTGTTCTATCAAGGTAATATATGCTAAGCCCCAGAATTTAGTGATTTTCTAGCGTCTCTTCGCATTATTTTAACAAATGTATGATGTGCTATACTTGGTATGTTTTCCATTTCTGTTATTTGCTAGGTGGACATCTTATCCCTTATTAAGATCTGTTATTTTATCCCTTACTTCAATGCAGAAAATTTGAAAATAGCTTTATTCAAGAGCGTATCATATTATTTTTAGGTTCTATGCCAAAATTCAGCTAATTTAGTCCTCCTCTTCTAAAAGCATCTCTTCACACTAGTGTGCTTAACCACACACATTAGCTGAGTTTGCAGTAGCAGTTCAAAAGCATTATGCTTCCAGTCCTCTCTCTTTTAAAGTTCTCATAGTTCAATTATATAAAGGCATCAAAACTCATAGAAATACTATCTGAAGATGGATCTCTCTTAAAGTAGGTGAGAACAAATCTCTTTTTCAGCAGTCACAATTACCATTGTGGCAATTTTCTAGTAGGGTAAATCGAGGTGGATTTTCTGTTTGGTTTTTGGTTGGTTTTATATTTTGTTGGGGTTTTTTTATGTTTTTTACTTTTTCTTGATGCTGCTGAGTTAGTTATTAATTGTTTCTTTCTCAAAAAGCTATATGGGGTATCTGCAAAATAAATCAATATCAAATGCAAAGAGCTAATAGGAGCCTTAGGTGAACCTCAGAGGGCACAGATGCTGTATTATGTTGTCCCTCAGGTTAGGCTTAGTAGGAGGCCCTGCCAAGATAATCAACTGCTGCAAATTTGGGAGATTAATTTATACACATGACTGAGAGAGAGCTCCAGGAACTGAGGATTTATTAAGGGTCCCTGAGTTTCATTAGAATTAAGAGAAGTAGCTTTTAGTGAGAGATGTGAAACAGGCTATGCTGACCCGAAAATACAGAAACAAGAAACTTATTTCATCAGTAGTAGAGCTGAGCATGTGAACAGGTTGCCCAGAGAAGGTTGTGCAGTCTCCATCCTTGCAAGTTCCCTACTGGGATAAAGCCCTGAACAACCTGACCTATCTGGCTGATCCTACTTTGAGCAGACATCTCCTGATGTCCCGTCCAACTGGTATCATTCTATGATTCTAAAATACCTTGAGTTTTACAGCTTGGAAGATTGTATGAGGACAATACAAATGTATATGAAACTGTTGTTAACCAAATATTTCTACCATAAGACCTGTACCATGAAAATATTTGTATGCAGAGCTTAAAATCAAGTATACTTACGCCTAATGATTTTCTTACCATTCTTCTATAAGAAATACATATTGGGTTTGTGTCCTGGATGAAGTACCAGATCAGGGCAAATGATTTGTAGTTACTAAGGCTAGGCAAGGAACAAAGTTGGAAGTGACTTAATCAGGAGAAAGGTAATTAACACTTGTTAAAAACCAATCAAGCAAACAGAAAGCCTTGGAAGGAGCTGAATAGCAAATAACTCATCAATTTAACTTTCAGTTGTGCAATTTTTTTGATAACTAAAGGACAATCTACATTAAAAGATATGCCCTTAGAAAGAAAAAAAGTAGTCTACCTAAACAGAAGCACAGAGTTTAAGACACAAAATTTTCTACTTAACCATTTTAGTAACAAAAAAACCCTCCTTTCTTCCAATGCAGAGAAGACTGTTGTGATGTTACATTCCATTATGGTATGTGCAATTTAGTTTTACATATTTTCTCTCTGTGTTTTCGTTTAAATTAATATGTTGAACTGTAAGCAGCCTTTTGAATACTTTGGAAAGTTGGTAACAAGTCAGAAACTGCCCATGATTGGAACTTCTCGTCAGATGAGGGTTAAATGTCCCATTCGATGAGACAATTGCAGCAGGTGGCTCTGGTTGGACCAAAATCTCATAAAAGCCCTAGAGTGTTAGCTAAAAGCAGTTCAGAAGGACAAATTTAACCATCAGTTTAAAGCAATAGTTTACCCTTAGTCAGAAAATCGGTTAACAGCATTTTAATGTGTGTTCTGTAGTCTATAAGTTAGCTGCAGATTCTTCATGGCTCTAAAATACAGACAGCACAACCTTGAGGTGACAAAGTGGTGGGAGGGGGGGTGTGAAATCATCCATATCTGTTTTTCAGTTGCCTTGTTCCATGGAAATAGTTAAAACAATTTTGTCCTGAATACTTACCAGAGAGACAGGAGATAGCTTGGATACAGAAAGACATCTACATTGGCAAGAGCAGTAACAGGAACAGGCGTACAGCTCTCAAACCTACCATTTCATTTAATTACTTTTGCCAGCGTGTAAGTATTCTTATGCTCTTTTTCAGGATTAATCTCTCACTGAAGGCTCCATTTCAGGAGGCAATAGATAAGCTACTGAACTACACCAGGAAATTATCTAAATCAGAAAATACAGTAGAAACAAAGGGTTTTGTTACCTACAGACACACTAAACACACCTACAAAAATAATACTTCTCACCGGCCCCAACTGTTCTAAGTTATCCCTCATGTGTTTGCTGTAGTCATCCTGATATATTTTTAAATGTTTTCAGTCCATCACATGTAAATACTGTAATCATGCTTACTTTCTTGCTTTTTTGTTTGTTTGTTTTAAAGTGTTCTTCCCATGTGATTAACAATACTCTCTGACATCCTATAGTGATTCTGTTTGGCCACAGTCCATGCAGTCCCTTTCAGTGATCTGTACTGGATATTTCCTCTGCTTTCACCTGTTGTAAAATTATGGTTGTGAGTTCAGAACAATAACGTTTGAAACCAGGTAGCAATGAATATTAATTTGGCGATCCACTAGAAGTATCTCTCAACTAAATGAAGTGTCTTGTGTTCCTACCTAGACATAGAATCTGATTGACTGCAGTCTATAATGGCAAATCTGAAGGCAAAAGAACTTTTTTCCCTATAGATGATTATTAGGACTTTTCTGAAAAGACTGAATATCAGTATATTCTTGCCCATCAGGGAGGCCTCGATGTGAATTTTGAATTGTAGTTAAGTAGAAATAAGTTGAGAGCTGTCCTCATTTTCAGTTTTAGTTTCCCGCTGAAATCCTGCACTCTAGTTTACAACTTAATTATATCAATGCAATGATGTTGTTGCCTAAACTCCCATTGGAAGATATTTATGTTACAGTAGTCCTCATTGTTTAGGACATTGTGAAGTTCCTGAGTATTATCTAGGTGAAGCAATGCTAAATAAGCTCAGATTTTAACAACAGATTTTCTGAACTCAAGTCTAATCACAGCATCCTTGGAGATCTAGAATACAGAGCAATATACCAGCAATGATACTGGCACACAAATGACTGTAGTCAGCCTTGCATGCTGCGTTCACATTAATCACACTTGCAAAGGCTTGGATCCATGCAGAAAAGTGACACAAAGAGTGCTTTACAGATGTAGTAGGCGAGAGCATAAAACAGTAATATGTGCAGATATGAAAGACATTTTTTGACATGGCGGAAGGAAAGCTGTCATGTCAACTTTCACTTTATTGAAATGAAACTAGTGCTAATGTAGCTGAACATTATTTCACTGAGATGTGGTAGTCTAATCACATTCTACTTTATGTTAATAAATCAAATGGGATATACTGAGGAGCTGTGTAACAGCTTTCTCAAAAGACATAAACCTGCAAAGTACGAAATGGTGTATAATGGTTGTATGATACAATTCTGACAAATATGAGGTAGAGTTGTCATTCTTCACTTGCTTATACTATATAGCCAAAAATGTAATAAAATATTGAAAGCATCAAAGGTAGCTAAAATATTGTTGACATAACTATATATTAGACTTTGATATGTTTTCATTCTATATTTATAGAAATCACTTGCTTTAATATTTGAATTTCATAAACCCGTTTAGCAAATAAGAATATATAGGTTCTGTAAATGAAATTTTTATCTGGAAGCCCAAAGTTGAAAAGTGTTATTTTTATGATATTGGATGCTAGGTATGTTTTCTGTATCTGTGGTGCAGTCTGTGTATGTATATTATTCTTAGTCATACTTACCTGGTGGTTGCACTATAGAATAATATGAAACAGTTCTTAAGCCATGTATTTAGTGGTGTGGCTTTGAAAAAAATTGTGTATAAATCTTAAGCAATGACATTAAATACCTGTGCTAATTCTACTTTAGATACTAAAACTGGTATTCACACTATTGTGGAAAACCCATAAAACTCTCCAAATACTGTTTTAAGACGCATGCAAAAAAACCACAAAAAATTGCTTCTGGTTATGTCCCTGATTTTGCATGCTGGACAAAGGCTGAGGGACTGTTTGAGCAGGATGTCGAGGAAGGCCAGATTAAACTCTGCTGTGTCTTGCCAGCGGCTCAGGTGGGCTGTGAACATTACTCCAAGCTCAGTGTTTCACTTATTTTCTTACAATGCACAGTCTAACAGGACTCTGTTCTCACCTCTTCCTGCTGAAAAGCGTAATTTTCTTATTCCTGATTCTCTTACCTATATTGAATTTTAACTTTATGACCATAAAGTGAATTTCATGTATATTTTAAAATGTTTTTTTATCTGAAGAAAGTAACAATTTTAGAGTAGCCAACGTATTTTATTTTTTCCTTTATACATAACTAGTGCTCTACAATGCATAATAGCAAGACAACTTACTGTGTAATACTTCTTGGTATAGTTTTAGTCCATAATAAATGTTAAGCATAGTTAAAGATGCACAGAAAATCGTAGTCTTTTGCATTATTTTCTATGTGTGTTATCTCACACATTCTATATTTTGCGATAGTATTAAATTTGCTCATTAGGAACCAATATCCTGTAAAGCCCAGGAGGAAAATTTAATGTTATCTGTAGCACAGGGTGTATTCAAACATCTGTTCATTGCAGAGCAATGGACCACAGAATATGCTTCAGATGTCCAGGTATAAAATGATCCTCTATAGGCTGAAACGTGCTTCAGCCTAGACTTTAAATGAAGTGCAACCAAAATACTTTACTCTAATAGCGGACCTCATCAGTGCTTCCTTTATATGCCTGTATACACAAATTATTTATGTTATGGTTATGATTCCTGTCAGCTGTGCAAAGGAGATGATTAGATCCTGAGTGATCCTTAATTTTTGTATTTATTTTGATCACCTGTTGAAAAATACAACTGCTTCAGGTTTTATTCTCAGATGGGAACTGCTAATTTTCTGTCAAGTGAATGCTAAATAAAGCTGTTAATTCTGACAACTGAAATCCTTTCTCATTACATGTTGTGAATATACAAAAAAACCCAAGAGTAAATGGTTTTTCTTTTCCTTTGGATGGTTGTTTGGCTTAAGACAGTAAAAGTATTCCATCTTCTGAGGTCAGGGATGAAATCAGAATGACAAGACATCAGTGTGATGAAACACCACACTTGGTCTACGTTTCACAGATTGAATGGAGTTTTAGGAAAACAACACCTGGCTCTGAAATTCATTGAGATAAAAATAGCTGGAGGCTGGGAGAATATGGAGTCAAGCAGGAGGGAAACATGATACAGACTTTCCTTGTCTTAAATACTGCGATGCCAAGCTAGATGAGATCTTTGATCAGGTTCAGTATGGCTGTTCTTATATTTTGAAATATTTAAGATAAAAATGGTATAAAATGGTTGTTTGAAGAGTCATACCTTCCTCATTTTGCTTAGTTGCAAAAAAGGTTTTCTTTTCCTTTTGTGTCTTTTAAACACGCTGGACAACTGATGCACTGAAACAGTTATGTTTTAGATACGAAAATGTCTTGTCTGATTTTGTGTTTAGGTAATGTATCCTTTCATAACTTGTCTGTGGAACGGAGTTTCTACTTCTAATCAGGTATTGAAAAAAAAATCTGCTGCTGCTATTTGGTATTTTGTTTCTCTCTCATCGTTAATTGGAGCATGGCAAGACAACTGGTTCAATGGGGTGCCCTTGTTCTGGTGGGGTAGTTCCCGTCAGAGGAAATGCAAATGAAAAGGGTCATAAAATGGCTTGTGTTCACTTCCTGATTTGAAATGTAAATGTACTGCTGAAAGTCTACCACTGGCATTCCCGGAGATAGGAATCAAACAGCTTTCTGCAGTGCGGGCGTAACAGCACAAAGTATCTTTTGAGAGACTGATTCATAAACTGGAAATGCTGTTTGAGAGTGACAGGCAAAGTGCAGTCCGTCTTCTCTAGAACTGTACGGCATGGTAAGCCAGGAGAAGTGTGATCTATAAAACATGTAAAGAAGTGCAAAAGTTAAACGTCATCTGGTATCTTAATCCTTTTTCTCTTTGCTATGTTAGAAAATACAGAAGTGGGTTTTTTTTAATCCTCAGCCCGTTCTCTGTCATAGCCACGTGCCCTGGAATGGAAACCTCTAGCAGGATGTGGAATGCAGTTGGATGTACTAAGCATTCATTTAGTGAACAGGGGTGTTACCACCTGGGAATTCAGACTTTCTTCAAGTAAGGATGGAGCAAAAATGATTCCCACGGAAAGACTGAATGGAGGATTGGGGGTTTGGGCTGCTTTGGCACTGCAACAACTGCCAGCTTGGAAGCAAATCCTAGGACTGACTGGGCACTATGTTTCTTTGTCTTCTTCTACCCACCCATCTGCCAAGTTTCAGATTCCAATTTTAAATGAATTACATTATAAAACCTGGTACCTCTTGCTGTAAGCATACCTTAACATTATATATAGGTTTAAAAATTAATGAGAGTTGCTCATATATATGCTAATAGGTATTTAAAAAGTAGTTTTTATTACTACAATGCAGTAGCATAGAAGGAGTTCAGGACTTTGAAATTCAACCAGAAGGCTTTGTTTCAAGTTAAATGATTTATATGCAGTCTGTACAGCAGCATACAATATCTATATACCTCTTGGAAAGGAGTATACGCTACATGCTGTTTTAAAAGGTCAGATATAAAGAGACAGGAAGAAAATAAAGATTAATATCATGAATGTGGATTCATGACCCATCAGTCATTCTGACTGATAGAGGAAGTGAAAAAATAAAACTATAAATATTCTTTGATTTTTTTTTAGTGCTTTTCAATTTAGTTTTGGTACACCTATACTGTAGTCATATTTATACTGACACTGACTGTAACTACCGAGTTCTCATCATGCCTGCTTCTTCTTCTTAGGTTGGTGACCATGTACTGGTTTGGGATTTGCCTTTTGTACCCTTTAGGAGCTGACGGTGATTGTGATCGTTTGTTGTTCCATCCTATCCTGCTTCTCTGAGCCTTTAGGAGGTGCTCACTCTCTCTTGTTTCTTCACCTGGGTGACTCCAACCCCGTTCTTTACCTTCCATCATCATCTTTTAATGGTTTGAATCTGCAGATCTTTTGTTTAATTCACAGTGGACTGTCATTCATTTTAGCCTGTTCTTTGTTTTTCTAATTAGTGTGTGCTGTGAAGTTGTGTGTAGAGGGTCTTTAAGGCCTATTAATGTCATTTTCACCAATACATGCATTCATATAGACCTTCTTTTGTCATTCCTTTTTATTATTTCCTTCCACTCCGCTGCATTCCCATTAATTCTCCATTCATACCGGTATTACCATTTCTAATACAAATCTCTATGGCTGTATGTTTCTCGTAGCATGTGCTTACTTTAACTTTTTTTATACCTCTGTACTAGAAAACAGCCAGGATACTAAAACTTAGAGAATGCCATTGCAGCTAGTGGTAAATGTTTTCGCTGTTAATATAAGTGAAAAGTTGCCATACTGGGTCAATCAATGTGATATTTTATCCAAGGCCAATATTTTGGATCAGTTGTACCTTTAAAATCAATAGAATGATGAGGAACAAAAGATAACAGAAAAATATTTTCCCATCCCCAAACAAAGGTGTGTAATATAACAGCACATCAATTTAAGAATATTACTAAAACTGTCCCATTTTTTAACTGTAATGAACTTTTAATCCATTATGAGACTTTGGGTCTCCATTGGGATGAAAAGATATACTGAATCTCTGAATATTGTTTTCCTTTTTTTTTTTTTTTTTTGTTTCCTGCTTCTGGCAATGTATGGAACTAGTCCTCCAGGATCAGTAAGACTGTTGGAAAGACAAAATTAGTTTGGTTGTTAATGGCCCCAGGAGGCGGCAGGCACATCCAGGGATTCCTGAAGCATCTCAAAACCATCTCCCTCTCTCTTGGTGGGCATTGAATGGGACCTGGAAGGAATAGTTATGCTGTGAAGCATTGTTTCTTGGTAATCTTATGCAGCTGGCTGTGTTGCCTGTACACAGAAACAACAGGCTAGGGATGAAGGCAAGGCAGCAGTTCTGTACCTGAAGGTACAGTCCCCATTTTTTCTATTTGAGTGTGCTAATGCAGGCATATGCTTAATCCGTGCAGAACTTTTCCAGCCTGACAGATGGTATGGATGTGAAAGGCAGGAGAATGCCTTTTCAGTCACATTTTCATCTTTTAGACAAACCTGAAGTAGTTTAAAGTTTGAACAGCAATTGCTGCTATTTTTTTTAATAAGTGAATCAGAGTCTCTCTATTTTCCTTTATAAAAGATACCATAAACTATTAATTATAGAAAGAGGTATAGAAACTTCTGTGCTTTAGTGTATCTTTTTTAATATTAACCGTATCACGTATGTCTCTTTGTGTTTCTTAATTTTAGAGACAAGAAGTTGAAAAAAATTAATTTCTGTTTTCAACTAGATTGAACACACTGCCTGATGAAATGTCTGTATGAAAAAGTGCAGGTTTCTGTGACTTGACTTCAGTAAGGGGATGACATTTTCCCTCCCTTTCCAATCTACTAGTTGAATTGTGTCCGCAAAGAGCAACTTTTCTGTTTGTGTTCTAAATCTCAGTTTGTAGCTTAGCTGGTAATCTGCGGTTGCCCATCATCAGGTCTTGGATTCTGTTTGTTAAACGACCTGTAAGCTCTTAGGACACTGTAAACTGATTGCTTTGAAGACGGTTGCACAGGTGCAGGGAATATAACCAATTTTTATCATTATTGAACTGGAGCGAAATAAGACGGCTTGAAGATTTGGGAAACTCTTGAATTTGTGATTTTGAATTTGAGGACTGATTACTGCATGAACTGTTAACCACTTCTTGACTCCAAAGAATCTCCAAAAAAATGAATTAGTTACTCAACATCATCCCAGTACACTACATAAATGAGATGCAGTGATAGAACCTCTGTATCAGTTCTTTGAAGCAGGACTCTTATTTTCTTTTAGATTTGAGCCACGTGTAGCATACGAGTAGCATTGTGTGAAGCTCAGTCTGCAATAAGTAGGCAATGTTGTGAATATATAGCACACAGTAATTCAGTTTTCATGTTTTCATGAAAGAAGCATTTCTATATTTATGAAAGATTAGTCAGATTATCTTTTTTTGTTGTCATCATCATCGCCTAGTAAGAATGGATAAGGATGGCAAATCTTCCTAGCTGTCTATCTGGTGAGTTTTTACTTGACCAATCCCACAAGATATTCTTCAGCTTGGAAACTATATGATACCTTATATTAATTTCACAAATTTATACTGTAGTGTTTTTATATTTTAGTGCTAATCCAACTCAAAAATGCACTGTTAGATTTCAACAAATGTTGAATTGATTAATGTGCAGTGGTTGTATATATTTCTTGTAATTGAAATTATCCATAAAAATAATGCTAAATAACTTTGGAAATTACTTCAGAATAATAACGAATGTTATTGATGCATTGTAAAATGAATGGAATTATTTGTCTAATTGAAACATTCTCCCTTGGGTTTGGGAAAATAGCAGCATTTCTATAATATATTTTTGCATAAATTATCAATATGCCCGTTCAGATTGAATCCAATTAAGTTTTGGAATTTCATGGAATTTAAATTTATGCTTCCATATGTGAATAATAAAAAAAGACATGAAAGAGAGTTATTATTTGAGGTTTTAATAATATGTGGTTTCTTGATACCTTCATTCTATTAAAAAATAAAGTACAATACATGGCCTTTTGCACTGGTGTTCTACTGGGGCTAAGAGACAAGAGCCAAATTCAAGAAAGGGTTTGGTGGCCAAAAATCATGAAGCAGGATTAAGCACTAAATTCAGGAAATCATGTGCAATGATCTTAGGCACTTAAGAAGTTAAGGGCAAAACATATTTAACAAACAGGGCTTTACACATAATATATATCAGACATGTCTAGTAATGCCATAATTCTTAATTTGCAGTGTGCTTGTCTTCCTTCTGATGGTATTTAGGATTCAGAAAGTATACATCTTTGTTCTGAAGTTCAGTGAAAAGTTGTTGCATCCAAAACATAAGCAGAGATGATCTTTTGTATAGCAGCTCAGAAGTTGATATCTGCTCAGTTTGGGGGTCATGTGCACACCTCAGCTTGAAGGTGTTTGAGGCAACATCCTAGTATTTCCTTCAGAAATTATCCATGTGCCTTTATTTGAGGCCATAGCCAAGAACAGGAGGATACTTCTGACTCTGATTTATTTCGTGGGTAGAGCTTCCACACCCTGCTGGAAAACGGAGAAGCTTAGTTCTAATCATTTGGTCACTTCCCTGGGTCTATATTCTCCTAAGAAGGATTTTATGTGTTTCTTGTAATACCTAGAATAATGTCTTACTAAAACTCCAAGTAAGATTCTTATCTGAACAACTGTTACTAACACTGTGTGTTATTTGGAATTAATTATATCTGCAGGTGGTTGAGTGATCAAGTTCCCCAAATAAACAGTCTCAAGATAAAGAAAACTATAAATATGGCTACCTAGATGTTTTTGGAGTTAGGCATTTGCTTCATATAATCAGTTGGTTCACAATTAAGGATATGCATCAGTGAAGACAGGCGCATAATGAAGATAAAGAATGGCTGCGAAGGCTTCCTGATCTTAATATGAAAGAATTAATTTAATTAACTCAAATATAGGAAGCTCTGGCAGTTATTAAAAGGCTTGGAAATCTAAACAGACTTTTGTATACTGGTGGCCTGAAAAGGCCTGCAATTTTGTATTACATGTTACAGATGCTTTCAGATTTTGTACAGAAGGTTTGGATATAAAATTCAGTAGATCAGCTGCTATCAATCAAATATATTGATGCAAGTTTGAGGAAAATCTGTTTCTTTCAACTTCCAGCCACAAGAAAAGAAGGGTCACCCTGTCGATGGAATTGCATTCATAGATTTGTAACAAAATATGTCAGAGAATGTATAATTAAGGGTTACTGAAGCTGTGAGGTGTGCCTCACCAAGTCCAAAGGATTCTTTATATATTGAGCTGTGTACACTTCTGAGGCAGAAGGGACACTAATACTTTTTGTATGAGAGATGGGAGAAGAAAAAAGTCAAGAAACTAGGGACAGAGGGGGCTCTGGAAGCTATGGTGCCTGACACAGTGTCTAGAGAAAGGATCTGGAATGAAATTGGTGAAATAGAAGCGGAAATTTCTCACTAGTTGGTGGAGGAAGCAGCAAGTGCTATAAGGTGATGTTGTGAGATGATGGGGTGATATAAGATGATCTGACCTGGCCAGTGCTTATGCTGGTTTGTAAACTACTGTTTTAAATTACTTAGAAAAACATGCTGTTTTGATGATCCCTTACCTTCCTAGGCACGCTGTTTCAAACCTTACTTATCATTAGAAATATAATTTTTTTTTTTCTCAGTTTCTTGTCTTAATGTCTACTGGTGCCATTTCAGGCCGTTGCTTTTTAGCTCATGTGCAATGGAAATGAAGAACTCCTTATTACCCTCCTCTTTACAGTACCTTTGTGTTTATTTGAAGAATTCAAGATTTTAAGTCTTTGCTTCAATCATCTTGTTATATTAAACAAAGTCAACTAATTCTATATTTTTCTTGTATGTCATATTTGTAGTCTTTTAATTGTTCTTACTGCTCTTCTCTGGACTTTTGGATTCTTTGCAGTTTGTCCAAATTTTTCTGGAATTGTACTACCCAAAATAGGACTCAGTATTTCACCCAAGAACTTAATAGTACTGAATACAGTGGAAAAATTGCTCCATGCATTATAGAATCATAGGATGGTTTGGGTTGGAAGGCACCTTAAAGATCATCTGGTTCCAACCCCACTGCCATAGGCCAGGACACCTTCCACCAGATCAGGTTGCTTAAACATGGCCTTGAACAGATTATATGTCATCTAAAAAGATATTGTCCATTGCTATTGGTAAAACAAATAATTGATGGTCATACCCAGGCTTACTATTGATAGGAATTATTTTAGCTAGTAATACACTACTTCCCTGACTTTAGAAAAGGATGGCACTTTCATTCTAACAAGCATGACGTGATGTCTAATGAGTATTTTATAATGTACATTCTGGAGAGTGTTCTTCACTCCTTTCTTTCATTGTCACTGTCTTCCTTGACATTTCACATAGTTTACCCTTTTATTTATGATGGCTGTCAACTCTGTGAGTAATTAGATCCCAGGCTCTTGTTTTTCCCCAGTGTGTCCCAAATTATCCCTGTTAAAGGATCAACCATATTTCTTTTTTAAAACAGCATTACAGTGCTGACTCATGTTCAGTTTGTAAAATTCTTTGCCCCTAATACTTTATTTTTCCTATTGCAGAGAGGAATAGTATCTCTACTCAAATGGAAGGCAGCAGTTCTCATCTCTGATGGTAGGCACCCACTCTTCTGTAAAAGAGAATTTATACTTTGCGCAATACCGTCCCGAACAAGAGACTGTGGATATCAAAGATCTTGAAAGTATGGTCTGAAAGAAACAAAAGACATAAACATATTTCTTACAATATTAATTGTGTGTTTCCAGGCATTATTGGAGCTCAAGATAAATCATTCTATGTTATCTTATTTGCTGAGCCTTTTCAGAGCAAGTTTTGCCGGTGGCAATCACTATTCAAATAATTAGAAGTTTTTCTTAGCTGATGTATTAGAGGCAACGACATTCAGATCATTAACGATGGGATCCATCTTAAGTAGCTCTAGACATCTAGAAGCAGTCATCTAGGCTCCTGTAATACTCAACAGAAAGGAAATACCACCTTCAGTGGTTAATTCATCACCCTGTAAGATTGCTAAGTAAAGCTGCATGAATCATTTCAAAGGTATTTCTCTTTTTCTTCACTGACTGAAGAGAGGATTTAGATCTCTAGCATAAACCATGTGTCAACTTCAGATGCTTAAGGTCAGTCGAGGTAAATCCCTGTGTGGTTTAGAAATTGTTGTTTGCAAACATCCATGAAGCCAGAGTGGCTATAGTATAAACATCTCTACCTATGAAGTTTGTATTCATTTATATTTTTAAAGAGGGATTATGGATTTACATGTATATAGTAATGTCACATGCAAACAGATTCTCAAAATATTTTTGTTTATTGATAACATTAAAATGTAGGCTTCTAAAGAATATGCCGTGTTGTGTGTGACAGTTTAAGGACATTTTCAGTATCTTCTCTATATATTTGTGTAATATTCTGATCATGAGAGTTTTGAGTATTTGTTCAGAAAGTTCACACAATTAAAGAATATTATTATCTCCAGTTTTAAATTCACTTTAGCTGGTACTGTTTTTCAGAAATTCATTGTGGTGAACAAGAAACGATGATGGATTCTAAATAAACAGTTATTCAACTATGCTTCTAACAATTAAAACTAAAAGAAAATTTCAGATATTCAGTCAGGCTGATTTTGCAGCCAGGGCTTGCTCATTACTGAGAACTTCTTACACATAACGAAGAAGGAAAGAAATAGGAACATGGACTCAAGAGAAATTCTGAGGAGGTGATACTTGTTTACTATTGCTGCTGGCATGATCGTATCTTTTATCTTCTGCTACTGCTTTGCTTTCCAGTAAGGAGTGATAACGAAGGCTTATTTTTTATTTTTTAAAGGATTTACTGCATACCCTGAAAGATGTGAGGATGAAAGATTTCGGATAGAACCAGTACATTAGTCCTATTATAAATGCACTGTTGTCATTATCTTATGTGTATAATGAAATGGAAATCACAGAAAATAAACTAAGTCATAGCTCAATGTTTACTAGAGGCTGGATGTGAATCTGTATGTTTTGGAGTTCTATTTCTGACCAACACACCAAATCTTTCCTGTGATTCTATTTAAAGTGGCACCTGCGTTATAGTTTTGACTGGATTTGTGCTGCCTCAGAAGCAGGACATAAAACAAATTATGCACATCAAATTATTAGAAAAAATAAAAGTTTCTGCTGATTAAAACAGGCAATAAAAATGTAATATGCCTTATTGCTACAGGAAATCAAGGAAATTTGTAACTGCTGGCTCCCTTTGATAATGATCTCTGATTTCTATCTGTTTGTAAAATATATAAATCTGTGTATTTTCTAAACTTCATCTTGCCCTCTCATTGAGGTATAGCATACACTACCACTTGGGACACCTCTGAATCTGTCGGGCAGAATCAGTGGTTGTGATTTTGTGCACTGATTTTTTTGGTATGGAGAGTTAATCTTGAATAAATATATAAGTATATAAGCAGGTTGAAGGGCATGTTAAAGTTCCATATGAAACAGTTACATGGGAATTTGCTGCAGTGATTTCTCCATTGTTTAATGATAAACAGGTATGCACATCATTCCCCTTGCTATACATTGTGTTCTGACCTTTCAATATTATATAGAACCCACCCAGACACACACATTAATTCTGTCCAAAATCCAAATGTTATCTAATCCAAGAAGCGATATACTTCTAATTTATCTGTATTGATTCGAGGCACAGGTCATCGATACATGCAATACTGCTTGTAGTTCGATGGTTTTTTTGCTTGGGATGGGCTGGGATGTTGGGAAGGCTTTGCCTTGTCCTTGAGTTTTGAATTATTTTTGAGACATGTAAATGCTTTGGCAATTTTCCAGTTCCTGCTTGAGATAGGAGGCTCGATCTGGGATTCTGAAATGTCATAAGAACTATGAGGTATTGCTTTCTGATTAATATTTCAGGTTAATAATCTGGTCAGCAGTGTAAGGCATATAAATGTGCATTGTGATTAAATTCCATTTCAATAGAAAATTTCAGATACAGTTTTTTAAAAAGGCCAGGGGAGCATGTCAATGAAGAAAAAGAATATATTCCAGAATGTTCAAGTCTATATTCAGATCTTTGCAAGACTTAACTTAGATTCAGACAATGATTGAAGCATTATAATGTGCATTCAAATTGCAATCTTTAGATACCCTTTGCCAAGTGAAATGAAATATCCAATTTTTATACACAGTGTATGTGAAGAAGGTCCAGGATTGAGATACAAAATTCCAGCTCAATAGGCAGACAAGGATTGAAATTGGTCAGTAATGGCATAAGCCTTTGTCTCCTGGGAATTTGGGCATCTAGTCTAAGCAGCAAGGTTAGCATCTGTGTCTTCTCAAGATCCTAAAATTTGGCCTTACACTCTTCATTTTTTAAAAGAAAAGTCCACCTTTCAAAAATGGAAGAAGGATGGGTAAAGAGGGAGTGAAGTAGTACCGCTTTCCCTTGTGAGGGGCTGCAGCTCACGCCTTCTCTGGCAGAGGAGATTTGACACCCGGGAGTATTCCATGACTATGGTGCCATAGGGTATTCTGGGATAAAGGTTTCTTCGTTCTGCAGGCTTTAGCAACTCAGGCACTGAGTGAACTGAGGTGCCTGCAGGGCTTTGTGAACATCAGAAATGTTTAAATGTTGGACTTAAAATCAATGAGGTGCCTTGTCTCCCATGGACTTACTTTACATTTTTCTCCCTGTGAGTACACAAGGAAATACAATGTTATATATGTACAAATTGCTGTTAGTTTAAAAAAATGCACTTCTTTTTTTTTTTTACACTGTTCCATTTTGGTGTTTTTATATTTTATAAGTAGTTAGTGTGTATTATGTTTAAGCTGTAGATTTAAGACCCCTAACACTCAAACTAATTTTTTAAATCTATATACTTTTAATGGACGTCTACCATTACAAATGCTATGTTTGAGTCAACTGACATGTCATCTCTTCTGAGAGCTGGTTATATATCAACAACTAAAGCTTGAAAAATTCTTAACAGATTTGTGCCAGATTCTCAGGTCATGCAAATTTTGGCCTGTTACCACTGAAATTAATGGAGCTGTACTGAGTAATACAAGCTGTAGATTTGGTTTATTGCTTCCAGGTATATTGAGGATGATGTTAACTCCATCCAAAAATGCTCACTTTCTCTTGTCCAAATTGCTGATACAGTAGGTAGTGCTCTTTGAACTATATTCCTGAATATGAATGTCCTTTTAAATTTGCTGAATATTCTCTTTAAATAACATTGAGTCAGAAAGTCACAAGTACAATATCATGTTATACACGCTGTTGAGATCCCCGCTAGCTAGAAAGAGTTAGTGCTCTCTCTGATTAGAGGAAAAGAGATCCTTTTGTCCTCTCTATTCAAGAAAACTAAGTTCTGTCTGAAAAGCCATTCAAATAATAGTTTCTTCATTTTCTTTCTCTTGCTTTAGCCAGGAATTACCTGAACGAGCTGATCATATTAAATATAATGCAAAAAAAATATCAGAATGTTCCTAATCATTAAAGAAGTTGTCTTTTAGTTTACTCTGATATTTTTTTTTTACTTTATCTTCCTCTATTAGAAATAAGAATCTTTTAATAATGAATGTAACACATTGGGGGGAAAAAAAAAGAAGTTTAGAAGTATTTTATAATATTTTTAAATAACATAAGGGGTTTTATTTTAGGTATAGCTTGTTTTAGATACATTTTTGTTGAAGTAGCTAAAGGAAATGACTGACAAATGAGAACTCACAACAGTTTTTGTCTTCGGGGTATTGATCAGTACTTGAAAAATGTTTACTCAGTTCACTTCATGTATTTTCAGATAATGGAGGAAATACATTTAAGAATGGTATATTGTCTTACTTTTACTCCGTTTGGAAACTAAGTTTTGTATTTAAGTATTCTGTTTACTAAAAAAAAAAGGGTTTTTAATCCACATACTTAGAAAAGCATTGCAGACCTTTGTTTGAAAATGCATAATATCTTGTAATATAGTATTGCCATACATAATTAATAAAATTCATTGAAATTGTTCTTTTATTTGTAGACCACCTTAAGAAAACCACATTAGAATTACATCTTCCCTAATAGAAGGTGTTTTAAATCAGTAATCTAATTGAAACGCGTATGGTCACATGAGGTTAAATAGTCCTGAGTAATGTATAAAACATGGGTAGAAATTCTCAGAGAAATCAGCTTTTTTCCGGGCAATCTTAAAATAATGCTGCTGGAAGAATATTTTTCTTGGAAGAGAAAATTGGATTTTTAATTCGGTAAATATATTGTGACTATGAACTAAATGTTGCTGGATTTAAATGTTCAGCATACATCTACTGGTTAAAAGCTGAATTTCAGATAAACACTTTTATGTTCTGTGAAATCATTTGGAATTTCAGGTTCCTTGTTGCCACAGACTTGGATAGATCCTGGTATTGTAATCTTGGCCAAGAAACTGTTTTGACGTATGCAAAGCAGCTTCCAGTTATTTACAGAGGGCTGTGCGAAGGCTGTGTGAGGTATGATGCTGGGTAGACAGCGTGTGTAATTTGAAGAGAGCACGTAGGGAATTGTTGGAGAATGACAGAGCCTTAACTGCCCTTTGCAGCTGTGAGTCTCTGTTGCACTATAGGATGATGTGATGATTCCAGAAGCTACAATTTATAATATACACTTCTGCTGTGGCAACTTTGATGTGCTTAGGTCCTGTCTTTATCCAGATATTGTCATTAGCAATTACCTTGCATCTGTTCTGTAAATTTATAACAGTAAACCCAAACAACCCAAAGCTTGTCTTGCTCACAAAAAATCCATATACTAAATTGTTTTAATGAAACGCCTTTAATTTTCCGAGAATAAGATAAGTTGTGGTCTAATAACTTGTAAGACGAGTTACCAACCATGGCCACTTTGATACAGGTGTGTAAGATATTTGCAGTTACATGGTTCATAACGTTTGAGACTGGCCAGCTCATCTGCCAGATGGGCTTCTGTTTTGGGCAGAATACACTGTGAGATTGAGCAGAACGTAAGCATGCGTGAGAACAATTAGATTTTCCAAAGTTATACAAAACCATTTCAACCCTCTCCCCTCCAACAAATGGATGTGTTTACTTTTGCTTTGAAAAACCTCATTTAGATAATCTCTTTGTACCTTTCCTTTGAAAATTTGTGCATCAACATTATCTTTCTTTTTAGGGAATTCATACTATATTTCTCTGTGCGTGTGGATTTTCCCCTTGTTGAATTTAACAGGCCATAATGAGTTGTATTCCATTGAATCAGTATGTTTCATTTCATGGATTATTATTGAAGTACTGGAGTGTGGTGGCTGTCTCTGGGCTGTTAGGTTTATCAGGATAATCTAGCTACTTAAGAAATATTAAAATGGCATACCAAAATCTTGTGAAATCTTCATTGAGGAAAATTAGTGTGGGTTCTACCTTGGTAAATAAAATAGCATTTTGAATAGTTTGGTTTTAATACCCAAAGGCAATAATCCACATTGTGGACTTAATGGCCTGTGAAGAATTCTGGAAGGCATAACAAGGACTTTGAAAACAGTAACTTCAGGATTTTTTTGTTTTTAAATCTGATAAGCATAAAAATCAATCTGATTGCTGTCCTTCAAACTTTAATTTGCTATAGCTCTCCAAGATTAAGGTTCTGAACAATATGCCAAACATCACCCTGAAGATAATTGTTATGTCCAAAACATGGAAAGTAAAATGAGGAGATGGTACTGGCTAGTAACAGATTAAGCAATAAACAGTTTATCTGAGGAGGTAGTCTAATATCAGAAGATCTCTTAATTTTTCCACTTTAAATAATTTTTATTTTTAGTATGATATGGATAAATCTACATTTTTTTTTTTAAACTTTGTGTAGGTTTTGTATGTTTAAATGGAATCTTTGTAGGACTTCGTAGTGCTGCACTTTGCGTGTAGCGCACAAACACTTCTTACAGACAGAGTTGTCATGTGACTGAGTTAATGTTGCTTGGTTTATTTTGGAGAGAAAAAAGCAGTATTTCAAAGGATGTGGTGAGTGTGTAAGTCAGATGTCTCATGGTAGTGTTCAACTCAACTAGTATTGCCTATATACTCTGGAATTTCTCATGTGGTTGAGATCTCTTACGTGAAAACCAGACAGGTTAGTAAGCTTGTTTTTTAATTGGTTCTGTCCTTGTAAACAATCAAATGAAAATTATTAAAGTATAAGAAACACTGCTTGCATAATTAAATAAATACAATGTGATAGTCTTATGCAAAACAAGCTAATCTCAATAGTTTATTACCATACTTGCAGTATCTTTGACTTAATGAAAGCACGTATAGAAACCAGTAACAGAACACATTTGAAAAAAGCAGTTCTGCCTCTAACTGAATCACTATATAGATTGCTTTTATACCTCTATACCGTGTATCTACATGCAAATGTAAATTATACCTAATAATTGCAGGGATGGTAATATAACTCTTAGTATACTTACTGTACCTGTTAAATGCTGGTTAACCTCACTTCTATACTGCGGTACCTGTAGTTTTAGCACGTTAAAAATTAAATTTGCAGATGCATAAAAGGACACTGCTTGAATTTTTTATAGTGTAAACTGCTGCTAAAACATTATTATGCTTAGTTTGAAAACATTCCAAATCTAATATTTAACTTACCACAAAAGTAATTGCTCTTGTTACTGCGGTAAGAAGCCTGTATGCTCTTCCTTAAATCAAACTACTAGATAATTATCTGAATTTTATGTGCAGTGTAGAAATAGTTTTTCTGTGGTAGACAAAAGAACATTGTAATCATGCTTCTTGAAGCCCTACATGGTTTTGTTTTATTTATCTCCCCTAGACATTAGCACTTAAAAGTCTTTATGCTAACAACAAATACTTTAATGCACTCATATGATTTTCTAAGAATAAAAGCTTTACAGGTTTTGTAAGGAGGTGGTAATGCTCTAGACTAATTGCAGTAACTGGAAAATAGACCTTCTTTTGAGCCCGTGAGCCTCTTTAAGTCTGAAATAGCAGGAGAGGTCTTGAAGTGCAACTGTAAGTTGTTACAAGTTCAACCTGTTTACTGATCTGCATCATCTGCAAGAAAAAATAGTGGGTATCTGTGGAGCAGGGGGGGAGGAAAGAGAAAGGAGAAAGGATATTATCCAGAGAAGAGACAATAGAGTCATTAAGTCCTTTCAGGCAGAGACACAGAGATGAATCCAAAGCATTGTGTTAGGGATGAGGGAGAATTATAAAGCATCAGAAGCCTGATGTTCTCTGCTGTGTTTTTTAGCATGCTTTGGAGTTTATGTTTTAGCTCTCAGAATCATCTGGGTTTTCTGAGTCTCCCTGAGTCAGAACTGAGAGGTTTAGAAGACTCAGTGAAAGATTTGAAGGATTTCACTAGAGTGGTGTGTTTATCTAGTTAAGGGTCTGAGATTGCTGAGCTGGGCATTGTGAGAGTACGATACAGTGAATGTTAGTAGTGTCTGAGGGCTTATTGTATTTTATAGCTTTCTTGGGGTGTTTCAAGAACCACCTGGTTTTATAATGACGGATATGATAGTTTGCATGTCTTTTATTTATAGTAACTTGCAGGTTTTCTTTTTTATGTTCAGTACAGTGGCTAATAAATTGATACTGCTGTAGGTATATTTGAGATTCAGTTTGATGGAGAAGTAGGGGTTATTGAATCTTCTCATTGAAATTTGAGGGACCCCAGAAGATAACAATGTTATCTGTGTCTTTTGTGTAAATAATAGAATGGTGCTACCTTTAGTGTCTCGTTTGTAACTTGGCATGCTGTGGATCAGTCAGTATTGGCAGGTGAAGAAGTTGTGGGTGAGAATGGAATCAATTTATGTTTAGGCAGGAAATCTGGGTATTGGCCTTGTTCTTACTGAAGATAAACCATGATTTTCTGTTGTGGGATTAGCCAAGATGGTGTTGGTTTTATTTGTTTTTGTGTGTGTGTGTAAGAAGTCTGTTGTGTTTCCCAGAAAACTAAACTGTTGAGCAATTGGAGGCTTGATGATTCTGTGAATTCTGCTGATTCTCTTGCATGTAATACAAATGTGGTAAGATTTCCTTCTGTGTGGTCTTTAAATATGATGGGTCTGTGAGTGACAGCACAGACTGTACAGTTTTTCTAGGAGCTGGTAAGGGTGGGATTTGATGTCATTGTCAGTAGTGTGAAGCAGGATGGAAAGTTTCTGTTAAGACCTGGTAGACGTGGAGTCAATCGGTTGTTGCTGCAGTTTATAATTATAATATCACAAATTTCTGTTGACTTCAGCAGAAGAATGAGTGATGAAGTCACGAGCAAAACCAGCCATCACTACAACTTTTCTCCCTCTGAAGAAAATCTATAAAGTCCTTGGCTGTGGTTCTTAAATCAGCAGACAAAAGACAAGCTTAGGAAGAGAGGGATCAGATATGAAGGCAGACTTGTGTATCTGAAAGATTAGCCATTCAGCTCTTCACAATATAAGGTTCCAACTGAGAGGGAAAGAAACTGAGAGTCGTGGGCAAAATATTTCCTTTCCTCATGCCTTTACTTTCTGGGAACAAGAATAACTTTTGAGTACATTTCAGACGATTATAGTGGAAACTTTAACAAGCTATGATACTTTAAAGGAAAAGTATATACAGATTGCCAAGAGCTAAATTGGGTGGTGACTGCAAAATGAGGACTATAAGGGTAGTTGAGAAAGAGCTGGCATTAAACGTCCCTCTACTTGATCACTTTTTATTGAAATAACTCCACTCTGTGGAGCCTGTACCTAGGTAACCCTGTTTGGTCAGTGCTGGAGACCTAAGACAGTCAGCCATGGCAGCAAGACTTCAGATGCCACTTTACAGAGGTCTGTCTGGAAAGCATCTTAGAGTCACAGCAGGCAGTACCCACCATCATTGGTCCTCTGTAATGACTTTCAATATCTGCACTTTTAATAACTCTGTTTGGTATTGACTATCAGTAGTTAAACAGCCTGGAGCCAATGACCTGCTAGCTGATGCTATGAAAACAGTCAGAAGTCCGGACAATGCATGGGGAAGGTTTAGCAGATTTTTACGTTTGAGGTATCTTTTTAGCTGTGTTTCGATTGAGACTAGGATGCATGCATTTATTTCTTTTCCAGTAGAAAGCCTTGTCATTTTTCAGTAGAAAAATTCTTGTCTTTGCATATGCAGAACAAGGCAATGCTTAAAAAAATTCAGAGAAGATAGTTTTACAAGATCCATGACGCGTGGGTATTTAAAACTTCTGCACTGATTTCTGCAGTGACAAATGGAGTTTTCTGTGATAGACAGCAGTGGCATCGATATTCCTCTGAAGAGTTGAATCATTCCCCTTTGCTTTTCTGATCTATGAAATCTGTTATTCCATTTGTGGATAGGAGGAAAGAACGGTTTAACATGAGATAACAGGAAGGAAATGTTTCTCGGAAGACTTGAGTGTAGGAAGAGGTGGCTAGTAAATAGGTTGAGTGCTGCTGAGAAATGTATGTCTCCTGACAATTGCTTGCTATGTTTTGCAAGACTTAGGATAGAAAATGATAGTTACAGACACGAAGAGAAGTTTTCAGTCTCAGAACAACCGGAGGATACTCAGGGGAACAGAACGAAGTTATGTATTGCACTCATTTTAATGCCAAGGTCAAAACAAAACAGAGACTCCTGTTGTAGTTCTTACCTGCTCTTATAATTTACACCTGAATGCAGATTTGTGGACATGTAATGGTTGTTTAATTTATATGTGTATTCAGTATTAGGAAATACAGCATTTTTTTAAAGACTCTTCAGTATTTACCATGAAATAGGTAGCTTCCTAAATAGCAAGTAGATGGAAATGTTTTAGGATGCAAAAAACAGATGATATTTTAACTATAAAAAGTATCTCCACCTCAATTTGAAAAAGAAGAAAAAAGAAAAAAGATTCCTTTAATAGGAAATCAGTGGAACGAAACGTATGAAAATGTAATTGATATAAAGAAATGAACTGTAGCCATTGCATCTATCAGACATTTGTGTCTGCACATGCTTCTTTGTGTCACGTCTGTGCATTTTTCTTTGCCATCCAGACAAACTAATTCAAGGTTCTGATTTATAAGATCATATTAATTCACAAAGTATAATTGCCTAGTAATCAATTATAAGTAAAATGACAGAAATATCAGATTTCCCTGCAAAATGATACTGAAATCCTAATTGTGTCTGAACGTTTTCACTGCAAGGTGACATTGAATCGGAGTGACCTTGGAGCAGACAGGTGTTCCTGGTAGTCAGCAGGGCTGTAGGGGATGCTGACAGGAGGATTTGACAAGTGTGAAACATTCG
This sequence comes from Rissa tridactyla, assembly GCF_028500815.1. NCBI lineage: Eukaryota > Metazoa > Chordata > Aves > Charadriiformes > Laridae > Rissa > Rissa tridactyla. Next base: position 189,221,411 of record NC_071466.1, on the reverse strand, counting down.
CTGCTGGCTGGGTGTGTATTCGTCATTGTGTCATGGTTAAACAAATCTGATATCAAATCCTCCCTTTCCTCACCCCCCGAAAGCCCTGTTCCAAAGTGAGTTTCTACAGTCAGAGGCTAGATGATACATAAAAACCCCATTTTGTTTATGCATACAAGTCTCAATGTGAAAAAGCCAGAAATGTCTAGGGGTAAAACCGCACCATAGACACTCCTAGATAAACAATTTGATGAGACGTGGTAATGAAACAATCCTGTTGCTTAACAGAATTGCATATTTGCCAGATAATTAACCCAGTCGTGTGTCCTACCAACAAATAGGTAATGTCAAAACATTTAGAATCACAGTGGGAAAAGAACACTTTAGAGTGCTGTCAGTAAGTACAAAGAAAACTTCTTGATCATAGAAATATTTTTTAACCCTGAAATTTTCATAGTTCTGAAATTAGATCCTCATAATTGAGTAAATGTTTTGTTGTATTTTTAGTAAGTTTTATTTCTTTTCTTTAGCTTTTGCTGTGTTTTCTTCAGAAAGCAAACATTGTATTTGGAGTATTTACCCCACAAACATTTCAATAGTGTGTTATTTGTGTACCTCTTTTTACATCTAGGAAACTAGAGGATATTAAAGCCAAGATTATGCAAAACATTTACCGTCTTTGTGTCCTGATGTTTGTTAAAGAGAAGTGTTGAATGATAAAGTACTTTATCATTTCTTTTCTTGATGGCTTTTCCCAAAACTTGATATTGAAGCTTTAACCTTCAAGCTGCCCTATGTATTGATAAAGCTTCTTGTTGATAGTTAGGTTCTTTTTGGGCTGTGCTTTTTTCTTCTTAAACTCTGATGGGTGACACAAGATATTCTATGAGTCATAAACCCCTTATATTAACAAAAGGAAGATTTTTGTTTCAACAAAGTCATTATGAGCAATATTTACGTTCCTGAGAACTTCAAAAAATGCTTGTGTTCCATGTTACAATAATTTGTTTTCATTGATGTCTAAAAATGTTTTAAAAGGAAATATCTACATGCATTTTTTGCACTTCCGGTTATATGTTTTCTCACAGGCTAAATACCTGGTATATATATATATATTTTTTTTAATATATATATATTAAATTCCAAGCCATTCATGTACATTACTGCCATGCAAATATTATTTAATGCATAAAATACTTCTAAAGCAAAATTCAATAAATGCAGAATTCTCCATGGAGAAGCAGTTGAAAAACTCATAAATTTAGATTACACAGTCATGTCAGTGAATTCAAATTAATGAAATGGCATCCCACACAAGCACTACAGTAATTTACATATTAATTTCCACTAATGTTTTTTTATGGCTGTAACAGACTTGTACTAGTCATATTCTATAAAATACAACAGATTGTGAAACAACAAACAGTGAGCGGTTGGGTATGATTTATCTGTTGTTCCATTGGATCCTCATTTTCCCAGGAAAATGCTCTGTCTACATTATTAATGTCTGACAATTTTCTTGTATTCATGCCCTGAAGCAGAATATGTCTGTTAATTTTGTGTAACGGCTGCTTTCCTAACAAATGGTATTTATTTTTTATATTATGACAATACCAATAAATAGAAGTAAAGCTAGCTTTGTGGAGTTGGACACTAATGCGAAACACACATTTCTGTGTGTACAAGATGTACCTATTTTAGGTTACACAGACGTGAATACAATTTTTATTGGATTTCATATGTTTTCATTCTATACCATAGTCGCTGCTTTGATATTGAATGTTTCCTTTTTTTTTGGTTGTTGGGTTTGTGCTTTGTTTTGGTTTTTGTCTGTTTGCCTTGTTTTGTTTTGTTTTGTTTTGTTTTAATGGGTCCTGCAAATGAGGCAAAGAACACGCTGTGGCAGGTTGTGCTAGCACGCTGCTTCCCTTCAGAAGCTGTAGTCACCTCCTCCAGAACTCAGGTCTCTTGCCAAACGACTTTTCTTATATTAGTTGTCTTAGCTTCCGCCCCGATCGAGTGGCAGCGTGGAACCACTCACACTAAGTGGAGGAAATCTTGGTTTTGGAAGCTGTAGCACTGCACTAGCTTAGTGATGGGTAAAGTCACATGCAAGGTCTCTAGCAAATTTCAAAAACTTCTAATGGGTTAAAAAAACCAATACATGCTGTTAATTTAAATGGTACATAAATATCAGATAACTTTGAAATCAATATTTATTTCTTTCCTTAATGGAAATATTAGCATATACATGACTATTTAATACACGTAATCCTGGGTCCTAGAAAAGAAATGTCCTGCTCAGGTAAAGCTGTGAGCCTTTGTGGGAGAAACATTTCATAAAATGTCTACTGTTGACAGGGCAAGTGGGGTTAGTGAGAAGGTGTTTAGCATCGAGGCTTTCAAGGAAGAAGCTATGATGTCTCTATCTCTATATTTGTGTACAGAATATCATGCTTAGGTTTATTTTTTTTCTTTGATTCTGGCAGTAAACTCTCCGTGGAATCTCCGAAGACTTAATTTCTCATTTCTTTTTACTACATATCATCTGCATTATTCTGTGCTATATTTTATTATTGACTTTGACTTTAGAACTTCAAAAAAGAAATATTGGATAATTTTCATGTCTAGGTTGAAATAAAAATAAATGAAAAGCTATATGAAGGTTTTTAGGCAAGGAGTACATTAGAGAAACTTCAGTGTGACTATTTAATAACACTGTAATACTGATACAAATCAGAGTGCTTTAACAAAGTTGTTAAACGCAATGCATCAGGTTGTGTTTTGGAAACAAAAAGTATCTACTGCCTCCTTCAGCTCCTATCTGTCTAGTTGTTTACAGGCATTACCCATTCCTGGCTGCCCAGAAGGCACGGTCTCAGCTTCATGTCGTTGTTTACAGTGACAACCTGTACATATTCGAGTGGGAACATTGTTAGCTGATTGTTGCATCTTTCACTAGCTGTAATTGCCTACACTTCTTAGGGTAGCAAATTTTAATCAATTTCCAAGCTAAACAAAATCTCGGTTCCATGCCACATGTGCGTTAAGATGTAAATTAGAGAAATTTTAGGTAAGAAAGCATTTCTAAGTTAGATTTCTTTTTCTTTCTGCATGGATAGAATGAAACAATGAGATGGCTTTTTTCCACATTTTTCTGAGCTCCTTGATTTCATGGTAATCAATTCCTGTTCTGGTTTTGTAGCTCAGCCTGCGCCCAGCCTTGTGCTTTGCAGGTCCTCAGACCTGTCCTGCGGCAGGTAAAATACGTCTCTTAAATACTGCTGCATCCTCTTCAGCACAGTGTGTGGTAATACAACTCTGATCCTCATGTCTTGGCAATGGCTGCAGTTTCTTGGCTTTGGAAATGAAGAGTCAGAGGTTTCCCAAATCTAAAGACACTTTATGGTTTTCAGTGTATTTTTACCAGAGTGGAATGCTTTTAGAATTATTTTCTGAATGCTTAGAATGATTTGCTGCTAAGAACAGCGGCAGTGGGAACAGAAAGTGAAGTCTTGTAACAATACACCTACAAATGGTTTTTCTTGAGTATGCCCTTTTTTAGTGGAAGCGAGGTTTGCAATGTGGTGAGGAGCGTAGCGTCGTAACGTGGCTGTAATCTGCTAACAGTATTTGAATTATTACAGCCTTTGTCAAAATTTGTGGCTTATTTGAGAAATATTATGTAGAGAATTATTTGAAATGATCTTGGAAATGGCTATAATGACTAGTGAAAGGATGATAAAATTCAGGCTTCGTACTTCTATTTCCCCTTTGTACTACGCATAGCTTCATTTTTAAATCTTTTTCTTCTTTCCAAACATGCGTTCTTCCTTTATCATCACTGTACTTTTTTCTGTACGTGTGGAACTGACATTTTTCCAAAGTGACATTAACTAACAGTACAGCAATGACTATGCTGGCTCAGACCACAGTCTGCTAGCTCAGCGTCCCCTTCCCAGATGTATTATGTAGTCTTTGTGCTGTGCTCTTGCCATTATTATAGACAGGGAATATCTTTCTTCTTATAAAAAAATTACATTATATACTTCAATGGTGAGACACAAACTGTACCAGAATCTGTATTTACAGCTGTAAAATGATTGACTTCTCCATACTAGTTGATTCTATATCAGCCATTTGGAAACTTCCCCATATTTTCCCAGATGACATCAGTACCCATGAAGCTGTGCAAACAGATCAAATAAAATGAGAAGGATTACTTGCCCACAGAAGGCTGTCTGAATTTAACTTGATAAAATTTTGTGCATATAGAAGTTTCAAGCGTTTGGGGGAAAAGTTAAGGGCAGATTTAAGTGAACCAGACTAGAAGAAAATAAATAGCAGTCACAACTGATTTTGCTCACAAACAGACCAAGTTTTGAAGACATTGTTTTTCCTTCTGCATTAAAAGTGCATTCTGAGGAAAAGATTTCAATAGTGAAATGGTGCATTTATAAGGCTGTTCTCACCTTTGTCATGCAATTGTTGAGCATTTCTCCATGCAAATATTCATTATGCAGCTCTTACGATATCTAGCATTACTCTTGCAGGAAAGAGAGAATGCCTTGGGTGGTACAGATTATATGTGTTAGCAATATCATGCATAGTAAATTAATTAATATTAATTGATAACGTTTTACAGTATTATTATGGGGGTTCTGGTTAAGTGGTGGAGAGAATTGCTAAGTGACCTATTGTTTCTAAAACCTTTTTTAAGAATATCATTTGAATTGCTATGAGATGGTATTTGCTTATCTTGTGGATAGTTAAATAACAAATCCATATTCAGTGACAGAATTTCTAAAAGTCAGGGTTTCAATTTGTACATGGAATAAAACAAGAACTTTGTGAGAGATTACACTGTTAAAGGAAAGTGATTCTTTGAAGTTACCTCATTTTTGAGTTAACATTAAAAATTATTGTTTTGAAATAATTGTTTTAGTTGCCTCAAACAACAATTTTCTTAACCTGTCCATTCCCCTGTTCATTCAACCCATGTTGTTGAATAGTGAAAATGGGGAAGAAATAAGATCTTAGGGGGTCTGTAATGTTGGTCTTCCCTTGCATCCTGTTGCCCAGAAACAGGTTGCTTTATGGGATGTTTAGAAGTCTTTGAACCCTGATACCAGTTAAGTGTGTGGCTAGTTTTGATTATCAAAGTTATCCAGATGATCTTTATATGAGATGTGAAAATCTTTTTTTCTTTAAATATTCTCGGAAAAATTTAAAGAAGTTTTAAGCACTCAGATGTTCCTGCAGCTGTGCAAACAATTCACAATATATATTTGTAAAAAGTACATATTAGATTTACAGAATTATTAGTAAACAGAGCACATTATTTTTGTAGAAATGTGTTGTTTTAAAATCTTTAATGTGCCTTTGAAATGAGTGGTTCCTAGTGTAAATGATTTGCTAACTACTCTGATATGAATATATGATTCTGCTCTGGTGAGACCCCACCTGGAGTACTGCGTCCAGCTCTGGAGCCCTCAGCACAGGAAAGACATGGACCTGTTGGAGTGGGTCCAGAGGAGGGCCACGAAGATGCTCAGAGGGCTGGAGCACCTCTCCTGTGAGGAAAGGTCTGAGAGAGTTCGGGTTGTTCAGCGTGAAGAAGAGAAGCCTTAGGGGAGACCTTATTACCTAAAGGGGGCCCACAGAAAAAGTGGGGACAGACTTTTTATCAGGGCCTGTTGCAATAGGACAAGGGTTAATGGCTTTAAACGAAAAGAGGGAAGATTTAGACAAGATACAAGGAAGAAATTTTTCACAATGAGGGTGGTGACACACTGGTACAGGTTACCCAGAGAGGTGGTAGATGCCCCATCCCTGGAAACATTCAAGGTCAGGCTTGATGAGGCTCTGAGCAACCTGATCTAGTTGAAGGTGTCCCTCCTTAGTGCAGGAGGAGGTTGGACTAGATGACCTTTAAAGGTCCCTTCCAACTCAAAGTGTTCTATGATTCTATAATATTTGCTATTTTGTTACTTACAAGTTTTATCTAATGCCTTCTTCCTTGTATGAATAAACTAAGCTTTTCAAAGTGAAAATCCACCTGCAAATTTTAAATAGTGCTTATATCCTTCTGACAACTTAATGAAGCAATTTCATTGTCTGTTTTTTCCTAGAATAGGCAGAGGGAGGCAGGGAGCAGGGAAAAGGGGAAGGGATGGAAGGAAGAGAGAGAACGAGAGTGGACGAGAGACCAGAAATCAAGCAGGCTTAGAATGTTTCAAAATCTTAAAACTTTACCTTTTTTTTTTTGGCTCTGTGGGGTTTTTTTTCTTATTATTTTTTTGTGGTTTGTTGTTTTTGGTTTTGTTTTTGTTTTTTTTTTAAATCTGTACTATTTCACTGTGCAGTGTACATAGTACCCCCTTAATCAGTGTGTGTGTACATTATAATTTTCTGAGGTTTACTCATTTATGCATTTCATTCAGATGAGGTGTTTTCATCCTCTCTAGTCTCCAATGTTGTGATTTGTCTTTTTTTTTTTTTTTCCTGCAGAAGAACTGGAACTAGAGTAAAATTTTCTATTCTTTCAGTCCAGCTCAGATCACCTCGATTTATACCCCCTAGCTTGCAGAACGTTTTCTCACAGGATCCTTCTGTGGCATTATGCTTGTTATTTGTCTTATTGTAGAGCAGAATCTTTCCCTTCGCTTTATTGCATTTACGAATGTTTTCCTTTTGTCTCTGGAAAAGGTAGAAGAGAGAAGATAGAGTAATATCTTCTCCTCTCCCCTTATTCCTTGGATAGAACCTGCAGGTAAGAGAGACAGAAATCTCTGAGGAAGTAAAAGCTACATAAAACATATACTATTTCTTTAAGTTCTGTCTTGACCTATAATAGGCATTCTGGAGTGTGTTTGGTATTGGATGAACAATGGAAATGGACAACAGTAAAATTTTTTATAATCCAAAAATGTGGACCAGGACAAATGGGCCCTGACATGATACACTTAAGACCTTCCAGTAATGCCCATGTTCACAGAAAGTTCAAAGTGTGGGTAGGGAGATGAGATACGAGGCAGCGTATTACTTAATGTTGCTTCGTATGGATCAAGGAAGATGGAGAATTATTGGTATGGAAGCCAGCTCCTGCAAAGGCTGCAGCCTGAGGCAAAATTCTGTTTAAAGCTTTGAAGTCGTATGTATTTTGTAAAATGTGTTTTCCTTTATAATCCTTTTTTCCCTCCACATTGCTCTGTTCTTTCTTTTTCATTTCTTGGTACTTCAGTGATTTACTACTAAACATGACAAAACTCTCAGAAGTGAAGGGAACTTATGAGAATGTACTTAACACTTTTATTGTACTAACAGTGACCACCACATAGCAAGGGGAACTGCAAAGTACAAAAAAGATTTTTTTGAGAAAAGAGCTTTTTAATAGGTTCAAATGATATTCATTTAGGTAATTCTTTTTCCTTGTGAGAGGAACTGTACTTGATGCTCCATAGTACTCATAATCTGTTTACAAAGGGGTAGATAGGTGTGTTTAAGATACTGATAACTTTTTATCAGAAGATTCAAACCTCACTTTTTTATTTAGTAGAAGCTAATTATTCCCATTTCACCAAAAATGCAACGTGGCAATAGTACATATTCTTGTTTTGGAAGAGTTGGTATAATTTTGGGCAGTTTCAAGTCCATCAGTATTAATTTTATAAATTATTCTTCTGATGCTAAAAACTCTTCATCCTTTTGTTAACTAATATATTCGAGTGTGTAATAGAAGGACTGATGTGAAATTATGATAGCAAAAAATAAACACCTTCTAGATTTGGAAGGAGACTTAATGTGCACCAGTGACGTGTCTGGTCTATGGCAAGGTGGATAGGGAAAAAAGGCCCTTCAGTGCTTCTTGTGAGCTTTGTTCCTTTGAAGATAAAATATTGTAATTGAAGCATTAAGTACGGGTTCCAGTGTACGACATGAGGTTGGTAGCAGGTTTCTTTTATTCTATATACAGTTCACTAAAGCAACACATGACAAAACTTGAACTTCAGCACAAAAGCATGTCTGTGATCCTAAGTTTAATTCTCATTTGGTAGCAATCAGCTGTCCCTAATAGCAGCAAAGCATTTCTGAAACATTATGAAATGTACTGCTCTGAAACTGCAACGTTAACTGTAAAAACCTTTTACAATTAAAATAGCAGCACCCTCTAGTGTGGATTCAGTTATACTGGTTAAAATCCTTTACTTAAGTGTAGGTGTTTAAAGGGACGATAAATCCCTGTAGCATAATAATTTTATACTAGCATAAATATGTTGAAAGTATAGGTTGTTCTGTAGAAATGTGGCTCAGCTGAGAGGGATGTATAAACACCTGGTGGGTAGTCACATTTTAAACATATATAGCTATTTGCAAAGTTGGTCTGTGTATTTGCCCTTCTATAGCTAACTAAACACTTAGAAAAAAAATAAATGATTGATTTAAATCATTTTAAAGTTAAGCAATTGCACCAAGATTTAATGCAAAATGACACCGCATTATGATAGAATTGAAATGCTTTTTACTTTATTTACTGTGATTGTTTCTCATAAAAGCTAATTTATTTTTTCAAAAGGTTAAGGAAGGATGATAAATTGGCTTGCACTTTCCTGTGTCATTAAGCTGCACTTCTTAACCAAAGAACATATGGACATTTATGAGAACTGATGGAGATCTGAAAGTAGTGGTGACAATTAGTGCTTCAATAAATGCTCATTCAACTGAATCCAGCAGGAAGGGCCATTCATTAAAAAGTATTTTGTGGTATTTAAAGCTTATTCAGAAGCTCTTGAAGAAAAACTGGTTCTTGCAAGGTTTTACATGTTTTAAATCTATTGTTCTCATACAGACGCGAGATGATACTCAAAGCATTTTTGTTGTCTTTCTAGAAGGTAGAGGAATTGATCAAATTAGTTATGCATGTCTTGTGTGCCCGCATGTTTATTTGCAAATTCTGTATTCCAAGTCTTCATTCTTCGAATATAAGAACAATAAACAGTAAATGTACTCCTTCTGACATCAAAACCTCTTTTTCATCGAGTGTCTTTAGCAGGATCTTGGCTTTGCTCTAGGTCTGAATGGGATTTCATCTTTTCAATCTGTTCCTTGCCCTCTGTCCTGGTTTCAGCCAGGAAAGAGTTAATTTTCTGTCTAGTGATTGCTGTGAAAGGAATGTCAATAATGCATATTGTTTTAGTTGTTGCTAAGTGATGTTTATACCTTTCAAGGACTCTTCAGCTGCCCATAGAAGCTGAGAAGGAGCATAGACAGAACGACAGAATGGCCAGTGGAATATTCCGTACCATAGACATCATACTCAGTATATAAATGGGGGTTGGCTGGGGTGAGGGGAATCCATGATCACTGCTCAGGAAGGTACCAGTTCACTGGGTGGTGAGAGTGACTTGTGTAATTTTCATTGTTATTATTGTTATTGTTATTTTCCTTTTCTGTTATTGTTCTATTAAATGGTCTTTATCTCAACACACAAGTTTTTTCTTTTTCCCTTTCCCCTCCTTTTCTCCCTCTTCTCCCTGCCCTTCTGGGGAAAAGGGGGAGAACTGTGTGAGCGGCTGCATGGTCCTAAGTGCTGTCTGGGGTTAAACCACAACGCCCTCATAAGGGATCATATTTTATTCTTTCTTGTGAGCTTCTGTGACCTCCACAAGCTCTGAATTCAATCCTGTGATGGTGCCCAAAATGGCCACAATGTTTCTAGGAATAATTATATATGAACCTCTTCCTTGCATCCAATATGACTTTCTCTGTGGTAACTGTGTTGATTGCGTTCATTGTAATTTGAAAAAGTATTTTTTTTTTAATGTTCTTAAGCCACAGAATACGTAATATGGACACAGAGCAAGTAAGTTTTGATTTTATTGTCCACCGCCCCCACCCCCCCCCGCCTTTCAAGAGGTTAACTATTCTTTCTGTTAACTGTACTTTCTTTACATTTTTAATATTTATGCTTTTTTTAAGGATGTGTTAATTCTGTATTTTTAGTAGGTATGGGATTATTAGAGGTACATATGTTAGATGTGTTTATATACACCGTGAATATTATAACTAGGAAATAATTTATATTTTCTGTGGTAAATTTAAGAAAACCTCACAAAGAAATTTGGAGTAACCATCTAGGATAATTTGCTGATAGAACTCCTAGAATCAGATGTTAAATTAACAATGCACCCATTTATAATCGGTTAACTCAAGCATAATGATCCCAGTTGTGGAATGCTGATTTACTCATATTCAGATAAGAGTGAGGGATTTTTAGGTTGGATATTAGGGAGGAAAAACAACAACGCGAGATGACCATTTTTGACAGTAAAGTAGCTGCACTTGTTTATTTTGCCTAAGGAAGCTGTAGATCTTCTTGACTTTGGCAGTGCATAAAAAGAGACCAGAAAGCATTTGTCAAGAGTGCTGTAGGTAAAGATGTACCTGCTTTGGAGCATAAGGATTAATTTGGAGACCTCTTAAATTCCCTTATTCTTTCTGATTCTGTTTAAGAATTAGGCTTTCTCTGTAATGGTGTTCCATAGTCCCTGCAAAACAATTTGCAGAAATGAAGAATATATATCTTAAGAATACTTTGTGTTATTATTGAAGAACTTATATTGGCTTTGTAACATCCTTTTATGAAGTTATATTATAATATGATGTACAGTTTTTATGATGTGCTTTTCTCATGAATACTAAGTAATTTTCTCTTTTTGTGGGGTGATATTGTAAGAAGATTAGTTGGGAGAAATCAGAAGTAGTTTGTTCATTCACTCATTCTCCGTGCTGGTGATTCATAATACTGTTTTCTTTTGTACAGTGGAAGTGATATCAAGAGAGAGAATATTTCAAATTCTTTTCATATGTTCTTTAACAAATCCTTTGCATTTTTTTGCAGTTCAACATAAACTTTTCTATTTCCTGCCTCTAGTGTTTAATTTTCTACAAGGCTTGTTAGATTTTCATGTGTTGGAGTTGAGTTTGGGGAAAAGGGGGGCGATAAGTAAAGTTTCATTATAATAGAATTTATATATGTGAGTAATGAAATACTAAAACTTTTTAATGAATTTTAAATTTTTTTTAATGTATCTTTTCTCTCAAAGGATCCTCCTTATTGTATGAAAAAAATAGTTGGAACAATTGACTGCTGAAACTTCAGATTGCTTCCAATGAAAAATGTACCCATCCAAAATTGCACCTTTGAGCCCTGTTATAGCCTTTCACTTTTGGCCAAATGGGACAAAGTAAGCTCAACATTGGCTGCAAAAGAGATGAGGAGAGATTCTTCATTTATAAGGCTTTTTCTTTCTTGCCTTTTCTACTAGAATTTTATCTGCTACATAGAGAGTCTGCCAGAAGTTCTGGCGTTAAGAATCTGCAGAACTCCAGAATGCTCTGGGCAATGTTCCTGCCAAACCATAATTAGATTCTAGAAAAATATATCTTCAAATGGAAAGAGAGTGTAAATATAGAAAAGTTGATAATTGGATACTGAAAGGAATTAAATACTGATTTACAGAAATTTTGACCTGTAATCCATTTACTTTCCTTTTTGTCAAAATTTGGAAAAGTATTCTCTGGAATGTAAAACAGCAGTCAAGAATTTAGAACCTAAATGTAAGTAATTTTTCTGGCTCCAGAGAGGACATTGACTATCCTATGAGATATGTTTCAGAACCTTTTTTGTAAGAGATTTTGGAATGGTAGCAGTACCACATTACATAGTATAGAACACCATACTAAGTGGTTGAAGTGTGTGTAAGTTGTTCTTGCAGTGAAAAGCAAATTTTTTGGTATGTGATCTTATTTAGACTGTGAACTTAGAACACAGTCAAGTCTGCATTGCTGCCCTACGCGGATTTACTGATTAAGATGCTGTGATAATTTAAAAAATATCCCTGTAGTCAGTAGCCAGAATAGGTGTTGTCTGAGTATAGGACCTTGAAACTGATTTTTGCTATTACTTAACATTTTTAATTAACATTTTTAAAAAAATATACTGAAATATTTTATTCTGGAAATTCAATAGAAATCTTTCAGGCTGACATACGCTATTTCCTTGATGTTTTAAGCTGGAGGAATTTATGCTATTTACCTTAGTTCTGACACTTGGAAATATTTTTGCATTTTGAGTCTCATAAGTTTGGAGTTGACCTAAGGATGGATATGCACTTCCTCAAAGAAATAAATATAGCTTATTTCTACATGCACTTCTTCTGTAAGGTGTATTTTTTCTGTTGATTCTCTGTTTCCTTCTAGTGAAGGTGGGTCTCTGATTTCACTTGGAATTTTCTTTGATGTTCCTTTAATTTAGAGAGTAGACAATTTATAGTCAACATTTCCAATGCATTTTTGAAGATTTTTTTTTTACTTGAAAGTTGGTTTTATTGAAAAGTAGTATTAATCTTTTTATTTTTTAATAATTCAAAATATGAGATCTTTTTCTTGATTATCCTGGTAAGATTTAGAATTCAAGGTGTTTTCTCTTAGTTTTCTACTGTAGAATATGTAGTTAGTAAGAGAAAAAAGAAGAAATTAGTAATTCCTGCATCATGTCAGCCAGTATACCTTCTCATTACAAAGTATCACACCATATAGTATTTTTTATAACTTTATGCTCCCAGAGCTTTAATTGGAAGATTGTTCCAGAATCTCTTCTTGCAGGATCAGATACTATCATTTTAGCCTAAATTTATTGATGATCAATTGATTATTATACATCATACATAGAGTGTGTTTATATAAAGTTTATATTTATTTTTTCTGCTGTTACTACTGTTTTTCCATATCTTCCCTCCTAATACATTTGAAAATGCAATGATATCCTTCCCAGTCTTCTTTTTATGTGACCAAAAAAGCTCTTAATAGAATTAACATGTGAGACTAACAATGTGATGCATTTTGACACTTCCATTTACTTGAATATTGTAGAAATCTTAAATCAGTTAGCAATTGTTAGCAGTATGGAAACATCAGTCCAGTTTCTTGGGGTTAATGCCAATCTCAAATTTAGCTAAAACCTGTCAAAACTGAAAATAAAAGATGTCTTTGCTGACAAAGAAGAGGCTGACTTTGTTCGCATTCTTTTTAAAACTAGTGGGGAGGAAATTAACTATGCATCTATACAATCACCAAAAATTGCTGCTTTTTCACTTCTTAAAAGGAATCAATTGTGATGGAAAACTTTGCTGAAGAATTACTTTCCACTTCTTGTTTTGAGCTCAGTCATATCCAGATTTCTACCTGACAGCTAAATCTGCATATATCCAGCTGCTTTGTCACATGAACTGTGGGATGTTTGATTGTTTTTTTGGAAGACTGAAGAAGGTAAGGTCAGTTTCTGTGTTAATCTGGTCCCACCAGAAACAATAGTTAGGCTTTTCTGCAAAAAATTATTTAGTTTTAGTCCACATTTCTAAAATAATACTGATATCGAAATAGAATACCCATTACCTGAAGTGTGTTCATAAAATAATTCAGAGTGAAATATCAGAGATTGTTATCTTCAAGTATTCCAAATAACTTTTTATATGCAGCATGTGTTTTGCAGAGATACTGAAGTACAGAAATGGTCATGCTAATCACGTAGATATCAAAGCAGTAAATGCCCTTGTAAAAGGGGAGATACCTTAATCTGCCTTTGTGGTGGTTTGGATAAGAAGGATATAATTTAGGGTAACTACTGCCCAAATTCATTGAAGTTGGTAGAAAAGAGCAATGCGTGTATGAAAATGCCTCCAGGGTAGTGGGCAGCCTTTTCCTTTGCTCCCTTCTTCTGTCTGAAATACAGCTTTGTCACTTCAAGAATTATAATGAGCAGCAAACTGGAATAGCCTCCAAATGTTTACATACTTCTTCATCTCCATGTATGTAGATAACAGCATAACACTTTGTCTTGTCCGTTTCAAAACATCAAACCCTTTATGCAGCTTTAACCTCATCCTTTTCTATTAGGTCCATATTTCAAGATTATTCAAAACTAGGCCTGGATGACTCCTTGTTTACTACTTTTATTGATGCTTTTGTAATTGCTACCTTATAATGCTAGTAACTCTTGAAATAGGGAAGTATTTTGAGACAGAAAAATAACCTATACTTTAATTCAGGTTTTTCTTTTTAATTTAAAACATGATTCAATGAAATACTGGATTTCTGTGTTCTACACCCTTTGTTTTGCCTTCATTTGTGAAATGAGGTACTGTCTGTTAAAGTCAGGAGACAATAAAGAATCTTCTAGTATCACTTGCAGAAGTTCTAGTTTTGCACCTTTATTTCTTCTTTCTGGGAGAATTGATTGCAATAACGTAATTTTACTTGAAAGACAATAGTTTTTGATAAATTTAACATAATAAACAATGACATGGTATATTATATGCATAGCTAACAACTAAGTAACCTTACATGTAATTAAAAACGGAAAAGTCTGCTTACTTGCCCCTTGGTGAGTACAACTTGTTCAACAAGTGCTACTTAAGAAATAACTTCTTTTGCTTATGTAATAATTTCTTTATTCTGGCAAAGAATATCTACTAAATGGGCACTGATATAACAGCTGATGTCACCGCTTTGTCTCTGCAAAGGTCTTTGTTATTTGGTGAAATTAAATTAGAATTAAAGCTCTATCAGCAAATGTAACTATGACAACGGTAATGTACACTGGACCTGTTTACTGGGAAAGTGTATTAAAATGGGGACAAAGGATTATCAGAATCTTGCCCATAATTGCTGTTGCAAAACCCACATTATTCTGCCCTGGAAAATTTAAGAAAGAGAAGGAAGGAAACACTCTGCTTTTCCCAACTTCAGAACAGGCCCAAAAGGTTCATATTTGTCCAATGCAAAGTCAAGGTACTAGGGAAAAGGCCTGCTGAACCGGGTCCAAGCGTGACTTTGGAATCAGAGATCTTTGTGTTCTCAATAGGGCTGTGAGGGATACAAACCACCACACAGTTACAGTTTGCTTTTTTGACAGAAAGATGTTTCATAAGTTATTCCCTGGCCTTGGAAATTATTCATACTCTGTATATGAGGGCTCAGGAACAAATCTTTGAAGACAGAAACGGGCACAAATTAGCAGAATGCTTGCGTTGTATAAAACTGGGGAAAATGAGAGAATTGCCCATTATGGGTATCGTTTTTCAAGAATTTGTAAGGAATTAGCCGTCACAATTTCGTGGCAGCTTAATTTGCAGGAGTACACTGTTTGTAGATCATCCACCAAAAACATGGGTAGGATGGAAACAAATTGCTCAAAGGAGAATGGAGAACACGACGTATACTTCCCCTAACTCCATCAGTCATGCCCCAACTATGCGAGTGGTTTTTCACTTATAAAAGGTAACAGTAAATGTATGTTCCATCTTCATCAAATTACTTTCATCAGCTTAACTTTTCTCATGCACAGTCTTCAGTGAGCTCAGTCATTTCTCCATGATCTGGTTCAAGACCTCATCATCATACGTCCTTCCATTCACTAGTGAATAGATTCTGCTTTTGCTTCTTGAGGTGTTTCCACTGCACATTCGTCTTGCTGTGCAAACTTTCACTTTTATTTAAAATGTCACACTGTGTTACATAACTCACTTGCTATGAGTGCTATACTTGCTCTATATTCATAGACTGGGGATGAGAACGTGTCCCAGAAAGCTTGGAAGAAGAGATATGAAAGATTATAAGACAAATTGCCAAAAAACATACTTCTGAGTTCTTAGGGATTTTCTTTATTTTGATTCTCTATTAAAAAAAATAAATATAAAAAGCCATTAACACTTTCCATCTTGTCATTTCAGAGCACGTGAATAAAAGTTTAAATTTTCTGATTAATTTAACTCTTAAATGCAACGTTGAATATGGTGCACCACTACTGCATTTTAATCATTTATGAAAACAGGAGAAGAAAGAAGTTAAAAACTACATATGTATGGCCAAAACAAATGTGTAACTACAAAATTAAGTTATACAAAAAAGTGTTGCAGTCAAACACAGTATTTTCAAGAACAAGTTTATTTTCAGCCATATTATAGAACCATAGAATAGATTTGGTTGGAAGGGACCTTTAAAGGTCATCTAGTCCAACCCACCCCTGCATCTTCAACTAGATCAGGTTGCTCAGAGCCCCATCCAACCTGACCTTGGATGTTTCCAGGGATGGAGCATCTACCACTTCTCCTGGAAACCTGTGTCCGTGTTTCACCACCCTCATTGTAAAAATGTCTTCCTTCTATCTAGTCTAAATCTTCCCTCTTTTAGTTTAAAACCATTACTCCTTGTACTATCGGAACAGTCCCATCTTATAGGCCTCCTTTAGGTACTGGAAGGCCGCCATAAGGTCTCCCCGGAGCCTTCTCTTCTCCAGGCTGAACAACCCCAACATTCTCAGCCTGTAATGTATGATATTTTAGGATCATATTCTTTTAAAAAATCAAGAATTATAATTATGAAAAAGTGATTTAGCTTTCGACAACAATGTGAAGTAAACTGCATCCTCAGTAAGATAGAGACAGTAACAAAATAGATAAAGTTGGCGGGTAGTAATTACCTTGTTGTTACCTTTTTAGGACAGGAAAAACTGCAACATTGGGACTTGCTTAATTTGGGACTGAGTTCAAACATGTAGGATGCTTTTTTCCATATATGACAGAAGGTCTCAGATCAAAAAGGGAAATTACTTTTTAATCTTACCATTTCATTCACTCTTATCCATAAACATAGATCATACTAAGTGCTTGGCAGTCCTTCTAATTTGTTAATTTAATTATTACACTTCTGCAATGCTTCTCAGTAGTAAAAGATACTCAAATATTTCACCAAGCTAGATTGATTCTATTGATCTCAGAGGAGCTATTGTATTGTATAATTAATACCAGCGTAATCAAAGAGTTTCTTTTGTATGTCACTAGAGCCCGTTCCTACTCTACGTGCTATAAAGGGACATGACTGCTTACAATACTGTAGAAACCAGATCTGTAAAACAGTTTTGTTTTACTCATTTGTACGCTTTGCACTAAAGCTAAGCACCCATAATAATGTTTTTCATAGTAAAGTACACTCTTTCCTGTAATAAATAAGATACCCCACAGGGATTCAAAATATATGAAATTACACAATAATTATTTTAAAAATGTGATTTTTACAACAGCAAATTATACCGAGTGGTAAAGTGCCATGGGTATGTGAAAAAGACATTGCCCGAGATAATTTTTAACTGATTTTGTTCTTTTTTTCTTCTGTGCCTGCAAAAATATTTCATACCAGTTTCTTTATTTCAATTCCATGTTCTCCGTTTCATCTTGTAGCTTATTTTTTAGCAAAGGCAAGCAGCCCTCAGTACTAGCTCTTCTGAGTGCCATCATTTTCTAGACATTCATCCTCAAGGTTAGCATTTATTAGTCCTAATGTTCCATATCTTCCCTCCTACTCCCTTGTACGTACCTTATTCAGTCTATCTGCAAAGCATTTTTGTTCTGTGCTTTCAGGTCCCTACTGTAAATTTTCTGATGCACATAAATAATTCACGAAATTGTCACCTGTGGATATAAATTTTAAGTCCATTCGCACGTCTGAGTTAACATACCTTGGTATTCTTCTTTCTTTTACTCTGAACACTGCCTGTTGTTCGACTGGCAGTTTCTTGAGGTCTTTTTCAGCCTGTAAAACACCTAGTATACCAATAATATTTTAAAAGGATAATTATTTCATAAGTTTATGTGGTGAAATGTTGAAAGATTTTCTCCTTCCACCGTGATTTGTAAAAAAGGCAACCAAAGGACCTCTTTTCCTGATTTTCAATATTCATTTAACAAGTATTATTTTATTCCTTCTAAACAATGGACAGGAAACACATTCAGCTGTGTCCTACTAGTTTGTTGAGATTTCCAAAACTAAGCTCTTCTTCAGTGTCGTTTTGATCTTTTTTTCCCTATCAGGAAGGCAAGACTTATAGAGAGTGGTAATGATTTTTGTCAGTTAGGAAAAAAACACAGGCTTTTGGGCACACAAACCCAGATCTTAAATGCAAGGAGCCCAGCTATATGACTTTATTTAATAAAAGGTAGTACTTCTTCCTCCAAACCCCGACTTGTTTATATCCTTAAATCCTCACAGCTATTACCATACCATGACTTTTGACTTTACTGGCATTAATCTGGCATACAGAGTAAACTCTATAATGGTAGCAAGTGCATATTATTATATTTATCAGATCCTGTTTTCAGTTGTGAAAATGTAGAACTTTACCTAAGCGTACTAAATAATAAAGAACATATTAACAATGAATGATATTACTTACGTAATATGCCTGATAAGACTACAGTCTTTGTCCTGGGGAGAGTTAAATGTACATTTCTATAGTTTAAAAAGCATTGTTAAAAATATTCACTCTTTTCTTAAATTCTGGAACTTTAGGAAGATTCTGAAACTTCAGGGCTTCTCGTGAACTTTTTTTTGCGGTTTTGAACTTGCATATTATATCGACTCATTGTAGGAACAGTCTAATCAGGATAATTTTTTGCTATGAGCAAGCTTGAGTACTGAGAAAGGCTGTGATAAGGAGAAAGGCTTATCTTAACATCTATTCCAAAAAAATCAAACTGTTCTGTAAAAATTAAGCTGTCAATAGTATTTCTCGTATTTACTGCTATAGTAGGTGGAAAAAATATCAGAAAGAAAATATTTAGTCTGTTCCAAAATGAACTGGAAAGGAGATGAGAAAATTTATATGAAGGATAACTGTTACTTTTCTTTAGTATTTTTCCAGCTTTTCTATAGAAAAGCCTAGGTAGAACCAAAGATGTTAGTGGAGAAGCAAGGTTTCTCAAATGGGTGGTCTCTGACAGAAGTAGTAAGAATGTATGTTCAAGTTTGATATTAGTAGTGCAATGTACTTCAGCTCTTTCCTATGACTCGTGTTACTTAATGTGCTATTATTAGCCAAAAAAGGGAGGATGAACGGAGAGGTAGAAAGTTTTGCAGAAGACAAAAGACCATTTCTGCTACTTAAATTGGGAAGGGTGTGAAGTACTCCAGCAAGACTGCCTTAGTGAGCTGAGTGGCATGATTGCAATAGAAATTCATCTGGATAGCTGGAAGGCATGACATCCTAAGTAATTATTAGAAATGTCTCTAAGTCCTACAATTATAACCACTCAAACAAAACGTGGTTGAATCACAGGAGTAATCAGACCAGCATCAGGAATGGGAACTAGTGCATAAAACTAGCTAGCTATATAATTACAATGTGCTGTACGGCTGAATTCATCTTGTTGCAGTTTTTTCTTGTGCGCTTCTGTGAGCCAATCTCCAGTTCTAAAAAAAAAAGAAAAAGTATGATATAACAACTCACTCATGGTGAACAATGAGCAATACTAAAAGAAATCAAAATTGGGACCATGGCACATGCAATAAGGTTTTCTCCTTTTTTTTTCCTCTCAAAAGAAGCATCAACTGTGGCATGAGTGGTAGGTGACTCTAAAAATCATAACCAAAATGAACTTAACATAAGAAAGGCAGAGACTTTAGAAAAAGAGTGGCATGAAATTGTAGAAGGCTTAAAACTATTTGAAATGATGAGTTTGTTTACTTGTGGAGATCACTGGAACTGATGATATAACTTTACTTTGCAAAGATCCTGAAATCTGCGATAGTATGTAGGTAGGATTAGGTAATACCTGCTTCAGCGTCGTAGCTTCTTAGTTAGCACAGTTGCCCAGGAGGCAAACTCTGCTTTATTTTAACCAAAGTGGTTTTGTGTAGTTCACCCCAGCGCTCTAACCACCATTCTGTGGAGAAGAAGCCTTCATCTCACCTGTGAAACTGGACCTTTGGGTACTCAGTACAAGATTCCTGCCTGCAGAAGGAAGAATGAGCAGTCTGCAGCTTTAAGTCCAGTGGGATAAGCAGGGGAAGCAAAACTCCTTGTTCTCTGGATGTTTCTAGACTTCAGTGAGTCATGTGGATTAAGCACATGCACACACCGATACGTTAGTGGTGTTACAGAGGCATGTACTGCTGGGTGCTGTGTTTTGACTTCCTGTCCACAACAATAGATAGCCTCGCACCCTTGTGTCACTCAGATGTTTGTCCAAGTAGAATTAACACATTGTGAGGGATGGTTTAACCCGTCCTCAAAAAAATTCCAGTGATGAAGACCATGTAAGCTCCAGAAGAAATCTCTTCTGTTTTTCTTTTTGTTGATTGTAATATGAAATGTTACCAGTAAAAGAGGTGCCTTTCAATAATTTCTTGATGGAACAGTGAAAACACTGAAATGCTCCAATTTGATCATGTCATCTCAGTATTTCCCGGCATAAATTAATTTTCATCTCAAGTTTCTGGAACACTGCCAAATGAAGTGCCTCTGATATGATCAGTGGTTGTTACAAGTCTGAGATCTGATTACTGTTTTTCTTGTAAAAGGAAACAAACTCCCATCAATCAAACCTGTGAGCCAGAAAGTGTGATCTTTTCAAACGATAACACAGTCCTTTACAGATGGTGTGTGTACTTAGTATTACAACTCTGGATTAATCGCGACATGCCATCATCCTGTACAGATACAACCTGAAAATGTAGGTCTGAAGAATAGCCTAGGAATGAATGTTAAGGGAAATGGTTAGAGATGTGGGAAAACTCCCTCAAAACAGAATGAAACTACTGGGGCAGTGCATTTTTCAATAAGCAGGAACCTCTGAAGTGATGGAAAGATACAAGGTGTTTTGGAAAGACAAGCTTCAGATTGGTCTGGGAAAGAAAGATAGATGAAGTCTGATCCAGAAACTGATATTTCAGCACAATTGGATGGTATCTAAGATTAAAATAGACTGAACATGGTTAAGAAAGAGATGCAGAATAACAATGCATTCATTATTTGAGACACACATGAAAAATACATTCTTTTAAAATAATTACTTTAATACCATAATTGTCTGAACAAATGGGCTAATCAGTTAAATCTACATTAGCGTCTGAAATAAAAGGGAGATACGGAGATGTCTCTCTACCTATTTTTTTTAATTTTACAGACCATAGTTAATTAACACGGAGAGCAAAATAACCATTGAAATGAAATGTTGACTTTTCTCACAAAAAATAAAAGTTATTGTGTATGAAAGGGTTATGGAAAAATAGGAAGTACATGCAAATCCAAGCTTGTGTTTTAGTTACTTCTATTGGGTTGAAAGAATATTGAGTAATAGCAAGCTCGTGTTAGGTTTTATATAAAAAGCAGCACAGAGGGATGAGACATCAACTTTGCTAGTGGCTTTCACTGGTAATCGGTGACATAAGACTAGTTTTTATAGTCAGTAAACACAAGTTCTGTTCTAAAAAGGAATTTCTGTGTGTCTGTCTCATCCTGTGTTTCTGTTGTCTCCCTTCCTTTGCCCTAGGTTATTATTTAACCTGCTTCGGTTTTCAGCTCCCAGCAAGACCAACTAGTGTTATTTTCTCTGACTTTCCTAGATGCCTTTGGTAGAGCTATTGAAAGTACAGGAGAGACTTTCTGCTTGGGTTTGGTTCTCGTGCTTAACCTCTGCATCATCTAATACCAGGCATGGGGAGCAATTGCAGAAAGATGCTCGCCCAGGGAAGCTGTGGCTGCCCCATCCCGGGAAGCGTTCAAGGCCAGGCTGGATGGGGCTTTGAGCAGCCTGGTCTAGTGGGAGGTGTCCCTGCCCATGGCAGGGGGGTTGGAACTGGATGATCTTTAAGGTCCCTTCCAACCCGAATCATTCTATGGTTCTATGATAGCAGAAGCAGAGGGTGATACTAATTGCCTAGCATGACACACATAGTCTTTAGTGGAGGATTCACAGAAAATGTTGAATCAAGGACAAGAAGTTCAGTTTCTGGCATGATTAGTTTAATTAGGAGAATGAATCAAGCTGGTAAACATGCCCAGTTTTCCTTTGGGGGTAGATAAACTGTGCTGGCTGTATGGGAGGAATGAATATGCTCGGCATAAACAAGATTGCCGTAGGGTAAAGTAGGTGACCTCAATGGATTATAAGCAAAAAGGGGATTTCAAAGGTTTGTCACTTTGCAATATTTAAATAGGCTTTTGTGGGCTCAGAAGAAACTATAACTTCATAGAAATTTAATCTCTGGACAGATCCTGGTTCAAAAGAAAGGGTCATTAAAATCTCTCAATGAAATCATTGTAAGAACTTCATAGTATTGGCAGAATAATATATTCTACCTCTACCTGGTTTCCAATAATAGTTGAGCAATTTTAATTGGAAACTTCTGAAAAAATGTTCAGCTTTTAATAGACATCCAGCATGGAAAATTCTAGTCTGAAGAGCGGAGGTTATAAAAGCTGGATCTTACAATTAGGCAATAGGTGTCACTGTACATGCTGTCTGTAATGATCCTAAGGAGAAAGTAATTTAGGTATCAAAGCAGGGAAGAAATATTTCAGATGACCTGCTTTTTGTTGAGGCTAATCAAACAAATTAAAACAATTTACAAGCTAATTGTAGTCCCTTTGCAGCAGCAAATGGTGCTGTCTTAGTGCTTCAGATAATTTCTCTCATTGGTTTGGAGCAGGATATTTAAAAGAGAGAGTGGTAAATCTAGATTGATCACTTCAGTTAATCACTCGTATGCTGCTTGCCAGGCTTGAAGAGTAAAAAGCTATCAGCCACATATATGTGTGGACATAGTTTGGGCACAGTTCAAACAAATATTTCAGTCATTGTAGTCTGTTTTATAGACTGACTTAGGAGTGAAATACCTTCACTGACAGGTGCTAAATTGAATCAGTTTGAGCTTAGCATTTCTGGAAGCTACCACAGGATATTTAAAGCATCTTTACCTGAGAGTTCGTTTCAGTAATTTAAACCCTTCTTTTTTTTTTTCTTTTTTTTTTTCCTTCTTTTCTTTTCTTTTTCCCCTTCTTCTCTATATTTCATTCACAAAGAATAATAGCATTAGCATTGTAAGATCTCTAGGCAGAGACAGACCTGCCATTTTAGAGGGCTTTGCACAGTGACCCTTGGGAGCCTGGTCGTGCCCATTGTAATTATCCTTCTATTCATGCAATTGGACATATTGAGAAAAGCTATCACAAATAAATCAAGTCTATTTTAGTCCCTTCTCTTAAAATATAACATTATAAATTGCATGTAATACTAATTGGCGCTTGACCTTTATTTTGTTATATAGATTACTTTCTAAAATGGTTTGCAGTGAGTACTATTTCTAAATGAAATATTTTGAGTCATCATCCTTCTGAATTGCATTTGAGTTTGCTGGCCAAATGGATAAAGATAGATGATGTGGAAGTAGTTTTAATGTGGCCTTGTCTGTTGACCTGTTTGAGGCCTCTGAAATAGGTATAGGCCCAGTTTAGAAATACGTTATGCAGTATCCATTTCCTGAACATGGGTTAGAGAGCTTGTTCAGGACAGTATGGCGCCTTAAAAACCTGCCTCAACTCTGTCATCCTTTTTTGGTGTGGCTGTGTAGCTGTGCTATGAAATCTAAGATTTTCTTTTTTCACAAATAAAATTTTTAAACCTGTTGATTGTAGTGTAGACTGGTACTGTTAAAGAAATACATGAACATAAACTCCATGCTTATGGTTGCTTGTTTTTTCCACCTGGCACCGATGCAATTTAAACTGTATCTGTAAAGTCCAAGTGCAATATTTTAAGATGTCAGCACTTTTTACCCTTTTCCAACTCCGTTAGGGTGATTTTTGTCTTATTGTTTTCTCTGTTCATAATGGCAAATGTGCAGTTTGCCATCAAAATGTGTTGGGGTGTTGGGTAAGAAACTCTTTCCTGTTTACTAGATTTAACTCCCTTTTTTCTTTTCCAAGAACAGGATAAAATGGGAAGGTGACAGTCACTTCTTGTTTCTTCCCAAGTAACAATCAGTTCAAATCTTGTTTCTTTACACAAGTTCTCAAGAAAAGCAGTAATACGTCCAAAGTACAACATTCTTTTTATCACACATAATTTGCTTAATTCACTGTAGTTTTACTGTAGCAAATTGTTGAAGCAGAGGCTTCTTTTTTCCTGTTGTAGTATGTCTTGTTAGTGTCTTGATTAGTAGTGTTAAAAATTAAAGCTATCTTTTGCAAAATGAAAGTATTTTCCTTACTATACAAAATTAAAATTAACGTAGGTGCTAGCAGTTCAAAGTGTCTTCTCGCCAATCATCATCGCCTCTAAATTTTCTTGGTGAGCTGCGTAGTGTACTATTAATTGACTAATCTCAAATTCACCTTTAACATTAAAAGCAAGATGGGAGATTCTACTGTATCCTGCCTTAAAACTAATTGAAGTGGTCTGACTGTAGTAGGGCTTCCGCCAAATAGAGGAATCCTACTGCATGAGTTATACATAGATCTGTACAGTACATGGTGCCTTGATAAGAATTTAAAGTTGGCCAAATCAACAATTCATAGCTGGTTAATATTGTGCATGGAATGGATTTGTAGCTTGTTGGTTCCTGCAGGACAAATTTTTAAGTTACAAAACGAATTAACATAATAGGCATCAATTACACATCTGTAGGAGTGGACTGAGGGAGTTAGTCAATGATTAAGCATCCATCTTCTTTACCATTTTGTAATTCACTGGTTAACAGAGATTTGAAAAAAAATAACATGAGCGTAATAGGAAGAATAATGTTCAGTTGATGATTTTAATGCATATGTTTTTCTACATTTTTTTTATTGACAAGTATTTATAAGGCCAAAATCAAAACTGAATTTTGAAAGACAGTTGTTGAAAGTACCTGCAATATATGGACAGAAAATATTGTCACAGCGACAACAGAATTTAGAAAAAAAAAACCAAAAAAAAATTAGTACTGAATATAGGCCATCTTAGGTGAAGAAGTTTAATGTCTGGGTCGGAAAAAAATGCTGCGATGTGTTTTATGGTTATTTTCCGTTCTTAAAAATTGTTCCTGCTCTTTTTGTCACCATCAAATGAATTTTTGTATGAAACACTAACATCTGATCCCATGACTGAAATAGTAGATTTCCATCTAAGGAAAGCAACTAATTCTGTTAATATTGTCTTCATCTTCTCATTACTTTAATTTAGGATAATAATGCAAACAGTTTCTGATGATTAAATCCATTTTAGTAGCTGTATTTCCTAAATGCCAATTATTGTTTTTGAATGATTTATTTTAATATGGTACCTAATAGAATGAGCGAGTCCTTATCCTTTACATCTAACTATGCTTTTTATTGCATGTGTTTGCTGTGTTCTGTGAAACTAAACATAAGGTTATGGAGGAGCCATTTATTTGCTCTCTACTTCTTAAGATACTTTTTTCATAACTCCTGAGTTTTAAGAGGTGGCTGGTTTTCTCTGATGGATACCCAGAAAATGAGGACATCTCTCCAGAAAGTCTCTGTAAAATCCCACAGAACACCAAGTAAAGGTGCTAAGATTGTATTTTTTGGTTTGTTATTTTGTTTTGTTTGGTTGGGTTTTTTCTTTGTTTTTTGGTAGGGAGACACACATACCGTCTACATAGGTTTTTTAAAGAGAACCGGTGAATTCTCTGGGTATCTGCATTTGATTACCATAACATATTTTCAAAAATTACAAGCTGGACATACTGTTTGCACTGAGGGTCAGATAAATTACTATTCTAAAGAATAAGATAACCTGCACATATATTACAATTTAAACTTTATTTCCAATTATGATTTTGTATGTAGATTTAGCCCCTTTGTATATACACATTCTATTTTAGAAAGTCATTTTCCTGTCAGATACGCTTATCGTTCTGTTGTTTTGTAATTAGAAAATGATGGTGGTACAAAGTTTTGAGAATCCGTCAAAAGCAATACCAAATATCAGAAACCTCAGTAAACACTGAGAGCTGCTTTTTCATCTAAAGACAGAGAATTCCCATTATGCCTATTTGTATTTGTGTAATCTCTGAATGTGACTTTGGCATTATATGGTCCTGCTTTCTAATCTGCACCTGCTTGTGTTCAACCATCTGGCTAAGTGTGAGATGCTGAAATCTACGCTTCTGCCAAATATAACCAATGTTTAACACATGCTTATGCCCATATATAGGTCTCTGCTTAGTCATATTTTTCTACCATATGTCTTACTCTTCAATTAATAATTACTTTACTGTCTTTTGGGGTTTTTAAACAGATAATAGACAAATAAGTTTGATACCATTACATGAAGAGCGAGCCATCTTTCACTGAGCTTTTTGGTCCTGCTTATCTTTCAATTTCTGTATATTCAACAAATTATCTATTTCTCCCAATTTTTTCATGTGTAACCACAATTTTTATAATCTCAGAAAGCACATAATTAGAAGTGAGTCAAGATTTCTGTGACAGATAAAATTCTGTTTCATGAGCCCTCTTGTTTCTCACTTCCTCTCTTCACTGCTGCTCAAATCCCTTTGTCTTTCTCCATTGTTTTGGTGTTGAGAGTCCACCAGACTGCTTATGTGTATTTCAACCAGATCCATTAAGTGATAGCATTTTAATTTTCCTCCCAAAGACGTAGCTTGTTCTGCTAATCTGCTGCAGTGGGTGATGAGAAGAAGGAAACAGAGAGGCCGAGGCTGGTCTGTAGGGGAACTTGGTCAGAACAGCCACTGAGCTAATGGAGTAGCATGATTATCTTGTCCACTTTGCTAACTGGGTGTTTTCCAAAGAAAGACTCTCAATTATGGTAATACAGGCTTAAAGGTGACTGTCTCTAGATATATAGAGAGTGATCAAGTTCTTCTTTCTGCTCCTAATTAAAATTATTTTTTTACTGTAAACCTGACTGTATTTGGCATGCTTTTGAGCAGACTTGTTCGTGAGATTAATGTGAACAGATGGTAAGGTGAGCATCACAGCAGTGCCTAAAATATAGACCATGGCTTGAAGGTCTCTTTTATTCCAGTAAAGGACAATACTGGTGTTGTATAACTGTGATACAAAATGCAATGTTATGCAGATTTCTTTAGAAAAGGCAAAATCCTGGTTTGTGCAGCTGCTTGATGTCGAATGGCTGCCGTGGAAATTAGTTTAATTTACATAATGATTTCATAGGCTAAAATATTAACAGTCCTATAAATGACCGAAATGTCTGTTCGTTAATGCAGAGCATTTATGCGGTTGTTAGAAATGTCTGACATAATCTTTATGCAGAAATACAGACTGAGGAAATTGAGTGTGAAAATAAAACACTTTTTGGATATATCTGTGCTGTTCCTGTTATTCTAAGGAAAACATTCAGTCGCCTCCATCATTTTGTGTAATTGATGATTGCAAAACAAAAACTCTTCCTGTTACCATATGAATGGATTTGAGATTGGGATTAGAATGCACCAAACTCATTTTTCTGATGGCCTTCAGTGAGAATTATTCTTGCCTAAAACTACTGTAGAATTTGAGGTCTGAAAATAACAAATGTGATATTAATTTAAACAAAAAATGAGTTTCAGAGGTGACCAGAAGAACTACAGACATGGCCAAATTAGTGAAAACTAATGAATGGATAATAGAATTAACGAATGAATGGATGAACATGGTATGGTGTTGGAAGAGGAAGCATGGCTGTTGTGAAAGGAAATCTTGCTTTTTGGATATACAATGCTGCGTGAGAGAATCAGTTGTTATGTGGATCCTGCTAATTAATACATTTGACTGGGATTTCTAAAAGGTGTTCACTCTGGTCCTTTACCAGAAGCTATAAAGGAAACTGATTAGTTTTTGTGTAAGTGGAAAGGTTTGCAAGGATGAATAGTTGATTAAAATGCATAGTGCTTTGGTCATTGAAGGGTGGTTTCCAGTGAAGTTTGCAAGAACTTTATTGAACATAGGCCTTTCAATATATTAATAACTAATATGGGGAAAAAAAAAGTTAGTGTTATAAGTCAGTTTGCTGTTGACTTACTAACTTATTCAGGGTAGTTAAGGTAGCACCAACAATGAAAATTTGCCAGGGGACTTTATTGACTTGAGACTCTGGCAAATAAAATGGCAAATGAAAATTTATATAGGTAAATTTAAGGTTGTGTACATGGGGGAGGGGAAAGGATCTGAGCTCCATATATAAAATTGTGGGGTCTGAGTTGACCATTATCACATGGTAATGAAAGCCTGGGATTATGATATGTAATTGTTTGAAAACTAGATGCTATGAATTCTCAGCAAAAGAACAGAGAAAAAAACAGAGAATACAACTATACGGTTGTATAAATCCATGGTTTTCCTGCATCATGATGACTGCCTGCAGTTTTACATACTTTATTTCAAAAGAATATAGTAAAACATGTAAAAATGCCCATGTTGGGTTAGACCAGTGGCCAAAAGCATATCGGCATGAATTAAGTTTCCCCTGTTCTTACAATTTTCCATAAGCATCTAGGGAAAATACATGCTGGAGATATCTTTTTATGCTAGTCAAGCTGTGTGAAGTGAGTGAGACCTGCCAGGAAATCTTCAGGCTTAGGCTGTTAGCAAACTGTACCAATTAGGTAGTCTAAATGGAGCAAAAGCTTATTGTAAATGCCTGCCACAGCTCTTTTGGAGAAGTCCATTGGAAGTTAAGGGAAAGTTTTGGAGTAGGATGGTCTTTGTTGTCTACAAAAACTACAAGGACCACACGTTTTGCAAAGATTTTTACCTTTCTCGTGCCTAATACAGTTGTATGAAGACCCAAATTTACATGGAACACTGAATTACATGAGATTTGACAGTACTGAGAAGACGGTTCTAAGTACGGTAGTATGATTTACATCTTATGGCAAGGAGCTTCTTTGTCACCTTTTTACTGTAAACTTGGTTTCTGTCACATATCTGAATTATTCAGAACTTCACAACCTTAGACTGTAAAAATCATGTTGCTTCAAAACAAAGTTTACTAATGGACAAATAGTTTATTCATTGGAACTGCATCTTTTAAGAAAATTGTATTATGTGCGAATATTTATTTGTATAACAGTTTATACCAAAAGAGTAAGAGGTTCTGAAAAAACTAAACATTTTGAAAATGCAACATTCATATTTTTGTGTTCAAACAATTTAGCTAAATTTACTTTAAATTATTCTAAAAAGAAGTCCAAATTAAACCCATCAGCCAGTCTCCACTTCCCTGCACTCCCAAATTACTCAGCCCTGCTAGATGCCAGACATAAGCATTCATGCTAATTTCTTCATTATGCTATTTACTATCCGAAGAAAAGAAATAACGGGTAGAAATCCTATTTCTAATTGTGAATAGTTGGAGCTCAGCATTGCTGTAGATTTTTATCTGTTTTTATCTGTGAGGCAATAAAAAGATTTGTTCTAAAGTTTTCCATCTTGCCAGACAATTTCAAATCAGACCAGAATCTCTTGGTCTCTGATGGCTGTGTTCCTGGAATATTCAGTATGTCAAAAATACTTGGTTAGCAACACAAACCTAAAATATTTTGCTGTGTCATATTTGATTCTGGGAGATAGGGGATGCATTCTGTTGGTGTGACTAATGACTAATTAGGCAGTCCTATAAGTGAACAGAGTACAATTATAGTTACACACTGACAAGGACTTTTAGTACTACATATGTTAGTTTTTGTGAAACTGAAATTTAAGTTTCTCATTAGGCACATTGCACTGTAGCCTAGAAATATTCATGACGTTTTTTCCATCCTGTTGAATTTTCCACAGCATGTGAAGCAAGTAAATTATGAAGGGGTGTAAAGAAATTGAAGTAAATTGACTAAATTCACTAAATTAAGTAAAGAAGATGAACCTAAAATGTGTGACCAAATTGTAACCAGCCATCACAACAGGTCATGAGCTACTGTTAAGATCAGTAGGCATCAATTAATACAACTTCAGATGCTGCATGGTCTTTAGATTCTCTTGAAGGCCTTTTCAGTGTTAAATTAGAAGAGAGATTGTTCTCCAGCAACAGCCTTTTTCATATTTTGCTCACTGGACAGTTGCATTACTTACATAAAAGTGAGCTTTTGCTGCTTTCTGAAAATACTGCCATCTCAGCAGTGCTTGAACCATAAGTTTCCTATTTAGAAGATACTTAGCAGGACTGTATGGCCATGGGCAAGTCTCTGTTCATTGGAAAACAGACAAACAATATGCTCCTTGAATGCTTTTGCATGTACTGCAAGTTTACTGAAAGATCTCTCTCAGTTCTGGAAAAAAAGGCACAGGTAACCTCTGTTAGCTTCTCAAGAAGGGACGGCAGCCTTTGAGGTGAGCACAGGCAGTACTGGATATACACTTTTGTCCCTGACTGACAACGGATAAGTGGGAAGTTACAGCTTCCAATGCCAGCTTTATTTTGATGCCTGTAATTTACTGAGAGGGTGGCTAATGGATGCAGTAGGGCTCACATCCTCTTGTTCTGTCTCATCATTTCCGTAGTCATCCATCTGTAAGCATGGTCAGTTTTGGATATACCTGTTTCACCTTGCTTTCCGTCTAAACGCACATATAGCCAACATCATTACAGTAAAATGAGTTTAAATTCACTAAAATTCGTGAATGTTTTCCAAACAACTTTTTCACACAATGAAGCACTGTCTGGTTTTGCATAAGTGATGCTGAGGCACAGAAGAAAAAAAAAGAAAAAAAAAAAGAAAAAAAAAGGCTTTTCCTAGGTTACAAGGGAGACAAGTTTGAGACAGCTCTCAAGCATCACCGGGAACGTCAGGTACCCTCACTCGTGGGCTTCAATTGTCTTGTTCCAAATTTGTGTGTGACAGAGGAACTATCATTGTATAAATAGCCAAGTTCTTGTATCTAACCTCTGGTTGGAAGCAACACCAAAAGTTTTATGTATAAATTAAAGGATTAGACTTAGGTGATAATGGGAGTTAAAGCTGCTGAAACTATACCGCCATGAATACGTCATCATAGTCGTTCTATTAGGCTCACTTCTGCATGCAAGGGTTATGTCCATTCTGGGTCTGTAGTGCTGAGTGTCCCTACAGTGAAGCTGAGCTTTCTTTCCAAGGAATCTAAGTATTCTCTCAGGAAACTTCATGATAGGAACTTACTCAGGAGGAAAATAATATAGTCCCTTCCTTGTCACTTATTGTCACTTTATACTTAAGAAAAGTGTGACACCAGAATCCATGAAAATAAATTAGGCTTGAAATACAATGGCATAGCTGTAGAAAGAAACTAACAGATCATTTGCTCCACACAATGTGGCTGAAATCAATGCAGTTTGTTTACTATATATACCTTAAAGTGCAGATGGTATAATTTTAAATACTAAGTGCCTGATCCTCCTAAAGGGATTTCTCAAAGCAGGTAAGTGAAAAATATCAAAGTTACTGTCTTTGTTTGTGAGCTTCCTTACAAAGATTTCATATGCGGTCAGCAATGTTTTTTGACCTTGCATAGTGAGTTTTGTTGCTAACAGTTTATTTAGAGAGATTTCTGTGATTCTTCTGAGAATTATTAGGATGCTAAACACCAAGCACTGTTCCCTAGCGTGATCAGATTGAAATAAACTGGAAGAATGCCAGGTTTATTTCTGATGCACCTCAAATTTAGAGTATCGGCACAAATGAAGAACAATTTTATCCCTTGGTTTTGTGTCTTTGGTGTATGAAACTAGATGTCAAGCAGATGAAGCTGCAAATGATAGAGTGCAAGTGCTTTACATGTAGATGGGGAGAAGTTGCTGTCTTTAATGTCTATGAAGCATTAATACTTTAAACAATAATAGCTGTACTGTTTCTATTGGGAATCAAGCAAGTAAGGCTATACTAGTTTTATTCCTAGCCCTTGGAAGAAATATTTGTTTGCTTTAAGACTGGGTTTTGAGTCCAATGTTGTTGAAGAGTTGTTAAGAAAAAAAGTGTTGTAGTGTACTTGAACATTCTCATCTCTGGTTCCTGGGATTTAGCTATATCAGTGATTTATTCCTGTTTGTTAATTGCAATATAACAGCAATTTTATTTTGAAATGCTTGTTAGTAACAGTCTGACAGTCCTTTGAGGGATAGAAGATAACCTTCTATGTCCTGCAAAGGGATTAGCAAATGGTACTCTGGGAATTAAATAATTATTTCAGTGTAAACGAGTCCAAAAGCAGCCTGTCCAAAACCCAAAATAGGTTAGAAATTTGGAAAGAAATATAAAGTCATTACTTTTGGCTATTAGCTCTGCTCATCAACCCAGTGTTTAAACTCATAAACTCCTATATAGAGGTTTTTAATATTCTGTGGAGGAAACATTTTGTGAAGAACTGTTACAAATAAAGGGCATCTATGTAAGAGAGAATGACTTCATCTAGAGTGTAAGGAGACCAAGTTGTTGATACTTAACATGAAGAAGATTGCAAGAGTTTTTAAACTGAGGGACTGTAAGAAAGCTGTGAGGTACAGCTTCCTTCAGTTGAAGATGCTAAAATTATCCTAAGTGCAGTATAGCTCAGAGGATGGAACTAAATAAGAGGGAAATAAAACCAAACAGGTTGCCCTTTAAAGAGAGTGTCAAAAAAAGGCACCGAATCAATAGTATACCAACTTCCACACAAATTCTGGAAACCAAAAACATGAGGAGGGGAAAGTGCTAGCTCTATGTCTGTCCAAATTTTGCTGAAAGTTAAGCTATACAATGCTGTAATATCAGAAATGAAAACATACAGACAAGACAAAGCATTCCATGCCACTGTTGGAATAATACTATCTTTTACAGAGTTTAGAAGCAAATTACCCCAGTGTCCAGCTCAGCGAGTAGCACAGTGGAACTGTCAGGAAACTGGCTTCTGTTATATAGGATGTTTTTTTTAAAAAAGCCCATTGGGCATGTGAATTAGAGATTCTATCGGGAGGGACTGGAAGCCTGAAATGCATCTGGCCAAATGGAGGTGTCTAAATCTAAGCTTATTGTTTAGACTTCTCTTACAGTCAGTGGAGAGAAACGGGCACTCCCAGGTGAGTAAACCATCTCATTTTGAAACAGACATCTAAAATAACTTACAACTTGGGTCCTAAAAGTGACGATTTTCGCTCTATTTGCAATAGAGCATAATGGGACTAGCTGAGATACAGACATCTCCAAAGTACATGACACGAATGCTGCCTGAAACGGCAGTGAAAGTAGGCCGTGCAGATTTCAAAGTTTTTTAATTGGCAGAAGAAACAGCAAGGAAAACAAGTCATGCAAACAGGCAGGAAACACAATTGCATTTGTTTTGCTTTGCATGTCTTATTTTGGGTTTTGGGGTTTGTGGGTTTTTATTAAGTTTATAAAGATTCTGATCGGCAGCTGAAGAATTTTTAAGAAACTGAAGTTTTAGGGATCTAGTGTTCTTTTTCAAATTTTGTTACAGTAAAAATCTATGATGTAACCTGCCTACAAAGTGGAGGGGGAAATAATGGAGTAGTAGTTTCTGTTGCAGATTTCTAAAGGATGCTTTTGTTCCGTTTATTTGGATTTGATGCATATTACAGCTGGAGCAACCTGTTTATCCACGTTCTTTTAAAAATTTGAAGCATTTTTAAAGTGTTAGGGAAATGGAGGGAAAGTGGTTTCATTAGCAGGAAGATGATCTTAAAAAAATCAGTATTCATGCATTTTTTTTCTCACTGTACTCATTCAGTGTTTTATGGAAATATATAAACTGATTTAAAAAAAAGGTATAATGAGGTTTTAATTTTAGGAAGAAGTAAATCAGTGGGGTGAAAAAGAGATACAAAACTTGAAAGAATTTGCCTCATAGAATAACTTCAGAATTGCTTCAGTAAAATTCCAAAAGAACAAGCTTTTGTTGGACAAAAGACTACGTTTGTATTAAAATTTAATATTTCTGTGCAGTTTGAAATCCGTGCTCCCGGAACTATTGTGTATCAAATTAGGTTGCTATGAACAATAACAAAATGGGTGACTGTTCCAATAAAGGAAAAAATTGCATTATCATATGTAGTGAGATGCTGTGAAGGTGGCAATGTGTAATTTATACGTGACCTAAATCAGTCTATTTTCCAGAATGACATGCCTTTTTTATTAATTTTTACTTTAAAATAATTTAATAGTTATTATAGTGAGGAAATTCCTTTTACTTTGTTTCTGTTCAGTGAAAAAACTGCACATCTCAGTGGGTATTAGTTTGATTTGTTAGATCATGCTCATGTAATCATGAACAGAGTTTTTAAACCTTTATTTAGTCTCTGGAAACCTTTCTAATAACTTCAGAATGAATAGGTTTAGGTTTCCACTAAGTTAATTTCTGCATCTATTACCTAAAAGAAAGTATAACCACTAAAAGCAGAAAAGTTAGCACTAATGAAGGAATACTGAAAACATAGGTAGAAATGTGGGTAAATTACTCAGTTAAGGGTAGATGACTCAGTTAATGATAAATTACTCATTTCAAATGGGTTAAGGAATGTTAAGGAATGTCTATGGACTTGCCAACCAAAGAGGATTACTTCAGCATTAAAAACAAAGAGTGTAAGCAATAATCCCCTTATGCAAAAGACTTTCATGATCACTGTGCTGCCTAATCTGTAAATATGAAGTTCTTTTTTGATGTGATCCACCCTTTGCTTTCAATTCTCATCTGTGCAGATTCGGTGATACGTTTGATACTTTCAACCATATTCTTGACGCATGGTACAATTTTCTAGTGTATTCTGTCACTTATTCCTTTTTGTTTAGTTCTCATTTTATTGAATACTTAAATCTTGTGACTGGAAGCTTACATTTTCTTATGCCCTTCTGAGCGTGGATCTCCATTAGATGTGGTCATAGATTTCAGTACTTTATGTTCTCCAAATTGTGTTCTCATCCTTGGCTATATG
Organism: Rissa tridactyla; assembly: GCF_028500815.1. Classification (NCBI taxonomy): domain Eukaryota; kingdom Metazoa; phylum Chordata; class Aves; order Charadriiformes; family Laridae; genus Rissa; species Rissa tridactyla. Next base: position 189,186,672 of record NC_071466.1, on the reverse strand, counting down.
TGAACTCTGTATCACATTTATGGTGCTGGCCTTTCATTATTTTCATACAGATGCTGAGTAGAAGAAAGTATTTTGAATAAAATAATTTCTCCTTGTATTTGGATTCAGAATTTCAAAATAAATGATGGAAATTCTTCAAGAAACACAATATTTATGTTTACATGCAGCCTTATTCTTGAATGAACAAGAAATCAAATGTAGCCCAGATTTGACCAAATGAGTACAGAGATATACTGTAAGTTCACAGTGGAAAGTTTTACCATTTAAAGATGATTTTTTTCTTTTTAAAGATTTGAACTTTGAAATTCTTGGAGGAATGATTGCCAATCTTACAATATTTTTTTGTACTCTTGATCAGTGTGTTAGACAATTTCTCATTCTAAATCAAAGTCTTTGATTTTTATTTTGAGAGTTCATCGACTAATTGCAAACAAGTTCCAAGAGAACAAAAAGTATTATATATATCAATAACTCATACTTTTTAATATTTAATATCAACTTTGTCTTACTGTTGTCTATGCATTCTGCTCCCTAATTTTCAGCAGTACATACTTATTTTACCCTTTGGAATAGATTTTGTACGTTTTACTACTAATAAGCTCTCTTAATGCCTTGTGAGAAAATAAAAAGAAAAAATATCTCTCACAGCTTTGCTGGAAGGATGAAACGTAGTGTTATCGTTAGCATTTGTTTCATTAATTACTATTCGAGTACCAAATGCTGATGATTCAGAAGATATAGAGGAAAGTTAAATCAAGAAGATTAGGCTTTTTTTTTTTTCTTCCAGCCTGTAAAAGCAGTGACTAACTTACACTTTTAGGTGGTAGCACAACATCATCTCAGAGACTCGTTGATATGTGATTGCCGGAGATACTTCCTACAGTCGTTCAACAGCTGTCAAACATACTTCTAACCAAGGGCTTGCTTAATGCAAGATGGGCTGTGTCTGTTCCCTCTCCTTTTTATTCTAGAGAACTTTTATCTCCTCCCAGGTTAAGCAAACTGGGTTAATACTGTTCTGGTTGTCAGGGCAGCAGCAGTATTACGTATTGTCCTCGGCCAGGAGTGGTGGAAGGAATATATTTGAGGTAATTCCCGAGCTTGTCAGAACAGCCATAATCATAGCCATAGAGGTGTTTCAGTACTCGGATCACTCAGCACTCTCCTCATTCATTGGTGCCTGCTTTATAATGCTGGGCTACAGTTTTGGCCATAATGAAGCCATTTTCTTACACTGTAACTACTTTTGTCCATTTTTGTGCATAAGAGGCGGTGTCTAGAGAAGAGCTGTTTAGGGAAGACGTAGTCTCAGTAAAGGCACGTGTATTGAATAATTTTAAACTTTCATACATTTGTAGATAATTGGAGCATATTTCTTTTACAAAACTGCTGAAAAATGCCTCTTAGATTATTTTTACTTTTCATTGAATGGAAAATGTGTCTTCTTATTTGAAGAATCCACAGCCAAATTAGAACGCACCAGATGAGATGGGAACTCTTCATTGATACAGAACTAGCCAATTTCTAGATGAGCACAGTAAGTGATTTGCGTGGTTGTTACAAAATGTCAATATGTTAGACTCATCAGTTATCTAATCAGTAAGTTATTGTGTATTCTGACAGTCCTCCATGAAGACAGATTTGTTTTACTTTGCATACAATAAGTTGTTTCTATAACTGTTACTTCAAAGAATTTTGTCATCTGTGAAATGGCTTTTTCATGTAGTTTTTGCTGTATATTTCCTTAGTTAAACTGCCTCAAAGAAACGATTAGTAAGAGTAGTTAAAGCTGAATATATATCAAGAAATTCAAATGATTAAAAGTCTTTTAAGTTGTGGTTTCCAAAAATAATATTTTATATCCTGTAGTTGGATGTTATGAGGCCTTTAAATGTTGCAACCTGGAGAGACATTAAAAGCAGTCTGTCACAAAGTTCAGGGAAATACTGATTCAACAATATCCTGCTTAATGCTGTCCTGCAGTACATTTCATCTGTACATGCATTTGGTTTTGCAGTAATGAAGACGAATACGAACTAAAAAGATTTAGCATTAACCTTTAAAAAACCCCACCCTTTGTTGGATGTTATTTCAGATTGAAAATATTTGTTATTGATCTGAAATAATAATCGTCCAAGAAAAGATAGATTTATAGTTAAAGACAGTTAGAGAGAAGCAGGAGATACAAATCTGGCAAACAAGTATATTTGGTCGTATTATTTGGTGTAAATTGTTCCAGATCTGTTAATTACTGCTGTGCTTTGAATATGAAGAAATACTAAAAAAAAGCTATTTGACAGCTAATTTTTTTTGTTGTTGTTGCTAAAGCTATGGTCTTTTATGTTTGGTTTTTTTTTTACGTTAGGGTCTCTGAAAGATGCGTGTACTGTGGATTTTTATTTCACAGAAATTTTATCTGTGGTATCCTTCACATTCTTCTGTCGTATCATGTCAGCTGTATGAGTGCTACCAAAACTAAAACACATCTTCGGATTAGCAGTCCAGAGACTGACTACAGTCTGCACAGCTTATGGCTTGAAATGAAGTCTCTTGGGAAATACCTCAGAACTGACGTGTGAGGCACCAAGGAAAAAACAAGTGCAAAGGACAATGAATTAGGTGTGTCATAAATGCAGCCAAAGAGCAAAGAATCCTGGTGAAAAGTAAGTGACAAGTGGAGTGAGAGGCTGTCTGGAGTTAGATAAACATGGACCAAAAGCAGAATAGAGTGACTCTAGAGGCAGGAGATAATTGGAGGAAACGTACACTCCTGGGGAGAATGTGTTCAGAGCTCTGACAAAAGGGCATTTGGGAAGCACTTTTATTCCTCTAATGTAGACCTTAGGCAAAAGGACAAGTTACTAGCAGAGGTCAAAATCCTCTTTCTTACGAATTCTCAATACATGAAAGGTAAATTTGATTGGTGGTGGTGGTTGAAGCAAATAATATATAACTTCTTAACAACTGAAGGAAAACGTATGCTAAATCAGTCCTATTCTATAAGACTTTTTCAAGACCGAGCACTAGGGAGCTCAGATCCTGCAAATTTTAAGAACCTACACATGTGTAAGACTGAATCATTGAGAGGATCTTGGTGATAGTATGTGTTAAAATCAACATGTGTAATAGGAAATTTCAAAACAAAATGCATATTGAGTTTCTACATGTCACAAAATACTGATTTTTTTGAAGCAGTGTCCTGACATGGATAAATCTGTAAACAGTGTTAAGTAACGACAAAACAGTATGTAGTTTTGCTATTCTTTATTTCAAAAATTTTTCTTATGTTCATGAATTCTGTGCATGTGTCTGTAAGCATATGGTAAAAAATTGTATTTTAAAGCATCCAGGATACTAATTGTTAAATCCACGTTCTGTTATTGATATAGGCATGATCCTATTTAGCTTTCCTTCAGTAACAGGTTTTAGATTTTTAAGGGAGTCGTAAAGCCAAAGTTGCTCCTGAAAAGGCATAACTACACTAGGAATATGTAGGGACACCACCACTACTTCCTCAGACATCACCTTCCTGGTATAATCCAACACTATAATGATATAAAACCAATAAGCTCTATATGGACTTAGGTACTAGCATGGAAGTTAAATTACTGTAGAAATCTCAGGTCATAACTATATTTAAAACTGGGTTTCAGTGGGCAGGTTTGGGAATTACTTGTAATTGCAAGGGAGAAGCAATAGTTTCCTTGTAGAGTTACCCCATTTTGAAGATACTTGCTACTGCAAACTTGAATTATGATGACACTGAAATTTAACAATGTGATGTTAACAGCATTAGGGCCAGAAAAAATACAAAGCAACACTGCATATGTTTACCAGGTTTTTCAGCTGAATTTCCTTAGCAGTATGTGATGTACTTTTCCAAAGATGCCAAATGTGCAGCTTCACAAAGAACTTATCAGCTCATTTTATTTTAAGTAGCGATTAAGTTTTGATCTATTTTGGCAAAAATATGCCAGACTACATCCAATCTATTTTTTTTTTTTTTTTTACTCAGGAAAGGTGAGACATGAATAAGAAATCACCATACTTTAGCCAATAAAATTAAACCGCAAATAACTCTCACCAGAACCACTATACTGCAAAGAGTTGCCTTTATCAGTTGAACTGTACACTCAAAACAAAACGTGGATAAACTCTTTTTTGGTATAGAGTGGATAAACTGTATACTACCCCAAAAAAGTGAGTAAATTTATTGACTGTGTTGCTTCCTACCCTGTTTAGGCATATTCTTTACTAGTTTGTTCCTCAAATGGCTGCCAAGATGCCTGCACTGCTCCCATACTTTCAAGAGCGCTATTACTGGGCAAACTTAGGCTGTATGATAAAAAAATATGGACAAGTTAGTGAAGGAAGCATATTTATGTGGCTTGGATTTTTCAAAGCAAGTTGGTCTCATAAACAACAGTGATTCTTAGTATAAAAAAATAAAAAATAAAATCCATCCTTAATTTGGAGGAAATGTAAGATGAAAAGAAGCCTTGGAAGGGAAAGGAAGAAGAAAAGGAGAATAAAGAACTGGCAGTTCTGATAGGAGTCTCTTAAGCATCTACGCTTTCAGCATTCACCAGCAGAGACAGAAGTTCTGATCCCTTTGAAATACATGCACTAATGATACGAAGTATGTTAGAAAAAATTCAAGTGTGTAATATTGTCTTGATGGAGTTAAAAGATAATGTATTTGGTTAGAGTATAGGTGGGGGAAGATAGCAGGACAAAAACATAGGTAAAGTGATTATCTTGCATTATTGGTTAAGTAAAATATTAAATCATAGGTTTTACCAAGGGCCTTATTTTCTTCATGTTGTTAAGGCAATATTTCTGTTTTTCTGATAGTACCAATTATTTTCTTGGCTAAGAGTCTTACATGCTTCTAAATTAATATATTGTTGCTTAGTGGACATCATGACATTTGCTTGTGACTTCTTGAATCAGATGATAGTTTCAGATGTTGTAGGATGACAACTAGTCACTCTGGATGGGCTCTTCATTTTCTACCATTGAGCCAGATGTCATGTATACAGTGAGCACAAAGTCTCAAAATGTTTCTATTTACCTTTTCTGAAGCCAAAGTAGATAGCCTCCAAGGACTCCCGTTTCTCAACAAGTATGAATTCCTTTTTAGAGTAAATTTTGTAAAGTAAGATTATAGTAATATTCAGAAATATACATTAAGAGATTCTCTTTATGTGCTGAGAATCTGTTGTAGTCTTTGATAGCATCAAGTCGTGAAAGCCTCTACCCCATCAATAAGATTTTCAAACCCATATTCAAAATTAGAAGTTACTCAGAAGAACACTGTTGGCTTCAAAAGAAACTAATAGTTTCCCAACTTGAACTCACAGACAGCGAGCTTCACAGAGCTTCACACAGAAACATGTAAAGAATAGATACAGAATCATCCAGCCTCCTGCTCAAGACAGTATGCAGCATTCCAATTTACCCCTGTCCTTAGTATTTATGATGTATCCAAAATTTTCCAAATTTATCACCTGTTGTTAATGCTCCTCCCCTAATGGCTTTGTAACTGCATTGTATTGGAGGTCTTGTCATCGTTAATTGCTAATGTTTTTATTTTAATGCTGGTGTTTGTTTAGTAATGTTTCATTTCTTCTGTGTTCATGTAATTTGTATACTGTAATTTGATTACATGACAACTAAGTTTCGTTCTTTAACCAGAATCCTTCAGTGAGTCCCACATTATTAAGCAGACATATATATTTAAACCAAAGACAATTGTACACATCTTTGCAAATATATTCCTCAGTTTAAACCGTCCTGTCACATCTATTGATATTTTCCCTACAGCTAACATATATCGCTTATCAGTCTATGGAGTGTCTAGGAGATCCCATTTCACACATCACTTCTCACAATATTTCATAATCACACAGTCAAAAGATTTTGCATAATTGGCGAAACAAGGCAGTATTAAGTTAAACCATCTTTCATAGTGTTATTTATATTGATGGTCAGGTTCTTTGCTCCTTTGCCTTTTCTGACGTCAGCTGCTTTGTTGTTACTTATTTTTGCAATGTTTTAAATTTAGTGGTGTTAGTAATATTAATTTTATTTGCATTGTGTATAAAGCAGATACTTTGATAAGCATCACAATATTAAAAACAAGACATTGGGGAGCTAGTTACAAAGATAGATACATATTTCTCATATTTGGGACAATCTTGGGAGTCCTGTCTCTCTACTTTGGCTTCATTTAACTCTGCATTCTTTCCATACAGCTTTCCATGTTCATTGTTGTATCGTTAGCACAGAAGATTCCCTTCTTTTTTGCTGAAGTTCAGTTATCATTGTATGTCTTTCAAAGTTTGGAGGTTCTCAATGAAAAACAGCATACGCCTCGTCTGCTTCTGTTATGTAACACATTGGAGAAGCTGAGAGAAGCCTCTCCCTCCTTAATATTTTTGCTTTCATTCAGCAGGAGAGTAAAACCTTTCTTTTTTTTTTTTCAATGCTTAATAGAGGTTCTTTTCATGTTCAGCTTTTGGACAAGCAAAGTTTGATTACTGGGTTTTCGGTATATTTTTTTGTAAATCATTCTGCACTACTCCTCAGTAGGTGCTAATTTATCCCATTTCAAATACAGATTCTCCAAATTGTCTAGTTCTCTGTTTTTGACTTTTTGCCTTTCTTCTATTTGAGTGTTTGCCATAACCGTTGCCTCTTCTGCTTGGAAATACATATTGAATTGCATTTTCAGTACATTTTTTTAATTTAAGAAGTATTTTTTCAGTACTTCTTTTGAAAAGCACATCTCGTGCTCTGCTGCTTTGCCATTTTTGGTGGTTTTTAAGACCTGGGATTTGAGAATTCATTTTAGGTGCACGTAAAATTATAGCTTTGCTTTTAATTGGTGAAAAACGACTATTTCCTCTGCCCCTCTTCTGTGGACCCGTGGGGTTTTTCTGGACCCACCAATTACTATTTCTGAACAATTTCAGGTTTTTTCTACTCTAAGTTAAAGACTGCAGTAGTGTTCAAGACTCTGGTAATGTTGCCCAGGCTGTCCCTGAATATTTTTGTTTACTATTTGATGTGTGATTGTTTTCAGTGACTGGGGAAATGCTTGTATGCGCTTTAGTGTGGAGGAGTGAAAAGTCTTGCTGTGGAAGGTAAGGATGAGAAAGGGAGCAGAAATTAACCCAAAATTGTAATTGGTGACCAAAATTCCTTTTCAGCTGTTAATTTACAGTGAACATACTTGAAGTTGATTTTGAATAAAATCAAGCTGAGTCATAAAGTATCGATTCACACGTTAGCTGATGTTACGTGATTTCAATGTTTCCACAGCAAATCCAATGTAAAATGTGAGCTTTTTCAAATAGTGTGCTTTCAAATAGCATATATCATAAAATTTAAATATTATTAATTAGAATAATACCTCCCCAAGGAGGTGCCTGATGCCTGGGGCTGTCCCTGGCTGCCCTGATCCATTGCTGGGGGCAGTGGGAAGAGCCCTCGCTCTAGAGGCTGTGCCACGGGACCGCCCGCCGCTCCCGCTGCCCCTGCCCGCAGGGAGCTGCCAGCCCACACCGCGCCCTGGCGGTTTTTTTCCTTTTTAAAATTTATTCTTACTTTTCTATAAACCAGGAGTTACGTTGTCTTATTTTGACAAAACTTGCAATTTAACCATGTAAAGGAAATTGAGGAAACAGTAAAAACAATGAGACGATGTACGAATTTTAAGCCAATGAGTATACATTAAGAAATCGGAAATAAGAAGTGCTCACTCTACAGAGGAAAAATTTTAGATGTGATTCAGAGGCATTCTGTTTCAGATAGTTCTCTGCTTCCAAAAAACTGCTTTATCAATCATTTCTGTAAGTGAGCCTGTAAATTGGTGTGTAAATGAAGTGTTGTATCTGTTCTCTCCCTTGTTTTCTTTTACACTCTGAACCAATCCTCTGCAAGGCAGATTCATTTGTTGTTTAGTCGAAATGGAATGACTGCAATTCCACAAACAAATTGGACCTCAGTTAGGTGCACTTTGTCATAAATAATCTCTGAGGAGATTGGATTTCTCTCCTTGCTGATGTACTTCAGCTGTACGTTAAACTCATAGCTTCTTAAAGGCACTGAGTTATTGCTCGGCTGAACGATCACTGAGCAGCATACACCTGTCCTTGTTCTCCTGTGTTGTAGCCGTCTCTATTTCCCTAAAGAATATTCAACAAAGTTTATGGTAAAAGAAACTACTAGTCCATTTTCTGGGATTTTTTTTTTTTTCACATTTTGTCCCAATTTTTTCTTATTCAACTTCATGATGCACAGCTCTTTCAGCACATATTTCTTCATGATTGGGAGAGAAAAGCCATTTCCTAGATTGGTTAAGGGCATTTTCCATGGTCAGGTCATCTAATACTCATATTTCACATTCAGCAGTAGGCCACTTTGAAATTTAACAGCATGTCTTTATCAGCTGCAGGAAATGTCCTTTACATTTTCATTTATAAATTTTACAGTTATTTCTTTTGCTTTATTATAGAAGTTTGCTCTCCGTTTCAGTGTACCCTTTTCCTTCCCTTTCTCAAAAGCAAACCGAAACTCCTTAGCTCTGTGGCTGAGATGGCTGGGGTGCTGGCGGTGTGATAATGTCATCTCTGCCTTTTCCTAAGCCACCTTCTGCAGGTTGTGCAATGGGTTGAGCAACATCTGCAAAAGTATGATAGTTCTGATCTAGCCATTTCTGCACACGGCCAATCATGCCGAGCAGTCAGAGTTGTACTTCGTTTCGATGGGATTACGCAACTATCCCAATGATAAAAATTGAACTGAATGATTCCTGCAATGTCGCAAGCTTTAAATCTTTACATATGCGTAGGGGATTGTGCATGTGTGATAGAAGGCATGTTCATATTTTGAGTGTCTTTGCGTTTGATCTGTTTCTCATCTGAAAAAACCTCCAATATACAGGATTGTGGAGGATAGTATACTATCTAATTCTTATGCAAAATACTGAAATAGAACCAAAACACTAAAGTAGAACCATTTATTGATGAATGTGCTCATTTTTATGCATACAATGTATATGGGGCTCATTTAGAAAACTAATAAGACACAGTTTCTCTCTGTCTCAAATTTGATCGGGTGTGCGATGTGTTGTTGAAGAGATGCAAGTGTGGGCTTTTAATTGATGATATCATCTCTTCACTGCAGAATAGCATTTAGGAAAAAATAACCGAGACAGCCGTTAATATAAATCCAATTGATAGGCTGAGGATGAGTACCAGATGTAACAGGCAAAGTGGCAGCTAGTCAGAAACAGTACTTTTTCCACATTAGTCAGTGATCACAGACATTATGTATCAGCTGCACCTAGTTTATAATATAGTTTTTCAGTAGTTCAGAAGGACTAAAATTCTGTCATGCATCATATATGAACACGTGAACAAGGGTGCAAAAGCGGACAAATACTCTCATCACTACAGACAGTATGAATGTACTGTAAATGAGCTAAAAAAGCAGTATATATCATAATTTTTCTCTCTTCTGCCATGTTGCATTTCGTATAGCTCAGGCTGCATTTCTGATACAAGCTGCCTCACCAACTGTGTCAGGTTGCACATGGGTGTGAGTAGAGTTGGGTGTAAGTGCCTATACTTGTCAGAATGAATCAGCTGGCTGTTTTGTTTGTAGGCTGAAGGGAGATACAAAACAAAAGAGAAGACGAAGTCTTCTTTGAAGACAAAGAAGAGGCCTTTGATGGAGGAGTGTAACAAAAGGGATTTGAAGTATATGTGGCCAATCTGTGGTGGATTGGATGATGAGGAGCAATTGGGCACAGCACGTAGGCTAAACGTGGTGTTTTCAAAAACATTAGGACAGTGATATAAGTTTAAGTTTTGCAATGGAAGCAAAGAAGGACTCGCCAGACAGAGTCAAAGCCTTGTGGTTTAACAACTGCTGTTGCACCAAGATTGTCACTGAGACAGAAAGGTTTGTGAGAGAATAGCTCAGAGCCAGAACAAGACCCTATTAATTGAAGTGATGAGTTGCTGAATGGCAGTGCTTGCTGAAACGTGTATGGAAATAAAATGATAGGTACTAGAGAGATATTTAGGATAACTGATGAGGGGATGGAGAAGAAGGAACAAGGAAAAAGGTATAGCCTGTAGTCTTGAAAGATTAAGAGAATAATAGTCGTTAATAGTGATGGAAGAAGGGGCAGAAAGAGTTTGAAAGTGAAGATGGGAGAATCATCTGTCTGAAGTGACAGTGGCATGCCTAAGAAGAGCTATTAACCAGGCATAGGAGATAAGTTGGTGAGACAGGTAGGTTTTTGAGTTATCAGTAGATAGCTTTATAAGCTGTGTGAGTGGAGGAAAGTGTTCACAGTCACTGCAAAGTGAGAAGAACAGGGGCTGAGGACCAAGCTCTGCTTTGTCATCGTCATCCTATCAGAAGAAAAAATACTTTTTGTAGCAGAGTACCAATAACTTTTCTGTATTTATGTCTCCTTTACTAAAGCTTGTGTCTTCTAGTTTGAAGCATGAGAGGAAAGAGGTGGGAATTTCTTTTTTATCTAACTTAAGTTTACACACAGTTCTATTTTTTCAGTGGTGGTGTGAGAAATGTAGTAAATAAAGTTTCTTTCTTCCTAACTGAAGGAAGAATGCCTTTTAAAACTGTTCTTATTACATGTTTTAATTGATCCAGAGCTCTACAAAATGCTCCACGGTATACATTATTAATTAGGTAAATATATTACATAAAGAAAAATCTATTATTGTTAAAGAAGCAGGATGGTTTAAAAAATCCACTGTGAACTTTTAAAAAGGGATTACTATTTTATTCATGTGGTGCAAAAAGGGTTTTTTTCCTATTTCAATTATACATTGCAGACATTTTAAAAATTTTATTAGTATTAATATCTTGCAAAATTGTTATATGTGGTTATGACTAGTCACTCTGTTTATTAAAAAAAACGCAGAAATTTGTTCTGAACATTGTATGCTCTTATTTTGTTCATGCAGCATATCATTCTTATGGTGCTCACTGAAGGTAATGATGATTACTCACTTTGTACTGAATATCGTAGATACTAAATATCCATGCTATCAGACTTAGGTGCATAGTTTTAAATTGTATTTTAATATACAGTAAAGGTCTCTGACTCTTCTGAGTAGTCAGATGAGATAGGCAGAATGCTCTGGAGAAGTAGGGCTTGAGATCAGCAAGTTCTGAATGTTGGTTTTCCTTTCTCCCTTAGTGTTGTTACGAAGCTCCATAGACAACTAATATGTTGCTTCAATTTCTTCACCTGGATAGTGACAGCTGACTAAGAATGACTTAATTTTAATAGGACTTTGAGTCAATTGATGTGAAAAGCTTACTGTATTTTCTCAGGTAGGTTCATATTGTTATTCAGATTTAATGAGGCTAAAGGTAGGACAGTGGCCATACTCATTTCTCCTACTGTGATATGGGGCTCTGATGTGGTTATTGCTCTCTGTTATCATACGTCTCTCTTTTGGAAAGTGATTTTCCAGATTCCAAAAAGATTTTCAGAAAAAAATTAAGAACTGGAATCACTTCTTTGAGTTTCACTTATTTAATGAGTAAGAAGATTCCTTTATGAGTCAAACCACAAGATACATTATTTAATTTACTCACAGCAAAACTCTGAAAATTCTTTTGTTGGTACTCATCATCCATCGCTGTGAGAATTTTTCCCTTGATGTCTCTGGATGTCTTCCAAGAATTTACTGAAAATTCTCAACCCTCTTGTGCACAAGAAGTAGCTTTGGCTTTACTTTGTGCTTTACTTATTCTAACAACATTTCTTCCTCCGTAGTAGACCATGATTAGTCAGGCTGCATTTCTTTACCTCTGTCACATGAAACTAATCTAATATAAACATTGCCCTGTTAAGGACCAGGCTTTTCTGATCTAATGTCATTATTTTTGTGTTTCTGTGTGATATCTGTTCATATTTTCCTGCCACTATTCTAGAATGCAATTCATACCTATATCTCCTTCTGGGCTTTACAGAAAGTCTTCATAAACTGTAGTGACTTGATAGGTGAAAGCTTCATATTGTGTAGATATATTTTATTATGGAGATCCAATATTCTAATAACTTTATAAAAATATGACAGGTAGACCTGTGATCCCTTAAGCAACATTGTTATTTTAATGGTAGGATTTTTCTCCTCAATGCAGCTGAGTTAAGAAATACGGAAATAGTTGCAATAATTTTGTTGATATGTCACACTGAATATGTGTTAGTGAATAGGCTTATGTTGATGTTAATAGCATTTACATATTTATTTTTTGGCATAAATATATTCTTGAACTGTAATGTACTGTATTACATTATATTTTAGGCATGTTTATGTTGTATAAACGAAGTTCTTTACATAGTGATCTGCATTCTTTTCTATAGTAGAAATTTAAACTCAGATTTTTGAAATTGTTTAATATCCACAGTGGAGCCACAATTACAGAAACCTCATCATCCATTTCATTTTCCAAACCTAGTTACAAAAACAGTCAGTTCTGGGTAGTTCCCATTGAGATACCACTATTACGAAGGCTTCTCTGGTTACCAGGCTTCTTCCATGGTAACCAAACCTCTCAATACACAAACTGTTGTTGCTCATTAGCTAAACTCAACATCAGCACTGAAAGTGCTTCAGCTGTTCAGCCTTTTGGAGGCTACCTTGGTATATAACACAGACCTGTCACAATGGTCGTGACATATTTTACAAGGCATGGCAAGCAAGAGTTTCTGCAGATATTGTATAGGGATTTAACTTTGGCTATGTCTTTGAATTAAAGCTTATGCTCTCATTTGGCCATTTAAAGCCTTTTATGCCTATTTCTGAACTAGGCACCTTAACCTAGTTACATTATTCAGATGTGCTGAGTGTTATTAAGAGCCTTTTGCCTAATTCCCTTAGTTACTGTGAAACTTTATGCAGGGTCTTAATTACTAGGCTTCTACAAGCACGGTAAAAATTGATCTATGAGGCTTCTTAATGTTGACTATTTCTTATCTCTGTCAAATCCCATGATACTGTATAATATATAAAGTAATCTCCTGGATCCCATACTTATAAAGCTTAAAGATTGCACCAATAATAGATCTATGTTAGCAACCTCTCTATTCAGCTTTCTGGCTGAGCCTCCACATATGGCTCCTCATCTTGTGTAACTTCAATTAGTGCTTATTTTTGTCCTCCATGGGGGACCAATTTGGCTAACTTTTTTTTCATCTGTAGCTCTCACAGTTGATCATGTGTGGTTTCTGTTTCTAACAGAAAGTATTATACCCTGTGAATGTCATGCATGCACAATTAGTTGAATTCATGTCATTTGATGACATTATTAAAGTCACTATTACACAGAAAACAGAAGAAAATACATTTCATGTTGTGCCTGTACTCACGTGTATTTCTGAATTTATTTTTATTATTTTGTTTTTATAAACTTTAAGATTTAGACTGAAGTAAGAGGTCGATGTCACATACTGGAACAGCTATTGCAGAAGTAATATATGGTCGGATACAAAGATAAGGAAATGTCTACATCTTGAAGAATTTTTTTCTCTTTATGAATTATTATTTTGGAAGAATGTAAATTTTGTATAGAAATATCTTTAAGAGTTCCAATTCCAGATTTTTATCTGAGTTTTCATAGACACTTTTCCTTTTTAATAACTTAGTTTCCTTTTTGCATGTTGAGAAACATAACATGAATTTAGAGTGTACATTTCAAGATAGAAAAAATGCAAGAAACTTCTTTCTTGTCTTTCAAGAAAGACAGCACGTTGTGAAGAACAGGAGTGAACTCCTTTCTAGGCTTTACAAGTAGGTTGAGTCTTCTCTGCCAAGTGGGTGTTATTAGTATTTTTAACAGCCTCAACAGTTACCAGAGATGTTTTAATGCCATAGAAAAGTAATTGCTTGTTAGACTCCTACAGTTACTATGAAACGAGCTGTAGAACGGTCTGGATTACTTAGAAAAATTGCAAGTGCTTAGGCAGGACTTAACATTTCTTTGCCTTCGGTCTTTCTGGTTTTGATAGAATTAAGTGTGTGATTTTTAATGTCTAAATTAAGCATGTGATAGTAATGGAGTACAAGGCAACATCTTATTGGGAACATTCTCTAGCACTTCAGTTTCTAAAAATTAATTTTTTGCTGAGTACTCCTTAATGAAGTGTGTGTCTTCTGTCTCGCTGTGCTGCTGGGCGCTGTGCAAGGAGATACTGCTGCAAGTTTGGCATCTTCTGCTGTAACTTTACTGTCTTCAAGGCCATACCATTTAGCCCTTGTGTTCACTTTTAAAGTTCTTCCTGTTCTCCCTCAACACCCATGTAAGGGTCAAATTCATTTGACTTGATAATAAATGTGATGGTACTGCTTAAAGGCAGAAGCAACTGTGCTTCAATGGCGATATAGGAAGCCTGGGATACATGTGCAAGTGAAGCATATAAAGTAGTTGATGTGAATAATCGCCAAGTAACTTGAAATACTCGATATCCAAAGGTCAAACCTTTAATATGTTACCAACCTTCAATTAAAGTAGTTCGAGTACATACTGGTGGGTTGAAACAGCTGGTAACACAACATGCTATTGTTTTCAAAGATAAAATATAGCAGTTGATGGTTCTTTAAGTATTGAGTGAATCCACCACTCCTTCATGGGTATTTTCTTTTGCAGTGAATACTACGAGAAACGTAGTCTGTGTATCTGAAGAGACAAGTGAGATGTATGTCTCCGATTTTCAAGATTCTGCTGGAAATCAATTGCTGCTGATTTTTATCTGTCAGCTTGCCCTTGGCTCTTTCAAGGCGGTCCCAAATGATCCATCAGGACAATCCATCAGGAGAGTGTTAGTGGTGGTTGTCATTGTTAACCTATCCTGTGCTGGTGACACAAATAGCCCACAGCTTGTAGATAATCTCAGTGAGGCAGATAAAGACAATCTCCACTGCCTGAGATATAAAGCTTTCAGAAGCACATACAGCCTGGAAAAAAAGTTGTCAATTAGTTGGGACTACTTTGAGTAATAGTAGGGAGTGGGGTAATCGGATGATTCATATGGATTTAATGAAAATGGAACAAATCACTGAATGGCAGGTTTGTATGAAATTCTTAGCACTGAAAATTATTAAAGGAGAAAAATTTATAAAAATTAAAATTGTTTCGCAGTTTAATGAGTTGTAGGTTATTCTAAAACCTCAAGCTTTGCTAGACCTTGGTCAGAGAGTGCCTATCCAGTGTAATTCTTAACATATATAATTTGTAACATATGAATAAATGTAAGCATGTGAGGAATCGCATTAAAAGCAGATACACTTGTGATGTAAATATCAAAGGAGGCCAAAATAAATATCAAAGCAGTCCAAGGAGAGCCCCATGGGGCTGGGTGAAGTCGGTACTTGTGAGGCACAAGGCTGCAGCCAGCCCCTGGCAAGAGCAGACGGGGATGGGGGGGCTGGGGGACACCCACAAAGCTTCCCACAGGTATGGTGACAGAGCTGCGCTCCATCAGAGCTGGCCATGTCCATGGACATGCTTCTGGGCAGCCAAACTCGTATGAGGGCGAAAGAGGTAGCAGAGCCTGTACATCCACTTGGGGCCCTGATGGGGTTTTTTTTGCATTTTAGCAAAGATAGTGTTTTTAATTACTAGCCAAATAATTCTGACATATGTATTCCTTACCCAGTTGAATATGTGTTTGTGACCAAAGTAGTCTAAATAAATCATCCAGCTTTGCCTTATGAAGAGGAAGGACTCACCCAAAGGGCAATTAGTCCCATCCTGGAATAGGTATCTGAGGCAGGTGGTTTTAAACCCCCTCCAATATAGTATCTTTCACAGTTCAATTAATCGAGAAGAAAGCCACGCTTAGCTATAAAAAGATCTAGCTTTCAGTCACAAGAAGCTCTTCAGTCCAGGCATGATAGACTACAGCATTTGTGTTCTCTCCAGCTGTTTCAGTTGCCTGTATTTGACCTTTAGCAATAAAATAATGTCTTAAGTATGCATCACATGGACATGGTACAATTAGTTTAAAAAAAAATCAGGAAATCATTTTTCTGTATTCATATATATTTTAAATACTTATTTCAAAGTAAGAATTTAAAAAGATATTTCTTAATCTTCAGTATACATTCTGTCTCTAGATATACAATGGCTACCTAGGAAATGAAATGAAATCTTGCATCCACATCTCATACAGCCAAAAAAGGACTTTTATTTCCTGTTCCATGCACCTTGGCCAGCCGATCTTGACAGTTTCCAGGCATTTGTATGTAGCAGATTTTAACTCCAAAATGAGGTTATTTAATTAGATATTTGTCCTCATTCATTGGTTGAGATGTGTATCAGAAGTCTAGCTGAGTAGAGATACAGTGTTTTGTAAGAAAAACATTTCTGTTTTGTTTTCAAAAGGGAGTTTTTTTTCAAGTTCTGATATCTATACATGTTTTGATGGAAGAATCACCCCTATATCGTTTCTCAGAATTTAGGAAATACAGTAAAGCACATAAGCCTTACAGACACAGCGTCAACAGATCTGCATTTTTCTCATAAGGAATAAATTCATTTTCATGAAGTATTTTGACACTTATATGGATTGAATGTAAATGGATGTGCATATAAGCTTTTCTCTCTTTGCTAGTTAATTAAAGCATAAGACAGAATATTGGATTTTTAAAATGCTTTGTTAAAATAGAGAAGTGACAGAGCATTGACAAATGTTTGGTTTTGGACATTTATTTATTAAGAGATGAAACTAAGGAGACAAAAACTTTAAAACTACTTGGCTTGCTTACATATCTGAAGTAAATATCACCTAAATACAGTTAAAGTAAAAAAATAAAATAAAACCAGATGCTAGTATATGATTTTGATCATTGTTTTGGTTTTACAAATCTTTTAGAATGAAATTGAATCAGATACGAATTATTTCTCTCCTCTTTTTTCTTGGCAATATTGCCTACAACCTGGGCTCTTGAACAAACTCTAGTTTACTATTGATTTTATTTTATTATTCTATTTGACAATCCAGAGATAGAATGTGTCAACAACATGTTCCTGTTACATCCAAACTAAATTTTTAAGATATTGTCAAATTGAATCAAGAGAAGATGTGTATGTTCATGGAGTAGATCCAGATCGGTTTTTGTGGTGCTGTGGTAAATTGAAGAGGAAATGTTTTCATTGATCGAATACTTTCAAATGCTGTGCACGTTTGTTCATCTTTTTGCTCTAACTTAATACAGAAGTTACATAATTATCATGCAAGAATCACATTTAATAAGTATCTTTTGTAGTTTTGACTTGCTTTACTTGCATCTCAAATGCAATTTCGGTACAGCTGCTTATCAATATTATAAAGACTTGATCTAAGTAATTATGGTAGAAAATTACTCTCTATTAAGCAAAAAAAATGTTTTTCTCTATAAAAATAACAAACCAGAAAACTGCATTACTTGATGGACTCCATATGTACTTTCAAATTTCTTATTTAAGTGATCGGGTATCAGTTGTTTAAATTAAGCATTTAGAAGTTGAATGATCTATCTTCTGAGGAACTTTTTTCCGATAGTCCTTTTTTGATTTGAAATGTTCTTTGATTACAGTGAAGTGTTCACCTTCCTTTATGTAGAATATATGTAATGAATAAAATTGTATTAGACAGAAAAGGCATGTATAGCAAAGACATATTTCAATGTTGGGTTTTTTTTTATATCAGACGTATTATAAGCTATCAGTTCGCAAATCACATTTCTCTCTCTTTTATTTCTAGAGCTTTTGTATTTCAACTAATAAAACTAGGATTATTTTTCTGTCCTCAGGGTTAAATTTCAGGAGGGTAGCAGATAAGACAGTCTTTTCCTGGTGGGGAGGGGGTGGGCTTCTTACTACCAGTAAGAAAAAGTAGTTGTCTAGTTTTGATGACCAGCATGTTGGAGTTGTGAGGTGTATTGGGTACCCTGTATTGTTCTAAAAACATCCTGTTCACATTAAAACACAAGAGTGGTAGTTATAGAAAATGCAGTTGAGCCAAGTTGGTTGCAAAAGAATGTGGACTTCAGAAGGCTGAGTGAATTCTGTCAAAATTCTAGGAGTGGGGAAGGAATACTCATTAGCAGGTGAAGAGTAAAGAAATGAGATAAAAAATATAAATACTTTGTGAGCAAAGTTGGAGTCTGATATCATAAGGGTGATCTGAGAACAAGAAAAGGTACATCCTAATATACCTGTTATTTAGGAAGATTTGCCCTGTTTTACTGACCAGTTAGGAAGAAAGTATTTTTTAAACCAAATCTAATTCTCATATTTAGATGACATTTTAATGAAAAACAGTGACAGTGGGTCTAATGGTTAATCTTAAACCAGAATATTTAAATGATTCTGACATCTACTGGTATCTCCATTCCAGGAGTGTTTAAAATGTGTGAAAGAAGTACAAAGAGAGAGAGCGTTATATTTAATATAGAAAAATGATCATGCTATGTCACATTATAGGTTCATAATGATATTGTTGGATGTAGTCTTTAAAATTGCAAACTGAGTACTAAAATACTTATTTCGTTTAATTTGTGTTATTAATTTGAAACAGGTACCGATAATATATTACCTACCTACCTAAGATGTTAAGCCTTCATGAAGTGAAACGACACTAAGTAAAACTTGCCCTCTTAGGGTACGTATAGCAACATGAAGGTCTGATTGCCACACCAATGAGCAGATTCCTTTCAGCTTTTCCTGGATCTGCTGAAAGTAGCAGTATTCATAAAAACATGCTGGCACATGCTTTGGTATCGGCCAGCATCCCCAATGTGTACCAAGTCCGGAGCAGGCTTGCTACTAATGTGTGCTTCTGCATTTTCACTGTTGATACCCCTTCTATCTAGGTTGTGCTTTCCCTCTGCCGCAGTCCAACATTCTTTTTTCTGAGGAGATACACCAACAGTTCTTAAAAATAGCGAAGAGGTTTTTTTCAGAAGTAGTTTTGCTGAAAGACTAGTTTATTAAAGGCAGATGTATATAAAAATCTGAAAGGCGACTCATTAACAGTTGTGTAGCTCAATCATTTGAGAAGTGGCATTATTTCAGGCTTATGGGGAAGAAGCAGGTGTAGACAGTATAAATGACGTAAATCATTAAAAAAAAAATTAAATGGACAAGTTGGCTTATTCCTTTAAGCCTTAGAAGGTCTTGAAAGAAAAACATAAAATAGCAGCATTCTGATATTTTCTGTTCACACATGTTCTTCAGTGCGTAACACTAATTTTGTTTTCTTGTAGAGTATATAAGCTGAGGCATAGCCCCCAGTAGCAAGGCAATGAATATTTAAAACATTTATGCATAAAGCTGCCTCAAAGGATAATTAGATTATTATAATAGTACTTACTTTGAGATAGCTAATTAAAAAAAATCTATTGCTCCCAAGCTTAATTATTTGAGTAATGATAACATATTAGCAACCTCCAAATTTCAGTTATAGCCAGCTACATTTATTTTTTTTTTTTTTAAAAAGTAAGCATGAAATTTGGGATTTCCTCATGATGTACAACAGGGTGAAGCTTTACTAAATTTTGATTTTAATAATTTTCTTTCATATGTACTTTTCCACTCTATAATCTTAGAAATTCCATAAACAGATAATGAGTACTTTATAAATGACCCTCTGCTCTCACGTCATCCGTGAGTGCCAGGGTATTCTGGTGTGTTGTCCAGAAGTTGCACATGCAGCTGCTCACCGTTATTTTAGAGGTGGCAGACATTGATGCATCAGCTTCCATTGCCAACTCCTCTTACAACTTCTGTGAATTCTGCTCTAATTTCTGTTTTTAACTAGCCAGTGTGTTGCCAAAATAGCGGGATGCATGCAGTTGTTGAAAATTGCTGGTTCTTTGTGTCATGTCCCCTTTAGTTGTAACAAAATTTAAAAAAGAATTTTTTTGTTTAGTTTCTTAAAGCTAAAGCTGAAGTTGTTTGTAAACATTTCTTCAGCTTATTATAAACACTTTACTGACATCACGTCACTCAGATATACAGGAAAGAACAAAGGGAAAAATAAGTTTTCACGGTTTTTATACCAGAAGACTATACCTGACAGCTTTGACAGCTTTGCCTTCTATAAATCGGTTAGTAGAATTTCAGGTTGCCAATGTACTTCAGACAATTGTTTACTAGGACACGTCTGGTGATGCCAGAATTTCACTGCTTGTTAAAGACTTCTCACGATTTTAAAAACAGACTGTACAAACATATTGTTCTTTTCCCATTTCCTCTGTAACAAATAAAATCAGAGAAGAACAAAACGCTTTTATGATACCAGAACACGTCTTTCCTGTCTATTCCAAACCTCTAGAAAAAAAAATTAGACAGCACTTCAGGAGCAGTATTTTTAAACTTCCAATGCTTAACTATTTAAACCACAGTAAAAGAAAAAAAGACCAGAACATAAATTAATTTTTTTCTTCCCCTTAAAATCAGTATCAGTCTCCTGGTTCTCGTTATAGAAGAATGTTGATGTCCCATCTTTCCATTTTGTGATCTAAGAAATTGATGGTAAAACTCTCACTGATGTCAGTAAGGGCCATGATATTAATATGTGGGAAATGTATTAGAATGCTTTTTCCATGAAAATTTGAAGAGCAAGAGAAGCATCAAAATTGATGTTTAACAGTATATATTACCTAACTCAGTGTGATCACTGATAACTACTTTGTAAAGCTTATATTCTTATATTCTCAAAAATGTTGTGAGTTGTATCAGCCTAGAAAAGTGATTAAATCTTTTTTCCTTTTCCTGTGATTTTCAAAATCATATATTGTATGTATCGGTGAAAAGAACTTCATACCTTTATTAAAACCTCGGTATCTGCATTTATATTTATAATGTTAGAAACATAACATTGAAACCTGCAAGTTGTGAAGGATAAAAAGTCATGTTTAAATAGAGAAGCTAAATTACTCCTTCCAAGAGCCAATAAAACTGAAAAGCATTCATTATAAAAGTAATAAAAACTTATGACTCCTATTTTATTAAAACTACTATCCAGTTTTCTGATGGAGCCATATTACTTAGAGGATAAACCAGTGACATTCTGTGTCTTGCAGTGGGTTTTATGTCTAAGTGAGTTCTCCTGAAATTAGATGGATGGTTTTAATGTGAATCCTAATGGATGGGTTTTTATGTTGTAAGATCACAACTCGCAGTTTAACATGAGCACCTTCCTTTCGTAACATCATTCTGCCTCTGTATTGGCACAGAATTATTTTTGTCTCCTGATTAATGAATGAGACAGGACTAGCCTTTTGGAAGTAATATATTAGTACTTTGTTTAGTAAGTCTCTGGATCACATGTAAAGCAGTTGATATTTGATATCCATATCGCTTTGTAATCCGTGATGGGTATTTTCTTCCTTATAATGTATCAGTCTTTCAAAAATTACCACCAAGGCTGGTTCAAGTTTAACTTAAGAGATTTTAATATTAATAAAAATTGCAGTTTTGAAATATATTTTTCCTGAAACCATTTTTATGCCTACGTAACAGATAAATGTCAGGTCAAATTAAAAAAGATGAAACTGGTTGCAAATGTGAAAATATTTTGCATATATCAAATCCACACCAGTATTTTTTTGTCCATGTTTAGTGAAGTGCATTATATCATCACAATAATTGCTAAGTAAAGCAGTGGTGTCTCTAGTCATTAATATGACTAGCTGAACTAATCCGTTGAATATTTTTAACCCTGTGAGTATCCACACACCTTGAATGAGCTATAGTGAAGTTACAACGGGCAAGGAAAGAAAACAGAGCATAGTGATAGGGAGGAGGAGACTGATTTAGATGGAACAGATAATGAAAAAGAATCTGCTACTGACAGCCCGTTATTGGTATGAAAGGAAGAAGAATGACGTCCAGAGGAGAAACTCTTTTCTTAGTTTGAAAGAGATAAAAGCACAGAAAGTTAAGAACAAAAATATGTATCAGCCAATGGAAGTAAAAGTTCTTTTCCACATCAGTGATCGGACATCTACTGCTTAACTAGTCAGAAGTCTTCCCTTTAAGGCATTCAAGTAATGTCATTAAAAGCTGCACATTTTTAAATATTTTGGTGTATATAAAATGACCAAAGAAAAAAGGCGTTTAAGAAAAAATGCAAAATTCTTTTTGATCTGCTTGTTCACCACGTAACATGAAAAGCAGAAAGGGGCCATTTTTCCAATGAGTAGAATTGCATCACCAGTTGTGGTGCATCAGGACCTTTTGTTTATGGTATTTATGACTATAGAGCTTACAACAAGCACATTCTTTTAAGGACTTTTATTATCTAGAGCAGTATAGGAACAAAAATCCAAAGAAAACATTGTGTCACAAATGTGCAGCAATTACACAGAAACTGGAAGCTTTGACTATTAACTAGCCTGTATCGAATTGCTTTGCTCTTCATTATGAAATTCAGCAACTAACTGCATATCTTCTACATACTTTTTCTGAATAAAATTGCTTTTCTTTCTTTCACTAAACAAGTGTGAATTATCATTTAAAACCAATTAAATAATGGATTAAATAGTGTAAACATGCATTTCCATGTGATCAAAGGTGAAGAAAATTTGATCAATAATCTGGTAAATTCCGGAGTCTATTGTCATTAACTAGAATAGTACTCATTTTCTGTGTCAGAAGATCTTAGAAACTGTCTGCCGTGTCTTTTAACATTTATGGAAACTTGATGTTGTCATGAAATTAGTCTTCAGAATCCGTTGGTTTTCTGTCAGCCCAGTTTGTGCAAGAAAAGCAATAGCAGCTGTCTGATGAAATACAGACAGAATTCCAAAATGCATCAGAGATTCCATAGGTAATAATGGGATTTCGCTTCCTCCTGTCACTTAAAATTACAGTAAATGAGCTCAGACAGTTGTAACAAAAGCAGCTTTTCTATGTACATCATAGTAAGTGCAAAGAGTACAATTTTGAATTATTTACCCAGGTAAGTTTAAAAATATTCTAACATATGACAAATCTTAAATACTGATTTGTTTTAACAAGTGCTGGCTAGGAAAATAGCCTCTTTCCGATAAAAGAAAATTTATGTTTAGATCATTTCAGTACACAAATACTCATGGTTCATTTAAGAGGAAAGGAAGATATCTAAAATTTATCAGCTGTATCTACTGAACCTCAAAAAATTTCCTAATGTAGATCATTAGCTGCTTCAACATGAAACCAGTGATTATATTTAGTGTTATTATCTGGAATTCTCTATTTTCATTAGCTGATATTCCAAATTTGAGTCATTTCTTATTGGAACACACAGCTTTGTGACTACAGCTAACATACTTCAGTAAATTGAGTATGACATTGTGAAGATGTTAACATATAGCTTGTTAGAAGTTAAAAGCAAAATAAGTATCGCTTACTACAATAAAAATGGTGACAGGGCTATGTGTAGTATCTACAGCTGTGAAAAATAATTTGGGGAGGAGTAATTTGTGGTGGTAGTGGAGTTTAAAAAGCCAGTAAGTATTGCATGATGTCAGGAATTCTGTCCGCATCTAAGGGACAAGACCTCCTATGATAATGATAGTGAAATAGGATTCTCAGTGTCTTGAGAGACAGAATGCATATCCTTTCCTCATAGCTGCTTTTTCTAATAATTGATTGTTCATTTCTTAGCTTGTTTTTCTGAATGTTCTAGAAAAAGCACTGCGACATGCATAGCTTTTTTCTGTCTCGAGGCAGAGGGCCTGTGCTCTCTCTTATTTCAGCTGGAAACCTTTCATGCCCCGGGCATGCCCATCAAGGAGTTTCTATCCAAATTCTACCCTTTACAGCGTACAACATTTCTTGCCTTCACTTCAACCTTGTGCTTTTCAGGTTCTCTGTAGTACTGGCAATAAATATGTTCCAGCATGGTCTGGCAATATGTAGGAGCCACACAGAGTTTTCAGGAGTAGGCAGGGGAGCCAGTTAGGCAACAAGATTGAGTTATCTCTTGTCTTGGCAGTCCAAGGCTCTTCCTCTGCCCAAACGCTTTGTTTACCTGTGATAAGCGGTGGTTCAGGAGATGACTGGCATATTTGCAAACATCTGCAGTACGAAAGCTCGACAAGCGCAGCATACGTGTAGAAGAAAGCACAATTTTTTGTACATATTTTGTACAAATGTAAATTTTTGTACTATATTCTTTCATGAAAAGTGTTACCATCTCTATGCAATGAAAGAACTGTTTATTAATCAAAAACCTGTCGGCATAGAGTATCTGGAGACTCTTAGAACTCCCCATGTAGCCTTCATGGCATACATATCTGAGGTTATTTTCTAAAACCTAGAGAAGGTTTAAAAAAGTGAAAAATGTAGCTTATACCAAAAGATAGCAATTCCATATTAGACTGAATTTGCTGATGCTATATCATTCTGGGCTAATTTTCTTTCTTTATTAGAATAATTCAAAATGGTTACTTTTTTAGATTTCTAACTGACATATTTTTGGAATTTCTTTTCTGTGAGAATTTTTATTCTTTCCCATTTGAATGAAAACAAGTTATGAAATGTTAAAAATGTCTTTTTGATATAAATTCTTTTCTTCTAATAAGTTCTGATAGCCATTTGGAAGTTGATCCTGAGAGATATTTCAGCTTTTATTGTCATTTGTGCTGTTGACCTATAGTTTTGTTTTATGCTGGGGAAGCCATTTGTACAGGCAACTGTTGAACAACAAAATGTGAAGAAGGATTGTTATTTTACTTTGTATTTTAGTTTTTGTTGTTATTCTAAAAATTGTCACAAAGTAGCGCTAAAGCCTTGCAACAGACAGAAAATCCTAACACGAAGAATTTGGCTTTTAAGTACTTTTCCCGTTCATCCACCTAAATTTGCAGGCTTTTTTGTTCAAATAGTACAGAAATGTGTCTCTAGAGCTGTCTTACTGTACAGACTGCTTGCCTTCTCCATTATGCCACTACTACATTTTATTTTGATTTCCTTCCCTTCTCCTTTCAACACTGATGTATTCTACTTTTTCCACTGTAGACTGAGTGGAAGACCTTTGTCTTTGTTGTGTTCAGGTGTCAGACAGAGCTAGAAGCCAGGTTTCCTGCAAAGTTATGAAATATCCCTCTAGACATCTCAGCTTCCTCCCCATTTCCCCACACTGTCCTTCCCACTGCGGTATGCTCAGTTCTTTCCTGTAGTGTCTACCACAGAAATAACTCCATGTCTTCACCAAGTTGCCACTGCTTTGTCACCCCACAGTACTTCTGGTTTCCATCTAACACACAGTATAATACCCAGCACTGTGTTGTGAATCCCTACCTAGGGTTGTGGAAGGGGCAGAGCTATGCCATGGCTCTTCTGGCCACAGCGCGGGCCATGTGAAACAGGGAATGAGTGTGGTCACTCTATAGCCTTTTCCTATAAGGGTCATAAATTTAAGTGTCTCCTTTCCCCCACTGTTGATTTTCCTTACATTTACAAAAACTCCTCTGCTAAATTAAGTTTAAATTGTTCAACAAATTAAAAGAAGGTTTTGAAAGGGGTGGATCTGTGGAGATAGGCAATGAAATCCTATCTTCGTTTCATGAAGAAAATCCAAGATCTAGAGATCACTTTTGGATCAGGATTCTCTTGACTGAAGATTGCTAAAAGCTAGAAAAATTTTCTAGGGTAGTTTGAATACACATTTCCCTAAACATCCATTTTTGGCCATTGTCAGACAGGATACTGGTTTAATTGGACTGTCCTTACTTTCTTAAACTAAACTACAATGGGATTGATAAACCAGAGATTTTATTTTGTTAGAAATTGGAGAGGAGGCTGGTGGACGGATAGGAAAAATTATGTAATTGTGTGATAACTTACTCTGTTATAGCTGGGCCCCAAATCATCAGAATTTAAGAACTATTAGGGAAACACAAGGAAAAGAGGGATGGAAACAGAACAGGATGAGTGGATTGTACATAAACTAGTACTAAAACCTACAAATAAATACATGATTGGACTATGAGACTGACCCCAAAACTAGGAGGTGTGGTCATCTGACTTCAGAACCTTCAAAACCATTTTGTTATTTCAGTCTATTAGAAACATTTTAATAACAGTACGAGTGTCTGAGCAGCTGTTTTTGGCTTTAGAGTACTTCATGAACGTTAAACACTGTTCACAAGACCCCAGTGTGATAGGTAAATTATTCCCTTTTAGCGCTTTCTATCACTAGTGGAAATTATGGAAAAAAACTATTAGATTTTTTGTCCTTCTAACTTGTGGGGTAGTTTATTCTTTTATGGGAGTATTTTATTAATTTTTTTAGAGCTTTTTGATCATTGTAGTTCTCAGTCATTTCACATATTGACAAAAGCATTTATTCTATCTGCGTCTTCAGTCTCTTTTATTTTTTTGACATTGCTTGCTCTCTGTTGGGATTCACATGTACGCATATTCTTAGATTTCCTTTGTGCCTAAAAATAGCAATACTGCCTGTTCTTAACCTATTTTCCCACATGATGCCCTTGTAGATTCAGATTCACTTTGAAGATTCCTTGAGTAACTAAGCTCTTCCTCTAGAGCTAGAAAGTTGACCTGCACTCATACTTTGTTCTTGTTATTCAATGAACACCAGATATAGCTTACTCTATGTACGTTTGTCATTTTTAAAGGCTGTATGTTTGCTACGTATTTTTGAGTGGTATGTGTAGACTATTCTTGCCCCTCTCTTCAGCTTTCCGGTAGCATTCATGTTAGTTCTCTATCTGAGTGATATCTTGTCTAGAAATAGTAATCATTATCTTAATCATAATCATAACTTTTTAATAATATCTAATTTGAATAGAATACAAATCTGGATGACTATATATTTTCTTTTCTTGTCATTCAGCATTGATCCATTAAGTCAGATATAGACGCAATCCCTAATAAGCAAATTCTACACAACGAAAAAATTTAATATAAACTGAAATTCATTCTCCCTGGTAAGTATAACCAGCTTAAGTGTTAGATATAAAATAAATAAAAAGAGTCTTTTCTCATTTACCTCAAGGAGATTTGTAAATTTTATAGATCTATAAAGTTATCTCTATAAATTTTCTAAATCTCTAGATAAAGCACCTCTCCATAAATTGTATAAAACTATAAATTGTAAATCTACAAAATGTATAAAAATATAATCTTGAAATGTTAATGCCATGAGATTTGGTAGCAGAATTCTAGTAAGCTTTCGTGGTTTCCTGAGAAGGCCAGAGCTTTGAGGAGAATCTGCCTTGACCTTCTCTTTATAGGCAGCTCCTGAAAAAGACTAAAAGATTTTTAAACTCATAAAACCAGTTTATACTGGATAATTATTTTTAAATAGAGAATAAAACTCCACATGGATAGGTTAGGCAAAACAGAATAAACAGGTTTTCAATATTACTCTTTCCATGTACTTTCAAGTCCTTGCACGTTAGGTCCTTCATTCATCCTATGCTTGGTTTCAACTACTATGTGGCTTTCTGGGATGAAGAAAATTTGGAGTCATCCCCTCTGATTCTTACTAATTTTCTTTCTCCTTGGATGCCTGGTTGCATGTGCCCTTGGCACTCCCTGCTCTGCCATCCCTTGCAGCCTTTGGGACCTTCTGTCAGTTGGTCACTATGAAGGCACAATCTTCTCCTGGCTCCAGACGGTTTTACCTGACTCACTCTACTTGAAGAGAGAGCATAGGCAATTAAGACCACACAATAAAGTAGGCCATACCCATCACAGAATCCGTAATTTAAGCGAAAAGTAATCTCTGATCGATAAACTTTATATTATATACCTATGAAGGGAGGGAGATTAAACATATATTGCTATCGATGGTCCTTTTAAGACTGAAGTCGTGAGAAACTGGTTTCTTGGAACACAAGAAATATAATTCCGTGGTCAGCATTCGTAGGCATTAAATCGATGTAAAATTTAGCATAAAGTTGCTGATTCTAGTGTCATTCTTTATTTTGACAAATTAGCAATAAATGAGTTCAAATAAATTCAGTGGGTAATTACAGGGAAAAAAAAATTAGCAGCACAGACCTCACTGAAAGCTGATATTTAGAAATGTCCACTAAATAAAACCTAATGATTCATGTATATAACTTGACAAGTTGAGCTTAATCTACCATAGCAGTTTATATCTGTGCAAAATTTGGGTTGTGAAAAACAGCCTTTGATGTTTGAGTATAATCCTTTGAAACAATGTTAGAACAGATGAAGAGCACCAGTGTTTTGGTGTCACAATATGTGGAACATTATTTACTAAATCTGTAACAGGGAAAAAAAATTCCACTACTAGCAGAATGCCCCATTTATTTGTTCCATATCACTAACAATCAATGGAAAACCAACATAACTAAAAAAGAAAGCATCACAAATGTTGCATTTTATGGGGTTCACATGTTTATTTTTGTCAGTCTTGGTTACTTTTATTTTTTCCCTGCGGTAAGTGGGTTTTAAGAAGTAAGGAATTTTCTTGACAGAATGAAGACATAAACAGTATTTAAAACCAAAACAAACTCCCGTAAATCTGCCCAAACTATAACATATGGAAGAAGAATCATGTGTTTCTTCGCTTGGTGAATCTGGCTTCCAACAGATAGGATTGCAGGGACTCTGAGAGCCACAGGTTGCATTTGTATTGTTTTGTTTAATACCTTGGATCTAATTTAATATCCATCTTCCACTAATTCTGGTGACCCTTTTTGTACCTTTTCAGACTTTTGGTCTGTAAAACATCTTGTGGCAATGAGCTTCTCATGGTAATAACAGTCGTACCACTGATGTTGACAGTAATTCAAAGTTGCTTTGAAAAGGGAGTTTGTGGCAGACATGTCTGAATGTAAATAGGTTGAGACATTTTCCCTTGATTTTGCTGTGCTCTGGATCAGGCCATTTTGAACTTTCCTTATTTATTGGTTTAGTCAAATGTCTATGCAGCATAGTAGAAAAGCAATAAGAAAAACTCAGAAAATAGCTATGCTCTTTTTAGTGTGTGTTAGTGCAATTTTACTTGTCCTTAATGTTGAGCTAATTTCCTGTCTGGCTGGCACTGGCAGTATTTCACTTTTTCATTAAAAATAGAGAGAGACGGAGAGAGAGGAAAAAAAAAAGTGAAGGAGATGTAGTAGATGATGTAGATTACAATAGTAATTGACACAGTGGTTTAACATGCCACTGGGACACTGTATAAAGCCTTCTCTCTTTTAAAACTGCAGTTCAGCTACTGCTGTTTGGGAACATGAACAGTGATGGAATTTACTTTTTTCATAGTTATTTGATGGAATCCAGATGAGAGGAAATGATATTTCAGTTATATGAACCACTCACTGAAACTACCAAATATCAGTATGTGATTCCTTGCTGATGATATTCCAGCCTAAAACTGGAAGCAAAAGAAATTTTAGTCATAGATGAAAATGGCTGCTGTCGTGGTGCCCCTCATTCTAGCAAGTCACATTGATAGATCATTTATCTCAAATCAGTTACCATTCTCAAGTCTGTCCATTATCGTGTTTCGGTTCTATGAAGAGCTATTCATGAAGTACATTTCTTATTTTCAGTTATGTGTTTGCATAGTGAGTATTTCTGGAGTCATATTTTATTTAAGTTTAAGAATGAAAATCTCATGTACAGCCACAGTGATTTTTCACTTCTATGAAAGTGAAATGCACTCAGGAAGTGCATTTCATTGTGTAAATAAGTGTGGTAGCAACCAAGCCCCTTTAACTGCTGGCTGACGTCTTCCTTCACCCTATTCACTCTACTACTCTCTTTCTAATGCTTCAGTTCAGATCAGATGCGGACTGAGCTCTTGCAGCACACTAAGGCATCAGGAAGCTAATCTGGCCACCAAAATCAAAGTGCCTTTGATAACTTAGCACGCTGAAATTACTCAGTGATGGGCCTTAATGGGCATCAAAGCCAGGAGGAGGGTAGGGAAGGGCCAGAACTGACCTCTAGCAAAACTAGCTTTGAGGGATATCTTTGATATGTATTTGGTATGTCAGTTTAGAGCTTCAGCCCAGATTACATGCTTGGGCTCATCCAGCAGGTAGTACTATTCCAAAAATTGTCTTTACCTGGCAATGTATAGTACTGTACCAAAAAGGACTGCGTTGATACAGGATGTCCTACCTGAATCAGTTATTGGTAATGAGAACTGTGGGAAACCCAAGGGGTTAATTTACATCATCAGAAGCAGAAATGCAGCTGAGAAAGAGTGACCTAAAGCCGCAAGTCAGTGTCCATTTTGTGGAAGAGGTGGGTCTTGTTTAAAAAAATGCGTCTCGTTTCTGAGTATCTGCTCAAATTATGTAGAAACGGGACAATAACTGGAACAGAGAAATCGCTTTGAATCCAGACCGCAGTGCAAGGTAGCATGTTGTTGTTTCATGTTTCTGCCACTAAACCTAGTAAGTAGTATCCTAAGCTGTGTGGTTTGGGCAGAAAGAACTAATATGCTTTCACATCAAAATTTGACAAGTATTTGGGACTGCCGGACCCCACCCATGACTTTGCCCAGACGGCTGGCAGTTCAGAAATGGAATAGGGATGAGGGACTTCCAACCCAAAGCCTGAGGTCCTTCACAGGTTGGTGGAGCTGTCTTTGGCCGAAGTCCAGCGCCTGGTTTGGAAACTTGCTTGTGTGTGACAATTATCTCATGTTGGCAACTGTTAGCCAGAACTTCCATGGCATCCATGTGTTAAATTTGAATTTTTAATCCCTTTCACTTGAATAACTGTTACAAAAGTAAGCCACGACTTGGAAATAAACTGTGTAAAATTTGTATGAGTTTTCTTCATGCCAGATTACTGTCATTATAGAGTTTGGTCAGATACCCGTTCTGTTCTAAGTACCTAAGTATCTTGAATCCAGCCAGTTTTAGCTAATTAGTAATTCCTGTAAGAGTGTTTTCTTCCATCAGGAAAACCATATGTTTAAGGACAGCTTTGCGGTCTTCAAAACTGTCCATGTTCTCCAAGTGCTTCTGGACTCTGTGCTTGATTATTGAAGCCTTTATGTATTGTGGTAACTTTTCTGTTTTCTACCCCGTTTTGACTAATGGTTGCGTATCGCTAAATGAGGATGGTATTTGCATGATGCTTCCTCTTTTGCTTCCAGTTACTAAATTCAAGAAGTACAGATTTGAAAAGGTGAGTTATAGGTGATTGCTTTTATGTATTAATGGTGCCTATGGAGGGTCTCATTAACACTCACAGCATGGAAAATTCCTGCAGCTACCCTACAGAGCACTGGAAAACATGACTGCTGAGCACGCTTTATTGTTTATGCTTCATTTTTCTAATTTATTCTCTAAAATGGTATTTTTGCAGCCTCCATATGACAAATAAGATACCATATGGGAAAAAAAGAACCGGACAAAGGCAGCAGGAGTACTTGTTTGATTCGTTTATTTATCACAGATTTTTATTTTTTTTTATTTTGGGAGTGGGGGGTTCATTTTAATTATATTCTTGTGAATGTTTAATTTTCAAGCTGGCATTTGGTACATTATTAGAGCAGCAATTAGTAATAAACCTTCTTGTTGCAATGTTTACACTTAGAAAGCTAAATTACATATGTACAATGAATATATATATTTTATAGCAGAGTTATTTTTTCAGCTATAGTATGAATTATATGTGTTCTTATGAAGGTATTCATCCAAATCTAATGCTACTATTTCTTGTTGATATTCAAGGGTAATTTTGTAAACTTAAATTATCTTAACAGAATTAGAAATGATTCCTTTTTATAACAAGAAGGAAAATATTTTTACACTCAAAAAAAGGAGTTCCTTCCTTCTGCTATCAATAAGGAGGAGGAGATACCCTGCAATTCAGGGTGAAGTGATACTGTTGTTGCTTTATAAAGTAGTCAACAATGCTACAGCAATATTCGTATATGTGTTACCTTGAAGGCATTAGTCTTCTATGATTGACACCCGATGTGTCCGTTCTTGAACGAGGAGGTTGTAGCTGGCAGCTGAGCCTGTAGCTGTCGTGCCACTACACCAGCCAACACTTTTTACGTAGGCTGCTGAAAATCTCTGCAGCGTAACATACACTGATTTCAGACATAATCTTATCTTTTCAAAGGATTTACTACTAGAATGTATTTGGACTTTTTGGATAGGATTTTATTTATTTTTTTGTGTGAGAGAAGAGAAGGGAAGGAAGGAAGAGGGCAGACTGCTATATGCTTGGAGATGGTTGTATTTCTTCTCGAGAAACCTGGAAAGTCTTGCGTCTACTCCCCTTGGCTTAAATCTAAGGTCTTAAACAAGATGCATGAGTGATTCCCTGCACTTTTGTGGCTCAGTGATGCTTTTTTTGTTTACATGTTTGTATTTTCCAGTTTAAATTTTAATGATGTCTGCATGAATAGCTCAGGAATACTTGTGTGTCTTGGAAATGTGGCCTCTTTTCCTGATTGTGACATATACCAATTCTTTAATTGATTATTTTCCCTACATGTATTTAATAAAACAACATAATCAAATTGTGAATATTTCCTTGTGAAGGTTGAGTTTTCAGTGTTCAATATTTGTGCAGAGCTACTAAATCATGATTTTCCAGTTGTATTGTTACTGGATAAAGTTATGGAACAGGCTGCCCAGAGAGGTGGTGGAGTGTCCGTCTCTGGAGACATTCAAAACCCGCCTGGACACGTTCCCGTGCAACCTGCTGTAGGTGACCCTGCTCTGGCAGGGGGTTGGACTAGATGATCTCCAGAGGTCCCTTCCAACCCTACCATTCTGTGACTCTGTGACTCTGTGAATGTGCGTGTATTTCTGTAAATAATTGTGTGTGTTTATACAATTACACATAATATTCTCACCCATGATTTTTACTCTGGTTTTTAAACATTTTATGTGGCTTAAGAAAAAAGGAAAATAATTCCTCTATTTTAATATAAGTGAGAGTTTGGAAACTAGAAGTTGCCACCTGTCATTGATAGCATGAAGACGTATATGAGGAGCCTTTTGATTCCAGGTATTCCCGTTGCACAAACTCTTAATGTTCCCTCTTGTACGTCTTGAATATTTTAATGGAGAGAGCATAACAGGGAAAGATCTGCCAGAACTTTTGAAATTTTGTAGGTTGTGACTGTGATACGATGAAGATGGGTCTGTGGACTTGACATCCTCTGGGAAATTAGAACATCTGTCTGCATCCGTTCAACAAAAATACAAACCCTGCAAAAAGACTGATGCAAGTTTCCTAAGTCCTCCACTCCTCTTTGTTCTTAACTAATTTACAGCTAGCTGCACTCTGGGTGAATCATTATGCTTGTCATAGGGGCCTTTTTTTTTGGCATACAGCAATTAAAAGATCAGGTTCCAAGATCTCTAAAGCAGAAGAGACTGAGAAAGATATGACACTCACAAATGATCCCTGTCGTTTATCAGGACTTTCCAGGAACATTTTAAATATTCAGTGCTTTAGGAAACAGACATTTTGGTGCTTCTCATCTAGAGAAGACTTTTTTAAAATCAAAATTTTTGTGAATAGAGGAAAAAAGGGGAAGTAATTCTGAAGAAAAATTTGAATCCCTTCCAAAAAGTATATTATATATTTTATGAGGGTTTTTTTTTGCTGGTTTTACCTTCTAGGCTGTATCGGAATCCATAAGGCAATGGCGGTAGTTTATCTCTTTATGTCCCCTAGTTTCTGATGTAAAACTAGCAAGCTCATAAAACCCAAGGAAATATGCACTAAAATGAAGGTGGGGTGCTGCCACCTAAAATACATTTGTTTAATATATTTTTAATTGATTCTGCCATCATTTTTCCTTTATTGGTATGAGGCAATTAAGTGCTCTGTTACTTTGATTGTTTGGAATTACAACTTTTTTGTAATCTGGTCTGATGAATATATTTCTAATATCTATGATAAATGCTGAGAGTAACATACCTCAAAATGCTTTATTTCACTCAATTCGAAGAAATGTTTACTGGTGTGAATTTAATGGAGATTTTATAGGTTTGTAATTATACAGTGATACAAAGTATCACTGAATAGGCTGTTAGCCAAGTGTAGATAATGTGTGTTTTAAAAATGCAACAGTTCTTGGCTTCATTAGTTTAGGTGTGTCACATCTTGGCGCTACTCAGCAGTGTTGGGAAAATTGAATTTTGCCCCCTTGAGAGGAAAGATGAAATGCTTTATTTTGCCTTCATCTAATGAATAGTAAAATTTTGCTGAAGCAGAACAGCTGCTGTTCTCTGTCCTCCCTACCCTCTCCGTTGGCATCTTTTAAGTGAACTCACTGCCCCAGCAACAAGCCAGCTGTGCTTGCCTTTATCGCCACCTCTGCAAACCAATGTCAGATGGTTGTACCCCATGCCTTTGAACGATGTAGGGACGTTGATTAGAAGGGGACATAACAGGTGCTTCACTCTCTCCCTGTGACCACCAGGCAACTCACTGCCTGCTCAGCGTCTCTCTCCTTTGGCTGTGGAAGGAATATGTGAGAGCAACTACACAAACATGTGCCCCATAAACTGCCAGCTAGTTTCATTACCGTCAGCACCGTGCCCTCCTTCGGGAGGGTGATGCTTCAGATCTGCTCTCCTCCTGCCATATTTTGTTGCTTTTACTAGCCTGACAGCCCAAGTAATGGCCTTCTTTGATGATGGCTAAATATAACTCTGATCAGACGTATGTGAAAATACAGCAGTTTAGGCATCCGGTTCAAGTATTAAGTGGATGTTTTAGAAATAAATTTCACTAAGTGGGAAAAACCCAGCATACAGCTAGATTGATGGTATGGATTGTAAATAGGTATGTGCATGTTTGTTGCTGCATGACTGTCTATCGTTTTGTACTAGAAATACAGGGAGCCAAAACTGTAAGTGCTGAGCAAATTGCAGTTTGATATTCAACTAATACTGAGTCATCCAGATGCTTAAGTTAGCATGAAATCTTTACACCAGTTTGCATTTTTTCCATGGTTGTTTTTTTTCCTCTTGTTTTCTTAACCTTGTCAAATTTTTTAACTGACTCATATGTTCCTTTTTCCTGAATTTCCATAATGAGAGGTTGCAGATGTATTTTAAGTCCTAATGGATGGAAGAGACCATTAGTTTGGAGATAAAGACAGGAAAATAATAACCTTTTTTCAGCTCTACTTTTCAAAAGGTCGTTCATCCTTGGTAGCGTGGCTTTTGTTTGTTTTTTTTTTTTTTTTAAATGATTCTCTGAAATAGTTTGCCTAGCTGTATATAAGGAAAACCAAAAATTACTTCATTACCTCATTACACTGGCAGTGTTCTTAGCTTTTCAAACGTCCACTTTGTATTTCTTGAAACAGCTGTATTTGCAGGGCAGACATACTAGTGTGCAGAGGGAGGGAGAAGTTGCTCCCTGCTTTTTCTGCTCTACCGCACGCTTGCTTTACACGACAAGGCAGGAAGAGACTTCATAGCCTTCCCCTCTCCCTCTTAGACAACACCGTGACTATATCTAGGTCTTTAAAGTGTTGTACTTTCTTCATCAATCTTCAGGTAGCAAATCTGGATGATAATTCACATAGCAGATACAAACTATCTGGAAATCATACAGATGCTGAATTAACTTAAAAAAAAAATGAAAGAAAGAAAGGAAACGACAATAATTTGATGATAAGAAATCATTAATTTTCCTTTTTTAAAAGGATTTTAGGGAGTTTTAATGCTTTTGATTATTGCACTGTGTTTTGTCTTTAGCAGCTCTCTAACATACAGAGATTAAACATCTATGCAGTGTCAGTGTTTATGCAGGTGATTATTTCATTTTCTATTTGTTAAAGTCCATACAATCAGTAATAACAAGCCATAAGTCAAAATCTGTGTGCCTTTCTGCTGACTGAGAGAATAATGTATGCCCCAAACATTCAAAAATCACTAGAATGCTCCTGCAGAACCATGGAATTATCTTCCTGAAGGATTCAGGATGCTCCTCCCCTTCCCCCCAGAGTTCTTTTTTGGGTTTTTTTGTGTTTTTTTTTTTTTTTGTGTCAGTTTGTTTGTTTGTTTTAATGAGGAGGAATGGATTTTTTTTAATTAAAGCTGAGATTCTTGTTTCATTATTTAGTTTAAATGATTTGTCTTCTAAAAATTGGATTATACATAATAAAATGAATATTGAATTATCAATGCTGTAAATAGAAAGAGATACTAACTCTCAGTGGACAATTATTTGTTTTTTATATTAGCTAATCTGCAAAGCACCTGTGTATCCTATATGTCCTTTCCCCAACCCACCAAAATCACGGTGTTTCGGAAGGCTGATAGATCAGCCTGTCGTGTTTGTATTGATATTAGTATTGTGCTGATGCCTGTTATCCCAGTCTTGAAGCAGAATTCCTTTTTGCTGGGTTCTAAACAAAAGCAGTTTGTAAGGTAAGCTATATTCCTCAGTGTAAAGGAACAGATGCAGACAGCCCAAGGGAAGTGACACCTTGAAGTGTTTATTTTATTTATTTAAATTTGTTTATTTAAATTTTGTATTCTACAAATGTCAAACACATATTGAAGTATTGCTGGCTCTTGGCTGAATAAGTCTTTCTGCATTAACTCCACTTTAACTGTGTTAATATTTGTCTTTGATATATTTTCCAGGAAGATACTTGAAAACCAAAAGTTCTTCACTTAACTGTATTTAGCATTTTTGTTTCACAGTGTTTTGATATTTGGGTTCTCCATCTCCCAAAGAATGGCAGCTGCTAGGAAAATAATTTAGAGAGGCGATGGTCATGGTTGAATATTTAACATTATCCTTTTTCCTTGCTAACAAGTCAATTCCTGCTGTTGCTGAAGTGATATGTTTTAAAGTATCATCTTTTTCTAGATTAAGTAATATTAGTGATATTCATATAGATGTCTTGTCGTCTGACCTGCAGTTAGTCTAGCCAAGTTAGAGAAGAAGTTGCAAGTATGATTCCCAAGGTACATTTTGAAACATAATAAATAAATCTTAGGTTCCTCATCTTCTGCTATCTGACTTAGCTAAATTTTCTTGGCGTTAATTATAAAGCTAACAATCTTGATCTACGGCAGGAAGGATTGCTGGGCTTTATCTTCCTATCTGCCATGAAAGAACTACTCAAGCTCCTCTGAAACTTATTCTTAACAGGCAGAGCTACTTCACAACTGTTTTCTGCTCTTGGGATCCTGATAGTATACATTTTCCAAAAATTATCCTGGTTTATTATAAATGTTCCTTCAAAAATTCTCTCATTGGAGGTTGAGATATGTTTTAATATTAATAGCATGATAACTGAGTCAGGACTGAAATCATGAGAGGACTTGAAACAACTTGGAGAAAGTAGTTTATTCTAGGGACCTTTTGTCTTTTGTTTTTGAGGTTAGTTCAGACTAGAAGGCCTTATTTCAAAGAAAGAAAAGTCTTTAAGAATATACCAGCTCTTTACTGATGCAGAGGTGGAACTGGCAGCTTTAGCAAGTGTGCTGCATCTCAAATACAAAAATACATTTTTTTCAGGTGATAGTTTCAGTTTTTTTCAAGTTTTTGTCTCTAGTCAAATGAGAGTAATAAGAATCATATTGGAGCACTGTCTAGAAAAGAGTGAAAATAGTTTATATCACTTATGTTAATTGTTTATGTGGGTTAGTATTAAAAAACCCTCAAATCTGCTAATTCTCTCAGTCACATGGAGGGAATATTGAATGACAGTAGTCAAGAGGTATCATGAGAACATGTCATCCAGGGAATCTTTTGGTTTCCTATTTTATTTTAATGTTATAGTGTCCAATAAAAGAATACAAGAAGAGCTAATCTAATAAAAATATGCTTAATTTGCTACCCTTAACTGTTACTCTGACTGTGATCTTTCCTACTTCTACTGTAGTGACTTAATACGGTAAGTGTAACATATTTCATAAAATTACCTGCACTGGTCAAGAATCATTATAAGGTTAGAAAATATAGGCTTAGGCTGTTTTGTTTGAGTGCAAAATGTTAAGAAGTTATTTCTGACTGTATAAAATATTCTCTTTGACTAGACTTTTATAGATAGCACATACTGCAAATTTTCTCTTTACCGGTGACCCCTGGAGTCTCATTTCTGTCAGCAGGTGTATTGCAGCACTTGATACAGTACGTAGTATCTCACAAGATAATATTAAAATATTTCTGTTGTTCTTCAGTTTTAAGAAGACAATTGAAGCATTGGAGATAAAATAATTTTAAAAGCCAAAGTTATATTATGTTTTTTCTTTATTAATTATTTCTTGCTTTTTCATGGTTATATTTATTTCAGATTGGAGAATGAAAACAGAATACTGGAGTTTCTTTTTCCTGGCTATGAAGCTTTAATTTCATAGCCCTTTTTCCTTGTCGTGCAAGGATTGGATTGCAAACATTAGGAGAATGTTTGTTTTGAAATTCTGATTCCCTTGGAATTTATTGAAAACATAGCAACTATAGATTCTTATTCATAGAGTATCTGGAATGAATTTAAAAAAAAAAAAAAGTTTTAAGTTTGCCAGAACAATGATGGTCGTGGCTACATGGATCATTTTCTGGTACCTTAAATCAGACAAATTTCACTCTGACTAGACACATTCCTATTTTACTTTTTCTATACCTAGATTTAGTTCAGCATCAATTTTGTAGTCTCTAATGCAGAAATCCTCGTATTTTTTTGAAAAAATTTGAACTTCGTAATCTGAACTCATATCTGTCTTCATATGAAGTTTCTGAATACCCAGATTCCTAGAAAATCTGTTGGGTTCCTGCTTAGTGTAACCACAGAAAAAATCTTAGTGGGTGAACAGAATAAGGCTACATGATCCAACTGACAGCAATTTTCCCTTATGCATACCGATGTAACAACAGTTTTTTGAAGTCTTACTTGAAAATTGATTTCTGGTAAAGTCATAGTAAGCATTTGTCAAGCAGAATAAACTTTCTTACTGTGCTGCCAATACCTACTACCAAAAGGTTAAACAGATCATTTTTCATATGATCTAAGATTTGTGTGAAATTAGCTTTTTAAGTACAAATGTAAATTTATTTGGTGTGTATTGGCTGGATTTGGAGGCTGAGGCCTGTTAGAGCTGGGAAGAGTAAGGCTGGGAGAGTGTGAAGAATTAGACAGATTGGGGAAAAGGGAGAACCAGTTTTAAATTATTTTGGCAGAGTAAGTGAAATGTTTCTGGCGTTTCTACTGATGGCTCAGCTAGGAGGCATGACTAACAGGGAATGATAGCCAAGGGGAGATTGATCTGTGTATAGAACTTGGGCTACCTAACCAGGGAAATGTTTATTCCTCTAATACTAATTTTTCAGGATGAAATGCTGTCATGCTGAAGTCAATGAAAATCTTGACCTAGTAGAGAGATTTTTCCTCTTACGTATTGTAAAGATCTTCTGTAGAATACTGTGATCTAACCTGAGTGTACCTTTGATATTTTACTGTTTCTGTCTAGCTGCTTAGTTTCCATCTGTGTGTCTCTGACGTTCTCAACCATGCAAGAATTAAATATACTGCTTGAATAGTATAAGTGCATAGAGAGGATCTTGAATAAAATATGTGCTATCCTCCTTCTCATCAATGGTGAGAAAAATTTCATCTTTTGTGGAATTCATGCCTCAGTTATATGTAACTAACCCTGAATTTAGTGGAGTGAAACACACGCTCATCCATATAGCATGTTTCTACCTGGGTGAATCATTACTTACTGATCTGTTTCCCAGCATTAGGTTTGACTAGGTGGAACAAATGAGTAGGAGAAAGGTCGGTATCCAGAAATGAAGGCATATATTTCAAACTGTTAATTAATTTAAAAACATTCTTAAATATTTTAGCAGTTTACTTATGGGCTACTGTTTTTGAATATGTTTTCATTCTTTATCCACATAGTTTTAAAGGAACTGTAAAAATTCTTGGATTTAGTAATTGTTAATTACTACTCATCAAGTTTTCAGTTAGTGATTAGAGTTTCTCGATTTTTTTTTTAACATCTGCTAAATAACAGAAGGCAAAGAACTATGGGTGAAGTAAGTCTAGCAATTGCATTTAGCAGGACTTATGATATGAATTGATTCTTGGAACATTTCTGATTTGCCACCATGTCAACTAGTTCCTGGTGGCTGTCCCAGTATCACTGAACAAAAATAATCTGACACCATAAATATCAAAGGCTCCTGTTTTATTCAACCAACTATATAGGTGTTAAAATACAAATTAACAAATGAAGAAGTTCGGATAACAGTAGTAAATGCCTAAGAAAACCGTAGAGTATCTTCTTGCTGGAGCATAAGAAAAATCCCCAAGCCTCTCAGATAGTCCAAATCTGTGAAGCCTAATGTATACATACACTAAAAATGTCTGTGCTATGCTGAAAGGTTAAAAGGGCTTTTAATGGCATAAAAGTTATACTTACATCTTTATGGACTGAAGTCTTTCAGTGGTGCAGGACTGGAAATGCAATATTATGTGATGTTCAGGTCTTGAGCACAGAAAATCGGGAATGCCTGTCAGTGTCTGATGGCTGTATATTCTCTCTGCTACCCCTCTGCCTCCATCTGTTTGCTAGAAAGATAAGGTGCTTTTGGATATTCTCAATCAAGTTATGAGTTTTGTAGGCTT
The DNA here is from genome assembly GCF_028500815.1 of Rissa tridactyla. Classification (NCBI taxonomy): domain Eukaryota; kingdom Metazoa; phylum Chordata; class Aves; order Charadriiformes; family Laridae; genus Rissa; species Rissa tridactyla. Next base: position 189,146,051 of record NC_071466.1, on the reverse strand, counting down.
TTATCTACACTGTCTCCTCACTGATGGTGCCACTCAGTCTAATTTTACATAGGCTAAATTCTGCATGGTAGCAGCTTTCGGTTTCAGAAATGCTCAGTCCAAGCCAGCAATGCTCACAGTGATGGTGGCAACTCTTGTAAAATATCTTAATATTTTCAGGCCAAAAACATTCTTTAGGGAATGTGTTATCATTATTCTGTCGTTCTCCCCCTCCCCCTTCCTTTTTCTGCATTTTCACAAAATATAAATTATCCAACATAACATCAGCAGTGAGAGGAAATGGTTACATTTTTTAATTTAAAAAAAATGTGAGCGGGAAAATGGCATCCTGTTGTCAGATCTCACATCTGTGCCCATCACGTATTGTTCATTATGATATTCAGTGGACTTCTGATCAACAAATTTAGTTACAAATACTCTGAAAAGAGAGCTTGAAATCCCACCATTATCTTTTGAGTCCATGGCAGGCAATTTTTACCTGCGGGCTGCTTGCTCATGTGAAAGCAAGCACATTTTACATTTAAAAGCACTTCAGTTTTTGCTTGGATTAAGTTTCTCTTGCAGCTGGCAAAGTCAAGATGACCTCAAGGCTTTACAAATAAATATGTTTGCTGTGTTTTCATTTTACTAAACATGGAAATTGGTAAACATAAAAACTGTCTTTTAAAAAAATAAGACAAAACACCAAATATTTCCCAAAATGAATACAACTACAGATTAAAAATAACTTCTGTCTAGTATGTCAATTTTATCATTTCATGTAGCAATAATATTTTGGAATCTCATTTATGGTGAGATTTGAAATTTATGCTACAAGCCTCCAACTTTTAACTCCGCTTAATCTGTGATTTTCAGAGCTGCATCTGTAAGTAAAAGCACTTAGTGATGGGTTTATCCCCTCGTATTACCACATGGCCAACATTTGTGAGATTAATATTTTAATTTGGCCTGTTATGGAGAGAAGCAAGATAAAATTTAACTGTTTAATCAGCAGAGTTGTGTGTATGTAGTGAAGTTTACTTTTTTGGTGGGGAGACACAGGATACAAATTTGTTGTTTTTCTTAATTTCATTGTGATTGATGGAGGAAATATATCAAAATGCAATCAAGGACAAGAGACTTACATTCTTTAGAACGTGAAGCATAATGCTAATGTAATTCTTAACTTTCAGCAAAAGTGTGTATGGTATAGGAATGTTTTTCTATAAATTTCTATTACATTTCTTTGTAGCATCTTTACAGATTTTTAAAAAATGTTAGGGCCATTGATATAATTGTGTAGTATGAACTATTGTGTTTGGTTTGAACATTTTGAGTGCATTATTTTCGTTTTAATGCTTCTCACTCTTCCCATCCATTATCTAAATTTTTTTGGAAAATGCTAGGTTGTGGTTTGATTTTAGTTCTAAACTTTCATAAAGACCATTTTAGGAACATGAAGTGCATGGTAAATCTGTTATTTCTGATATTGATTTAGGTGAGTGTGTTTGACTGTTTGTTGTTAGAAAGCTATTTTTCCTCTAAATTCTATTGATTTAGGCAGCATATGCTAGACAGTAGCAGTGTACTCCATTTACTGTTGTAGCATGCAAAGGCTCGCATCTATTATGCTTTATTAAAGTATGTATTACTTATCATCCTTTTTGTCTAGAGAAGATATTGTTATTTCTTTATACAAGTTCAAATTATCCTGTCCTGTTGTGTTCCAAAATGGGATTGCCTTTTTGAGACAACTGAGATTCTTCAGGTTGATATAGCTTATCAAAAGTAATTCCTAAATATACCACTATCTTCAAAAATGTATTACAACTAATGGTCTGAGTACATTATGCAGTGTCTGTGCTAACAGGACTATGTTATCTCAGCAACCGAGTAGCCCATTTAGAACTACTTTAGGCACCTCTGTGATGCACTGACAGCAGAAAATCACTTGCAAAAATTTCATGATATGGGTTTTGTCTATGCGTATTAAGAGCGTACCAAAAAAGTAGACTGCATCTCTGCAGAAATGAGTTGTTTAATTCCTTCGTTGTTGGTATGATTTTCAATGAAGACAGATTTCTCGGGCTATTCAAGTTCTGACAAAATGGACTGCCTCATTACAACTTCTAACTTTCACGAATTCATGTTTATGATTTTTTTTGTTTGTTTTTCTCGACCCTCTGCCCTCACTGAGGGGTGCAAACATGGGAGCAGAGCCAGGATCTGGTATCGTGGGCTGTCGACAGTTCCCCACACAGCAAGTGATGAGCCAGGGCCGGGGGCCATCAGAGGAGTCCCGCCAGCAGCAAAAGCTGATGGGACCAGAGACAGGGCTGGAGACAGGCCACAGTGAGGGTCCAAAGTCCATCCACTGTGAGACAAGCAGGGACATTAAGGCCTCTGTCTGCCCTCAAGGCCCAGACATTTGTCTATGAAAAAAGCAGTGCACCACCAACAGTCTGATGGTTCTGTTTCTTAAGTGGACATTAAGAGACAATTGCCGAGTTGCTTTCTCATCGCATCATGTAGATCAAGTTTCTTAACAGAATTCCCATAAAACTAGCAAATGTCAGGTATCAGCCTTTGTCCTTCAGTTTAACAATTTGTCAGTAGTTCTGAAGCTTATGTCAACATAGGGTTTACTAGTATCTGGTACCTAATCTTTGTCCTTTTAATACAAATTATAGTGCCAAATTTTTAAGAGCAGTTGAAAAACTTGTTAGTACCAGCAGGCTTTTTTAAGCTCTCAGGGTTTTGTAAAAGGAGGTTCTTTAATGAGCCTTTCTGGCATCTTTGTTTACGTACGTAGATTAGACGGATTTAAGAACTTGCTTGAGGAGAATCAGTGAGAGATTGTGAGTTAGGTCTGCTAATCTTTCTTCGAAAAAAGCCCAGATAACACAAGGAAGTTGTTGTTTGTAAAACTAAAAGCATAAGTTTCCATCTTGCCTGTTCAAGCCCAAACATATATGCGTCAGAGATTTTAAATAATTCTGATAGCTTTGTCTGATGATATTTTTCCTCAAGAACTGACAGGATAAGTAGTAGACAAATTCTAAACCTTCTTTCAAGATTATAGTAGTGCTATAAAAATCAATTTCTTTGCTTGAAATTTTTTTGGACTTCTGGAGAAGTAAATGTATACAGAGTATCGTGTTAAGACTGAAAAAAAAATCATACAACCAACAAATTGGGGGTACAGAAGATTATCTAGGGCTTAATTGGGAAAAATGTTGCCACTATTTTCCCTGCACTCCATACTGATGAGAAATCCCTGGAATTACTGTCATTGCTTAAATCTCTGTACCTTTGACAGTGGTGATCTTTCAGCTTATGCATTTCCATTTCTTATGTCCAAAACCGTTCTTCTTTTTCTTTTACCTGAAAACATAAAGTTTGGAGATTACTGGTGCGCTTTTACTACCATAAAATTTAAAATGTTACTGATAAAGAACAGACAAGGACAGAGAAACTTGGAGAACTAGTTGATATCGTGAGTGCTTTGCTTTCTGAATGACATTTCTCTTGTGATGTACAGTTACAATGATATATATTTCAACACATATATTTTCCTTTAAATATGTAAACTTAACAGAGGAAATGTTTTTCTTTTGCTCTGCTTCACATTGCTTCTTCATCTCAGAAATGCTCCAATAGTAACTAAAGAAACTTTAAGATATACATGTCCAAGCCATAGATATTTCTTGTGGATCTGCCTTGATTTTTCAGTTCTGCGTGCTGCTTTCTTTCACTGCTGCTTTTCCAGCCTGTAAGAACAATAATACTGAAATCTTCTCCTTTCCGGGACCGTATTTATTTATTTATGGGCTTACTAATTGGAGCAGCAGTTCTTCCACGTGGTAATGCATTGTGGTCACATCAGCAGGACTCTGCAGTTTGCTATTCTCAGATAGTGTTCTGTGTTTGAATTAGTATAAGGATCACTCTGAAGAGTTTCTGTGCTCAGTTTCAAGATAATGATACTTTACAGCAAAGAAACAATACTTCAGTCTGTATTATTTGGCACGTTCCTGAATCTGATAATGTGGTAGCTGGCTAATTTTGTGTGAATAGGTCTGCTTTGATTTATTGTCATTAAAATAAAAAAAAGAAAGAAAACACAATACATACTGCTTATGTAGGATTAAGTCCTCTGTTATGTTGTATGTGCTTTTCAAGTTAGTAAACTAGAAGTCCCTTGCATGGTAATTGTACATGTTTAGCATGGCTATGACTGTATTATTTCTAAACAATTGATAGATAGTATTAATACTTCCAATGAGTAGGGAATTATAACCTTCTACTATATGGAAAAATACTATACTCATTGATGCCGTTGATTTAGAAATACCCATTAATGAAAACGTAGTGTAGTATGAATGACTCTCAATCTTTTCAGAGAAATGAAAGAATACCAATCGTAATAGTTGCAGCTAGCGAGACTGGTTTCTTCTCTAATGATGTGAAGGTTTACAGTGTAGTGACCTATAAAACTGGCTCCCATCCAAACCTCCTGTTTTACAGTTGCTGCTGGACTGTTTGCCTAGCAACATACTTAATGGACCCGTAGGGAATTTAGACGTACAGCTAAATGAGTGTAGAATGCTGAAGAGGAAGACCAACAGTTCAGGTAGAGGGAAAATGAAGACAAGAAAGCGTCTTCTCCAACAGGATCCTGAAACAGCATGTTTTTTGTACAGAAACAGCTCCTTCCTATTTTTCCTTTCACTTGCTTTCTAGATATATATATATATAAAAGTTCTTACTATAAGGGTAAGGAGATAAACTTTGTTTGTTTTATTATCTTAAAGTCTAAATGGTTTTTCTTTATATTTACACCCCCTCCCCCCCAAGTCTGTTTGTCAGTCTTTCAAGAAGAATGCTATCTAATAAAGGTTTTCTATGAGCTTACCCACTAAATTAAAAAAAGGAAAAATGTCCGTCAACATTTATTTTGTGTCTTTGGTGATGTCTTAGATATAAATCAAACCACAAATCAATTCTTTATATATGAGGAGTTAATACTTTAAGACAGTTGAAATCTAAATTAAGTTTTGGTTAGTCTTTTTCCTAAATCTCCTTCCTAAATACATATCTCAATTTGGTCTCTTCAAAAGATATGCTGTCTTATTTTTTAAAATTTATTCAATGAGAGGTTTTGCTGGGTTTCAAGTTACAGATACTGGGAGACATTCTTTGGAGATCATTTTTTTCTTCATATCGTATGCATCAATCAGTTACACTAAAAATGCAACCCCTTTTTTATTGTGGCCTTTTGACTCTGCATTGTAATATTGCAATGGAAGATTCTCCATATTTTAATTTTTTTAATTAAAAAAATTAAACTGTTTGAACTATATGCTCTAGTTCAACAGTAGGTCAAGCTCAGGGACTGAAGTTATGTGATTTGTAGGAGGTTAGACCAGATTATGTCAGTAACTTAATGTCACTTTGTTGGTACTGCTATAAGACAATCACCAAGTTCATTCCATGCATAAACAGCTCGGGACTATAGGGCAGTATTATCTTATATGCAATGCTGCAAAAAACATGTCCATATGACTTCAAAGTTCTGCTCGGGTCTGAAAATGGGCTGCTTTCACATGGTATGGAGTCAAAAGGCAAAATGTCTGTCCCTCATGTATCCTACAGTGTCTGCACTGCAGGTTGTGTTCACTGCCCTCTTCAATGCCTATGTTTCCTTGTGAGGAAAACAGAACAAATAATTGGGGAACCTCAGCAGATTATCCAGATTACGTTAGAGATTATCCAGGTTATTTGTTTTTTCCCTATGGAGGAATGAGAACCAACTATGCCTGAGAAAGTCTTGTCTCTTAGGAGTTATTCCCAACACTCTTGGTTCCTGGGCATTATAAATGTGTAAGTTATGCCTGAGATTTAGCGTGTTTTATTGTCCCCCCCAGCCCTGAACATCTCCATCTTTGATACTACTGGCTTGTCTTCACTCATGAAGCAGAAGTGGAGCACATAAACATTATGTTGGCTTTAGCCTTTTAATTACTACTAACTGAGAAGGGTTACCTAATTCAGTAACAAAAATACCCCTACCAGAGCTGGAGCTGAATCTATTTAGCTAAAAGAGCTTTTTGGAGAGAAAACTTTCCCTGAGATATTGTGAAATTTGTTATAAAAATAGCCACATTACTATTTAGTTTTCACCACTTGGTGATGTAAATAAATAAATCCTCAGCTGTTTTTGGGGGGTTTTGTTTGTTTTGGTTTTTTTTTTGAAGCTACACAATGTTGTGTAATATTTTTATAATCTCAGCATCACAGAGAAGAATTCTTTTATTTTTGCTTTCTGTAAAAATGGGCAACTAGCAATGCATTTTGGAAAAATGTAAGCTGAATTCTAAATTTTCTGGTACTTTCAAACAGAAGGGTGTTCTTTTTCCCATGCACAGAAAAATAAATCACTGTAATTAACAGTTTAGTGTATCTACAATCGCTTCCTCCAGAACAATATATATAAAGAAAGTGAGTTGTGTTCTGGTATGATACAGGAAAGTCCTATGGTCTTTCTAGCCTGAAGAATGTAAAAATCAGAATAAAAGTTTCAAAGAAGACTTTCTTTGATACAATAAATTCATAAATTTTTTCACAGTTTGTCTAAGGAAGGTCATGAGCAGCCTGATCAAACCATGAAGTTAGCAATGGTTTAAGTGAGATGATCTCCACGTGTGCCTACCAATCAAAATTATTCCGTGATTCATTTCCAGTAAATTTAGATCAAAAGAAAAATTCATATTTTTCTCCACTGTGGTAACATCCATTTTAGTGTTTGAATTAAAATATTTATATTGGGGTTAATTTCACCATATAAAAGCCCATAATAAAAATGGTTGATTCAAGAAAAGTTTGCAGGAAATTAAGCTAGAAAATATCTACTACAGTTGAGTTTTAATAGCACATAGAAAGTATTTTTCTCATATTTTGCCTTAAAGAAAATGTGGCAGCTGTAAACCGGGGTCACCTTTTGCTTCTGTAATTGGTTAGGCTGCTTAGTGATAACATATATTATGAAAGCAAGTAGATTGTTTTCTCACAAGAATTTCACACATGATTTATTTCCTTCATCAGATGTTTTTTCTCATTTAGCTGTTCTATACAATAAAAGAGATGTATACATCATTTGCAGTTCTAAAATTTATTGCTCTAATCATGACACTGGTATGTGACATACTGCATCTTATTTTGTGTTATAAATTGCTGTGCAAAGTAGTGACAGAATGGAACAATAGTGATGGCTTTAGTTTATGATCAGAGTACTAATTTCATGTTACTGTTGCAGAATAGTTTCTGTCATAATTCCTTGTTTCTTTGTCAAAAACTTCCCTTCTTTTGATACTCTAAAACCTTTTTCTTCCTTGTTAGAAAAAATAGGTTCTTTGAATAACTATAGTTGTAGCTGGAGCAGAAAACCAAGATTTGGCCTTTTGCTAGATGCAGCTAGCAGTCCAGCACGAATTTGAAGATTATAAGTTTACTACAAATAAAGAAAAATGGAATAATGCATATTTTAATCTTCCAGAAGAGACAGACTAGATCTAAATTTTGGCATTATTTGAGAAAAATTACAGACTCATCCCTATAGTAAGACTTTCTCAAAATTAAGTGAGACCTCAAGTATTGTCGTGGTTTAGGCCCAAGACAAGTATTCCCAAGTAAATTCCATTAAAATTACCTTATTGCTCTTGATTTTGTACAGATGGTACTCAGATACTGTGGTGGTAATTTTAAGATGAGACTGGTGAGATCGGATAAATGAAGGAGTAAGATTGAGGGGTCCTTTTCTAGTATGGAAATTTAGTAAATAAATATCTTGTTCTGATGTGTGGGCTGTTTAGGAACGGTGCAATTGAAGAGGAGACAAATTTCGTATGTAATATCAAGTTATTTGAATGAGGTAGTACCATGGAAGACTGAGGAACTCCAGAAAAACAGCCAAGGTGAATAGGCAGTCTAATGGAATGTAAAATTCATTAGTAACAGATGAACAGAAGAAGTAGCAAGCTGAGTTACCCTAAGAGTTCCTAAGTGAATTCATTAAATTTACTATTACCGTACAGTCAGGTAGAACGATGAATACAGGGAGAGATTTTCTTGAGAAGAGAGGGTTTAAAAACTGCAACTATTTTGTTTGGTCAGTAGATGAATAAAAATGTTCTCTGGAGAAGTGTAAAAAATAATGATTGGTACAAGGAAGGTACAAGAATCGTGCTGATAGCTGCTTCTGGAAACACAAGAGCAAAGATACCTTTAAGAAATTCAAAAGCCACAAAACTATGAACACCATAGGGATTAAATTTCTTTCTTTTCACAGTATGTATACTTTTGGAACACAGGGCATCACTGGTGCTGAGCAGAATTGGTTGGATATAGAATACTGTCTTTATTTGCTTATTCTTCCTACCTTTTTTTCCAGGACTAATTGCATCAAGTGCAGATATACTGGCAACTGTAAAGTAAGGGGGCTTTAGCAGACATGTTATGCCTACATAGCTCCTTTGTCGAATTGAAGCTGCATCTGAGTCTAATGTGTACTTAAACATAGAGAGAATTAATAAAAATACATTTGTTATGTCATAAATGCCAATCATCAGAGGAAAGCAAGAATAAATTAAATGTGTACTAGGTGGTAAACATGGGGGTGTTTTCTCAGCACATCTGCTGTGTAATAAATGTGCTATTTATTAATAGAAAGTCCTTAGCAAGTGTTTGAATTATTTTCTTTAACAAAGTGATTTAAAATAAAAGAAATAGCAGGAAATTCCCGTTAATTTTCCTTGTTACACAGAAGAGAGTGATCTGGTTTCGTGATAGGAGTAGTGTCTGTATAGTGATTCTGCAATAAAGCAGTCATTTTGTGAATATAAATAAATGAAACACATGCTAAAGATGCAGAGGGATAATTGAGACCCATCCCCAAGAACAAACAAATATAATCTTTTTGTGTCTTCTTGATAATAATAGACACTGGGGTTTTTTGCAATACTGTTCTCCTAAACCTCTGCTATGTTATGCAGCCATTGCATGTCACTATATCAGAACATCAGAGCAAAGATTTAGGGAGATTTGTAAAACTCTGCTGGGTTTGAACCTCACTCTCTCCAAAATAAGATCTGCCTCTGACTTAAGTTAATTTTAATTCTAAGCCTGAAAAAGTTTCGTGAAATTGCTTCTTTTGTGGATTTCATTTTTTAATGTGCCTGTGTTGTTTAGCTTGCATATTGATAGCTGAAGTGATACCACTGAATTCATGCCTTTCTGGGGTTAAATGTCAGTGAAATAGTTTTCAATGGTTAGTTCAATTTTTGTGGCATCCATTTAGGTGCTATTGAAGGTAAGGCTTTTTTGGAGCATGCAATTTTAGACTAGCAATTAAGGCGGTTAATTTTATAATTATGGTTGTTAGCCGTGTTACTAACCTTTTCAAACTCTCTAATCTAGAAAAAAAATCTCCATTCTCTAATGTAATTACAGTTAATTAATTTCTAATATGGACTTTTTTTCTTTACTGCTTTTTGTCCTTTGCTTATACAGAAATTTTATGTTACACTATGATATTGATATCTAGGAAAAAAAAAGGTGTTTCATGGTAGCTTAACTGACTGTAAATATAAGAGCTGTGATTTCTTCAATGTTAATGTTAAATCTAGCAAGATGTGGAATAGATAATGGTGTATTACCCATAATGCTTTTCCAAGTTGCATATAGTTCATAAGAAGCTTTTATGTAAAGCAAATAATTTTTTTTTTTTTTTTTTGGTGTGTGTGAAATAGAGCATTTCCTGATTTTTAGGAATGAGAAATTTACTTAGGTTTTCCATTGGTAACACTGCATGTTCATTTTGAACTCAGAATCTTTTGAACGCTTGAGTATTTCATAGTGAATATAGTGGTGCTCGATTTCTACTCAGAGACAGAAGTTGATAGAGCAAATGATGCAACCACCACAGCACTCTGGGTCTGGGTTTGTAGGCACTTATATGTCTAAGTATGTGCTGAATTTTTTTCTAGTATCTAGTCTTAAAGTCAATGACTGCAAGATTAGAAAATTGTGAACGTGTCCTTATATGAATAAACAATATGATGGTAATCTAAATGCAGATTTTTGTTGGTTTTGTTGTTTTTAAGGTGGGAATCAACCTTGTAATTTCTGCTGTTTGTAGTAGTTGCTGGTTATTATAAGTAACATTAATGTATGCTACGGGACATACGCAAGTAAGTAGGCTAAAGATTATGAATGACTCATTCTACTATGAAACTACTGGGAATCCTTTGTTTTTAAATAAAAGGAAGAAAGCAAGGGTGTATGAGCTAACTAGTAGCTCATAAAAATTGTTTGGGAGAACTGTTCCGTATAACATCTTGACACAATTAGAAAAATAAGATTTCTATTACACAAAATTTGAATAAGCAGTAGAAAATATGAATCTTTCTCTTCTTTTTCTAACTAGATACAGTATATTGTGTTGCGCACAAGGGAAAAATATCCATGTACTTTATAAAGCAGTAATTCATGCTGAGTGGATGTGAGCAGTCATTCAGAGAACAATTGATTTTACAGTATTGTAGACTGGGTTGGAAACTTGTGCATTCATTGCACTATATATACGCTATTAAAGTTTATATATAAAGTTCATATTAAAGTGGCTGTTTTAATACGAAAATATTTTAAAAGTGAAAACTGACCATCTTAACCGCAGAAGATTTTTTTACGTGTAACTCCAAATCAATTGAAGTGTGAAATCTCTATAAAGGTGAAGTAAATAGAATAAAATATTAGAAATTACTAAATATTTTTCCTTACTGTGTTTAAATAAATTAAGAACTATGAAACATTTTTGAGAGCTTTAATATTTCCTAGAGTAATGTGTAGCATTTAGTCAGTACTTTTTAGAGATATTATTTTAACTATAATATCAAAGTCTCAAGCTTTCACAATATTAAAAAAAAAAGAATCATAGAATAGTTTAGGTTGGAAGGACTTTTAAAGGTCATCAAGCCCAAGCCCCCTGCAATGAGCAGGGACATCTTCAACTAGATCAGGTTGCTCAAAGCCAGCACCGTCCAACCTGACTTTGAATGTTTCCAGGCATGGAGTGTCTACCATCTCTCTGAGCAACCTCTTCCAGTCTTTTACCACTCTCATTGTAAAAAAAATTCTTCCTTCTATCTAGTCTAAATCTGCCGCCTTTTTGTTTAAAAAAATTACCCCTTGTGCCGTTGCAGCAGACCCTACTAAAAAGTTTATCCCCGTCTTTCCTGTAGGCCCTCTTTAAGTACTGAAAAGTCTCCCCAGAGCCTTCTCTTCTCCAGCCTGAACAACCCCAACTCTCTCAGCCTGTCCTCATAGGAGAGCTATTTCATCCCTTAGATCATTTTTGTGGAACTCCTCTGGACCCGCTCCGACAGGTCCATGTCTTTCCTGTGCTGAGGGCTCCAGATCTGGATGCAGTACTCCAGGTGGGGTCTGACCATGGTGGAGTGGCAGAATCACCTCCCTTGGCCTACTGGCCATGTTTCTTTTGATGCAGCCTGGGGTAAGTTTGGCTTTCTGGGCTGCAAGAACACATTGCCAGTTCATGTCCAGCTTTTCATCCACCAAGGCCTTCTCCAGAAGGGCTGCTCTCAAAAGAAGAAATGGTAGCCCTTTTGCAGTTGAGATGAATGTGAAATTTGAATTGTGCAGTTAAACGCATGATTAGTATGAAATTTCATTAAGTAAGTTGCATTTGTTGGTCTGACTAGCATGGAGCAGGAAGAACATGAAGCTGCAAAGAGAATGGAGATTTCCTTGTCACTTACCTATCTATACTTTAGTATGGAATTAAAAAGTAGATTGTATGGAGGAGACTACACAGGTAGAAAACTTTGAACATACATGGACTTAAATATTAGTTCTTCCATCATTAGCAACTTGACAAAAGAAAGGAATTATTGCTGCTGTAACACGATTGACTTGTTAAGCTGAGCAACAAGGATTAACAGAAGCCTATATAGCTCAAGACTTTAAGAGAAAGATGCTCTAAATACAGCTTAGGTCACTGCATCTAGTATTTTTCACTGAGTTTCTGAAGGAAGCTAAGAAAATATCAGGGACAGCGATAAAAGTACGGCTTAGACTGTCTGTAACTAGGTTAAAATTTCACAAGTGCTTAGGAGAGAATGTCAAGATTGCAGGAATCAGCCATAACACAGAAGTGAGAGCTAGTGGTCAAACAAACTATTACTCAACTGGCTTATTGTGAGAGAAGGATACCAAGCTCAAATTGACATAATTAATTATTGTTTTAAATCAAAGAGCACAATAATGGCAGAAGGTAAAATGAAAGCAGTTGCTTTTTTTGGAATGTTCTCTCACTAATTAAGGTGTGACTCTTCTGTCTGTTCCTCAGGACACAATAAGATTTTGACGCCGGTTGGTGCTGTCAATTTGAATTGTTAGTTATTAGGATCTCAAAGGTAGAAGCAAAGGTTGTGTGCTTTAGTAACAGGCAGTTCTTTTGCCTGTGGACAAAAAACAAATTATTTCAGTGGTGTAGCGCATTTGAAGTCTTAGAGAAAACTAGTCAAAGTGTTTGTCAGCATACGTCAGTATCAATAAGCATACCCCTGATCAATTCTTATTGCCTGTGGTGATGGTGTTGCCGTGAGAGTTTATTTTGTGCTGTAAAGGGGAAAGAAAATGTGGAAATAGTTTGGGAAAGTTTTGTAATGAAATATTTTTAAACTAGAAGCTATTTTTTTACACTAGAAAACTACATTTATTTACATATATAATGATTGTGAGATTAAACCAGTCATCACCTCAGATATTATTACTTATGATAAATACTTTTATTGGTAGGGTAACCTTAGAAATTGTATTAGAGATATTGGAACCTATGAACTTCAGATTGGAGGGAAGATTTTTTTGTAGTCTACTAGAGCCAACTTTGGAGCATTATAAGACCCAGGGCCTCCTGTCCTGGTGCGATAAATGTGAGCTTGTTGTGGTTCTGCATCCCAGGGGTCCAGCCAGTGGCGAGGCTAAGCACACATTGCACACTGTGTGGTACACGCACTTGGCTGGCCACACAGATCGATACAGACAGAAAACAGTTTCTTTACCAGCACCAGCATAAGCACACAAATACGAACACAATGGATAACCTGAACTTTTTCCCCTCGTCGAACTGATCAGGATTGGAGTTTGCTATTGCTCACATCCAAACCCATCCACAACACATCTGTTTCAGACGTTCAATCTTTCCGCCTGGAACTTGTGCCCCAGACCCAGTTTCATACAGTTACTGGCACCCAGAGCTATGGGCCTCCCAGGCCTGCAGTCCCTCCTGAGTGACTGGCACTGAGAAATCTTATCCAACAGAGGTTCCAGTTCAGCCTGATGTTCTCTAGCAGATCATGCACATACACACAGACTGGAAAGTATAATTACACTGGAAATAGTTAGGACTAAAATTTAATGAGATAGGACAGAATGTGGTGATCAGACACAACATGGGGCCAGACAAATGTACGGACCAGCCACTGGTCAGCACCTTTTTTCCTTATGTTTTCCTTACTTAGCATCATAGAATAGTTTGGATCAGAAGGGGCCTTTAAAGCTCACCTAGTCCAACCTCCCTGCCATGAGTAGGGACATCTTGCACTAGATTAGATTGCCCAAAGCCCGGTCCAAACTGACCTCGAACACTTCAATGATGGGGAATCCGGAACTTATCTGGGCAACCTCTTTGTGTCTCATCACTGTCATTGTAAAGAATTTCTTCCTTATATCTAAATGTACACTCTTTTAGTTTAAAACCATTACTCCTTGTCCTATCACTAGAGGCTCTGGTAAAAAGTTTGTCTCCATCTATCTTGTAGGCCCCCTTTATATATTAAAAGCTGCAATAAGGTCTCCCCAGAGCCTCCTCTTCTCCAGGCTGAACAACCCCAACTCTCTCAGCCTGTCCTCATAGGAAAGGTGCTCCAGCCCTCTGATCATCTTTGTGGCCCTCCTCTCGACCCACTCCAACAGGTCCATGTCTTTCCTGTGCTGAGGGCTCCAGAGCTGAATGCAGTACTGCAGGTGGGGTCTCACCAGGGCAGAGTAGAGGGGCAGAATCACCTCCCTTGACCTGCTGGTCGTGCTTTTTTTGATGCAGACCAGGATATGGCTGGCTTTCTGGGCTGCGAGAACACATTGCCGGTTCATGTCCAATTTTTCATCTTGATTCTTTCTTCCTGCTTTTCCTCATTCTGCTTAAAACATCGCATAATCAATTTTACACCATCCCCAAATTCCTTTTCCTCTCTGTCCCAGAATAAATCTTAACACCTTTTTTAGTAATAATCACCTTTAGATTGCAAAGTGTTTGGGGAGACGGTTTCTTTCCTTGAGTCACCTTGGTGGTTTTCAAACCAGGGTCAACAGTCTGATCATTCTGTAATGGTCTTAATAGCGCTTCGTTTTCACAGATCAGGGTTCCTCCACCTATTCCTATTAGGATGTTGGCTACATTAGAATTCCAACATGTTTTACCAAATATTTGAGAAAGTTGACACTTTAGTTAAAGGGAAAAATGTTTTGACCCCTCTGCACTTACTGAGAAATAAAAGCCTCTGTATTGGCATCTGGCTGCAAAAAAATACATATCTCTTTAGCGTGTTGTTAAAACATCATTAGAACGCATTGGCACATCAGCAGGATGTTTTGAATGCTAAACACTTACATAGATTTAAAAACTGCTCAGATGAATTAATGAGAGAAGAGTCCATGAAAGACTGTTAAACATGAAGGTACATGAAAGTTCCCCTGGGTGAAGAAGTCCCTGAGGCCTGGAAATTAGAGGAGATGACAGGGTGTATTATGGGAAAGTGTTATGGGGAGTCACCTTGGTCCTATGTTTTTCACTAGACATCTTCTGTTGAACTTTGTCAGAGACAGGATACCAAGCTAGGAAAGCTTGTGATTTGAATATAACTATTATTGTATTCCTATGTATATACTTGATTCTTAATTGGTTGCTTAATATCAGAACTTAATATATCTGTATCTTAGCTTACCAGCAAATTTATTTTCTAATGTGTTCCTTATTCCCACTAGCCAATTGTATGATCTCATATCCATTTATAAGCTCTACTTATTATCAGCTTTCTCCTTAGTGAATGTCTTGATTTCTGCTACATTTTCCATGTGTATTTCCAGCAATTTTCCTGAAGGTGGATTCTGTCTCCATTTTTAGTTCTTGTTTGTATCCTTTTTTTTTTTTCTTTTTCCACCTATTCTTTCCACTTGTCCATATTACAGTTATTAATTACAGCATTTCCAGTTTTTTTCCAGGTATTGTTTAGACTGAATTTTTCCTCTGGACCACTTTGGAAATATTTTTGATATTGTAAAGTAGTCTGTGTTTTTCCAAGTTCTTAAATTTCATGCACTGTTTCATCATAGTGGTGAAACTCCATGTTTAGGCATACAGTCTGGGACGTTACCTTACTTGTAAGAGGATTATCCTTGATCAAACTGAAATTTCAAGCTTGAAGACACAGTGAAATGTTAAGAAGGAAGGATTGCAGGTATAGAACAAAACCATGGCCCAAAGAAATGAAATTTTGAAATAATTAGCAGCACAGGAGGAAAGATTTTCTGGATCATCAGTTTCATATTTTTTTTGGAAGGAGGAAGGTAATTTCAATCTTTTTTTCATGTTGATGGATTTAGTCTACGTTTTTTATATTTCTGAAAAATGGATGCTAGCTAATTGCTAGTTACTCATATCTGCATTGAAGAAAAAGAAGGAAATACTATTATATTGTTTCACAGTCTGTGGCTCTACATTTATACAAAATTATGCCATTTAGATATGTAGAAGGAGCATCATAATGAAAATGGTAGAATATGAGAAAAGGCATGTAAGAAATTCCTAAGAATTTAGTCCAAAAAAATAGACTAAGTATATTTGAAATAAAGTATGCCCACATACTGAAAAAAATATGGAAATATCTGTCTGCATTATGAATACGGTTTGAAAATTTAGTAATGTCAAAGGCCTAACAACCCACCCAAACTGTAGCATCTCTGCAAAAACTCTGAATCATTTAAAAAAGAGGAAGAGGATGTTCCTCATCAAAACTTCGGAGTCATTTCAGCTAAAATCATTCTGCTTCACTGAGCAGGTTACATCACAGGTATAATCTCTGGGGGTATAACTGCTCTGTAGAATTATTGAGGTTGGAAGATAAGTCATCTAGTTCAACCTCCTGCTCAAAACAGGGTCAACTATGAATCAGATCATGTTGCTTATGATTTTGTCCACTTGGGTCTTGAAAACCTTGAAGAATGGAAATTTCATAACATGTCTGTGCAACTTGTTCCTGAGACTATTTTCCTAATAATTAATTATTTTTCCTGTACCCAGTTAAAGCTCCCCCCCCTCCAATTTTAGGTGCCTGGCTATGCATTCTTAGCAGCCACCTCTTAGATACTGAAAGGCTGCTACTTATTACTCCGAATCCTTCTTTTTCGCAGGCTGAACAACCGCAGCTGCCTCCAGCTCTCTCCGTAGGGCAAGTGCTCCAGCCCCTGACAGCTTGGGAGCCTCCTGCTGAACTCACTCCAGTTGATCAATGTCTTTCTTGTACAGGGAGGGTGGGGGTCCAAAATTGGACACAGTATTACAGAGGTGATCTAACAAGTGCTGGGTAAAGGGGAATAATTGTTTTCCGCAATCTACTGGCTACTCTCATGTTAATACAGACCAGTACGCTGTTAGCCTACATCACTACCAGGGGAGTTTAGCCAACTGTCCTTAGGACCCCCGAGTCTTTTTCAGCAGAGCTGCTCCCCAGTGAGCAACTCCCAGGTTTGTACTCATTCAGGGGTTAGTCCATCCTTGGTGCAGGACTTTACATGTCTCCTCGCTCCTTGAATTAGCCTGTTGGCCTAATTCTCCAGCCTCTCTAGGTCCCTCTAAATGACAGCCCTGTCCTCAAATATATTGACTGCATCCTTCTTGTTAGTGTTGCCAGATTGATAAGGATTTTGTCTCCTCCTCCAGGTCATTGATAAAGATGCTAAGCAGTGTAAATCCCAGAATAGACCCCGGAAGAACACCACCTGTGACTGGTCTCTTACGAGTACAAATCATTAACAACTACCCTTTGAGTGTGGAGCATTGCTGTCTTAACTACTATGGCTAGTACTGTATATTTTAGCACCTCTGTATATACAATCTAGGTATGAATGTGGGGTCTTTCCAAGCCAGTCAGGGCTGGTGGGAGTGATATTAAGCTCATGTGCCTTTCTGTCAGGCTAATAATGTTCAAATGTACTTGGACCCAAGCTAGTAAGAGCCTTGAAGTGCTGCACAGCACTTTATGGACTTGCTAATTCAGGTTTCTCCAAATTGCATTTGAGAGGCATCTTTAAGATCAGCTCTGGTTTTACATGCAGACACGTAGTTGGCTTATTCAGGCTCTCTTACTTCCAAGTTTTCACCGAGCATTCAGCTAGTTTACTAACAATTTTAAAATGGGTTTAAAAAGAAAACCTTTTAAAGAGATAATTTCTGTTGCTGTATTCTGTCTGCCTCTCTGCATCAGTATTTTCATATATAACAAATATATTAACTTGTGTAATATTATTAAATTGAATAATTCTTGTCTTCCATCTTTCCTCTTCTTAATTTTATTAGTTTTGGTTTCTTTTTTTCTCTCCTACACTCCTGCTCTTCCCTTTTGTTTTTTTTTTCAGGCTTTTATTCTGTGTGACAATGCTTGGCTTCTTTTTAGTGGAATACACTTGCTTTGGATATGATTAAGAACAAGCTTGAATACATTCCAGTGTCTTTTGTTATTGCCTTTAAAAGTTGTGGTTTTTTGAGTTAATCCTTTAGAATTAATTATTTTTAAAGAATTTTGAGGCTTCTTAAAAGCAACAATAAAAATTGCTGTGGCTCTGGTAATGTTTAGAAAAATCACAAACCTTAATTGGTTATTAGTGGCATTATAATTGATACTGTTAAGCAGCTCCTGGACCTTGAGCTCAGTCTTTAATTAGAGACGGTAGTGTCTCCTTCCCTCTGAGATTTCTTTATGGAAGTATTTTGCTTAATAACACAGGGTTATCAGCTTTCAATTGTCTTCTGGATGAAACTTCCCAACTGACACTACCTGTTGTATCTGCCTTCCTTATTTTAGCTAGAATGTCCAGGCATGCTCTTCTTCATTGCTTAAGCATTTACTTCTTTTAACTTTCTAATAAATATTTTTGTACTCCTTGTTTTACAATTAGTGTTGTAACTAATTCCTAGACAGTTGGTGAATTATGACTCATAAGGTACAGAAATTATAATTTGTTTCCTAAACATGGTTGTTTCCTGTTGATTTCAGAATACTCATAAGGTCAGGCTTCTTACAACTTGTTTCTGTACTGAATATTTTGGCAAATCAAAGCACATGCTCCTGCTGTTTTGTCCTTCTCCCACATTCTTGTTAAGTCTTGTCTCCATTTGAAGGTTCTGGATATGTATATTTCACGGTTTCTTCAAGCTCACTTGATTTCCCTGGCTGTTCCTTCATCTCTTTATAATTATTTTTTCTCAAGTTTTGATAATACTGTTGCTTCCTCTTGTCCAAAATTTGCTTCCAACTACTGCCTCATTTCTTGCTACATGTAATTCCTGTGTTACCAGTTGTTAGACCCAGTGTCTTCACTTGTTCCTCTTCAGCAATATCTTATATCTTTTTCCTAGATCTTTACCCTACTTTTCTCCTTCACCATCATTAACACTACTTGTAGCACCTCTTTGTTCATTCAACCTATTTTTTATCATGTTTATTGATTTTATGCTGTTTCAAACTTGTTCTTTTAGCGATTTTGTCCTCTTTAGCCACATTTTTCTGCTATCTTCTTCTCTGGATTGTTCTGAAATATTTCTATCATCCTACGTTACAATTTGTTTTTTACCGTTGACTTATCTACCGTTGAGTGTCGACAGTTTCTGATTTTTTCCTCACTTTTATTTGTAGTACTTACATGGTCTGCACTTGATTTGTTAGCAACATATGATAAGATTTGCAATCTACCATTTTTTGTTTTAAATATTTTTTTCCTTCCTTAAACTTTCTCTCTATTTTCTGAATATTTTATGAGATATTTTCTACACTCTTGATTAAAGCAAACCCCTACTCACTGGAGTGTCATCTCATTATACATACAGTTTGGCATGTTTAATGTAAGGGTTCTAGCAAGAAGAATTTAGATTATTTTATACACATCCAGTGTGATGGAATATTAATTTTGGGAAGAGAAAAGGAGAGTTCTGTGCCAGAATGTTAAACAAAAGAAGAGATGCTGATAGTGGGAGAATGATGTTGCATGACATACAAAGACGGGGAACTTTCACATATAAGATAATTGAAGCAAAAAGAAATTTTCAAATGAAGGAGAAAAAAGGAGGAGGAAGATAAGCTGAAGCCTAAGAAATCCTGTAGGAGGATTATTGATAGTTAGAGATGAATAGCAGGAGCAGGATCTTAGAAACTTTTTAGGTCAGGAGCAGTAATAATCTGAGGGAAACCTATATTATTTGTTGTATCTTAAAATAAAGTCATCTAGAATATATCGTATGGCATATTACTTTTGTTTGCAATTAGATAATATCTGAACATACAGAACATTCCTTTTCTGGTACTTAAAATTCTAGACTATCCAGTATTTCTTTGATGGATATTGAATTATTTAATCCTGAAACAGATGCTCTCCACAAAGTATTCTATTCTAAGCATTTTAAATAAATAATACTGTTTTTTTCCCATTTTGTCCTAATTAAATATATATGTAATGTTTTCAATTAAATGAATGATGTACATTGCTTTTATACTGTCTCTACTAGAGCCATGCATATGAAAAGTTTTGAGGGCCATGAGTCAGATAGTTGGGTTCATGGGGCCAGGCTTTTCATGGTTCAGGGACGTGCTTAGTAATGTCCAAAATACTCAAACAGGTCAGAGTGTAGTACCTGTTAAATTCAGTGGAAGTTATGCACCTAAATGCTTGTGCTGCATGAGGAAGTACTGCTGGGCACTTACCTACGTCTTGATGTGGTAGAGAAAAAACACCACCACTTTGACAATATGTTTTTTGTCTCTTTTATTTGAAACTATTTAGTTAACTGATGTTCAGTGCAGCTGGAGGCTTTTCTTTTTGGTGTATGTGCTTTGGTGTAATATGTTTATTGGTGTATGCTTATAAATTGCAATATGCTTTTGAAAGCCTGGATTGAATAATGAGATCGTTCTCTTTCTGTTTTCTCTTTCTAATAATCCAGTCATTACACAAGCTGGAAATAACTCAAAATTACTCTAGATGTAGTGGTAACCCTCTATTTTAATCAGCTTTTCTAAGACTGAGGGAGAGAAAGTGAGCTTTAGTTAACATAATATTGTTTAAGAAGAGTTGACTGCTGTAATGGGTAGAGGAACAAACCGCAGAGTTTTCAAGGTTGCAATTTTGCTCTGTCTACACTTGACATTTGCATTCAAATCCACAGAACAATTCAACTTCTTTCTGCTCTTTTTTTCATGTAATAGAAAATTATAAAAAGATAACAAATAGCCTAGAGGATGCTATGGAAATGCAGTTCATAGGAGACTGGGAAAAAATGAAGCATTAATGAAGTAGAAAGTAGTTAAAAGGAGGGCTGCATGCCCACGCTGGTGTGATTTTGTGGAAGAGCAAACAGTAGATTAATGCTAAATAAATGGAAGAAATGTGAAGGGCGAGAGAGAGGTTAAAGTTCCTGAAAGGAAGAAAAGGAAGTAATTTTGAATTGGACTCTACCAGCCTGAAAGGCAGCAGTATGATTTGGACTCGATAATGCAAATATACATTTATAAGTGTTGTGACAGTGGATAGTGCTATTCTTGTCAAACTAAGAGTCTGGAAGTCATGGGGATACAGTTCATCCTAGTTTGAGTACTAAAATCCTATTAGGTGGCTGTAGAAGAAATAAAATAGAGAGAGTGGTGTGCATATGTTGTATAAATTAGGTATAGACGGGCGAACTTGTGCAAGCAGGTATTTTAGGAGAAAGTATTGTTTCCTATTTTGGAATACATTGTGTGGCACATGAATATTCAATATAGCACTTAGTTTGCTAAAAATGGGCAGGTACTTCTCATAAATACCTGCAGAGCATTTATGAAATAAATTATGTAAGACTTCAACAGTTATGATTGGTGAACACTGTAGTTTTTTGTAAGGCACAAAACCAGTAATGAGTTGGTAAAATGTGTATGACCACATTTTGCATGTTGAGTCAAAGTAATATAAAATGGATATAACTTAATTTTTCTCAGAAGCTATCATTGTATTTCCGTTTACACAATAGTCTGACTAACTAGACAAAAATGCATTTTTTAAAAAGCTAAGTAACATATATTTACCTATCCCATTTTATAGCAAATGTTAAGGTAAGATTAAATTAATCTAAGCAAGTATAATTGATAGTAACAGTTTGATTTAATTTAATCCTTTTATTACCTGATATGTAAAGAAAGCCATAGCTGATTACCTGTAGTTTAATGATGGTCATTGCTTTACTATAGTGAGACTAAATGGTTTTTATTTTGCATAATTATTGGACACTCTGCACTTCATTTAAAAGTGATAATTCTAACTCAGTAGCCCTTTTATCTTCTATTTAAATATTAGAATACATAGGAATAGATGCTTTTCATCATATGGTTCTGTGTCCTATAAAATCATTCCACCATTATGTCAAAGCATTGTCTTTTAGCTGTCTTTAGTAGCCTTCAGACAGTAACCCAGTTTCTTTGGTGCTATTAAGTATTCAGATGTATGTTTTTAAGTTTAGCTGAAATTCATGCTAGAGACAGAAACCAAAAGACATTATAAATGTTAACAGCATACAGCACAATTTCATACAAAAAAAAATTAAGAATTTCTGACAAGATTCTGCCCTCAAATGTTATTTCCAACAGCCATCTCAAGGAATCTGACTTGTGCTCACATGCTAAATGACAAAACTGTAAACCTTTGTAGTTTATGACTCTTATGCTTTCATTATAAAATCTAGGTATGAACTGGAAGAAATTTATTTAAATGAAATGAAGAGTATCATCACTGCTTTTTCAAAAATATTAATAGATATTTCTCTTTGAGGTGTGTCTGTCTTTGACCAGTGAAAAGCCAATGTTTATTCTACTTTTAAAGGGAGCATGTTCCTCCTTCTCTGTTGAGGTTCTGAAGCACGGATAATTAACTATCAGGAAAGCTTTGAGATTTTTTTTGTGTTTCCTAATTATTCAGTTAGCTTGAAAAGCAGAATTCATTTTCTACTTGGTTTTGTGTTGTCCATGCTGTTGCACACCTCAGTTCGGGCATGCCTCACTCTTTTTTGTCTTACAGAGATAATCTTCCCATTTATTTATCTATCCTTCAAAATCTAGTGATCCAGATGGTGTAATTGCTTGGCTTAAAAAGATGAACAAAGTAATTCTTTCACTGTTGTGATGTCACTAGAAACCATATTTAGTGAGTTTAGTCCTTAAAAAAGAACATAAACAGGTTCATTTTGGCATCTTAGTTTCTTCCTTGTCTTCTTTCTTCTATTGATAGAAGTGACTCGTATTGCTGTATTGGCCCTTGTTCTGTTCTGGTACCTAGCTCTCAGGTCATCTTAAGTGCTGGAGAGTGAAACAAGTACATGCTTCCATAGGAGTCCATTTATTATTCTTTCTAAGTTTTCTTTTTCATCTGACGTAATAGTCTGCATTGAAGGGATCACCTGTGAATACCTTGTTATTAACATGGGACTCTTCCTGTTTACTTCCTTATCTGTGTGAACCTGAGAGCTGTCTGTCTGGCTAGCAACAATGTTGTCTGATCAAATCCACACTGTGCAAGTATTGACAGGCAGTCTCAGGGTGATATATGACACCAAATGTCATAGAGGGATCCTATCCTTCCATTGGTCCTGGGAAAGAGTGTAAATCTGCATGACATATGGGGATAAAGAATAAAGTTGAGTTGGATTGTCAAAAGGAATCAACCTGTATATTTCATGATGATGGCTTGGAAAGTAGTTTTGTCTCGTGTGTGGACATTTTGAAGCAGAAAGCAGTATCTAGGACAGTAGCTATAGCCTTCCTTGATTCTTAATTTAGCACTGAGCTGTGGAAGACTATCTGCTCTACGTACGGCTGTCCTCAGCACTTCTGCTTTCACTTGAGCTCTGGCCAGGACACATAGTGAGAACAGTCCTGTATTCAGAGTACTGTTTAGAACTCAATAATCTTTAGATTTTAGTAGTCTCTTTTAACGGATAATTCTTGGAAGGAAGAATATGATTGTTTACCATGGGTGTTACATTCTCTAAGAAGTTATTTTGGTAACTTTCCTAAGACTTTCCTTACCTTGCTTTCTTTATTTTAATAGAGAATTCCTACTAAAGGAAATATGATTCTATGAATGAGGTACTACATGACGGTGTACTTTGAATGGGCGGGAGAGAATCAGTGTATTCAATTTGTGAGGGAAATCCTGAGTTTCCATATTAGGGGGTATATTTTGTAGAAATATGAATGTAAATGGTCTTGGATCAATAAGCTACAATTATTATGATATTTATTGTCTTGTTCATGTGGCTGTTTATTCTATATTGCTCTCCACACCTGAATACATACAGCATGTAGCTTTGTGATTCCCGAAAGCATTATGGCCATTTGGAGTACAGCATGAAATTGTCATCAACACGCATAACAAACAATAGCTATGTAAGTGTAAGGCAGATGGAGTTGTTTTCCACTCTTCTGAAATGTAATGTTAAAAAGAACATCAGCTATTTTAGGATCAGGAATAGGCCATCTGCCCAAATTGCCTGCCCTTTCAGCTTTATCTTACTCCCATATTACTGTTATTATTTTCATCTGAATGTCATTACATTTTTATGCTTTGCTTCTTTGAAAGATACTTCATCTCATTAGCTGATTAGTTTTACACCAGCGTTTTCTTTAACAATTCCAGGTCTTTCTTTAATATTTATATTTTGCTATTCAAATATTTTGCCTCCAAATATGATGTTTGCTTGATAATTTTTTTATTAAGTCAGACAACATCTGTCCTTGCTGACAGTGTTGGAAATGATGTGACGGTCTGGCAACAATAGTAGCAGGAAGTAAGCAAAGGACCCACAGGAATCACGGAAAGGAGAGGAACAGAGCATTTGCATCAAGGCACAGAAAAGGACTTTGGGAAAAAAAGACTAAAAATAATGGAAGCTGAGAGACAAAAAAAAAAAAGGGCAAGTGAGGGAGATTTGTAAAAAGCATTTTTTAGCTGCCAGAGGAATTTCGTTTGTAGTTTTCAGCTTTGTCTGAAGGGAGAAATGACTTAATAAAAGATTCAGTTGCTTTGAAGACTGTTGATTTATAGTCTTGAATGTCTTTGTGGGATGAGCTTTAGAAAGAATTAAACATTTTCCAATGGAACTTCTTAAAATCTGAAATTGTTGGTTCAATGAATGTCAAATGTTCTGTAAGAATGTCAACATTTCATATCCGCATTTCATTTCAGGTTTTTTATTAATTCATGTTGTGTAAATACTTGTATTTTTTCTATCACAGTAATTTAGCAAATGAAAGCAGAAAGTTTTCTTCCCAAATGTCTAAAGAAATCATATAAACGATTTTAAGTTTCCAAAAACACTGGAACTTTCTCTCCCTCCCCCTGCTCCGTTTTTTCTAAATAGGAATGAGCTTCATTAACTGTAAAATAACATTTTAGAGAAAAATCAGTTCCCATCAGATAGCTAATTTTCTTTGTAATATAATGGAATTTCTTTTTGTATGTTGTTGTTCTTTCATAGCTATGTTCCTAAACTTAAGCATCTAGAGTTCTTTTTTGATGCCCTGGGGTACCAGAGATATACATAGAGGGTTGACAAGACCTATGAGAGATAGGATATATGTCCTTTGGAGCAACAATTGAGAGTCATGAGGGATGCACCGAAAAGCTTTCAAAATGAAACTGGATGTTTGTGTCTTGTTATAGCTTTGTTTATGTCATTAATCATCACAGTGCACAGGTTATTTAAGTGGTTAGCCAAATAATAAATAACTGTATGTAAATTGTATAGACTTTTCGTAGGTGAGTATACTTTTGTTTTTGAAGTGAAAAATGTTCTTGTTGATGTTCTTTTCCTGGCATTAATTAAAAGTAAAAATTATATTTGTAGTTGTAATTCCTAGAAATAGAAATTACACAGTCACAGTTTTTGTTTCATTCATGTTTGGTAGCTCTGATGGATCAAAATTTCTTACGCAGCCAAAGACAGAAGTGATTTTTCCATTATTTGAAAAGAATAGTCCACATTTATGATCATTTGCAGTCTTTCTTTTAAAGTTGACTTCTTTGAAGATCAGTCTACTTCCGTTTTTAAAATTGAAAATGGGAAGGTACTTCCATGTAACTGCAGCTCTGCATCTCTCTGAGAATACTGTATTCAAGAAGGTAGATGAACACTCCTTTTATTTAAAGTTTTTCTTGAGCGTTCAAAATAACAAGTCTTTTAAATATGTTTTCCAATTGGCTTAACCTTATATCTCTTTTTGAAAACCCTGGCTATAGAAATGAAACACTACTTAATGTAATCAGAACAATAACACAACCATAGTCAGTCACATACCATAGGGTCAGTTGTCATTTTTCATTACTAGTTCCACTGTATGCTTACACTATTTACAAATGATGCTTGTACATTTTGTCTGAGAATACTGAAGTGCAGCTAATCATGGACAGAATTTAGTCTGACACATTATATTATTTTCACACCGTCCCATAATATAAACATTGAAGAGGACTCAACTCCTTCAGAATTTTTATTGGACCTGAAGGGAATAGCTCAGTTCTCAGTTTCAAAGCACCATTCTCACTAGGCGGATTGTGGTTATGTATTTTAACATTCCAATCACGCAAATCTTGCCAAGTTTCAGTAATAACTCAAATTGAATTCATCCATATAAATGAGTAATTGCAATTATGTTATTTAATATCCAACTTCTAGAGTTGTCATACGGGTAAATGAAGTTTGGTTGGAACTTTGGCATCTAGATTAATTTTTCTTCTCAGTGTCTTGATTTTATGTTTACTGAATATTTAGATAATCATTCTCTTGTTTTGATAATCCTTCTTAGCCTATTTAGGCTTTTCCTGAGAATGGTTCCAATTGTTTCCAATGGTATTAAATGGGAAGCTATTCAAATTACACATTTGGTACATCAACCAACCAACCTACCAAAACAATTGGTCACCCAATATTCCAGAAGGATGCATTTTTTTCCCCCTACCTAGCAGCTTATTCCAGCATCTTTCTGCTGATGCTCATGGGACCCAAAGGTGTTCTAAAAAGATCACTTGTATCTGTTGTTTCCCCAGAAATTTTATTCAGGATGTCTTTCTGTAAGCTATGTTGTGATGAAGTCCCATGATCTTCAGTAGGCAACACCAGTAATTTTTTACTCTGGGTATGTTTCTAGCCATCTTGGGTTTTATCTCTACAAAACCTGCATGCAACTGTTAATCGATTTCCAAATACATTTTCTCATCTTTAGCATGAGGTGAATTGTTAGTCTTGGTTTGTCTCTAGTGGCTTGTGTTCAATGGCTGTCTTCTCTATTCCATTTAACTATATCTTTCAAAATGTCTTTTGTATTTTCCATACTGGACGTTTCATACTTTACACTTTCTGCTATGTCAAGTTTCTTGTCTTGTCAGTGCCACCCTTCCACTCTGGTTTTACTCCATTCGGTTCATTAATAAGAATTGTTTTCTTAAGTCTGACAGAGTGATACTTTTCAATTTTTTCTCTCTAAACCCTCAATTCTTCTGGTACTGTCTATTATGTGAAGTTATTTTCTAGACTATGTAGGCACCTTTTTTGGAAATATCTCTTCTGGTTTCAGATAAAGAAGAATATTTTTTAAGTTTATTGTTGATCATTGTGTCTCTTCTATTAACGGCCAGCACAAGATTGAGGAAAGAATCTCCATTTCTTCTTTAAGTTATCTTGAGGTCACTGCTTCAGGTTACACAAGCAGAATGAATTTTATTAGTGAATTTTGGAAATTTCCTTTTAAGATGTAAATCAATAGTTATTCTGTGATCTTTTATGGAAGTTTTTTAGCTACTATTTGGACTTATGATTTCACATCATTGTAGCTAAAACAGAAACTTAAATGTACATATGTAAGCTAGCATTTGTCTGTGTTAGCTGATGGAATATTGGAATTGATTTTTGTAAATGTTTTACTAAGAAGTAAAGGCTTGATGTTTTTATGAATAGAACACTATTTTTCAGTCTAGTAGCTGATAGAGTGAAGTAAAGTAACTGAATTAAAAAATTGAATTTAAAAGTCTTTTCAGGCTTAAGATTTGGGTATTGCCTAGCCAGACACTTCAAACAGTCTTTCATTAGTATCATCTTTCAGAATAAGGTTTGCTGTCAAATGCCAAGATAAAGTTAATCTGTTTCTGAGCTACTGTTTTCTGGTTTGAATAATCAGTAAATACTGCTTTTAATGCATTGGATTCCTGAGAGAAAACTATTAAATAAATGGAAACACAGGTGTGTGGCAATGCTTTTCTCTGTTTCTGAGGAAATTAAATACAGCTTGTTGTCACTTCCCACCTCCATTAAAGAGAGTAAACATCCCAATTAATAAAAGACAGACAAATTTTAGCCCTATGCCTCATGTGGAAAAAACAACCTTCCTGTAAATGAAAAGACTATTAAAAAGTATACTGTGCCACTATTAGGAGGTTCTTAATATACTTTTTTAAGAGATTCTACTTTGCTGAAAAAATTGTTGTTAGATTTTTTTGGCATATGTCCATGAAGTTCTATAAGTTAAACACACTAAGCTATTAAAGCTAAAAGGTGGATTTATTACTTCCTAAGGACTCTCAGGTTTATAGGGTAATATATCTGTGGAAGGAACAGCTATCCATTTTTACACACAGGTACACAAGAATCCCACTGCTCACCTGTAGATTCTGTGGGGATTTTAACATGAAGAATGTCTTTGGCCATGGAGAAATAATGAATCTTTTTAGAAATTTGGTAGGCTAATATCATGGAGATGTTTCTGTGTACATATTAAAGATGTTATGTTTATATGGATAGTAGGTGGTTCACAGTATTGCCATTGAAAGCATTGCCATGTGTTGTACAAGATGCTACTTTTGTATATTAGATAAAATAATGCAATAGATATAATGAAATAAAGGTCTGCAGACAGGCTAACATGTTGCTAGTAGAACATAAGTACATAAACACACAAAAGTGTATAAAATAAAAGGATAAAACAACCATTCATCAATCAATATACATGTTGAAATATAATTTAAGTGGGTTTAAATGGCCTCACCTCCAACATGCTTTTTGCCTTTAACATGTTCTTACAGTAAATAGAATTTGATCAAAAAATATCACTAAACTTACGTTTCTGTTAGAAACACGTAAAATTTCAATGTAAAGGTATTTAAAGCCTCAGTAGAATCCTGAAGAATTGTAATGCTGTTGACACATAAGTTCATGAGTAAATGGATGTTGATATTAACTTGAATGTTCTAGTATTTCTTTTTAAGGTTTTAATCTAAATCTACAAGCATTTCTTTCTGCAGATCCTTTGGTAAGAGTGAGAACTCTTTGAAGGGATATCCCTGTTCTCATTATTGCCGTTATATTCCTTCTTTGTACTCCATCAGTTAAGCACCCCTACAAAATCACAAATGTTTTATTCTATGAGTCATTAAAAATTCTGTGATCTCATAACTCATTGTAGAGATGCTGTTGACCCTATTCTTATGGAAATTTTCCTGGTATTTCTTGAAGTTTCCCTTTTGAGTGAAAGCAGTGAAGACATATTTGCACAAATAAAGAGTATTACTCAATGTTGGTTAGTTACAGAAGATGCATCTTGTTGACATGCTGAAAAGAAAAGCTCAGCATATTCTTTCAGAGATACTTTCAGAGAAAGGAAGATATAAAGTTGTAAAATGGCTTAATCAAGGTTGTGTGAGAGGAGGATTACAAAGCTACTTTAAGAAAATGCAACTATATTTATCTTTTTTGGAATATAAAGGAAGTAATTTACATATTAACAATCAGCAACAGGATAATCAATTTAGTCTTAAAATGTAAGGTATATTTTCATCTGATATCAGTATAAAGTGTAGAACAATTCAAATATTTCTGAGATATATCTAGTTACATTTCAGCTCTCAAAAGCTTAGTGTGAAAATTCTTCTGTATAAAAATGTATAAAAATTTATCAACAAAAACTTTTACTGATATATTTAAATAAAGTAAATAAAGCCTGTACTTATTCTCTGAAGGGAAAATGTCTTCTTATCAGTGCTCCCCATTAGACTTTTATTTGTGTGCTGTTTTATAACGTTGTGTGATGTTTTTGCCTGGAAAAAAAAAAAATTGGATTCTCATTTCTAAGCTCTAAGAGTTGTAAGTTCGAAATGTAGCTTGATTCCAAAGGTGGACATACATGATATACCTTGAAGTTCTTGCTGACAAGTCCAATATCTGCTTGGTGACGGGTCCCATTTGAGCCACCCCGTTTCTCGCGGAGCAGCTCCGCTCCGGAAGCGCTGTCCGTGGTGCTGAAACCTGTCATGCCATCGCAGCATTTCTCTGCTCAGCTTCACTGTGCCTTTACGTGCGATGGCCATTCCTCAGGTTTGTAAACTTCCTTCTTCAGTGAAACATATAGACTCTATGAATATTCTAAGTTTTGGTAGTTTGAAATGAGTATTAGGTTCTTCTTTCTGCCTTCAACAACTTCGACAATCATCTCTACATAATTTAAAAATCCTGGGATTTAACTAGAAAAATTACATCTTTAACATGGAAGCAAATTATTTATTACTACTAGGTAAAATTAAATTGTTTTTCCATGTTGTAAGTGTTTATAGACCAATAACATTTTGAAAGTATGCAGCAAACTATAAATAAGTGAAAAAAGTTTATGTCTGAGTACAAGAAGTAACTCTTCTGTTAATGTCTAAATACAGAAGTAACTCTTCTGTTAATGTCTAAATACAGAAGTAACTCTTCTTCTACCTACAAAAATTCTGTCAGCGATTCAGCAGAAATGTTTACTTCAACCAAGTCTGGAAAGATAATGTGGATATTATTACAGAGTTTAAAAAATGTTAAAGTCTACTAAAGACTTACAAGAAATGTTTATTACTCCTATTTTTGCTTTGTAATTCAAGCTACCTATGCATTCTATGAATATTCCTTAAGCACAATATTCAGAAATAACCAGGTTTTTTTCTTCATTATTCCTGTTTGTTTTCTTATATGTGAACCAAAATAACAAAAATTTTGCTGTTGCTTTCTTTGTCAGGAGGTACCACGTCTTTTCATTGTGTATTTTAATGGTCAAATGTCTTTTCTTTACTGGGCTTAGGAGTAGTCCCTTTTGCCATCCTAACAAAATTGGGTTTAGCTTGTAATCAACATTCTGATCAGCAGCTTCTTGTGCACATTTGCTACTTATGGGCCCAGTCCTACTCCCATGAGAACTTTAGCTTCAATATGAGTAGTCAGGTTTTTATTGTTCTCTTTTCATTTTGTTTCAATTCATTTCTACTAATAATGTTTCTGTCAGTCATTTATTGCTTGTTACATTGTGAAAGCTGAGGAGGTTTATAAACTAGTCAGTTGTTGTTATTGTTGAACAGAAGTGTGCAAGTCCAGAAAGAAAGCCTTAATATCATTTAAACTGTTCAAGCTATCTGAGGTCTCTGTGTGGCCAGCCTAAACTTTGGACATTAATAATAACTGAATTACCCTTTTGACTGAAGACAAAATATTGTATTTATATTATCTGAGTCTAAACATTGTATTCAGTTTTCAGGCTTCTGGGAAAATACTAAAGCAGCTCAAGACTTGCTGTTATCAGTAGCTAACAATCTATTTCCTATCAGCCTTATGACTCCTTCCCACCCTTCTCTCTTCTTCCTCCCACAACAAGCAGCGTGAAAAATATGGTTGTTATTATTATGGGTAAGTAGTTTATAAAAATGTTTATTGTGTGTTTTATTGCAGTTATACAGCCTAAAACCAGCAAAAATATCCTGTGTGCTCAGATTGGCATTTTAACAGGAGAACATGTAATGACATATTTTATCAGATGTTAGAATGAGTTTGTTTATTGTCAGGCAAGAGCTCCCAGACTTTTTTTTAAAAAAAAAAAAACCACAAACAAACAAACAAACAAAAAAACCCACAAGCCAAAAACTATTTTGATTTTAATCAAAAATGTATTTTCCTCATAAAAAAAATTCACATACTCACTGTGTCTACTCTACAGAATTTGTCCATTTCATTACACCATGTGTCAATCTTAGTATATCTGTTCACTGCAAAAAACTCGTGGCTAGTGTGTGTAATACAGCACAGGAGGAGGTATTGCTCAGTTCCACTACTTTTATATAATAATTAAAAAAAAATACAGAAAATGTTCTTGGCTACTTGCACTGTATTCCAGACTTAAAAGTCCCATGAAAGTTCTAGAAATTGAAGTTAATTGTATTTGGTTGGCAGAATACCCTTAGAAGCCAGTTAGTTAAAAGTCTTCTCTTATGCTGAGTCAGTCTATATTCCCATTTGTCGGCAGCAGCAAAGTCCAGGTGTCTGGTTCCTAAAAGAAATACTTCTTCTTGTTGCCTTTTTATTCAGCACAAATGCAGTCATGTGCTTTTATTTCAGAAATTAAGCGATATACTGACATATTTATGACATATTGGTTGGTACACCTATTACAGTTGCTTTTACTTCCATTGCTGTGCTTTTTTCTTTGCCCATGTCCCAAAGACTGATTAGAGGAGGATAAAGCTCATTGAGTGAAAAGGATTGTTTCTTCACGTAATTCTTTAGATAGCTGTGTCCAACGTCGTAGTTCATCTCTCGTGAGATGGAGCTGTAGAGATATATCACAGAGATGATTCCCAAAAGAGCACCAAGGCAGGCAAGGAATCCTATTATGTTGTTCTTTTCATAGTCTTTCGTTGCCAAGTCCAGTCCTTTTGTGGTTACGTTGACACATTTTTTCTTATTCTGTGAGTAGATAGTGGGAATATCTATACAAATTTTGTATTCAGTTGATGGATTTAGATGCGTAAGATTATATACCTTTATATCAGATGGTATTCGAGCGCTCTGTGCAGCCTGAGAGTTTTCAGCTTTCAGAAAGGCTGTCCATCTAACACTGGACTTGAGAATTTTAGAACTTGCTTTCCATGAAACCAAAACAGAATTAGATTTTATGTCTTTTATTTTAATATTCAAAGATCCATTGCTGTCCTGAGGGAAAGAGCCGTCCACTTTAATCATGATAGACTTTAGATCTGCCCCGACTAAATTCGTCGCTATACATGTGTATAAGCCACTTTCTTTTTGTGTTACATCACGTATGTCTAATGTTCCTTCAGAATGAATGTAGTATTTATTAGAAATAGTATTAGGCAAAAGTTTGTGTCCTGATGGTGTTATCCAGTAGATTTCAGGTTCTGGTTCTGCTGTTGCTCTGCAGTGTAAGGAAATATGGCTGCCAGTTTTTAAATCCAGAGTGGATGGAAAACTTTCAGGAGCTATCAGGGGGAGACAGATTTCCATCATTTCCCTGAAGTGTATCTGTCTCACATTCTGGCCTTGAAATTCAGGAGGGTCTACACAAAACAGGGACTCTGGCTCCATGAAGCGAATGTTTGTTTTATTCATGTTAATCCAGCGAATGACACAATCACATCTAATGGGATTGCTATGTATACTAACTTCTTTGAGGTTAGGCAAAGATTCTATTGTGCTGCGGTACAGGGCACTCAGCGCGTTGCTGTTGAGCATGAGCGATTCCAGCTTGGGAAGTCTGTAGAATGCATTTGGATGAATGTATGATAATCTGGGGTTATTGGTAGCTTCTATCTTTCTTAAATCTGGCAAATTATCAACAGCAAGACTATCTATAGAAATCAGTTCAGGCATGTTATTAATTCCTAACTCTTTTAGGTGCAGCATATTGCTGAAATCTCCTCGTCGTATTCTGTTAATGGGATTCTTATTTAGATCCAGAAATTTAAGATTTGTAGCCTTTTGAAGAGCAATGTGCGGCACTCTAACAAATCTGTTGTCATAAAAGGAGATGCTTTCTAAATTGTCAAGGCCAACCAAAGCATTATCTGGTATTTCAGTGAGATTTATGCCTGCTAAAACTAGGCTGCGCAGATTAATAAGAGGCTTAAAGTTCATATCTTCGATTCTGATTATTGGGTTTTCTCCAATCATGAGAATTTCAAGATTAGGAGTAGCTTCAAACCACTTCCTGTTGATCATTTGCAGACCATTTGAATTGAGATGAAGTCTGAGAAGATTATTGAGGCCTATGAAAGCTCCCGGTGCAATCACAGAAAGCAGGTTATGATTAATATAAAGCTCTTGTAAATTGTGCAGTCCAGAGAGACACTCTTCAGGGAGTTCAGTAAGTTTGTTTTCTTCAAGGTACACTGAAAGCAACTGTGGTATCTTTCTAAGATTAATGCTGGTCACCGAGGATAAATTGTTCTGAGATAAATCTAGACCAGTTAAATTCACTGGGAAGTCTACTGAATGTTCAATTTTTGCAATATTATTAGTCTGTAGAAGGAGAACCTGTGTGTCGGCAGGCAGTCTGGCTGGAAAATTAAAAAGGCCTAAATCATTACAATCCACTGTTGGAGCCTCCATATACACAGACTTGGGAGTGAACCATGGTCTGATCTCGCATATACACGACTCTGGACAGTCTGCTTTTTTTCCTACAGCTTGTACTAGCGCAGTGATAACTAGGCCAAGTAGAAAATTAATTTTGAGTTGCATGTCCTTCATCTTAGCTCAAATGTTCAGAAAAGTAGCAGACCCTTTAGTATTCCACAATTATGGTTTTGGAATTCAGCACGACCTGGTCAATTGATAATACACACACTTGCATTTGTCAGATGATGGTCGCGAAGGACTTTCTTCCTGAGGATAAGTGATAAATTTGTAATCAACTTGTCCAGTAGTAAGAGGCATTTTGTGGAAATGAAGGTCACTCTGTCCTTGATGACATAAAATTGATAAGCTTTGTGAAGATGAAGTATGTATAGGTGGTCATAGGAGATTAAGCAATTCATTTATTTAGTAGTATTAACTTCAAATCCCATGATTGATTAGTGTTTGCAGGAATGACAGGATGACCTAAAATATAAGAAGAGGAAATAATTAGTATAAGAAACTATAAAGTTATAAATTAATTTAGCCATCTTTTGCTCTCTAATGTTAATTATTGCAAGTAAGAAAAGAAAATGACTGCAGTGCCTAGAGTATTGTAGGGGTATCCAGATAGCATAAATGAAGTTAATATAGTAATATATCTTTAGACTTGTAGCTTGTCATACATCCAGTAGAGCATTGCTCTACAGAAAGATGAAGATCCACAAAGTATAAAGCAAAATATATCAGTGAGATTTTTCTACATATTTTATGCTCCTATAAAATATTTTCTTTTTTCTTTCAGTTATCACCAGAAGCAGGCTGAGTTCTGTTGGCTTTGAGAATGTAAACACTGAGCAAAATCCTACAGAGCATGAATATTTAACTTTTGAACATTAAGTTTATAAAGAACATAATTTATGTGTAATCAAAGGAAAAAAGAATTGTTGGATTAATACACATTCCTAATGATGACATTCTTAGGCAAGCCTGTGAGATATTTATACAGAAATATACAAAATTGATAATCCACAGTTTTTATCATATTCTAATCCTTTTCATAGCCGCTGTTTAGGAAAAAAATTTGTTTTTTTCTTTAAAGTGATAATTAGAAAGAAATATGTACCTCATAATAAATAGCTTGTCGTCTTGCCAAATTCAGGCTAATTACTGGCTTGCTTATTTTGGCTTCAATAACTTCAATTGCAAGGAATAATAATAACAGAAAAGTGTCTTTAGAGTGATAAGAAGGAAAAAAAAATCTACACTAGCAATTGCTTCTTTGGTCTGTAACTCTGCATTATCAGAAATTTGCTCTGAAGTTGCAGATTGTCTTCATGTCCCAAATTATAGTAAAGGCTGAAGCCTTAGCATCTTGAAGCATCAAATATGTCCTCTCCAGATTTTTGGTATGTACTTGCTTTTTCTGGGGGAAAAAATACTGCTGTGACTGTACGTTGTGTTCCAAGCCATATAATTCAAAAGCTTCTGTGTTTTTGTATATGAAGTAGTACGCATTAATTGCTTCGTTTGCTTCACAATATAGACTTTACACTAACTTTAAATGGACTTTGTCTCAGAAGGCTGCCATATGATACAGATTTGTGCCCTTTCTCCCCTTGCCTCTAGTGTTAAAATTCAGAGTGACATTGTTTACAAACTGTAAGGTAAGAGCAGTGCTTCATTGACATTGATAAATAACTTTTGAGGTATTTCTGGCATAGATAGACAGAATCCCAAAAGTCAAGCGTCAAGGATTTGGTTTTTAGGTTTCCTTTCCAGGCGCAGGAAGACTGGGCATATTGACCACATAGGTATTCCATATCAGCTCAGAGGAAAGGTGCTGGACCATGTTGAATGACATGAGCATTGGGCCAATTTCAAGTACATTCCGCAAGTCTTTGAGGCTGCTGTTTCTGTTATGTACATTTAAAGACATTTAATATTTTATTTTAACATGTAAGTATATCAATAAAGCGAACAGACAATGTGTGAGATAAACATACAGAAAACATTCTGCTGTTTTGAGGATTAATAATATGTTTTTATGCAAATGGCCCAGTTTATACTGAAAGGCAAAGGCATGCTGACTGAAATAGTAAAAATGTAATCTGTTCTTTTGTTCTGGGAAATGAGATGAAGGGAGAAAAGAGGATGGCCATGGGGGGGAATTTTTTCAGTCATGTTCATGATGCACTTTCTAAAGCATGTCCCATTGACTTCTGGAATTTTTTTGGATTGTGTATTAAAAATATATCTGTAAGCCTGGCAAATACAATATATAAGCTTCTAATAGTTGAAACGTTATTGGAAATCTTACCTGAATAGTAAATTAATTGAGATTCAACATACTGCTACTGCAGCTATCAAATCTCAGCATTTTCATCCCACTATGATGCTCAGGGACTTCTGTTTGGTGGAGGTACTGGGAAAGTATTCTGGGGAAGTATTAACTACATAGCTGACCTGGTTTTCTTCTCCTCCCTGGACATTTGCTATTTGGCACTGTGAAAAATAGGATGTGGAGCAAGACGGACTTTTCATGTGCGTCCCAGGTACCTGAGAGGCTGTACCAGTTAAAGCACGTAAACTGCTACATTTTTGCATACATGGAGCCAACATCCTTCTGGATTTGAGTTTATACTCCTCCTGAAATTATACTTCAGCTTCTATGGGATTCTCAAGCCAAAAAAAGGGCACCAGCAGACATTTTTCATGTAGTATATATTAGAGTGGGCTTTCTGCAAAAGGCAGCAAAAAAGAGGTTAGAGATCCAGGTTGAAATTATTCTTCTTTGTGATTTAATCTGATGCCTTTTCTCTTTCTGGTGTACGTTTCAGCTAATAAGCCACCAGCTCAAGCTCATATGGTGTTCTAGCATAAATCTTTCTTATTTCTTCAGTTAAAGTGCTTCTGCCTTGTATAAAATATTCACTGGGGCTGAGTGCCTTGAATAACAGACTGTAGAATAATTTTCACACGCTCTCCCAGCCTGCACAGTCATCGTTGTTTCACTTCAGAAAGATTTTTGGTTTAAACATTGCCAAAGCTATGTATTATTTTACATGAAAATGATTTTATATTAACTATCATTTGAGGTGTGGAATAAAAGAATGTTTCTGGAGTAGTATGGACATCCATGGTGGCTTATGAGATCATAGAATCATAGAATAGAATATTTCAAGTTGGAAAGGACCTATGAGGATTGTCAAGTCCAACTTCCTGCTCTTTGCAGGACAACGTAAAACTAAATCATATGACTCTAGTGCACATCATATGACATAGTACACAAAAAAGTGAAGTAGAGGAATACACAGCAAAAATGGTATAGAATCATTTGAGTGGCAAAACATTTTTATTAGTCTTTTTGTTTATAATAATATTGATACACAATGTTGACAGAGAAGGTAAGAAAACATGGATTACTGGTGTTAAGTTTTCTGGTCCCACTTGAAGACATGAAAACCCAGAATCAAATTATGCAGTATGACTTTGTTTATGCCAACTGGTTGTATTGATTATGTGTGTGTGCGTGTATATAATTAATTTTCTAACCTTGAGATGTGTGTAAACCATTTTGAACTGAGAAGTGAGCTGCAGTTTACTATAACAAAATAAACCTCATGTAAATTTATAGCTTGCACTCAACACTATAAACTGTAATTGAAGTTCAATTTCCTTGAAGAATGTAGCATCACAGAGATAAATGTTTGTATTGGAAAATAAGCATTTAACTTTGTGATACTTTCAACTTTGGGAATGCATTGATTCCCTTTCTTCATTAATGTACTGGTAATAGTAAGTATGTACTGATAATACTAAATAAAGATTAAATTGAAATACTCTTACTAACAGTGACTTTCAGAATTTTTATTAATGGGTTCCAGTGCTTTAAAGCTAAGTCCTTTGTACCATCTGGAGTTTTGTGTGAAAGTTGTGTTTCAAATGTCCAGTTTTAAAGTTACTAATAAGGACAAAGAGAAGCGGAAGGCTATTTGTATGTTCTTTTGAGTAGTATTTAAAGTGTCTGAGATTTACATACACAGAGATATTTTCTAAAAGATATTTTCTAAAAGTAGATATTTTCTTAAAAAAAAATATTAAATTAATTCAAATAAGGCAATTATGTCAGCATTATTTGTTAAGCAAAAATACTATTTTTATTATGCTTGTGGGTTTTGGTGACCTCTCAAGATTTTTGATGTGATGCAAGTGATTCTTAAAACTTGTACCTACTGTGTTGCACAATAGAAAAGCTTGTAGAGATGAAGCTCAGCAGGCAAATTATCACCAGTAAGCTGAGCTGTGGGATAAGAGTTTTCAAACAAGCAGCAGCAGGAGCTGTGCATCGTACTTTTGGAGTTTTTGATGTAATTCTTTACCTAGCTGCATTTATAAATCTTTATGTGCACTCTGATTGTACCTATATTTCTTCATCCAGATAAAATGGCATGGTTTGCTTCCTGATGTCTGCAGTTAAAAGGTCTAAATAGAGTTTGCATCTAAAAAGTTAGTATGGCTAATTAGTAGGGATATTCAGTATTTTTATGATTGTTTTCCTGTACTAGAATTTCTGTCCTAAATCTGTTTAAACCTTTGTGGACAGATTATTTAATTTCTTCTGGAAGTCTATCCCTATTGCAATCCATACTTACTATCTTACTAAATATGGTGTGCC
Organism: Rissa tridactyla; assembly: GCF_028500815.1. NCBI lineage: Eukaryota > Metazoa > Chordata > Aves > Charadriiformes > Laridae > Rissa > Rissa tridactyla. The sequence continues at coordinate 189,107,547 of NC_071466.1, read as the reverse complement.
TCTTGCTTTTAAGGTATTATCTCTTTCTTTCAGAAAAATGCACCCTGATGCCTGCGACTTTTTGCAGCCTAATTATCTCTTGTGTAGGCAATGATTGGTATGTCTTAATTAGGTTTGTTTCATTTACTGCTATTGACAGCTGGAGCCTTGGTTTACAAGAGGGTATCACCATTATTTGAGCTGGAAAAGACATTCAGTGAATGAATAAACTGAGCAACGTTTCTCATCACTGGAGCAACAGACAGCTAAGAACCAAGTCAGAGTGGGCAGAAAGGAAAAGAAACACGTCAGGTTTTGGCAATCTTTCTTTTCCACTTCAGCAGTTAGAGAGACAGTGATAAAAACTAAAAATGCAGCAGCTACGCTGCAATGTGCCCTGCTGGCAATAAGGCAAACAGTTCACTTCACAAGGACCAATTTAGAGGTGGCAAGCATTTTGAAAACACAGCTGTTCATACAAAGCTACCTTTCAAACACATCAACTGAAAGAGCCACTTCTCAATTCTTGTCATTATAACCACTTTGAGCAGTTCTGGGGACAGAAATCTGGAAATGTCACTAACCAAAAATCGGGCACGGGACATTTCATACCTCACCTGATTGTACTTGCAGCACTTAGGGGTTTTGGGGTTTTTTTTGAAGTGTTAGTTATGGAAATATGCAGACTTAAGTTTGAACTTTTAGTGTTTCTGACAATTTTATAAGGAAATTCTTCCATGTGTGTTGTGTCATAAAAATAAAAAAAAAATTGTTTCATTGGGGAATTTTTTATTACAGCACGATTGATAAAAAGATGCAGCAACTTATTTATTTGACTTATTTCAAGAACTGGCACAGGAATCTTTGGGTTTTTTTCTCTATAAAAATGTAACTAGGATGTTTTTCTTGAAATATGTATGGGAAGTTTGTGACTGAGGCAGGAGTATAAATTTAGGTTAAAGCAGAAAAAGATAATTTAATAGATTTGCATAACAGAATCAGTCTTGAAATAAAATTTTTCTAGAAGTGAGGTCTACTAGTTGGTCCAATACAGTTGCTGGAAATTATATAGGCTTTGTTAAAATGGAAAGAATTTCTGCTAGCATATGTAGTCTTGCTTTCATTCTACTCTGGGGCAAAGAGTTTTATACAAAATCCTGTTTCTCTTTATGAATACAAATTAACAGTTCACTATAATGTGCTCTTACTGTTTTATAATCTTACATATAGCTACCGTATAAAGCTACTCAAATTAAAACATGAATGAGGATTTTTGGAAATTAGTGTGTTTCTGACAATCTCATTCCTGAAGCGTTCAACTTGGGTAGCTGATGATATCAGGTGACCACTGGATTTTAAGAGTCTTGGGTTGAAAACCTCAAAAGTGAATATCTGAAATATCTGGACGTGTTTGAAAACTTTGACTAGGGCTTCCTGTTGGGACCTTCAATAATTTTGGAAATCTACTTTACTTTTTTCCTAATGATTGATTTTTAGAACTTCAGGCTGGCCCTGAATAGCAGTAAGTGCAAGACGTAGAGGAAATGACAAACACAAGAATCAATTTACAGTGTCGGAATAATTATTTCAGCTTATGTGTTTATATTTGTTTTGTGAACTTGTTACACCTCCTTTTCATTTTTTTCCTTACTTGGAATAAATTTTCCTGAGGGAAAGCCACAAGCTTAAAATGTTTAATATGGCTGTAAAACAGGACAAATCCTCACTCCTTAGACCATTACAAGATAAGAATGACACAATTTTGTACTTTTATACTTTATATCCATGGACATCAGATGCTATGAGGTTACTTTAATTTACAAATAAAGATAGATACAAAAAACCATTATGATCAGCTAGATTTACATGAGATTTACCCTTTCTCTTTCACTAATTGAGTTCAGACAGGGCAAGAAAAAGAAAGAAGTTACTGTGACAATCTCTAAATATCCTCAGGTTTGTTCTTTTCCTCTCATTGTAGTCTAGTAGTTTACTATCAAGATCCTGGAATACTTTTCCAGACTTTGATTTTAGATTTTCTGTCTGTAGATCTCTTTCTCATGTGCTTTTAACTTTTCATCGCACAGTCCCTAGCCACTGAATACATCTGACCTTTTCACAAATGTCATAGCAAAAGAAGACAAAAAGGTTGTTTGATGGTATTTGGTAAAGGAATTAAACATTTCAGTAATTGCAGTTACCTTATTGTTTTACTTCTTCTCCCAATGTGAAGTGCATAAAATAGTTTTTAGGTATTATTTTTGAGTGAGCAGAGATGTTGGAAAATTGTATTTAAATGACAGCAGGATGAATTTCAATGGAAATTATGTATTTCTTTGCCATTTGTGTTCTAATCTGTCATTTGTGTTCTAATTTCTAATACGGCATTCCAAATCCTCTTGCAATATTTTTAATACGTGGCAGTTAGACTACATCTAATAGTCTAATATACTTGGATTAATTGCAAAAGAAACTTTGAAAAGAATCTGAACAGATTTCTTGTTTTATTTTGTCTTCTTAAATTACATACTGAATGTATAATTCTGATGTTTTTATCTAGAAGTTTAACTGATTGTGAGTATTACTTGTTTTGATTTTTTCTTAAATAATAACTACACGTATTTTTTCCTAGTTTTCAGAGAAAACAGCAAGGATTAAATGTTAAAAATAAAGTTTCAAAGTACTTAGACCTTTGGTATCTGTATTATCGTTCTTAACTTTAGAAAGGTTTCACTGTGTAAGTGACTTACCGTTGCCATTATCAAGCAATTATGTTAAAAAAAATATTGCTGTAACTTGGGAAAGTAATGTGTTAGTTTAATTTAGATTTATTCGTACATGTTCAACTTCTTTTTGACAGTTGTCATGTTAGTAGTGGAGAAGCACATATTGGCAGTTACCTAGGCACATACTTGGCAAGAGAGCAGTCACGTTCTGGATGTGGGTGAATGTACCCAGTTACCAGATGCTTCAAGCAGATGGCCAGAACTGAAGACGAGTGAGACCAGTTTTGGCTTCATTTTCTAGAAAGCTACCATACTGATTCTGGGGGTCTACAGTACGTTTGACTAGTAAAGAGGCCTAGCCAAAATCCAGCAGAGCTATGGGCAAAATCTGCATTTTGTGATATTTTTTTTTCTTTGTGGCTTTTGAAATGGAAATATTAAACCTGCCTAAAACATAGAAATAAGCATGTTCAGGTAGTTGTAATAAAGACAGAGAAATATAGTGGCTGTACTTAGCACATAATATTTTCCTTGGAAATGTATTAATTTATCTTTTTTTATTTATCACAGGAAAAAGGTCACTGAAATAATACCACAATAAACATGATAATTTTAGGAGATACAATTTCTATTCTGTAATTTTTCAATAACAAAGATCTAGGCTTGAAAAACCTAAGTTTGTTTAAATCATCAGTCTTTACTGGCTGACTCCTAATGTTTAGTGAATTCACCTTTTAGTTTTTGGTATATTTGTGATTTGTTTTGGCAAGTGGTCATGTCAAGGTAAATGCCCTTATAATAATTTAAAAAATTATCATTTCCAGTGTGCACTGTATTGATTATCAACTATAATAACCTAAAGATACAAAAGGGCTTAATGAATGCAGTTATATCAAGAACATCCTGCTACAATCCCAGCCAGTACTCCCCATTCAGTGGCAGCCATGACAACTTGATGTACACTTATAAATTATTACATGGAATGTGGTTTGAGATCCATGAAGGGAAAAAAATGCCTTGCTAAAAACCAGAAATAATTTATTTTTTGAGATGCCAGTAGTGGATAATATTTCTGTATCATGAATTTTCCTACCAAGTTAGGCTGAATTGCTTTAACTTTATAAATGTGAATATATTAGGTGATTACTTTCATTCTGAGCCACCTGGGGAATCAGGTTCACAATATGTTGTTCAACAGAAATGGATATTTTTTTTTAAATCTTGCTTGAAGCAGTGTAGAGAAATGGATTGATGAAAAAACGATTTCAGGATGCAAAAACTGACAATGAGTAAAGCAGAATATTATTGTAAAGATAAGGAAATAAAAGTTCTGTTTTCTGCTGTGTCTTATATCAGTTAGAGTGATTTATGCGTAGTCATAAATTACCAGCTCATAGAGATACTGTCATTTCTGATTGCAGAGGTATTTTGATTTGTATTTAGTTTTAATTACAGTTTTTGCTCAGCTGAGCATCTCGTTAATAACATTACATGTTAAGTTTTTTTTATATGATTGCAAAACTAATGTTATTTTCAGACCTGAAATTATTGCTTTTTGTGTTTTTATGACCCATTCATCAGCTGTAACCCACACTATAGGATTATCGTGGTTCATTTCTTATTTCCTCAGAAGTGAATTCTTTAAAAAGCTGATCTTATTTTCTCTTTATGGCTTGCTTTTTAAAATAAGACCAGAAGAAAGAGGATAAATACAAGATAAATAAATAGCAATACTTACATCTAAGAACAGTATCCCTTCCACTGTGTGTGGCACTACAGCTAAATAATCACATAGTTCCTGGAACAGTAACTGAATCCTCTTTCAAGTGTTTTTCCTTTCCTTTCAAAATTGTAAATTTAATTAAACCATTCTATCTCTCCAGCATGTATAGATTCATAGCCACCTTCCCCACTCCATTTTTTCCCAATGTACAATCATTCTAGTGTTTCCTATTATTTTAAAAGAATTTTTTTGTATTTTGTCTAAAGTGAAAAATTCACTCAATCCCTTAATGTTAGATGATTAGCATGACATTAGCATGTCATAGAACAGGATTGTTTTGATAATGAAACTTACATGATATAGCTGCATCTTGATTTTGTATTTCTTTCATAGCTCTCCAGCATCTATCATGCTTTTACATCACCTTTCTGCATTTTGGGTGCCAAATCTGACAGCAGTGCTAAAATTAACATTCTGGTCTCCCAGAGAATTTTGACCAGTATTTACCGTTCAAGTATTCAAGTCAATCAACCAGATTGTGATCACTGTACTCAAAGCTTGCACTAGATTTTCCTTGACAAGCATAATTTCTCTTGCATTTTGTTGTGAATACTACTTATGATTCAAAGACTAGGCATAGATATCTGCTGTAGGTGCATATGTAAAGACATGTAGGAACACTACCTCCCATATTATGATAAGAATGTGAGAGATGCACAGATGTGTTTGTGCAGTGAAATGCATCTTGCTATGGGAAAATGGTTCTTCCAACTGAACAAAAGATAAGTTTGAATTAAGATGCTGAAAAAATCCTATAGAGGTGATTATGGAATGATAGAACAGTTTTGTTCATCACTGGTGTTGAAGTGGGATAGATGAACCGTTTCAAATTGTCCTTCCAGTTTGTCCTTCCAAAGATGGATTAGGCATAATTTTGTAATAATGATAATGTTAAGTCGAAGCAACCTGCTTTTTTATTGTAAGACATTTATTTTTAAGTCTGACTTCCACCTTTCTGCTTTCAGACAATGGCATGGTACTCTTTTCCAGCAGTAAAACAACTCGAATAAGTAAAGAAAGATATTTCAATAGTGTGACATTTCAATAGTGTGAAATGACAAATTATGCTTTCAAGGTCTAGTAGTAATTTCTTCTTCAAATTTGGAAGACATCAGAGGAATATCAGAAGTAAGGAGAAAGGCATGGTATGCGTGCTCTACTCATAGAAGGACCGCTGGCACTAGAATGCCAAAACTCTTTAGTTTCATTTATCAACTATAGGTAAGGACTCTCATGGAATACTGTATATGGTTGTGGTCACTCAGGTTCAGTAAAATAAATTGGAATAAGGGCAGAAGAAATTACGATGAGGAAAATTATAATAAATCTTTGTGAAAAGAAAGTGGGAAAAAGAATACTACTTCCTCTGTAAAACAATTTTAGATTTGTTGACAACAGAAGAGAAATAGCTGAGTTGTTTTTACAAATATTAAGTACAGTGATATATCATTTATAGATAGATGAGGAATAGTTATATATATTGAAAAACCTGGAGCTATTTTACCTCCATGTATGTGCATGATAATTGTAAGAAAATATGTCAACTAAGAAGGGCCATATGAAGATTTAATTGGAAAAATGTTCTTCCAGTCGTAAAAATATTCTCAGAAATTGTTCCCTCATACTGCTGCTTGTCTTCAATGAATTAATAAACTGTTCTCCCCAGTTAACTAGGAGTATGTATGGAAACTACCTAGAATTAATGGAAAATACATACTCGCATTTATGGAAAATAACTAGGAGTATGTCTGGACAAAATGTAATGGGCAAACATAATGGAAGAACACTTTGTGTCCTATGTAAATGCTCATGAAGCATTTGAAGAAAATAAGGAGATTTCTGGATACATATCATAAGGTCTAGAGTACATCCCATGAAATAATAGAAGAAACTAGAATCAGAAGGGTAGAATGATGTCTTTTTTTTTTTTTTTTTTTTTCTGAGGGATATGTATATTTCAGTAACCTCCTCAGAAACTGCCCTTGGGGTTTTAGAATTTTCCAGTGTTCTCCGGAAGGAAAAAAAGCAGTTGGAATACCAAAGTTGCCTGAGCTTCTTTGAAGTCATCCATGTAATTTGTAATATTTGAAGCTATACATGTTGCTGTAGTTCAGAGAAGAAAAGTGCATATATACCCTGGGAGAGTTTAAAGCAGAGGACACATATCAACTCTGTGACATATGGAAGAGTTGTTTTACTTCTTAACTGGTCCTTCCTCAGCTGGTGTGTTAAAACCAAGCAGACAGTGTCTCAAGAGCATTTGATCCACCATCTCAAAAAGGAGATTCAGGTGACAAGGTGATTCTCTAAAAATGTAAGTAGGCCTACTTTCTTGCAGTAGTGTTTAATAGGTAGTGCAGATACTTTTGAAGATCAATAGCCAATTCACTTGATAGAGTTAGCTGATGTAATACACAAACCAACACCAAGAAATGTGCACTGGGGATTAATTTATTTCACCACAATTTAAACAGGTAAATGCGGATAACTTGGTTTTGGTGTGTGGCTTTTTCTGCTAGTTGTTATAAATGGGAAAGGAATATGTAGTTTAAGTTCTCTTGTAGTATAATTATCCGTCCTTCAGGCAATAGTTGTCACCTTGTTCAATATTATAATGATGGAAGTTATAAACCACCTGTCTGTCTCCTTGCAAATGACTTTGTGTCCTCTGTTAATGAGCGTGGAAATGTCACCTTAAATTGCTTTAACATTCTTAATACAAAGAAAACAAAGCATGGAAAGCATTTGAAGTTCAAAATCCATACCAGTTGTTAAGCTTCTGTTAGTATGCTTTAAACTGTCCTTATCATGCTATTCTATGTGTAAAATGCAAATTTTGAAAGTAAATCCAGATTTAACATTTATCATGTGGAACAGGGAGTGCAGAACGTGAGCATTCTAACTGTTATATTTTCAAACCCTGACCAGGTTCAGTTTCCAATACTGGTTGTGGAGAACGATCGTGATGTATTCCTGAAATTCTGATTCTGAAGTGCCATCCAGTAGCTTTCAGTTGGTTAATGGTTGAGATTATTCTGGAATTACGTGAATATGCAAAGCAACACATCCAAATGGCTGAGAACTTGAAAAGTCCTGAAAACATTTCCCTGAAAGTGATAGAATGCTCCTTTTTGTCTCCTGTCGTTCATGAGTGATAATGTGAGACACATGCAGGGAAGATGAAGTAGCATTTGAAATCTATAGAAGTAATGAGTAGAAACCTACAGCAGTTATGAGGTGAAATAGCTTTGTTTGACAGTCCTTCAGGAGCAGGCTTTTAGGATTGATCAAGACTTCCATTACAAGCAGCAAGGAAAATACCCTAAAGGCCATAAAAATGTTTGGCTTGAAAATTGGGTTTCGGTTTCATTATATTTCCCATTTTGCTGCTAAACATTAGAATTGAATGATAATTGATAAGTTACAAATAAACTTGCCGTTTAGTTGCTTTTTTTTTTCTACAAATAATTATTCTTCAAGGGTCAACTTTTAAAACATTCAAAACATTTTAAGTTAGTTAATAAAAGCCTATCTTGCAACAAAATACTGAAGAATTATTGAGATGAGTTCTCTTTACAGTCAGGAGGTCTAAATCCCTTTTAATGTCCTTGTCGTTTATAGAGTCATATGGACACAGAAAACCGATATTCACTAGTCCAATGTTTTATGGAGAATCTACTCCAGGCGGAGACATAGATATTTAGTTACAAAAAACTAGCATTATCTTGAAAGAAATAAAAATGGTTGACTGCAGTTACATATTGATGAAGATAAGGCAAGGCTTGGTATTCCTTTAAAAATTGTCATGTAGTGATCTGCACCAGTCCAGAAAGGTTTCGCAACAGGTTGAGAAGGTTGTTTTCTTAGTAGCTTGGTCTATTACCAAACCCTTTGTCATCAAGGGAATTCCTGCTTTGAAACGGACTGTTGTTTTGTTGAGAGTTAACAGATCGTTTGAATGTGCCTCCAGCAGGATTGTGCATCCTTTTCCTTATCGTGGCTATCCAGGATGACGATCTAATAAGTAAGGCAGTATCAAGGATGTTTTGAGTGCAGGCAATGCTCACTTAATGTTTGCAGATCAAAAAGTTTACTATTAACTATGCTCAGCTGATAAGCACTCATAGTTGTTTTTTCTTAGGCTGAATAATCTCATTTTAATACTGTGTACCTCCCAATCTGATAACCTAGGAAATGTTACGGTGAAGGAGTCTCGATGAGTTTCATTTATTCCTCTTTTCTGTCTTCCAAGCTATTTTCGAGGTTTAAATTCTTTCAGGAATTGCTATACGACCTCCCCTTTGTGACTGTGTCAGAGAAGTAAGAATTCTGTTCTGCTGAAGCAGAAAGGCTCCTGCGGATGCCCCCAGATACTTCTTCCCTATATATGAACCCAATTTCTAGGACTGTTAAGGCAACATTTCTCTCTCTGAACTTGTTACAGAACATCAGCCTTACAACCCACTAACTATTTTTGGTGAATAAGAAGGTTTGTTTTGATTTATTTTGCTTTATTGTATAGATAAAATAGTAGACTATATAAAAATGTGATCCTTTAAACCTAATGGAAAGATAAATCTGCACATTCTAGTGAAAAAAATCTTTCTGCTTCATCTGCTTAATTGTGCAATAGTAGATTTTTCAAGCTGTTATTAGGGTTTGAAATGATTAGCCTTCATTAGTTTGGTAATTAGTTTAGGCAGATTGTTTTGGAACAGGCTCATTCCTATCTTACTGCTACTGAGTCTATCGTATTTTTGCTACAAAAGTCACTCTGAAATAATTTTTCACCATGGTTTTAATTGCTTTCTCTTTTAAAAATAACAATAGCTAAGAACCGTGAAACAAAATTTGTTTCACTAGAAAAAATCCTTAATTCCAGAGGCTACACATACTGGTTTGATATTTTGTTATTTAGAAGTGTTAGGCTTGGCTTCCATTCTGCATTTTATAGAAAGAAAGTTCCAGGGCCAGATAGAGTTTTCCAAATAGGTATTAGAAAAATGCAGGTGATTATTTGGCTCTATCAGGCAACGTACTTTTAAAGCAACAGTTGTTTTAATACAATCTTTATTAAATATCCTTTTTATGTTCAAAATTATCATCAGATTTCAATGACTTCTGTCTGATGTGACAATGTTAGTGGGGGCGCTGACACTTGCTGCAGTATCACATCTATTTCTTTGTAAAATAGATGTTTTCAGTAGAGTTAAAAATAAAGTTGCAGAGATTGGCCATAGGAAAGGAGGATACAGATAGTGTTCTGTTCTGCAGACTGGGTGCGTGTTAGAACCCAGCTGAGGTTAATTGTGATCCCATTAAATTTTGTGACTGGAAAATATTCAGAATACTTATTGGGTGCAAATCAACTTAAAGTAGCTCCATCCATATCCCCTATCCATATCCCCGCAATATAGCATTCATAGTCTTCCTGTCGGTCAACTTCACAGTTTAAAAGAAAAGTATTTGGTAAGAAAAGTTATCAAACTATTCAGGATGACTAAGGTTTTTTGTGGGTTTTTTTGTTTGGTTGGTTTTTTTGTGGGTTTTTTTGTTATTATTTGGTCATCTCATTTGCATCTTAGCTTTGTAAAATAGCTGTGGAATTATAAGGATTTTGTTAACTTCCTCCTTGATGGCTAGAATTCTGAGCACAATTTCAAGTGATAACGTTATAATAAATTAAACTGTTGATTTGTTCTGAAAGCTATAGGTACAGACAGTTATAACAGGTTTTGTCTGCTAGAGGCAGACAGGAGAGAGTAAGATGAGGGGAAAGAGAATGTAAATTTTCTTTTTTTCTTTTCCTATTTTGTCATTCTCTTGCTCACCATCTTTGGAAATTAACTGAGTTGGAAATAAAACTGAATTGATGTTAACTTAATTCTACTTCCACTCTACTTGGTGAATTCCAGCACTTCTCAGAAAAAAGAAAAAAAAAAGCAAAAAGACATTTCATTCCTTGGACGTTTGAGGGCTGTTCTATTGCTCAGGCTAAGGCTGTCTGTCTAATGGCTGTTTGGGGATCCATGTGGTAAGAATTAGACTTCTCAGTGCTTTCTAGGCCCAAAAGAGACAAGTGAAACCAGAATTTACCATGCCGTCAGCCTGCTACAAGAGCTCAGCTTTTATCACGCATAATGTGAAAGATCTCAAATTCTAGCCTAAGCTCCATGTCTCTTTGGGTTATCAGTGTTTCCTACTTTTTGCAGCGTGCTGTCATATGTATTAGATTTCACTTACCAGTTCCAGATTACAGAATTTAACTGCATGTTCTTTTTAATACTTTTTTTTTTCATTTAAGCAATATGAATAAATACAATAATTCATATTTGTTGTTTGATATTCTGAGTTTACTGTTTACGCTGTGTAATACTTTCTGTTAGAGCTACTTTCTAAGTGAATGACTCATTTTTCATAAACTATTGCTCATGAACTTTGTTGAATCCAAACCAGAATTTGCTCTGTGGCTGAACAATAGACCCAAAATTCATTTTGCACAGCTTTTTGTGTGAACACAGATTTATTCATACAAATAAATTTGAAAAGCAAAAAAAGGATGCAAATACTGTCCTGAAATATCATTCAGAATGTCTCAGTAACCTTTGCAAATAGCTTTTGCCTTTTTCCCCAGGTTTATCTTCCTATGTTATAGATATAAGTTCTAAAAATACTAGAAATACTTCTAGAAATACTTGTAAACTATTTCCTGAATTCTTATATGCAAGGAACTTGAACAGAATGGTCCAGTTCACAGTGTTTTTTTTCTGCTGGGAGATTCTTTTTATGCCACTTAGAGAAGTCTATTAATTCCTAAAGGCTCAATTGTGTCTGGTTAGGCATAGATTATAGAATAGTGTGGTGATGAGCTTCATTTTCTAAGATAACCACATGGACCTAGAGCGCCTCTGGAGCTTAGACTTGTACAGAGTCACAAAAAACTTATCTTTCTAAGATAACCACATTGACCTAGAAGCCTCTGGCTGTGGAAATGGTGGATTTGAGGACAAGAACTTGAATATGGGGTTCTCAAATTTCATTTATGATAAGAAAAGCAAAAATCATCACAAGCCACTCTTTTCCAGATAAGCAATAAGATTTCTGACTGCTCCTTCTTCTCTGCCTAATGACAGAGATGTAGTCACAGTCAGGTTAAGTTTGCATCTGTTTGCTTCTATTGTTAAAAATAAAAATGAAATTTTATTAAACCAAAACATGTCATAATAAAGAAGCTACAGTTTGAGACACCAGATCATGAAGTTTCATTGATAAGAATAGGAGAGTACTGCACAGATAAATCATCTGTAAGGTTCATTATACACACCAAATTATTGCTCACTCACTTTGAAACAACATGTCTATGGCCTTGACATTTAATCAGAGCAAGAGTGGCATTTATTCAGTCTCATCTTCAGTAAGTCACCAATTAAAATTAGTTTTCTTAAGGCCAGTAAAATGCAAAATGCTTGTTATTTTTATACAGATTTTTATTTTATTACTTTATGTGCTTTTGCTTTCCCTTGAAGATCTGTTTGACGACTTTATAGAGTGGCTTTTTAAAAAATTTCTTTCTCTCTCTGTTTCTCTATCATCTCATGTATTTCATATATTTATTTTATCTGTGTCTCTATCTATACCAATACAAGGCAAATCACAAACAGGATTTTGTTTAAAAATAAAGAGAACAATTTCTGGACATAAATATTTATGCCATTAAAACCAGTATTGGCTTCTATTGAAAGTGTACTTAGAGCAGGTATTAAGTTTATATAAAAATTAAAAGAAAGTAACATATACAGAGCTAGCACTGACTTGAATGCTTACATACAGATAGATTATACAACATGTAACCTCTGTGCTGTCATGAGTGGCTTTGTATATCTGTACTGAGTGAACCTAAATGTAATAAAAGAATTATAAATTCTCATTAATTGATGAAGGATTTGATGCACTCAAATAACTACTGTGAATACTCCTTGGTAGAAATTAGAGATTATCTAGTATTTTGACTCTAGTTTTACTTGTTCAGTAGAGATGTAGATTACGGTTTATTGGTATTTACATCCTCGGTAATTGTTTTGCATCTCACTATGAAAAACTAGGCTGAATACATGCATAACATATCAGAAATGCCATTAAGCAAATGATTCTGAATTAATGTTTTGCCTCTCTATGCTATGCAAAACAAATTTTCCCCAATTAATTTACAATTGATTACTCTATATTGTGCCCCAAGGGAATGCAAAAAAAAGTCTGTTTATATGTTCCCCACTATTCTGTTTCTGTAGTTTGATTAAACTAAGCATCAAAAGAATAATTTATTTTATGTATTACTAAAGGTAAATTCTGTTGAATTGTAAAAATCTAATCACTTCTTTGTGTGTGCGTGTATCCTGGACTAGCATAACATTGCACTTGAATTTATTGTTTTTATTTTTATATATCTGTAATAATTTGTTGAAGTATATGTGCTTCCAAAGGGACTGCCCAACATGTGTAGGTATATGTGGTATATATGAAATTAATGTGTTAGTCTTAATCCTATTCACAGTCATCCCTTAGGCCTTCATTTATGTCTGAGGCACTTTTAGCTTGAATTCTTCCCAAAGCCTAAATACAGAATTAGCCTCTATTCCCTCACCCTCTCAATCCAAGAGCTTCCTGTGCTACTAGACCTCTCAAAACTTATGACCTGTTCAGGACTTCTACAAATGCTGCTGTTTTTCTCATCAATCTAAGACTGTAATTTGCAGTTTTAGTCAAATGCCATTATTCCTAAATTTTACAAACTCTCCATCTCTGATAACTGCAGCAAAAATTATATGGGCTTCTGTTTTCTTCTGTTTAGCTGCTCCTTCACTTTTGTAATTTTTCCTAAGGTACATGATGACGTAGAAGAAATCAGCAGAGACAAGTGAAATAGGCAGAGCAGCATTTACTGGTTAGAGCTTGTGAAAATAGCTACTGGGAAGAATATTCAAACATACAAATGCTATTTAAATCCAAAGACTTTTAAATTTTGATTATTCTGTTTCAAGTACAAATTTAGAAATATTTTTATGATCTGAATGGGCACAATCATGTATTTGGAATGAGGAGCCAGGATTTAACCAAGTCTTTTCCTCTATTCTATCCAAAAACATTTTCATGCAAAACCCATAAAATATTGCACTGGGAGATGGGGGGAAAAAGCTTAAGATTCCTGTATGAGTCCTCGTTGATTCCAGTGCTGACTGGTTGGAAAAAAAAGTCTGTCTGTAGGACCTGAGCTGCAGATCTCAGGTGCACAGAGGCCTCTTTCCAGCCTTCAGAATGCGGAAGAATGACAGAGTCTTCCTTAAGGTGCGTTCATTAATGGCTAACTTCAGATGGCTCCCTTTTTAGCACGCTGATTGTTTTGTACTACTATTGCAAGAATTCTCCTCAGAAATTATATAGGTCCTGGGCATGTAACAAAGAGTTCGCTTCATTTGGGGAGGGAGGGCAGATAATGAATGATTAACTGTGAAATGCTTTAATTCTTACTTTGAACAAAACCTTAGCCTTTGGCGGATGATAGGAATTGGAGATCTACATTATGATTATGCTTTGGAAGGTGATATCTCCTACATCATTAAAGAAGTTTTGAAAGTTTTACTTGTTTGTTATAGAAGTCTACTAGAACCGTAATGAAAGAAAAATGCAGAAAGCAACTGTCAGGTTGGACAGAGTATACATTTTTCTCCATACAGCTCTTAATCTTTGTTTTTAATTTACACATAAAGCAATATAGAAAATAAGATTGCAAAAAGATACATGCAGAATATATACAACTACTCTTTCTTTAATATGCCTTCTTAAAACTTTGAGAAAATACGTGTACATGTTGTGACACTTAGTTCCCAATTCTCTATAGTGCTGAGAGATCCTGATAAAAGTGCACAGTATTATTCTGTTATAGGCTGCTCTGTATCTCAGAAATAAACTGAGGAACATGTGGCAGTTGCTAGGGTAACCATTTTTTGCATTTTGCAGGAAAAGTCCAAGAATAAAACACATGTAAATTTGCAGTGTGGAAAGCAGTATCATATACAGTCTCATATTCTCAATTTGGTTTTTATGGTTTTCCTCTATAGTATTTACATAACAATGAATTAGATCAGCTTCAGCTTTTACCTTGAGTCTCTCCATACACTTGTATTTTGCATGGCTCAGGAAGTCATTTAAGCATTCAGCTACCAGCTTAAACTGGTTTTTGCTCTGTCAAAGTTTCTGTATTTACTGTCAATAAGATGTAGCTGTGGTTGCTGTAAGTGCTGATCATGTTCACTGGGTGTGATTATCAGGTCATGTAAGCAGAAATTTTAAGAGTTGTCTTGTGCACTTAGATATGACTTCCTCTAATTGGTCATATTCTGTTAAGCATCTATCTTGAATATGAGTGTCTGCAGGCATTTAGGAAAACTGGATTTGGTTGTTCACATGAGTCCAATTTAGGGCCTGAACAGGAATTTGTGTTCAGGCAAACTTTTTTGTGCTTGTTTTGGAAAATGTTTGCTAATGAATTCTGCAAATTGTTGCATAGAGCGAAACTATCCTTGTTATAAGAAGAAATAATTTTATAGGATATCATTAGCATTTTGATTTTAATTAGATTCAAATACTTAACCCCAGTGAATGGCAACAAGCAGACTTTGTCAGGCAAGTGTAAAGATGATAGCTAAGCAATAGTCTATGATTCTATGATACTATGTTGGTATTATTTTGGTGAAATGCTTAGTACTTCTAAAACTTCTTTGTACTTCATACTGTAGAGTATGCTTGTGTTGGAATATTGATTTAGAGAGTTGATATAGTTCCAGTGATTAATATTGGCAATATAATTTATGTTTTTCAGAAACATTTTGCTTAAAAAACATTATCAAATTATAGCTTTTACTCACGCTAAAGAACAGAATTGCAAACTGTCTGCACAAGATAGTTTCTAATACGAGAAAAATACTGTAAAGGCTTTCCAACCCTCCCTCTAATCTCATGACAATGATTTTATGCACGTTCAGAACTCAGAACTGAAACATCTGTCTTATGTTATCCACCAATAACATTAGAGCAAACGCTGGAATTTAGTGCTGCAGCTTATTTCTGCCCTAATTTACACTCCACAGCTTCAATGAAGTTACATATAATATTATAGCATGGTTCTAGTTTGTCATCATTTGCACACTGCTGTCTTTTTTCAAAGATTAGGACTAAAAATGGTGTTCATTTAATCATCTATATAAGGGTACTCTAAATTTTAGGCAATTCTAATTGACCGGTTCATGTTTCTTAAATTACTCTAGTAGAAGTAATTACCGGATGAATCTTGATATTGGAGATAACTATGAGAAACTCAGCACAAATAATAGCTCCAAACTGGCAAGATTTCTCAGCAGAATCACTCCTCATGAAACTCGTTGCAGGTTTATATCATGTAAAGAGTGAAACAGTTTAAGAATAATCACTACATGAAGTGAAAGTCAAAGTGTAGAGCTCACTATGAAGCGGTCATTATGCTAATTCTAATTCACAATTGCCAATGCTCTATTTTCAAGACTGTATTTAAACTGTAGTATATTCAGCCCCAAATCTGTGGAATACACTGAACACCTGGCTGAGCAGAAATACACAGATTAAAAATTAAGATGGTAATGTTTGAGGGAATTGTTCTTCTCCCCTACTAGAAAATAGGGGGTTTTTTTCTGTTATTTGAATAAATATAGTGTGTTATTTTAAAATTTTAAACAAGATAGGAGGGCATTTAAACAATTTTTAGTATCCTGCTGGGATGTGGTCAAATTACTTTCTCTTGGTAGGTAACAACAAAGCAAATATTGCCTCCTGACTCCATGGAGTTTTGTTTCCTTTATAGCTGTTAGCAGTCTATGAGACTGCCTGCCTTCTCCAAATTTTCAACCCCATACCACTGGCTCAGAGACCAAACTCAAAACGTGTAGCAAGACAGATTGGACAGTGCCTTTCACCTCCGGTAGCATCTTAATTGCTCTCATCCAATGCAGCCACACTAAGACATCTAAGCAGGTTCTGATGAGGACAATGGTGCTGTAGATCGTTACCTAAGACAATGCTGGCAAAGGAGCAAGCCCCTGTACTGAAAGGATCATATCATCATGGGAGGGTCAAGTTGGAAGGGACCTCAGTAAGTCTCTAGTCTAACCTCCTGCTCAAAGCAGAGTCAGCTGTTTCGTCAGACCAGTTTAGGGAAGGTAAAATTGAACTTTGGAGTTTCTTACTAGTTGCTATGCGGTATTTATTAATCTTTTTCTTTGACCTTCCCATTTCACATAGATCATGGTTGATTTTGGTCCATGTGGATTCAATACTGTACCTTGACATACCAAGCAAAATTTATTTTTAAGCAATGATAATGAAAATTTATCTTTTATGGGATTGAACATTGAATATTGATTACTTCTTATCACTTCTATTAAAATATCTACATTTCGATTAATTATGGAGTAGATGACTTCCACAAAATTTACTCAGACTTTTTGAAAGTTTGGCTAAGCTCTACATGAGAGATTAAATAGCAGTATAGCGGATTTATACCACAACTTTTATATGCTTACCATTGAGTAGCTGTAGATAGATAGTCTACAGTCCCAACATAACTTCTTATCGTTTCTGTGCCATATTTGTGTCAGGCATGTATGGTGTGTGTTTATATAAAACTTTTATCAATTTGTCTTCATGTTTCTGTAGTGTTTTCTATGTCTCTGTGCTGCTGATAGGGCTGATATAATACCATACCAACAGAAGACATTGTTTGAAGAACTGATACATAAACCAAATTTAAAACAAAGTGAAGACTACAAAGACTTAATCTACATTCACTTGAGGTAAATGGAAAGTTTTTTTGTTGCTTTCTGTGAACTTTTGGTAAACCACAGAGACTGTCAGAGCAGTGATGAAGAATAACACTTGAAAATCAGGAAGTTTATGGGTTTTCCAACCCTTAAAAGACCAAAAGGTATTTCAGTTTGGAACAGAAGGCCAGGACCTGTGTTGGCATATCTCCAAGTGTGCCAACTCCAAGTACGTGGATCAATATACTTTGCCTCAACTGAGATGGTAGCCAAGGATGCTAAATGTACTTGAGAATTTGGACAATGTGTGGTTAATTTAAGATTTCAGCAATTAAATCTTTGAAATTGCATGTAATTTTACTTCTCTATTCTAGTTATAGTTTATTGTTAAGTGACACCTACTGAAGGCAATATTTATATGCCTAAAAAAGGCACCTAGATCTGGATTGCATTAAGAAGCCTCTGAATGCAGTGGGAGTGCCGGCAATCAACAACTTTAAAATGTAAACTTTATTAGAGGAAGTTCTTTTATGTACCTAAATATAAATTGAAAAACCTTTCTGTGACTTCCACTTTCAAAACCCTTAAGGCAAATACATAGTTACAAGAGAATGCATTCTATTCTATTTGAATCAATACTTTTCCAATTAAATCACACTTTTATTTTTAATTGGTAAACCATATAAATAATACAATCCTTTTTAGAGCACCTTCTAAATGTAACTGTGAACAGGATTAGTAATGGGTATGAAAGTTAGAAATTATTCCAAATCATAGAAGGAAATACAGGAATAAGTACTACAACTTCTGTCATTAAAATGAAGCAACAAAGACTTTAGCATTATGGTAATTAACACTGAAAATGTCCTTAATATCCTTTAATGTAGACATTAAAGTCTGCATATTTCTTTCAGATATCTTTAAAAAAAAAAATAGTAAAATTACTATATTCTCTCCATAACATCAGTGACATCTGGGCTAGTAGCTTGAAAGCATAGGTAAAAATACATAAATTAAATAATTCTGGGTTTTTGGTTGTGTTGTTTTGGGTTTTTTTTTTCCCCTCATTTCCTTTTTATTCCCCAGTGTGACAGTAATGAACATGAACAGAACAGCGTTACTGAGACATGCTAACTATAGGTGAATGGAGTAAGAGTAGCCAAATTCCAATGTTAGACATCATTTTGATAGGCTGCAGGGGATACATTTATGCAACAAACAAGTGAAGATCTGAGTTTCAGAAGACCACAGTATATTCTTTTCTTTTCCAAGAGATATAACTCATTAATGGACAAGAGAAAGGCACATGGGTCTAGAATAGAACTGGCAATAATAGGACACAAATCATAAACAGTTGCAAAAAATTCTATGTTGCAAGTTAACTGTTATGACTAAAGAGTAAAAGGCCAGTTTTATGGTAAGTCCCTCCTCCGAATGTTTGGGAGAATTGAGTTGAACTCTTGCTGCTTCTAATGACAGGAATAGGAATATACCTTTAATGTCCATGCTATTTGGACAAAACTTTTTAATTTCCTCATTCATTTGCCAAGTAGCCATAGAAATACAAAATAAATTTAGTTTGGGGTTTTGGTTTGTTGGGTTTTTTTACTAAGTAAATTAATTATGGCAACTCTTAAAAACAAAATATGCGTAATCTTATTCCTTTTACTCACATGTGATAAAATGACAATGTAAACACTGATGTCCTTCACGGAAAAATGTTTACTATAGAAAAGTGAAATGCAAATAGGAGGAAAAAGTTACAGAGAGAACCATGTGTTTCCATTTTTGAAACATCATTTTGATGTCTATGAGTTATATTTCAAGGTTAGGTGCGTATTAAATATTGAAGAGATTTACTTCTCCTCATCAAGACTCATCATTTCTGAATATTACTGTTTCCTCACACAGGCAAACCAGAATGCACAATACTTGCCAAATGTTTGGTATAATTCTGCTTAATTGAATTCCGTTTGACCAGAAGTTGAAAACTGGGTTTGTTTCCAGGGTCTCTCAAAGTGTAGTACCTAGTCAGCTTTTCTAGGCAATACGGACTGTGATTTCAAGTTTTTTTGTAACTGACTTGGTAGATTTCCTTTTATGGGAAATATTGTTTTTCACAAAGTTGTGGATCTTTGTCTAGATGTCTTAGATAAAGAGGCTGCACTATAACATTATTAATATGTATATACTATTATGTATAGTAATTAGGATTATTCTAAACAAGAAGAAAAGTTCTCAAGGAGCTATTTTTTTCTTTTACTTTGCGGCCTGAGTGGAAATGAAGCACCATGATGAATTTTGTATTTCTAGATAGAAAAATCATGAAAACACCAAAAAGCAAAGAGAAAAAGCATTTACGAATCCCTTCTGCATCTGTTGACATCAATGGGGCTTTTGCTATTTACCACAAATGGAAGTAAAATTACACTCAAAGATGGCAATTCTGAGGACCATCTGTGAAAGGTTTCTGGGTTGTTCCATCTAGTATGGAAATTTCAATGGTAATAGTTTCATTTGTTTGTTTTTAGCAGATAGTTCTCTTATAATTACTTTTACACAGAACTCTGTTAAAACAATGTTAATGGGATAGTGGAAACAGACACAATTAGCAAAAAATGAAGAAGGAATAAAAGATAACAATTTCAGTTGAGGCTCCCACAATGGTTTTGATCCAGCCTGGTTTTACTGAGGTGTTTGAACACATCAGAAATCACTAGCAATATACAGTAGCACCAGCTTTAGAGGTGCAAGAGAGGGCAATTTGCGCTTTAGTATCTGTGGCTAATGAGGCAAAATTATAGATACTGTGTGAGTTGGTGTTAATCAGATTTTCTTTGGTTTATATCTTAAAGTTGTAATGTGTGTTATAAATGAAAGTGTGTTGTTGCAGAATGAAAACTGGTATTTGGTTTTTATTGTGCTTTAAAGGCATGGAAGCATCTGTACCATTGTGAACACAAATGCATCGGCTCCCCTGACTGCTGCTGAACTAGAGCAGTGGTGAGGATATGGTCCAAGTGTACTAGGACTTGTTCTGAACCATGGGTTCTTGGTAGCAAGTTTAGGAATGAAAATGCGCTATTTTACAGGTAATACCACTGAAATGTAGAGCTAAGTTCATAATATTAAAATTGCTCTCTGCACTAATATCTAAGGGGATTGCTTCCTATCAGAGTGAGTACAGGGTTTGTGCGATGTGTGTCCAAACATGCAAATTGTTCTTGGGTCTGTGGAAGTGAAAAATGTAGGACTATTGCTGTGCAGTCCCATAGATTCACTGGCTGTTCTTTCTGCCCAGGAAGGATAGAGTTCAGGAGCTCAGCTGCTGCTCTTGGAGGGCAGAGTACTTTTCATTATGTGTTTTTGGAGTTTAGAGTCTAACCCTAAAGTAATATGCTGAATATTGCACAATAAAAAGGAAATGACCAAAAATGCGTTTGTCTGACACAATATTGATGACTGGATAATCTATATCAAAGCAACATTCAGAAGAATATGTTTCCTGAATTATACATGCTGGGTGAAATTGCTATTCAGACAAACATTTCTAGCTTTACAGATCATTATATTTGCAATTACCTCATTTTGTCTTCTCCCACTTCATAAGGATAATTCTACAAACTGGTATAATAGTCATTAATCATTCCATTTCTCTCAAGTGCTGTAGAGTTTTAGCCTTGTATTTGGGCTTACCAGCAAGTAACTGGCCAAACAAATTAAAATGAAGTAGGTAGTGAAATTACTGTATTGTGTGAGTGTCATGAAATAGCTGCGGTACAGTCTCAGCTGTCTTTTTTCAAAGTTAACATGGCACATCTTGTGTAAAAAGAAATATATATTCAAAAAGGTGTAATAAAATGAATATATATGGGATAAACTTGCAATGTTATGTTTAGAGGGTAACCTAAGTAGCTCTGTGTTATTATAAACTGGTATTAAATAGGAATTGTGCAGATAATGTCCCTCAAGCTACAGTGGTAATGAAGCGCCACTTGACTGTAATTTTATTTTTCATAGAGAAAGGCATTTTTTATTTGTTTAGAATTTGATAAGAGAAAATATTGTACTTCATAATTGTATTGTTTCTGAAACATACTTTCACGTGGGGTATGGATGAAAACTTTTTAAAGCACTGCCTGGTTGCCATATGGGACTCATGAAAAGGAGCAGTATTGTGTTGTGCAGTAGGTTTGGAGCTGTTGTACAGGGAAGAGTTTTTTTGGGAAGGCTTAGGCCCGATATGAGCCTTCGCTGGAGCGGGCTCTCCTGCCTTTCTGCTGCTTCTGTGGCCTGCAACATGGAGCAGCTGGTGGGGGGAACTCAGCAGGTAATCCTGCACTTTGGTAGAAACACTGTGAATTATCTCACTGTTAAGTGTCATTTGCAAAAATTGCTGATGCTTGACTCGACCTCTAGAGAAAGCTGCTTTCCAGAGGGGAGAGGAAGTTCAGGGACTTGAGAAAACTTGGCAACAGGAATGAGCTTGGGGTGAAGCAACTGATGTCTCCAGTCCTTCAATTTACATCTACCATGACACCTGCTGAAATCTTTGGGAAAAGTCTCTGTTTCCGCATAAAAATTATTCCTGTCAAGATGAACAATTTTATTAGGACTTTAGGTACAGAATAAATCACATAAATATGATATAAATAGTGACACGTATACATCTCCATTTTCAGCAGAGATGTGCCACTATTGTAAAGCAGAACGGGGAGACGTTTGTGTTTATCCTTATTCAGGGAACAAGTTAAACATTTACACTTATTTAAATGCCTCCCAAGTCAGGGATATATTTCTTATGCTGTCTCGAATAAGGATGGCGTTTTATTTTACCACCATGATGATAAATCCTAACCAACCCGATTTTCAGGTGTAGTTTCCTCCAGCCTCTCAAGACTACACTAGAAGAGCCCTAGTAATGTCTGACCATCACATTGCCTTTGTAAATACTATTAGGAGAATCATCTTCTCTCATCCAGGGTGGTGGATATTCTATAGTGATTGTAAAAATGTCTCAGTGCACAACTTTACTCTTCCTTGTGTGTTCTGTTACCTGATGTTTATTCTGGATTAGTATTCTGTAATTTATTCAACAGACAATTTCTGAAACCATCTGATCCCTAGACAGAGAATTGTATAAACAATCTTTTTTTATATTTTGCCTTTTTAAATTTTTTTTTTCTTTTCATACTGGTAGCTGGATATCCAGGGAATTTTTGGTACAGCAAAAGTTAAGATTTTTACCTTTCTCATACCAAATGTTTTAGAGACTTTAAAGTATTTCCTGGCAGAGTGGTTGTTATTTGCATGACAAGAACCCTCTAGTAAAAGACTCTTGGGGTAATACTCAGTAGATATTTTGAAAAAATATTCCCTGTAGCATTTTATTCAGCTTTGCAGTGTTTACCTCTAAATACAGATGCTTATGCAGGAAAGGGAATTGCTAAATGATTCCTTTTGTGTCAGTGTTGTCAAAAAGCTTTCCCAGTTTGACTGCGATTGTGGAAGTTGGGAGCAGAAAAGAGGCAAGCATTCTTTTCTGCTGTAATTCAGAGGTTAATAAAGTTAAGCTACCATTAAATTTGGGGCACATATTTTAATGAATTCCAGAAATGCAGCAGCTAAATAGAAATAATGGGAATACAGAGATCTTATTTCTTATTTCCTTTGAATTAGAGTGTTAGTTTGTGGCTAAACGAATAGGCAAGCTGAAAGAGAGTGAGTTTTATTGAGCTAAATTTTTTGTGAAGAATAAATATTTCTAAATGAAGGGTAATTATTTCAAGGATACGCTGCATAAATTTGTGGCTATGAAATAAAACTTTCCCTTCATTTTAATTTCTTTGCATTTGTTTTGGCTTTGCAGAAAACCAGTAAGCAGGTTTGGATATGCTAGGGGTGAGAGCATGTCTGTAGCTTGTTCTTCCAAGCAGTTTGTACTTTAGAGCTAAGAAATCATAAAATAGAAGTAAATGAGCATGATAATTATAATCCTATTTATCAAATTATATTTCCTTTGGCTTGTATGACTAGAACATGTCTTTAAATATTCAAGAGAAGAAAACGTGCACATGTTGACTGTCTTTTATTAGTTCTTTGCTATTCTTTTTATTATGGTTGATTTACTATATGGAATGATTTTTGATGTATAAAGAATGGGAAATTCTGTCAGGAGAGGGTAATTGGATCCAGCACAATTGTGAAAGTAGTTTGTATTTCACCCCCATTAAAATGCTCTTTCTCACCGGGTGGCACACTCAGCTACTCCACAAAGAACCCAAAGTGGAATAATATGATTGACATCCGTATTGGCTATTTCTCTGGCACAGATGAGTATAGCTCCATGCGCTGTGCTAATAAAACTTTATCAGTTCAGGTCAGCTGAGAATATTAATTTATTGCAGAAACATTGATGACATCATTTATAAATTTTGTGTATAACTGAAGATCATACTGTTTATTTAAATACAGTTTTTGGCCTCAAGGATATTAAGGAAAGTTCATTATGAACAATGTCGTTTCACAGTATCAGCATTTAACAGTTTGTGGACTGGTCAGTTGAAAAAGTAAAAGGCACAGTAATTCGGTTTTACAGTTACATTACAGTTGTAATGAGACGTATTGATTTTTCTCTTAATACTAATGTGTTTAATGACCTTTCTAATGACATCTGTCACTACTGTTCCTTCTCAAATTCTGCTGGCATTTTTCCTTCAGTAAATTAAAGGATTTTAATTGCTTGTTGTATTGTTAGAATGCGAATTAACATCCTTTTTGAAGTAGTATGAGGGCTTGAAGACTTATTCTTTTAAAAAAAAAAAGATAAAAATTTGTGTTTTAGAAGCTGTCCATTTTTTGGTCTTCAGAAAACAGTTCCTTGAGCGCTATGTGTCAGTTTTTGCTAGTTGATATTAAGTGGAGTTTGTGGAATTTAAAGTGGAAGGGTTTACTAAGATAGTTTCTGACAATGTCTCTCTCCAGAGTTTTCTTTTCCTTCAGCTTTTAATGGTACTATCTGAAGGCAGGAGACATGAATTAACTAAAAGGTTGATGCACCACAACTCACTAAAACATATACCTATATTTTTTTTAAAAAAAGGTTTAACTGTTTCTCTGTGGTGAGTTTTGTTTCAGAAATAAGATAGAGCTTGTCTTGAAAAACTCTTTGTTTCCTACTGCTTATCTTCTTCTGTTGCTTTAGATGCTCTAACATTTGGCTATGAACACCAGCCATTTAAAGTTAGAGTGGTTGTCACCAAGCAACAAAGCTTTCGGTTTGCTTGTAGAATCATTATTGATATAATAAAGATTAGGGGTAAGAGTCAAAGAAAGTGGCCCCAACACTGCTAAAGGGTTTGCTCTCACTTGGAAACACTTCATTTTGTCCTCTTGTGTCAAGGCACGAGGGATCACAAGTGATTTGCAGAACATGAGTATTTTCATGAGCTGCTCATTCTTAATTGGTTAACAAACATGGTATTTTTGATCTGCATTCAGGTAGCAACCTTGCCTAGTTGATCTGGTCTAATTCTGGTGCAAAAGAGAAATACTCACCTACTTGTGGGTACTCCAAACTGGCATGCTGCGATGTCATGCTCAGATCTACCACCCTCAAAGGCGGTACTTTGGGGTTGCCATAACAACATCAGCCAGTCATTGTCTGACGCTACAACATTATTGCAGGAGCTTTGAGGGAATATTAACCAAAATACAGTCACCATACATTTTGACTGGTTTGCTGGTTAGGAATGGCTATGCTGTGTATTCAGACATGAAACATGTTTCTCTGTACATATATGATTGGAATGACCACATTTTTCTGAAACTCTTTGGCATATCTGTATAATATTTTAAAGTAGCGCATTAGAGTATATGTGGCAAGTCCCAATATGCATGAGTGTAAAGTTACTCATATTTACTTAATTTTTACATTAAAATGGGTAAGGGTCAAGATTCAGAAAAGCTGCGAGTCCACTGTGGTATATAATAGAAAAAGTTTCATCAGAGTAGTCCTTTGCATATAGCATGAAGAGATCAGAATCAGGTTTTCTCTCCTTCTTGTATAGCACATTCTGTAAAAATCCAAACCAGTAGCTTGAAATTCTCGTTTTAACAACTAAAATGCACATGCAACGTGGGTAGAAACAGCATATTTAATTAATTGAACCAGAGATTGTGGTTCACATAATAAAATAAGGCAGCTTGCTTTAAACAGATTTCATTGACCATCTAAAATAGAGGAAGCAAGCTTGCCAATAGCAGGAGCTAATGCTTCAATACCTTTCATTTTGTACTCTGAAAAGGAAACCTCTTCTTAAGCTCATTCATTTTCCAGAGGGAATATCGAATGCTGTGGCATATTGTCAGAGCTGCTTTATTGTCACCATTTACAAAGGTCACCTGAATTAATTGACTTCTTACCATACATATTGTTAAGCTACCCGTTTCCTGACATTTATGGAAAGGTGGCAGGCTTACAGCCATTGGCTATCTGTTGATGGTTGTTTCGCAGTGTTTGTTTTCCGAAACGCACTAACTCTAAAATTCCAAGCAAATAATTGCATTGCTGCAAAGGAACAGATTCTTTATAATGTTCTCCAAGGTGTACAGGAGTGAGGGAGTGGGGGAAGAAAAAGGGGTAGGAGAAATAATCTAAATACTGAGCTTTTTTTAATACAGACATGGTATTCTAAAAAGCAAACAAAAACATGCAGGAAGATTTAGGTTGTATTTTTTCACTTTGAAGCATGCATTGTATAGCTAGCCTATCTTTTTCATGGTGTAAAGTAAAATCTCTTTCTGGCTTTCACTGATGCATGAATCACAGATCCATGCTGATGGACTTTACTGAACGTGTTTTCATCTGAGGTACTCTTATGCTGCATGAGAGAAATGACATAGACATACATAAACACAAACACAGTAGGCAACAGTAGTGCTAGCATGGAATTTTATGTAGATTAAATTGGTCAAATAGAAAATCACTGTCTTTTTCCTAGCTCCCTGCATTTACTGCCCCCTTCATCCCCCTGTGTTGGGTTCTTCTCTTTCTGAACAGCAGTGCTGGGCAAAAACTCCAACTAGACATGTGAAAACAAAGACCTGGAAAGCAAAGACAAGCAGTTCTGAGCCTTTCTATAGTAAAACAGGCAATGCTTTTATAGTGATGGATTCGAACAGTCTCCTTACATGAAAATATACTTTAGAGGCACCCTGCTGCGATCCTGTTAATTACCAAAGAAGATTAGAACTCTTCTGCTTAATGCGATCCTTTTTACCTAACGCGTCCGTTCCAGCTGCATCAGTAATCAGACATTCACACTGTCCCTTCTGACTGGAAAGGGGATGTTTTTAAGCGAAGTCATTTGCCACAATCCTTAAGATGTAGCCTGGCAGAAATTCAATAACTGTTTGTGATATGCTCATTCAGCCTTGCTGCTCAGTGGTTTTTAGGTCCCGACATAAACAGCATTTCCCTTAATCCTAGCACTGGAGAGAAGAAAGGAGGCTGTCCTGTATCTTGTTTTATTGGTTTCAAAACACAGAGCAACTGTGTAATTTGATTTAGCATCTGAAACATCAGAGGAAACGTTCGCCCTTTATAATTTTTTATCCTTTGATGTTCTTTAAAGCTAACAAATGCACAAATCTGATACTCTTGCAAGCACATTTAGATTATCTCTGGCACAAAAAGCAAATTGCATTTGCAATTCTGTTCAGAAAGTAAAATGTGGAAATACACTAACAAAATAACTTTCCAAAAAAAGGAAAGGGGAAAGAGTTTACACGTTAAGATAAAAGTCAGGATAAAATTGAAAATAAAGAGGAACTTACCCTATAATAAGAGTAGTTTCAGAGCTGGAGGAGTTCTTGCATCTCGGTGATTTTGATTCCTTAGTTCAGGTAGCCACATGCTTGTATTAAAGCCAGAGTCTGAAGAGATGTGCATACACGTATGTGTGTGTGTGAGGCGGTGTGCGTGCGGGTGCCTAGCGGTATATAATACAAAGATGTATCTATTGATATCCTACAGCATGAGAGACTCTCTGTGCTGCCAGCTGAGATCCCTTACATTTGCCAGAGCGCTGTTGCTGCCTGGCTGGCGGAGGCTCGCAATCCAGTGGAGAGAGGGGCGGAGAGGGGGGAGAGAGATGCTCGCTAGCTCTTCTTATTTCTCCTTGTTTCCATGGTGGTTAGTGGTGCATCGTTCACCCGCTCGGTTGTCACACTGACATGGTGCTGCCTGCTCAGCGGTCATTAATAACTGAGCCCCTTCCACTCCCCAGAGAGGAGCCAATGCTTCGGCGTGCCCAGATGCCGCGTAGTACGCGCGGCTGCGCCAGCCTGGTTGGCCGTGGGAAGCTGTCTGTTACGTGACACTGCTGCTTCGGGTACGGATACACGAAACAAGCCTTTGCACGCTTCCAGAGATCTCTTCCGATTTGTGGGAGTTACAGGGCATGTTTTGTGTTTGTACAGAACAGCTCGGGAGGTTTAAAATCCCTTTTTTTTTTTTTTTTTTTTTTGTTCTAAAGCTGTATAAGGATGTTATCTGTGTTCAGAACAACTGATTAGAGATCACTGAAGTTCTGCAAAGGCTGCTGTAGTTCAGGGGATACTGCATGTTGAAATCATTCAGGAAAAATGCTCCTTATCCCCCAGTTTTGGTGCTTTTTTTTGGTTTAAGAAAATAAAGGATTTTTCATACTCCTCCTTTTCCAAATTTTATAAAATATTAAATTTTATTACATAGGTTTATCAGTAGAAAGTAGGAGCAGTAAAACATCTTTCTGAGAAATAAAAATCTACAATAAACTGAGGAAGGGGTTGGTTACATAAAGTCAGTTTCTTTCAGTCTCTGTCTACTTGAGTCTCTCTTTTATGGCCATCTAATTATATAAACAATGGGCTGCACAGATTTTTCTTTCCCTTCCTTCCTTCTTCCTTTCTTTCTCTCTTCTCCCTTTGTACTATACGCTTTGGTGAAGAATTTTTTTTTCTCTATTTGTTCTCTGTCTGTGAACAAAGAGCATACAAACTATGAAGGTTTTAAAAAGTGTAAAATAATTCACAGGTTTTTTTTCAATTTAAGGAAAGTATACGCTGAAATATATTATCCCTTCTCCGTGTACAAAACAATATATGAGATAGTTGTTAGAAAAAGTGTTTTTATCATAAATACTGTTTTATATAAAGGAAATTACTTTGCAATAGAAGATGAACAATAGTGAAATACAAAGAGTTAGTTATCAACAGGTCAAAACCAAGAAAATGTTGGATATCTTGCATGAATTCAGCACTACAGCCCTGATTGAGGCAGGCCACCCTCTAGTGGATTGAAACGAGATGTGGTTCTCATTTCACACTTGTGCTTTGAAGAAAAGCTCACAGTCCTGTCTGATAATAGTATGAAAAAATTCTGAAGATTAGCAAACAGTGTAAATGAATGTTCTTTTTGCAACAGCAATGGCACCAGAATTCTATTATAAAATGGTTACTATTTTATGAATACTATATATCATTTTGATTCACTTTGAGTCTGAGATCGTGGACTGCATTATTTTTGTTTTTATTCTGTAAGAAAATTATTTTACACTTCATAAAATCACTTAGTATGAAAAGTGAATTAAAGTAATGCCAACTTCTTGAATAAATTTCAGTTTGTTGTAATTAGTTAGGACAAATTTTGCAAAACCAGACATGTTTGACCCACTGGTACTTACATTATTGTGGCTGTAATAAAGCAGTTTTTTTTCCTTCTGCCTCAAATTTTAGAATACTGCATTTAAACTAAGTAGAGGGAGCAACTTTTAAATTTTTTCAAGATGTCTGCTGTTCAGTTTTCATACAACTGAGTAGGATCGTCTTATGTATGAGATAATGGCAGTTCATTGACAGGCTGAAAATACATGAGCTGCTCTAGGGTGGGAGGAAGGCCATGTGGCCCTTCCATTTTCTCCCATTCTCGTAATACGGTCATTACATTTTTTTCTAGTGTGAATTAAAGAGACATTAAAAACAGTCGGGGCCAACCCATCTTTGGTTGCCTTTCAGGTCTTCTTGCCTGGGGTTGGGACAGGGAATACCTCAGGCCAGAAAGATGTCCTGTCACCTTGCTGTAACCTCAAGGCTCATTGATGAAACCTTGTCTCTCCTTTGCTCCCACGAGGTGGCTCTTGGAGCCTCTAGTAGTACTTAATGTTCACCATCATGAGTTGCAAATACAAGCCATTCTGAACTTCCCGGAGTGAACCTATGAGCCTTCCCTGATGCACAACATAATGGCCCGTGTCTGATGGGACAGTGCTCAGGATGTGTTAAGGAAGCACAACCTGAAGTCAGAAAAGTAAGGCTTTTTGCCATGCTCGCCCCCACAGGAAAAATGGAAATCCCTCCTATCTCAGCCATGTGGTTAGTCACACCTATCCCAAACAAAATATGTAAACTTGTGCTACAGGGGTGGGATGGTGGGTGGAGTAGGACAGAATAAAATTTCAAAAAGTTTGGGCAAAATTAAAAATAGGAAAATGTTCTGTTAAAGTCAACTTAATACTGGTATTTCTCTTATCTCAACCAATGGGGAAACAGGAGATCTGGGGAAAGGGAATACACAGGGACTACCATTGCCCAACATGAAAGCTATCTTGGGTTTTGCCCCTAAACTCACGTACTCACTGTGGTTCATTCAAAATCTGTCTTTCTAGTTAACATGAGAATCATGCAAAAACATATTCAATGATTTGACATGTGAAATTAAGATTATAGAAGTGCTTCATTTTGGTTGATTGGTATGGACTGTGTAATTAGAGGGCTAAATAATTAAATCAGCTAAAGTATACTTGCATAAAGAAAGTGAGTTCTCATGATAGACTATATATGCAATTAAAGTACCTCCTTGATAGGCATACATTTACATATTAGTTAAAATGTTATTATATCATAATAAAGTTCTGTTTCATAAAAAGTGAAATAATTGAATTTTTTTAATTTAGCTAATGCTAAAGAATAATTTTTTTTTCAAACTATCTGCAGAAGAAAAATATCTTTTATAACCAATACAATTATGATGATTAAGGTTCATTAAATTATTTTCCTGCTGATTTCACTATGATGCTTGGTGGTTTTAAAATAGCAGTGTAATCTATTTCCCCAGAATTATATATATAGCTTATTAGGTTACAGGGTAGAAAAAACATATCTCAGACTGATAGAGAGATGATGAAAGTAATGCAGGCTAACTCCAGGTATTTATTTAGCATGCATTTTATCTGATTACTGAGTGCACATGAAAATAAACCAGGTAATTATTTGTTTGTAATGGACAATTAATATGATGCTTAAAAAAATTTAGTTATTAAAATACAGTGGTTCTGTGCCTGCATTTTTCTCAAAATCGGAAGAGGATTTCAAAACTCCTTCCTTTTTTTCATTACATAGAAAGGTGGAGCATCCTTGGGCTTTAATATCCTATAGGTTTGTTGTGGTTCTGGGCGTTAACGGTGACCATTTCTAGTATTTTTAGGCTCTGATAACACAGCTGTGTTTAGAATACAGCAAGTATAGTTAAAACCTGAAATAAATACCATGCAGTTAAATTAAATAACCCATAAGTATTTGATTTAAATTCTAAGATGACAGACTTTATATCAGAAATTGGCAATTAAAAAATTCTTTCTAAGTGCATATCCATACAGATTATGTCGAAGTGCAAAAGAGCAGGCACTTTTTGAATAGCTTTATCGCTTACGTGCCCCTATCTTGGTTTCTGAGGCACCATAACTATAAGGAAGAGGGCTGAGTGGTGGCTCTTTGCACTTTCTTCTTGTAGCCCTTAGTGTAAAAAAAGAAAGGAGCTGGTGTTTGACAGATTAATTCTCACCAGTTCTGCAAAGCGTAGCCTTAGTGCATCTTCCATGTGAGGTGTGGGGAGGTATTCCTTTCTGAATGAAGGTCCAGAATTGCTCAGATTCAAGGAAATCTGTCTTGTGGCTTCATCAGTTATTAATTGACTTATTAATTATAGGCAGTTGTCATTGAATGATCTGGCTGGAAGAGAGAAAAAAGTGCCACCACTTCGTGTAACCCCATTCTTTCAGCATTTTCAGTGCAATGTCGTCAACCTTACGCTGTCATGTGCATTTTTGGATATTATGGCAAGTAACTATTGACATTTTCCTAAGGGCTATGCTTCCATACAAACAAAGAGTAACTTTTATCAACGTGTATCTC
This sequence comes from Rissa tridactyla, assembly GCF_028500815.1. Taxonomy (NCBI): domain Eukaryota; kingdom Metazoa; phylum Chordata; class Aves; order Charadriiformes; family Laridae; genus Rissa; species Rissa tridactyla. The sequence goes on along the minus strand of NC_071466.1, from coordinate 189,075,982 downwards.
TCTGAAATGGAATAGTTTTTTCAATGATAAGCAAAAGCAACATTTCTAGCTCTAGTTCTTTGTCTTTTTTGAAGATGAAAGGCTCGTTGCCAACAATGAGTTCAAGTTTCTAAATGCAGTTGTACATCATAATGGAAAGTGTTATGCTGAGATTACTTAACCTGCTACCAACTTTCTTTTTATCAAATCTCAGAGTTAGTGTTGATAGGATAGAGATAGAGCAGATGGAAACAAATCTAGGTCATGAACCTGTAAAGAATTTCACATAAGGAAAAGTTCACGTCTACACAAAGCATCAGTTACTTCATTAAAAGCTATGTAGGTAGTAGGTGCTATGTGACTTAGCGAAATCTGGAACTGCGTAGTAAAAGGAGTTGTATATTACAGGCAAATTCAGTCATGTGTGATGGGGATGAATGAAAGCAGTGGTGATGAGCTGATGCTTATCTTGTTGATCAAGGGGATTTTGCTTATTTCAGCAAATTTGCCTGTTCATGTAGCAGCTATGTTCTCTGAAACAGAAAGGACAAGATCCCAGGCAAGAGCTATAGTCTCTTTCATCATTATAGGTCCCAGAACTATAGTCAGCCTTCTGGAGTGGCCTGAAGTCTGAAAAATCTTGACATGGTTTATACCTGTTGGGTCTAACTTGGAGTGATACCCAAGTTCTTCCAATTTTCATCCCTGACTCTATTTTAATAGGGAAGAATCTCTGGCATACCAGCATCTGCTGAAGGCTGGAAGCGAGTCACACATAGCAACCACAACCTCGCGATGCCGCATGGGAAACTTAATGAAGACACGGTAGTGACAAGTGGCTAGAGAATCCTTATGTGCAGCTGGATTAGGTAGAGGAAATATGCGATCTTTAAAGAGGTTTTCAAGCTCGGTGTATGTATTTCAATTTAAAACTGATTTCATCTCAGTATGTTTATGTCTGTGTTGTGGTGACATCTGAGTTTTTGTACCCCATAGTAATTGGATGTAATTTATTGGGATCTTCTGGTAGAACTTTAAGACTGAGGTACCCTTGCTGATTTCCTAAGGATCTGCTTGTTGCTCGTGGGACCCGGTATGCACATGGGATGTACCTTTTTGTGTCATGACTCTTTGAGTTAATCTGTATCTGAGGTTGATGAAGAAAATGGTGGCAGTAATAGTTTGAGTATAGGGCCTAGAATTTTCATCCTGTTTGTGACACGTTATAATTCTTACGGGCGGTAGTAAATCTTGAACTTTCTGTCCTTACAGAGAGGACTTTCTCCATTTCTTTGCTTATATCTGTTTTCCTTTCTATGGAGAATTACCTGAACTATTATCTGAAACAGATTTAACATTTTTTCTGTTAACACTGTGTGGTGTGGCAAATAACACATGATCAGTGAACAGGAACCTCCTTCCCCAACTAATTTAGCCACTTTCCCAGATAATGTCACATTTATTTTTTTAAGTATATATGGCAAGCCGCAGTGGGTTTCTCAAGGGCAGAACTTCAGACTTGAATTTCTTACATTTTTTTGATTAAACTAAACAAAAACTATTTTGTAACATTTTATTGTCGTTTAATATTGAAAATGGATGGACAACACTAGTAATTCTAGATTATTTGCTTTTCGTGACTATTTGCACAAGCTATATTGCCAATTTAGAAAACAGAGTACAAGCAGAGCCACTAAGCTAAATATTAGAACTGGAATGTCATTTTGCTTTTAGTTACTTTTACTCTGAGATTAAGAGAAGTGTCATAGTAATTTTTGCCATGCCATCGATACCATTCTCAAACTGTGGTCATGGGTAATTGTTATGAAGCTATCTTAGTGGTGACAAGGAACAGCACGGATTTGTGCAGCCTCTGTTCAGAATATGATTACCTAAGGATAGTTTAAATCGAATATACTAAACTATTGGAGTGTAATGGGTAACAAAGTGAAGTTCTTAGTAGTTTAGTTACACAATTTCATTTTTTTCAACTTGCAGATCTAGAAAATTAATTAAAAGGTCAGTGGAACATGCAACATCCTGATTAAAAACTAGTGTATTTGATTAGGAATGCAGTGACTTTTCCCCCTCTCCTCTGTAATTTGACTGCCAAAAACTGTGGATGCACATTAGGTATTTTTCTTTAAATGTGAAGTTATCTTTACATTAATAAGTTGGGGGTAGAAAGGATCATGTACATAATGACTTACTGGAGGAGGAGCTGTTTCAGAGGCTTTCACATAGTTCCCATTACTAAGGAAACCACTTATTTTGTCTGTGCATGTTTTGAATAGATCTCTCATTTGAAGTCTGGTGCTCAAACACTGAGGATTGCATTATAGCACTGAGAAAGAGGCAAAGGAAACAAAAGAGGTTTAATACCACCACATCTTTAAGGAATACAGTCAAAGAGTATTGTATTACATGCTTATGAAAGTGTGCACATCTGTTTTTATTTTAGGGATTTATATATATATACATTTTGTTTTGTTCCTACTAAAACAAAAATGACAATATTAATAAGTAAAACAGGGAAAGCAGATGTTATTTTGTTCTGCACTTTGCATACCTCTACTGTAAAGACACTTGAGAAATCTGGTGTAGCATTTAGCTAGTATCAAATATGAGTTCTGGTTTTTGTTCGCTGAAATGAAGTGTAGTATTAGATTGAAGTAGAAAGAAGTGCCTATCCAATGATAATGGCTAAAACAAGGCTATGAGTTGACCAAACCTTTGCTTGGAAAGTGAGTCTGTTTTGGCAAAATTCCTTGCTTAAGTTTACGACATGACTGCAAATACATACCCAAACGTACTGACATCATATTGGGGCCAGCACATTTTCCCCACATTAATAGCACATGTATTCTGTGCTGAACAAACACTTATATTAACAACTGAATTAACCCCCCCTCTTAGCAATTGTGTATGGTCAACTAATAAGCTTAGAAACAAAAGGTTGCCTTAGTACAGCCAGACAAATATGGTTTGACTGGATATGTTTTTAAAGTATAAGTGTTTAAATAACTTGAAATTGATTCCTTAAAGATCAGAATTGTTCACAAATAAGCTGGAAGTGTCAGAGAGATGTAGAAATCATAGAATCATACAATTGTTTACGTTGGAAAAAACCTTTAAGATCATGGAGTCCAACCATTAACCTAACACTGCCAAGTCCATCACTAAACCATGTCCCTAAGAACCACATCTACACATCTTTTAAATGCCTCCAGGGATGGTGGCTCAACCACCTTCCCTGGGCAGCCTGTTGCAATGCTTCATAACCCTTTCAGTGAAGAAATTTTTCCTAATATCCAAGCTAAATGTTCCCTGGCGCAACTTGAGGTCATTTCCTCTTGTACTATCACTTGTTATTTTGGAGAGGAGACCCACCCCGACCTTGCTACAGCCTCCTTTCAGGTAGTTGTAGAGAGCGATAAGGTCTCCCCTCAGCCTCCTTTTCTCCAGGCTAAACAACGCCAGCTCCCTCAGACGCTCCTCATAAGATTTGTGCTCCAGACCCCTCACCAGCTTCATTGCCCTTCTCTGGACCCACTCCAGCACCTCGATGTCATTCTTGTAGTGAGGGGCCCCAAACTGGACGCAGCACTCGAGGTGGGGCCTCACCGGTGCCAAGCACAGGGAGATGATCACTGCCCTAGTCCTGCTGGCCACATTATTCCTGATACAGCCCAGGATGCTGTTTGCTTTCTCGGTCACCTGGGCACGCTGACAACTCCTATTCAACCAGCTGTCGACCAACACCCCCAGGTCCTTTTCCTCCAGGCAGCTTTGCAGCTGCTCTTCCCCAAGGCTGTGGCACTGCATGGGGTTGTTGTAACCCAAGTGCAGGACCCAGCACTTGGCCTCGTTGAACCTCATGCCTTTGACCTCAGCCCATCAATCCAGCCTGTCCAGATCCCTCTGCAGAGCCTTCCTACCCTCAAGCAGATCAACACTCCCACCCAACATGGTGTCATCTGCAAACTTACTGAGGGTGCACTCAATCCCTTTGTCCACATCATTGGTAAAGATATTAAACAGAACTGGCCTCAGTGGTGAGCCCTGGGGAATACCACTTGTGGCCAGCCGCCAGCGGGGTTTAACTCTGTTCACCACCACTCTTTGGGCCCAGCCACCCAGCCAGATTGACAGAGAGCTGTAGGGAAATTAAGTATGTGGTCAGTAAGTCTTCTTATTCAGCAAGTACAATATATGAATTAGTTTATCAGTTAGTTTTTCTGTCAAACAGCATATAAAAACAAAGACGAAGATTGAAATTCTCATTTTTAAGGCCTACAAACCCCATGACTCTGTTGGGTCATGTGACAACAAAACCAGTACTTTGAAAATAGAAGCACATTCTGTATTTTACGTGTGTTTGAATGCCAATTTATTTTGAAATTATGAGCTTTAAGTCATCAGCAATTGATATCTGTCTCATGAATAATTATTCTTAATATATGTTGCATAGTTCATGTGCCATTTTGGGTGATAAGAGATTACTTTTAAAGGTAATATGCTTCGAAGGGGTTTATGTGTGTGTTTGTGTGCACAATTAATAAGCAGCCAATCCCATGTAGATCATCTTCTTTAACTCCTTGACTGTTAAATGAGAGGGAGAAAGGCAGCTGTGGTAAAGCTGACATGTCCTTGGCTTGACTTAGTTGAATACCTTTGGTTGAAATAAAATAAATGTATTTAGATTACATAGAGATATCAGAACTCATTTGTCTCAGCTAAGAAATATCAATTTTTAATATTCCAGAGTATTTGTGTTGTTTCAATCCTGCACTAGTTCTGTTTGCTTTCTACTGTCTTATTGCAAGGATTCACAACATGTCTCAAGGTACACTAAAAGCATTGCTATTCATTATCCTTAAAGTTATGCTTGCACCAAGAAATAAGATCTTCAGTGTTTGGTAATACTGACAATTTCCTTTATGGTGTAACTGGTACGGTTCCAAAAGAGTCCCTTCAGCCTCTGACTCCCACCAGTATTGTCACAAAAGAGATGAAATCAATATTTTGTTATAAAATAACTGGGATATGTACTCTCAGAAAAAGCTAACATCTGTTTTGATACAATTTACCTGGTGAAGACCAGGACCATTTAATACTGAGAGACAATTAAGAGTTAATAATTGAATTTGTAATTACAGTTACCAGAGAAGAGGAACCAACAATTTTTAATAACCTAATTTAAATATTTGGCTAAAAATATAATATAAAATGAAGTAGATAACATAAATAACAGTTTATTGCCAAGTAAATTTTACGATGACATCACTGTGAGGAGGAAGCAAAGGACAGGGAGAACAGGAGAAGGAGAGAGGTTTTTCCCATGATAAGCAGCTCAGAGGAAAATAGGAATATCATTCAGAAAGGCTGTTTGAACTTTAATAATAGAAATGGGATTACACTCAAGTAGTCTACGAAGAAAGGTCATTTGGAGCCAATAACATGCAATTCTGCTGTAAGTTGTGGGTTATTACTTAGAAATAACTGAGGAGGAGAACATATCTCTGTATTACTGGTCGATCAAGAAGTATAAGGTGACCATATGGCACAGTTGTGAAAAAAGCATATATGGTCCTAGGATGCACGAGGAAAGTTATTCCAGTAGCAGTAAGGAATTAGTAGCACTTTGGACACTTCCTTTGGAACAATTCATTCACTTGTGGTTTTGTGCTTGAGGAAAAATGTGAACTCAAACTGAAACATATGCAATTAATGACAAGCGGAGCCCACATTACAGAGGGGTTTATAAAACCTTGCCTTGTATAGTGCAGGAGAGTCAGATAAGTCAAAATAAGATTCCTGCTGATAAATACATCCTGCTGGTACACAATGAGGTACAGCTAGCAGAATAACAAAATGTGATTAAATTAAAATCTCGAAATTAGAAGAAAAATATTTTTTTTCTTCTTGTTTGAGTCGCCACATCCTGGGACAAATTTCCAGTGGAAATACTTTGGGTAGAAAAACAAAACCAAGACCAAAGTTGATTTCCACTTCTTTAGATACTTATGGAAACAGTCATACCCTTGATCATATTTTCTAAAACAAATTGTCATCCAAAGTCCTTAGATTGTACCCAAAGTTTTGTTCCCATCTGTGACTTTGATCATTAAATAGAAACCTCACTCCGTTGTTCAGGTAATGTTTTCAGTATCTTCCGCTGGGGTTTTCTTGGCGACTGTGACAAATAATCTAAGTTCAGCTACAAGAAAGTCACAAAAAGCCTTATAAGCATAGAAAATGCATATAAGCCTCCCTATCATCTTACATGCAAAATCCAAATGCCCCAAAATTGCCTAACTTTTCTTAGTGTGATCTTTTAACACACTTAATTTTGCTGACATCTACTTTTTCTATGAGTAGCTGTGAGAAATAGCTGTAGTAAATCCACTTTTTAGATACATCTGTATTTCTTCCTTGGGCCTTAGATTGAATTTTTCTTTAGCTAATAGGCCACCTGTATGTTCAGCCGTCTCCTGAACTGGCTTTAATAGGCAGGTACATTAACTCATTTCATATTTTCCTATAGAGAGATATTCATCAAGGTAACAAACTTGATGATGGAAGAGCATATTTTTCTCATTACTGCTAATTCGAATGTTATGCCAAATAGGCTTTCAGGAACCGAAGCACAGATAGTTATGGCCTTAATTAAATAGTAATAACATTCAAACTGGAAACCCAACAAGTTAAAATGCATGGGTTGAAGAGGGAGAAATCAAACTGCTGATTCATTCTCATATTTTCCTAACTGTACTCTCAGGACACATATTTTTATCATGGCCGCTGTTATGTCAAATGGAGAATATTGAACTGAACATAAAGGAGACTCAATATTGCCATTTACAAATGTGCCTCAAGAGTAACCTAAATGGGGAATAATTTGGTATGTCAGGCAGGAGCACTAACTTTTGACCAGGAGAGGAGATTCTAGTGATTCTATTAATTCCACTAACTCCTCCTGAGACTGTCCCGGTCCTGGGTGTGAGTGCAGCTACTTTTGGAGAGAATACAAAATCTTTATTGCTGCCTATGCTGCATTTCAAAGCCTTTAATTGAATATTCCTAACTGTGCTAACTACAAATTACCTTAGGCTTTGAATCTCACTTTCCAATGATTCATCTTCCCTGTGCCCAGTCTTTCCCTCCTCTTTGTGACTGTGCAAAGAACATGCAATTGCTTTCTCCCACCTCACTCCTAATTTTGAAAAAAAAAAAAAAAAAGGCAATTCCCCTTTCTTTTCCCTGAAATCTTCCCTGCTGACCGCTCAGGTCTTTGCCCTTGCTAGCTTCTCGCCAGAGGGACGGAGACTTTAGTCGTCTGCTTCCTCTTCAAGGTATCTTATGCATCAATCACTTTCAGGGATGTCAGAGGGAGGGCTGGCTTGTGTGGGATCTATTTCTTCTTTTGGCTGTTGCAGAAAGACTCCTGTATTCTTGGTTTAAAGACCCCTCTGAAGTGGTCTGCTTTAGTAAGGCTCAACACATGGCCAATCTGACGCAGGACACAGCTGTCAGCCCAAGACCTGGTTCATAGACTCTGCTTACATAGATTCCCCTTCTTTCCATGCAGAGGGTGCATGAGGCAGGCAGGGGACACACTTATGGATAGGATAAGTGCTGCCTTGATCAACACCTGCCCCCGCCACTGCAATGCTCCTGGAGTCAGCTGCTGCAAGCCCATTCCCCAGTTTAAAATGTGGGCAGGTGAAATCATGGGTGCAGTCCATTTTTCTTCTTTTTGGTGGAAGGGAGGGCCAGAAAGAGATGCAGCAAGGCCTATATTTCATGGGTAAATGCTTTAAAAGCTTGTAAGGCAAATAAATTGAAAGGTCAGCATTCTGGCTTGGATGAACTGGAGAGAGAAGCTTTTACTTGGCATATGCCAGTATGACCTTTTCCTTGCCCATGATCAGCACAGCTGTACGCCAGGGGTTCTAGGGTGTTGATAGCACCAAATATCCAGTGTCTCTCTATGCAAATTTTCATACTGCTCTGCGTCGAATTAATTTTAGCTCTATAAAGCTTGAAGATCTATGTTCAGAATTTACTAAAACCCATTTAAATATTTATTTATAAATTAGGCTGACATCTGCAGCATATTTATGGTCAACACCTATTTGTGTGTTTTAAATAAATGCTCTGCAGATTGCTTTTTTTTTTTTAAAGTGAGTCTAAAATTTTATGATCTTGGCTAAGGAGAAGTACAATATGAATTATTATCCTTATTCTTTACAGTTTTTATGGTTCTTCTGAGTCAACCTAAACGACAAAGGCTTTTCAGTGCATATCCAAATAACAACAAATTAAGCCTCTTTTTTTTCTTAACACACAAATCACTAAAGAGTTAAGATGTGCTAATTAACTGGCTTCAATGCAAAAATAGGCAGGGTCCAAAAAGGTCCAGAAATTAAAACCAGGTGTCCCAACACATGAGCTGTCTCTTGCACAGGTTTGTAACTGTGAATTACTAGCTTTGCCTGTATTAGTTTGAGCATAAATGTGTCACAACCTTTAAACAGTATGATTAATCAGCCCTTTCAGAACAGCTCCAGTATTAGAGCGCTCTATAATACATGGCAAATCTTTTTGTTCTGAGAACCATACTTCCATTATTTTACCTGTGTGTAAATCCTGTGAATATTAAAATCTTCATAGGCTTTTTAAAGGGTTTAAAGAAAGGGAGAAACTGCTTTCAAACAATGCAAGGCTATAGGTCTTTATTTTTGAAAGCGTTCAATAGGCTCTATAAGCACATACCTCACCTTTAATACCACATAATTCCGTACTTCAGTAGTTCAATGGGATAATGCACTGGCTCTCTAAAGAGCTTGTGGAAATGAAACATTTAGCAACAGCAACATGGGGCTTATTTGGTAGCTAATTTGCAGTAATTTATTGATAACATCTCAAGGAATCATGGAATCATTCTCACTTTTCTTGACAAGTCATTCCCAAACATACTTGTAGGGAGTGAGATAGATGTTGTAATAAAATGTTTTACATTATAGGGTTCAGAATTAAAGTTTTATAAAGAGAAATTTACTGCTGGTTTTCTTGAAGGCATGGAAAATGTGAAATGGTGTCTTTCGTGGTAGCGATTACTGCATGTGCCGTGGTCACTTTTCCAAGGCGTATTGTAAACTCTGCTTTTATACACTTGGGAAGAAAATTACCCATAAACTAAAATAAGTAATAGTGAGCAACACATATAAGTGAAAACCCAGGTAAAGGGTTGGTTTTGCTGATGAGGGTTTTGTGAATTACTGATTTCAGTGTAATCAGAATGTCACATCTTGGTTTTAGAAATATTAGTACAAAGCTATTCCAGAAAGAGGAAGAATGGAAAGAAATTATTTTTGAGATATGCAGCTCAGTAACACTAAATTCATTGTATATGTTCCCGGACGGAATTTGCCATAATGCTTTTTTTGCATCCCCCTCTGTCCTGCTTTTTGTGTGTGTGCATGCGTGTGTGTGTGCCCGTATGCATTTCTAGTGAATTTGGCTTTAGATAACACAAGTGTCTCTGTAGATGGAGTGATCCCATCTTCCTTCTGCTTTTAGCGTGTGTTGGACAAAAGACAGTAGATGAACCTTTGGCCTGACTCTAATTTCAAATTCTTTTGCCATCTGCATTTATTCCACCTGAAGAATTTAGTTCCTTTTGGCTAAAATATTCTGCTATTTACTCTTTCCTGCTTCCACAGTGTACCTTGTTATCACAAGATCTTCTTTCCAGTAACTTGGGAACTTGAGTCAGATACTATACTTTGTTAGTCATCCTCACACTTTTATATACAAGTATGTCAACAAATTTTGTATTTCTAATACATATGTATATATAAATGAATATAAGTAAATTGTAGATGTATGCATATTAAAGCATGTCTTCATTCGCCAAAAGGCAGGTCTCTAAGTTAGTTCCAAGCAGTGGTAAATACATACAACACCAATACAACACCATGTGAAAGTACAATCTTACATCCAAAAGAGGTTTTTGAAAACACTTAATTCGCCTAATTCTGTTTGGCTTGAAAGGCAGACCATACTGATCCAGCAGTACGTCTCTGAGTTTCAGTCATGGCTCTCTACATTGTATAGGGTGCTTTTCCATTAATCTCCTATGTGATATGAACTACTTCTTCCTTGGCATATCAACTCTCAGATTTTCCAGATGTTTCATGTTGTTGTTCACTTATCAGATTATGAAAAGAGCCATTGGCTTAATGGGCAAAAGAAAGAAAATTATATTGTTTTGCATGATGGATGATTGTTTATCTTGACTCTGAATCTTTTAATTTTAAAAATTGGCTGATTAAATGCTTGCTTTGAGTTTAGGATTTCAGTCCCTCAGAAGTGCTGCTTGCATAGTTGGATAATAATGATATTTTCAGATTTGTTTTCAAATATATTATAGAACAAAAGACACTATGCCACGAGTAGAGCACAAATATGCCACCTTTGCACAAAACCAAGTAGCTTAAGTATCAGGCTTATGACCATTAGCATTAGCCTGCTTATGTATTTAAAATCCATGTTTATTTCATGTAGTTTTTTTATAACCTTCACCCTGCTTATAACATATGTCTTCAAGCAATTACAGGTTTTTTTCCTTTTATTTTGTGAATTTTCTTTCAAAATACAAAGTTCCTTTTGAAGGAATTTATTTGGGGCAGATATGTTCTAGCTGTCTTTGCATTTCTAACCTTTTATCGCAGGACACTGAGATGCTATATTCAGTATGGTAAAAAGGCTATTCTTCAGACTTGGAAGAATTATTGAAAAAAGGTGATTTGGGGTAATGTTCTTTGCCAATCAGGTCAGTTAAACCTTTCTGTAATTTTTAGTCCAGTGAAGAAAAATCTGCCTTCACCTAATGTAGACAGTTTTGAAACCGTCCTCATTTCATTTATGTTTCTTATTGCACTTCATTCCCTTTTTGTGTCTTTTCTGTTTTATTCATCTGTTTGAAACATCGCCATATTTTTTAATATGCGTTACAAACTTTTGTCCAAACAATTCAATAAATGTGGCTAAACATATGTAGAAAATGTTATTTTCAGTAGTACTCCGAAGATTTCTTACAATGCACATTGCTTTGCTCCAAAGAGATTTACATAACTTATCTTCCTAGCTCTCTCTGTTGCTTTATACCTTATGCATAACAAGTAAATGTTACGTGCAGAGTCAAGAATATACTGAAGGTCTAATGAATGTCTTGTTAAACTGACACAGTTAAAAGTGAGAGACATGAAGTACGACTACAGGGCAGTGTATTGAGGTTGCTTGTACACTGTTGTGTATTGTATGCCGATGGATAGTACACAAAATTTTTAAGCAGATAAAGTCAATATTTTATGTAAAATTGCAATATTTTATAACGATAAAATAATCAGTGCATATCAAATGTTTAATTCGTGATATATTTTTATTTCTAATCCTAGAAGTGTCTTTTGGTTAACATGTCAACATGTAACCTACAGCACTGGTTTTAGTACTATATTTTTGATGCCTGAAAAATTGACTTTGTAGAAAGATTTAATATATATTGAAAAAATGCGTTGTAATAAAGTATTCCAAGGGGTAAGTTGCATACTAATGTCTGAATTATTTACAAAATCTGAAAAAGCTAGTAAAAAATGGCAAGACGGAGAAAGGCAACAAAATTATGCAATGTTTTCTAGCTGATGCTAGACTTCGTTCCATAATGAGTTATTTTTTAAGTGAATAAAATGATTTTGTTTATTTTCATAAAACAATTAAGTAACCATGAGCAGAAAGCACCTCAGAACAGAACAGAAAAATTGCAGTATTTAACTGCAAAAAATTAGCAAAAAATTAAATTAGCAAAAGCACTGAAAATATTTTAAATTGCAATAGAAGAACAACATTTTCATTGGCAAAACTTCCCTTGATTGCTATTTGCACAATTACCTGCAACAGCAACTGTAGTGCATGTGCTCCACAAAGGTAGAATGCTGCCATTAAAATAGAAATAAAAATATATATTTATATAAGGATGTTAGGTGGCTCAGGAGGAGATAAATTTCATAAGTTTTAATCCTGGAATCAATTTCACAGATTCACAACAATACTTTACATGTAACAGAAGACTTGGTTAAGAGCACAAGAATTACATCTGCCCGGTTGACTAAACTTTGTTACTTCCATAAGCTCCATGCCTTACCTTCCCCCTTATTACTGTTTTATCTGTCGGCTACTCCTGTATTAGTATTTGGCACGTATTGTCTGTTCTTGTCATTTCATCCAAATAAAGAAAATTTATGTGCAGGCTAAGGATATGTTTTGGTATTTCTAATACTTATTTTGAAAAGCGAAGTTCGTTGTGTTTTATAAGTTTTGAAGAAGTGCTGATTGGAGTGCAGTTTGCAAGGTGTACAAATTCTGGCCTTTGAGAAAACATCTCACTTTTAAAAATAACTTTTTCTGTATGGCCAAAAGGTTAATTGTGTCAGAACCCGTTCTCCATTCTCGAGTCAGGCAGTATCTGTGGGACGTTTTCTCAGATGCCACCCTGGAGATAAACATAGAGTTCGTTTCACAAGTTTTCTCACTTTACTGCCTTTTGTCCTCATTAAAATTTCATGACTTCTTAAAACAGAAGTTTGTCTTTATACAAATAAGTAATTAAGTCATAAATATTTGGACAAGACACCTTATTTAATGATATATTTCTCACTCAGAATGTAGAGTGTATGCCTACACTCTACATTGTGATGTACGACAAGATGGTGATATACGACGAGATGGTGAATGTCTGTTTCAAAGCTCCAGGGTGGTGTCCCAGTATGTTTCTTCTCTTTTGGGCTTCTTCTAAAGAAAAGGCGTAATTTTCCCAAAACTTTCCTAATTGACTCACTGGGCAGTCAAAATTACCATGAGCCCACATTGTGGAATCTGGCTGAGTTAATGTTTTAAATCTTACCAACTTGGAAGTACCTTTCAAACATTTAAATTGGCATATTGTTTTTAACACTGAGTAGCATTCCAGTTGGTTTATAGTCAGCAACTGAAATACATTTTTTAGTTATGTGTTATTAATGCTACTAATTATTATTTTGTATTAAAAGCCTATAGACAAAACAGCTGAAAAGGAGAAGCGGTGCAAAAGAAAAGAGCTGCATGGTTCTGCCTTCATGCCTCTCTCCTCCTTGCTGAGTGTTCCCGTCACACAGCAGATGTGAATTCAGTCACTCAGTGTGTTTCGGGCAGTTGTGTGCTCCAAGGTGGGTGCGAGCAGCTCACAAAGGGGCTGAACGTTGCCAATGGTAGGACTGCATGGCTAGGAGCAGGGAAGAGGAACAGAAATAGTAGAGAAAGGGCCAAGGAGAAAAAGATCTGGTCCTCTGAGAGCAGCAAGCTCTTGTTAGTCTGGTACTGGGCTGTAAAATGACCTTTGCAGATTAACCTGCTGACTTGCAGTCGTTCCAGCCTTCTGCCATCAGCAAATGCATTCCCCAGCCCCTCTGTGGGCTCTCCTCCTCCTCTGACCCTTTGCTCAGCCCTATCAGTGTGATGATATTTGATACTGGTGAATGGCGGTCTACTTTCTTAGCTCCCTGAATCAATGCCATGAGTGATGGATCCAACAAGTGCTGAAGCCAGGAAAAGGTAAAGGCTATTAAGCAAAGAGAAGATTGTGGCAGTCATCTGTTAGACAGGCTGAGGCTAGTGAAGAACAACAGGGTAATGCCTCCAGAGCAGGCTAATGTGTCTGCAGATTACATCACTGTTGAAAGACGCACATTCTCCTTTCCCGGGCTTGTTTTCACTCTGATGTTAACTGTCAGCAGAACTTGTATGACAAACTGGATAGGGAAGACGATATGGCTGTGAAAAAAAAAAGAAAAGTATTTTTTCCCCCCTCTTGGATTACTTTAGTTCAGATCAGTGCTACTGCTGAAAGAAATTCGTATTGAACTGTGGCTTAACTTGAAGGCAACTGGAAATATTTCTGAGTATAAAAATAAAGGCTGGGAAACTGGCTGATAGAAGAAGATGGGAAAATCAGATCAGGAAAGTCAGAGAAGCAAGGGTGAGTGAAACAAAATTGTGTAGTACAAAGTCTAATTAGGAACTAATAAGATTTTTCTGTTATAAGCTGGGAGTTATAATTGAAAGTGTCAGAGGAAGAGAGAGATCTAGCTTTATTAGTCTCAGGGTGACTAAAGCCACAAATGTGACATGGCAATGAAAAAAGACAAGTGTAGAGCTATATCAGGATGTATTACAGCATTTTTAGGAGTGAAAAGAAAATATTAAAGGCAACATACATGGTACTAGTGGGATCTCATCTGGAATTCTGTTTGTAGTTTTGGTCACTTATGATCAAAACATGAATTCTAAAAGGAAGAGGTGCAAGATGGGTAGCTAAAGCTAGGGAAATAGAGACTCTGGTTTACACAGGTGTTAGAAAACCTTCTCATTATTTATCCTTGCATAGTAAAGCGAGAATGTCTGTTTAAGCTGTAGAACAATGACAGTGATGACTTATTTTGTAGAAATGAGAGGCAATAACCATCTGGGAGTGAGATTCTACATTAGTCAGTAAATGTGCTGGGTTGGTTCTTTGTCCTAGTACTAGGAAGTAACTTGACCATTTTGTCACATGGAATATATAAAATGCATAATTATAAAAGCTGGAATCTAGACTTAGAAATCAAAAGACTATTTATAAATTAAAAATTTTTAATCTTTTTCCCTCCCCAGTACCAGGAATGCTGGAAGGTAGAGGTAAAGTGGGAGGAACTAGGAACACGTCTCTTTCATTAAGGGAAAGCAATTGGTTATCCTTCTTCTAATTGTTATATTTAGAGAGACTGAGGTTTATTTCCTAAGACATGAAACACAGATTTTCTGAGTGAAAGTTGTATATTGCAGTAATTCCTGTCTTAAGCCTTCAAAGTGCAAAAAGTCAGGCTATATGAGAGTATGCATAATGAGAAATGTAGTCTTCTTTAAGGGCTGTAAACAAATAAAAAGATTCAATTTTTTCAGTAGCTCATAGTATCTATACAACTGGTAAGATAAACAATGTACCTGTTTTCAATTAATAATTAAGTTGCACTAAAAAAATAGATGGAAATGCATGTTCCCTTTGATATCTTCTGCTTTTTTGAATTGATTACACCTCTACACACAAAAAAGTCTTTTCTGTGGTTTATTACAGAATAGTTTTGCATTGGTGATAGAGATGTTGGCATTTTTCTATTTGAAGAAAGATGAGATAGTGGTGACCACTGAGCAGCTTCCTCCCTAAGATAGGTATGTGGACTGTTGCTTTGAGAGAAGAGAACAGAATAAAGAACATATGTATGAAATAATACATAAATTCCTCTAAAAAATTCCTCAAAAAGGCAAAGATGCTTTTGCATGGTTTTCTGCATTTCAAAGTTTCCACCAAACCATAGATACTATAGTAGGTTTTGTTTATAATAAAAATATGCTGCTCACGTTCAGGTTTATGAATATACACTCATTCCAACGCGCATCATTGTGTCGTCATCACTCCAGCCTTGCAGAGAACAGTCTGTACCAAGTTAGTTCATAATCAACTTCAGGTGTGACTGTCAATGCATATGAAAATCATGACTTCCTATAGTTTCTAAGTACATCCTGTTCTTTTTTCTCTTAAATGATGGAGAAGTTGACTGCATCAGTTCTCTAAGCACTCTGTATTTGAAAGTTTTTGTGCACAAAAAGGAATAATGCATGTTTTTATCTGGCCCTAACTCCACAAAGCACTTAGGCTCAATTCAAGAAAGTGTTCCTAGCCAAAAGAGCCTTTTAGCACATGCTTAAATGCTTTGTTGAAGCATGGCCAGTTAGAGCCGACTGCCAACATTTCGTGTCATGAGCAATTGTCTACTCTTACTTACATTCATCTACCTTCACTGCAGTTGATAGGTTTGCTTAATGCGATTACTGCTGCAAATCTAGCATGCAGTTAGGAGTCTTTTACAAAGCGGCTCCTTTAACTCATAAGCTGACCACTACATGCTTTCTCTTTTTAGTTCGGGGGCCCCAGTCCTCCTTTTGGACTTCCATGTTTACATAGTAATAGTAATCTAGCTAGTAGTTTAAAATACCTTTAAAGTGTGTAGGTATAATGTGGCTGGGTGACCAAAGCCGTTTGATTTTTTTTTTCTTGCTGCAGTACATTTAAATTTGTAAAATTAATATTTTATTACAGCTGTCTTTCTGTTTTTAAAATATATTTTGTCGGCACAGTGAAGTTAGTTGGTGATGAGCATTAGTTTATGATAAGCATTCAAAACCTTTGAGCTAACTGTTTAACTAAACATCAATGCTGGCCAGTATTGTATCTGTGGAGGTTAGAGAGAGAGGTGGGTCCATTCCACAGTGAGGTCTGACTCACAATTCCATAGCGGGAATGAAAGATAATATTGACTATAATGATTGTGTATAGCATAATGAACCCTTTGTATGCATTTTAAGGGTTTGTTTATGAGCACCAACATGAAAATATAACTCTCTGTGGACAGAGACTTAAGGCCTGGTCTTGAGAAAAATTTGATCTGAATAATATTTGTGTAGCGTTCATCCTTTGTTTTGTTAAGTGTTGTCAGTGCTGGGCCTGTCACTATTGGTTCTTAAAGAGATTTTAGTTCAGTAGATAAAAAGCTAAAGCTATGTTATGCCAAAAATGCAGATTAATTAGTAGTTTGTTAATAATATTTTTTTTTAATTCTCTTTTTCACTTGTGAACATTCCTTTGCTTGTTTCTCTTAAAAAAATAGTATCATACTGGAATAAGTGAAAAAGTGAGTGTTCACAATAGTATGGCTTTCTTTCCTAAATTTTCTAACTGTGGTCATGAATGTTGTATGATATGTAAGTGGCATTTAATTCTAACTGCAGTGTTCTCATTAACATTAGGTAAGGAATAAAGTTAATTATATTAATTTCAAGACAATCTAATAGATATGGACTTGACTAGAACATGTGGGTTCAGTCTCTTGACGACGGACTTTCTATGTGGTCTCCTTCCTTTTCCTTTAGTTGTCATCTGTTGAAGCACTGTGGATATAAGTTTGTTGACTGTGATGTGCCAGAAATCATAACAGTAACAATAAAAATAACTGAATTTTGTCTTTATTTGTCAGAAACAGTCCGCAAACCCAATCTACATGTTCGAGAATCAAAAAGTGGGACTCATCCAAGAGCCACAATTTGTGTTTATTAGATGTCAGTCTTCAGAGCTACTTACTACTGTAAATCTCTTTTCCTCATTCCTCCTTTCATTCTGCTCCCAGACACTCACACAGTTTTCCATGATCTTGCTGATGCAGTCCTGGGCCTTTCTTGTATCAATATTTCCTAGCATAGGGTCTTCCAATTTTACTCATCTTTCTTTTTCTAATGTTACTATTACTCTTCAAATTGAGGACTTTTCATTCTCAGTCTCCTGTAAAACCCCAGGAAGGCCCTTTTGGCCGTCACATCAACCCATTTACTTGATTCCATAAATTCATCTGGTACTTTCCTTGTGATACATTTCCATAAAATGTTCTGCTGGTACTGATCACCCCTATCAGAACAAGTAAAACCCCAATGATTTGTCTCATCCTTAAGCGTTACACTCTGTCAAATAATTCTGTTATGTGTATGTGAGAAAGCAACATTCTAATAGAAATAAAAGCTGAAGCTCTCAGCTTGTGTCATAATAGCTGCCTATTTTATTGGAAGTGAAGTTTGATTTAGCTTCAGGAATGCTGGCTTATATATCTTTGCCCAGTGGTGTGAGAAAAGGGTCTCGAATGAATACTAAATTTTTTGTAGAATGTCTGCACAACTTACACATGTAAAATTTTATAGTGATGTTTTCATTAGTTGTCTTTCTTTTGAAAGTAAAACTACGGGAAATTGCTTGTGACTGGGGTGACATCATGAATTAGAAAGGACATGAATTTAATCTCTCAGAGAGGCAGCTGTGTCTGGTATTTTAATATGGTTTTGGAGAGAAACAAAGGAAGGCTAATTAATGTGTTTATGTAAATTCTACAGATTACAGTGTTTAGCCACAGTCAGTTCTTCTTTACCATGGAAGGAAATGATGGTTGTCCTGTCCATGTCTGTTGCAGTGATTTAGGGCCTACCCAAACAAATAATTAAAAAACTGTGAATGCTCTGGTTGCTAAAGACAAAAGCAATTAAACAACAGGCTGATGAGAAGAAGCTTCTGACAAAATAATTTTATACTAAACGAAGAAATATTTTGGTTCAGATGGTGCTAAGTAATTGAATTGCAAAACACTGTGCCACATTACCATGACTGTAAAACAATAAAGATTGTTCTGCGGTAACTGAAAAAAATTCTTAAGGTTGATAACACTGGCAAATATGGATGTACCACTGAGAAGCATCTTTTGCTTTATGGAAGTGATGAAAAGCCTTCTCTACTTGTTTAAAGGTCTTGTCCTACTATTTCAATTTTTTATTTCCAGCAGTGGTAGTAACAGAGGCCAAGTCATTGGGAATAAGACTTAAGTGACCACCTGCATTATTGCTGCCATGCTCAGCAGACTTACAGGTCACATATCCTTATGCACACCATAAGATGTGTAAGCTATTGTTTATGTCTTAATCAATTTGGACCTTTAAATTTTTAATCTGTAGCATAGAAATAATCTTTTCTTTCAGTTTTATTTCTCTGCAAATTGGTTTCTAAGATGTGCATAATTTTAAGCATTCCTAATTCTATTATGACTGGTCTAGCTTTTGTTAAAATCAATGCTAAATGAATTGTCATAAACAATCATAATTTTATAGAGGAAGGAAAAAATGAAATGTAAATAATGTAGTTCTAAGGTTCACCTTTCACTAAGATTCAAATGGAAAAACCAGGCCACAGAAACTCTGTAGAAACCAAGCAAACTCTCAAAAGAATGAAGTTTTGCAAAGATGGTAGTAGAAATTATATTATGGATTTCTTAAGACAAATATTTATACCATAAAAATAATTATATGAAAGATTTGTGTCCAGCTTTGGAGTCCCCAACATAAGAAGGACATGGACCTGTTGGAGTGGGTCCAGAGGAGGGCCACAAAGATGATCAGAGGGCTGGAGCACCTCTCCTGTGAAGACAGGCTGAGAGAGTTGGGGTTGTTCGGCCTGGAGAAGAGAAGGCTCCGGGGAGACCTTGTAACTGCCTTTCAGTACCTAAAGGAGGCCTATAGGAGAGATGGGGAGGGACTCTTTATCAGGGAGTGGAGCAATAGGATGAGGGTTAAGGGTTTTAAACTGAAAGAGGGAAAATTTAGATTAGATATTAGGAAGAAATTCTGGCACAGGTTGCCCAGAGAAATTGTGGATGCCCCATCCCTGGAAGTGTTCAAGGCCAGTCTGGACGGGGCTTTGAGCAACCTGGTCTAGTGGGAGGTGTCCCTGCCCATGGCAGGGGGGGTGGGAACTAAGTGATCTTTAAGGTCCCTTCCAACCCAAACCATTCTATGATTCTATGATTTAGAGAAACAGAATAAATAATTTTTAATGCTTCCTTTGGGTCAAATTTGGCACATAGTTTTGGCCAAATATGATAAAATTCAAACCAGCTATATATATATTTTTTTACATTTTTATATAGTGCTTGAGTTTCATTATAAAGCAGCACTTAGGACAGCTTGTATTGATAATCCTCCATGTCTCTTCAATGCACCCTCTATTGAAGGAATCTTTCTAAGAATGATCTCACTACTTATGTTTAATGGTGAGATTTCTTTCATCTCAAGGCAGCATTTGTGAATTTATTGTAGTTATCTGATCCCTTAGCTGATACTCCAGGCTTAATATCCTATTTTTACTGTCTTATTCTGTTTTACGTTCCAAAACTCTCCAAAATGCGTACAATAATTCAGTATTGTTCAAAAGGCAGAAAACTGACAAGAACTAGCACTTCTGTCTGGGTAAGTTATGATTTATTTTTGCAATAGGTAATATTTCATTGGTTTTAAATTGGAGGGGGGAATCCCAGGCTTAAAGCTGTTTTACTGTACCCCGGTGAAGCTATCCTTTGTACTTTATTAAAAGTGCATTCAGACTGACTTCATTTCACTAAAAGTAGGAGTTTTGCTGTTGGGTTTTGCATATGCCAATAACATGGCAGTTGCTATTTGTTACTTTATCGTGGCAGAGGGATGGGTGTCATTGGGACAGCCTTGGCAACAGGGCACTTTGGCTGCCAGTTGAAGTTAAGCCAAAGAAAGAAACAAATACAAAAACTTGCAATGCGATTTTCTTTTGCAGACTGTTACATTTTTATGAAGTGAAAAATCAATATGTAGAGGAACGTTAATTTTATTGCATGTTAAAACTGTAACGGAGTGAGAGAGCTTGACTTAGTGCAGCGTTGGTTGGAATAAAGACAGTTGGACTGAGTGTGCTGTAGTCCTTGGAGCTGCTCCTTTCCCAGGTGTGCCATATTTAGGCTTTGCCTGTTACTGCAAATTGCCACTTCATTGATTCTTGCTGATACTAAAGATCCATAGATGACATCTCATTTCACCCTAAAATTGAAATGCCTTTAGATCACTTTACATCAGAAGCTGTAAAGACTTTAAGTTTTGGATACCAAATGCGACATTATCAAGTAGAATTTAACTTTCCTTACTGTCTGAAATCTAGAAATATTTAACTAGACATAAGATCAGTCATATAGTGGATCAGTATATGGTAATTTTCATATTTGAATAAACCATATGATTTCTGTTTGCTAAAGATTGTGTTGTTTGGGCTTGGCTTTGTAGCAGGTAATTTGCAATTTATCTGCTATGAGGTTAATACTGTACAGGGTCTGTTCCACAGGTAGTTGCTGTTGTGCATTTTTTTACTCCTACATTATATGGGAGATCTCCAGAATTCTGTACAGGATTAGAAATGTATCTGACACTAACTTCTAGCAGGCTTGAGCTATTAAGCAGAACTATGAAATGGCAATTTTATCAGTTTGACTGACAAACATTGATAAGGTAGAATATTTTTTTAAGGAAAGAAAATAATACTCTAATGTGGTCTAATGTAACCATCAATAGTAAATGTTTCTTGAAAAGGAAAAAAATAATTTATTAGATGTCTCTAAGAATTATTACCTACTTATTTTGTATGAATTCACATAGTCTGGTTTTGGCTAAGATATGTAGTAAGAATACACAGAAACTGCATGAAACATTTGTCCTTTTGTTATTTCCGAAGCAAATATTCCTGTGTAATACCAGGTATCACTTGGTATGTGTATATGGGAAATGTGGATCTTGATTTCTGTGTTTGCATGTCTAGTAATTCTGTA
The DNA here is from genome assembly GCF_028500815.1 of Rissa tridactyla. Lineage (NCBI taxonomy): Eukaryota > Metazoa > Chordata > Aves > Charadriiformes > Laridae > Rissa > Rissa tridactyla. The sequence continues at coordinate 189,054,656 of NC_071466.1, read as the reverse complement.
CTTACTCTTTGGATTAGCATATATATATACTTGCTTATATTTACAAGACTAAGTCATCAACTTTTCAATGGTTTAGAATGAATTGCTACAATTATAATTTCATTAAATGAACCGTAGAAAACAGGACCACCTGACCTCCTGAGATTGCTTCTAATATAGCTACCTCACATCAATGTAGAATCAGCTTTATCTAAATTGTGTCTGTCAGTTTTCTGCCTAAACCACTCTTAATAGCTTTCAGTGACTGAGTGGTTTAAGCTAGACTGTATTTCCTGAATTCACTTACATGATAGCACAGAAGTCAGTATCAAAAGTCTAAATTCATTATTTATTTTTTTTTTCAGTGGTGCTATTAACATTTGAGATTGAGATTACGCTCATGCCATAATGAGAATAAAAAAAAAAACAACCCAGAAGTTGTCTTTTGTGGAAAAATCTGTTATGATTCCAGACTACTACATAATGAAGATAGTATATAATTTAGTATTTAGTAGACGCTGCATTGCTATGTAGATCTATCAGACACAAATTTTCACTTTTGCATGGTAGAAATCAAGACAATTTGTATCAGACTGCAGATGCAATGGCATCCAAACATACATAAATCAATATCCCAAAAAGTTGCTGAGGATGATTGTACGATAAACAAAAGTGAGGATGATGGAAGTTTTATTTTAAGAAGGAAACATTAAATGCATGTTTATGTTATACGTACATATATTTATGTATGTGTGTTTATATTGTGTTGTGTGTCTATATATACGTTCAAATTATGTATGTTCCAATTATACATATGTTCAAATTATATTTATACATGATCTCTTTTTTTTTTTATTTTAAAAAAAGTAAATGTTTCTATATCAGGTAACAGATTAGGAGAGGATTGAGGAAGGTGACCTGTGAAATATTTTGTATAAAGACCTGTATAAAGACCAAACACAGGAAGGAATATGTAGGGTGTTCAATAGGACATTGCATGGGAAAAGATAGAAAATGTAGGTAGAGTCTTGCCAAAAGCTTTTTCAGAAATACATATTAAGTGCAAATGATCTCCCAAGAGGAATGGTAAAAGTCCTATTGTTTAGCACATTAAAAACTTTACTGGTAAAATACTAGAAAATGCACCATGGAGAGCAATCTTGCTCTAGTGCAGAGACAGAATGGTTGGCCCACTAGCATTTTGATCTGTAATACATATGATTCTATTTTTTCTATTCAGATTTTAAGCACCTCTTTTTAAAAAGGCCTGTTCTATAGGCACTATTCTAAAAGGGTGTACTGGGAAAAGGAAGTATCGTAGAAAAAAGACAGCATTCATTTAATGTGCGTTAATCAAATACGCACCCAGTATGCGAGTACTTTCCCAACAATGAAAAATCTCGTTGCTTCCTTATACAGAGGCAAAGATTATAGGATGGGGAATAGGAAAAAAAAACATTTATGTACATAATGCATTACTTTGCTTTAAATGGAGTTAGATCCTTAGGAAGAATTTTCATGGGGCTTTTATACAGATATTTTATTATTAGCTAATGGAAGTCACTGGGACTGCACATGAAAAAAGATGCTATGGGGATTGTATAAAGAATATCTTAATTAAAGTTATGATTCGGTAAGAGATTAAACCAATTTATCTACCCCTAAGCACATGAGAATTTTAATTGACTTCAGTAGGTCAATAAGTTGTTGATGTAAGGCAAGTATTTGGGTACATAGGGGCCCACTAGCTATTGTTGAGATCTAGTAAGATGTCTGCCTAACAGTGTAATCCAGTACTGCTACCTTCTTTACATTTGGGAAAGATGCAAAAATACGTTTGCAGCAGGCATCCCTTATTCCTTTTCAGAAGACTGTCTTCGTAGTTATTTGCAGTATTCCTCTTTGTTGCATTTACCCTGAAAAATTAGTTCAACCTTTGCCTTTTGGTTTTCTTTTTTGATCTTAAGTATCCAGCTGTGCTATGTGGTATATTATAGGTGAGAGGAAAAATAAAGCTTCAAGTCACAATACAGGTAGTTTCAACAAAAGTGTAGTCCAATTGTATTTGCCACATAATTTGGTTTTGCCATTTGATCAAATAATTCAATCTCTGTAGAGAATGGCTTCATGATGTATTTTAGAATGGCTGGTCAGAGAAACTGCCTTAGAAAATGGAAGAAGAATCATATTGGGAAATTTTAGATGTCTCTTGTTCCTAATAGAATTCTGTGTGAGTAACTGTGTTAGATTCGGCTTCTGAACTTCAGGTGGTGTTTCTCTAAGCTGGTCAACAGAGTTGATTCTGTGTCTACTGCAGAGTTTCATCTAGAATTTACACTTCCTAAAAATTGGGTTTGCTTGGCAGGTCATCCTCCTTAATTCAGCAATAATATCTAATCAAATCTTCCTTAAGAAATCACAAAGGCACTGTTGAACCTGTATCTCTAAGTTTAAGCATTTAGCTGTTTTTTTTAAAAAAAGTGGTTTTTTTTCCTTGCTTACTACAGTTTAATTAACAGAAGTAGTAATTAACAGTAGACTAGGCGCTACAAATAAAAGTTTACCACTCAGTTTCATCCTTTTTTTCTTTTGCATAAATAGAATAGCAGAGGAGTTTATCATATTCTCTTCTGATTAGTGACTGTTCTGTCATTGATGAGTTGCTTTTTTTTTAAGTTTGGGCTTAATTATGTTACTCTTAAGCATAAGTGGTTTAACAAGTGGATAACACATCTGAGCCCTTGAATGTCAAGAATTTTAAATGTAGCTATCCTGATTGAAAAATTTATTTGACTAACAATAATTCCATATTAGCACATGTGGCTGTTCTTGCTAATGCTGCCTTTGGATTGCCCCCCAGGCTGAAAGGGCAAGTAGGGAAAACTTTACTGGGAATTGCCGTGTGTTTTCCTATAGCCAAATTAAATGACTCTGAGAATTCCAGAGCATAAATCAAGATTAATTTCTGGGCACGCATAGCTAGGTGATCCTGAGATAAAAACGCTAAACACTAAAAAAAAGAATGTAATGCTCCTGACAAGAGGGAGTTTTTTAAGATAATGGATACATTCTATTAAAAATTTGAAAATATGAACAGTTCTTTCCGTTATTTGAGTGTTTTTGAAGGAGTAATGATTTCTATGTGTGAATTAAAACTGGACTAGAGTAGAATTTTTGCCTAAAAATCTACAGTGAAAACACTGGGAAAGTATTATAGCGCAGTGAAATACTTATTCATCAGACAGAGAATGGACAAGATTAAAGAGTCTTTAGGGTAACATTAAAATATAATTGGACAATTTCAAATGAAGACATATGAGCATCACTACAGACACATGGAGAAAACAAGTTGCGTTAAAGCAGAAAACAGGAATTCTTATTTCAAAGTTTGGTAATAAGTTTGAAGATAATAAAGACTTCAGAGCTAGCGTATGCTAATAATTTGATCTGGACTGGCCACAGTAATCTTGAAATGTAGATGGTAATTATATATGGAATATAATCAAAGTTGTTTATAATACGATAGTTCTTTCTTTGGGGGAAAAGTGCTGATTATGTATAGTTCTTTATGGCTTAAAGGAAGAGTGGTGAAGATGTATAAATATTATGTGACTTAAGAAATTTAAATACTGTTAGTGATATATGCTCAGGTCTATGGAAAGTTTAATTAAAATCTAAAGAAATTTACGATTATTGCTAGTCTTGCGATTGAAACACAATAGCTGATCTACGTACTGCAGCGTTATGTCTGCACTGAAAGTTTCAAAGTGCCTCTTTGGTCTTCTTTGCCAACTTAAAAATAATGTATCTGCTAACTCTTGTGTTCACAGTATTTTACTTTTACTTCTCTCACCTGGATAGTAACTGACTGCTGTAGTCCAGAAATATTCCTCCTCAACTGCAAAATAAATGTATTCCTTGTTCTGTTAGTTGGAAGTACCTCTGGTTACAGCAAAACGTATTTAACCTCATTCCTACAATCTGCTGCTCTTCTGGTAGACAAATCTGTCCCTTAGTGGTGGTTTGGCGCTGAGGGTGAGGTGTGAATGAGTCTATGACTAAAGATGAGGTTACTTGGATTCAGACTATTCAGTTCAGCCAACGTGTGTGACTCAAAGTTGCAGTGGGTAAGTTTGAACTGACAGATGCCAAATTTACATTTCATTTAATGTTTATGTATTTTCCTGAGGGTATTTTTGGTAGCATGTAAATAAAAGTGTCGAGATGTTTCTTGCGAAGTACATCCAGAGCTGCTAAGCTGCTGGCATGCAGCGTAGTGTCTCAGCACATATTCATGCATTAATAGATAATCTTTTATGAGAGGTGTTCCACGTACTTGACTAAGACCTTAAAATAAAAACAATAGAGTATGTTTTATGCATTGAGGGTTTTAGCAAAGTTTCTAAGAAGTGTAATACCTGCCAAAAATATCTGGGATCAGCATCCTAGTGCAGACTAGTGGGGGTGTAGCTGGAGAGGGAGGGAGTCTCACTGACGCTAATACATTATAGTACGCACTGATTTTCTGTCGTTATCATCATCAGACAACCTTGTTCCAAACCCCCCTGTGTATTGTCTTCAGGTGAGTTATAAATTTACAGGCAGGAACTCATAAGTCTTGGGATAAAAGTGATTCAGTTTCATTTTCGAGAGTGAATAAATATCACTTGCCTCTGCAGTCTCATCTTCCCAAAAATTTTATAAAAAGGCCTGGCTGTAATACACAATTAAGCCAAAATGAGAGTATCATTAACACACACTTCAGATTTTCTCTGAATGAATGCTAGTTTAGTTGAACTGAAGCTGTGTGTTAATTTACAGTTTAATTGATTTACAAGCTGTGTGTTAATTTACAATTTAGCCAACCTTGTTAACACTTTACATAGCTGTGTAAAATTTTACTATTTTAGAAAAAAAATATTAAACTGTTTTAGTAAAAGTCTACTATTTAAGCTAGATCTCCACTAATGTATATTAATACAGACCTGGCAATTCAGCTACATCGCAGAGATGCTCAGATTTACACTAGATGAAACTTGATTTGTCATTTTATTTTTAAGGTATCTATCTAAAGAAAATATCTTTTGAAAAACTTAGGCCTTGGTTAATCAGACAGATAGCTAATACCCAGTGGGTTTATAGCTGATGGGAATAAGATTTCAACCAGCCTGTAAGGAGAAGAAAGCACAGATGATGCTGATTATTTGTCATACAAAGACTGAAATTTTCCTGGTGGTATTGTCTTTCTTCACCAGTTTAAGCAGGCTCTTGCATTTGTTATTTTAAAAAATAGGGATTATTTTTTATATATTTATAATAGAAATAGTACCTGTTGCCCTTGAAGCATTTACTGTCTATTAGTTTAAATTGGCAAAAAGGGAACTCTGAAAATTAAACCAAAAGAGCAGCATCTTCTGTTAAAGGAATATGCATTCAAAAAACAGATCAGCTTAGAATCCTTGAGCTCTTGAGAATCTTTGCGCATTATAAACACTAAAATGTCTGTGCTTACTGAAACCACCTTTGTACATGGATTAGTATAAGTTGCATGTTAAGTTGAAGCTACTTGGCTGGTTTTGGGAAACGCTGCTCTTCTGCAGGTATCAGGCTGTCTTTCTGTTGGCACTTGATCCTCTGAAGGCTGGAAGAAGTATAGTTTCCCATTTTGCATAATATTTACTATAGTAGAAATGCCTATAATGTTTCACTTGTTTCCTTTGAATTCCAACAGTATTTTGTTCTAGAAAAAGGCTTCCAAAGGTAAGAAAAAAATAATGGGTTTATAGCAAACGAGTCCATTCTTGGTGAAGAGCTTTGAACCCCTGAAACTATTAAATAATCACAGCTCTTAAAAAAGTTAATTTGACAATTAGTGCAAAATTTAGCAATGGTAGAAGATTTAGCAATAGGACAGTCTTCATATGAATATTTTGAAGTTATGCAAAAGTAATTGAAGAATCATAATAATTTCCGCAAATAAAAACCCCAAAATACTTCTATAGTTTCTAAATGCATTAAAGAGAGGACATCAGAATTTATTTATGCTGTAAATGTTATTTCACAGTTCAATCAGTTATCTTGCTGTGTAATAAAAGACCCTGAAATTAAAATGACCCCTCTTTGCAGAGTGTAACTGTAGGATTCCTTTTACTATGAGGCTGCCTTGATTTGATCTTACTCATACTGAAACGGAAAACAATATCCAACTAATGCATCTGAAGTGTTTTTTTATACCATCCAAGGCTCTCTTGTGAAATTAATGGCTTCTGCTTTTGGCCTCAATTACATCTTATGATTCTCCAATTTCATACGGTTTTCCTTTTCTTTCTTGTGTGATTTTTCAGTATCCCTCTGGTGATATTCTAAATCAATCTGAAGCACATGTATCTGATACAGCACATATTTACAAAACAAAACAGACCCACCTAGATTTGAAAATGTCAGGAATGTGATTAATGTTCTGTGCTGTGTGTAGTAGTTGAGGATATCTTAGTCTTGTAAAGCAACTAACAGCTTGATCAAGAAAATCAGCGTAACAGCAGAACAGTATAATGATTGCAAAATGTTAATTAAATCTTCCAGTGTTAAAAAAAATCATTTTCAGTCTGACTCAGCCTAGACAACAGTGTTATTAGCTGAAAGCTAAATATCTGCTTCCTACCTGTAAGTGCTCATTAACGGTCCCTTTTACTTAGTCTACTTGCATACTTTTTGTACCGCAAAACACTGTGTCACACAAGTAAAATTTAAAAATAGGTGTTTCTTTCTAACTGCAAAATCCACACAGTGTATTTCTTATTTGAGGGTGATATAAGTAATGTATACTGCAGACTGTTCATTTGTATAGATTGTAAATTAATTGTGAGTTTGTTTTTTATCTGTATTCTTTATAAAATGTATTTAAAAAGTTCGGTTTCTTCTGATTTGAAATTTAGTGGTTTTAATAATTAAAACAAAAAGGAGGTGATATTTATAGTGTAATTTCATTCAGTAAACAAACAGAAAGTTTGCAGCTGCCAACATGATAGGTATCTGATTATGACATTGTAACATAAAGGCATTTTATATTTAATAATTCTCTGCAAATCTCATGTGTGCAGTGTTCACATTTGTAGCTCCTTCCTGACGAGACAGAGCTCTTGTTGCCCTGGAGTTAGAGTCCTTAAGCTTTATTGTTCCGTCAGATTTCAGAATCAGGTCTGAACTCTTGTGTTTAGTTAGATGTATTTACCTCTAAAGTCTTGTGTCTCATGTCTTCTCCCGGCGATATTGTTTTCTCTGAAGAGCAAAAAAGAAGTGGAGATTTAGACCTGTGGATCTAATGATCCTGGGTCCCATGATCCTGGGTATCTTAAGATTGATTTTATTTTCTCTTGACTATGTCAGTTGTGTTATCACCACAAATTTGTATATGGACAACCTGCGATAAAGAATCAGGAAGGAACAAGGAAGAGAACTGATGGTAAAAATTGAATAGTGAATCTGAGTGATTGCTCTATAAAGAATTTTTCTGCTTATGCTATGGATTTGAGGGAGATAAATAACTTTTTTTCTTTCATTATAGCATCTACTGGGTTCTGATGTGAAGAAACATAACCGTTTTGAAAATGTTTTTTAAAATCATGGGTTAGATTAATCTGATTCAGTTCAGTTGACAGCTTCTGTAATAGCAAAGATGTTTCTTGTGAACAGATGTTCCTCACTGAAGTTTTAGAATGACTCAACTCTTCTTCATTGCCTTATTCTTGTTTTGGACTCTGGTCTGTTATTAATAAAGATTGATTGTACCCTACTACATAAAGCAATAAAAAGAAGTCTCCCCAAATGTTCACACTCAAATCCCAACTGCATTTCCCACTCAATTCTCACTTTCAAATTTACCAATAGGCTTTATATCCCTAATCTTACTTTCTTAGGAGGTTGAATGATTGCAAAGATTGTCGAGACAGTCATGATTCTAGACCACATCTTTAGATCAACTTGACCAGTGTTAAGAGTTGAGCTGTCTTTTTTCCTTTGGTGGAAACTGAGTTGGCCATTGGCTTGCGATTGACTCTTCTAGTGACAACTGGTGGAAAACGTTATTAAATACTTTGGCCCTTTTGCAGCACTCTCTCTGTCAATAGCCTTTCCTCTCTATTGAATGATGGGTCAATATCTCCTTTGTCTTTCTCTCACTGCTAGTATATTCACAGGGATTTTTTTTCATGTTAATCATGTTTGTTTCTTTTTATTTGTATTCCATAATGTGTGTTGGCATTTCTTATTTTGTCATTGTATGTTCTTTTCTACTTGGCCTACTTTATTGTTCTTTAAAATCAGCGAAAACTCTGATTTAGTGGAAATCCAGCCTTTTTCTCTATTGAGAAAAATTACTCTTTGACCTTCTGTTCTTAACTTCTTTTTTCTATCTTTCCACTGATTCATCCAAATTTGTTTGCCTTCCTGAAGTTCGTTGTTTTATTTTGCTGTTTGTCTCTCCCCTTTTAACTAATGTGAATTCTGTAAATTAAACATCAGTCCCTCCCAAGCTGCCTTTCACCCACCACCACTTTCTCAACCAGCTTGTTCCTTGGGGTTAATATCCAGTCTAGAGGAGCCCTTCTTCCAATTCCTTTTTCTAGCTCTTATTCACCTATACATATAAAATATATGTGATACTATGTAATCTTTAAAAAATTAGTATTTTTTAAAAGCCACTGATGATTGTGAAGACTTTGCTGGCCATTATGCCTGTTCCTGTGTTCTTTTGCCAGCATCTGTCCTTTTAGTTGGCATGTGGCCTTTCCACCAAATCTTGTGCTTTGCTTGGTTTGGCTAGATGCTGGCTGGCAAAAATCTTCATCCTCTTAATTCATTTCTTTTTTTAATTTTTACTATCATGACTAGTTCAAAATGCATTGCTCTATCCTGAGAACAGGCCCATACACTTTCCTATCACGGATTCTCCTAATTAGGGATTTGCTGCCATTGAAAATGACAGCAGTTAACAGCCTTAGCAGCAGTGGTGGTAACAACAGCTGTCAGGTGTGTGCTGGATCATGAATCCTATTTTATGAAACTCTGGCCACTGTAACTGTGTTTAGAAACTGCCAGAAATGCTCTTTCAAGAATTCTGATAGTTCTGGAAAAGTTATTTTCTTTGGTGTATATAACATATTTTATAGAGGTCTCACTAGCAGATAAACGTTTCTTTCTAGTGCCTCTCAGAAGCATACTTTAGCGTTGAAATCAGTAGACACTTTTGTGAAAATTCTCTGTACTGAGCTGTACTCCAGCAGCAGGAAAAGTGAGCTTCTTCCACCTTCTAATTTGAATGTGAAGGTAGCATGCCTGTCGCTTACATGAATTGACACTGAAGTTGGCATATCACAGTAGCGTTGTCTTTGGTAACAGTGCATGTTTCTATTCTGTATTCAAGTAACATGTCTCAACTCTTAGGTGCTAAGAGAAAGACAGAATTTCTCATTCTTTTTGGCTTTACTGCCAAGGTTACTGATTTCTTTGGGTATTAATTCTCCTCTGTGCACCAGGAACCAAGAAAAAGCGTGTCAAGTGCTGGTTTCATATGGGCCACTAGACAGCCATCAGATGTCCTGCGCGAATCTGCGTTCCTCTTTTCAGTAGCAGTTTCATACCTGCTCAAACATTTATAGATTGTCCCTGTACCATTGGCTAGTGGTTGGTTTTCAAACATGATAGAAACCATTTGGCTTGCACTGTGAGTTACTGACAGTGCTATGAGAAATGAAATGGGTGAGTTTCATTACCGGCGTTCCTTATGTGCCTTTAACCAACAACTCTGACGTCTGCGTATGCAAGCAGTGGATCATGGCATGAAAGAGGAATGGTCTGAGCCTGGTGCCAGGCTGAGACCTAGAAGCTGAAGAGCACAGTATGCCATTATCTTTCCCTGGAGCTTTATAGTCCTGCTCAGGAATTTACTCTGACATTTGTCCTGTCTCTATAGATTAAGCAGTTTGCTGTTTGCTGCAGTCTCACCATCAGAATAGTGCACTTTGTGTTTTTTCTTCCTTGCTTTCAACCTTTATTGCTATCTAGTAATGTAATAATAATTTATTTACAATGTATTTCCTCATGTGCTTTGTATGTCTCATAATATAAACACAATTGAAAATACACTTTAAATGATTGATGTTGCAGTACAAATAGAAAAATAAAGTGGTTTGGTCTCTAAAAGTAATGAAGTAGCTGATTTAATACAGTGCAAATCTTTAGTGGGATCATATTGTGTGGTAAGCCTCATGGTATCAAAAAAGTAATCAAATACATGATAAATATATAAAAAACATAAGTATCATAGGTGTTCGAATGTGAAAATAAAACCACTCAAATCTGGTTTATTTCCATGACAAATAATGTTCATATGGGTGCAAAATCGTAACTTCAAAATAGTAGTCTTACTAGTCAGGTATTTTCACAATATGATTAACACTTCTATTTTAGATGTGTATTGCCTGTGTAGCTGGAGGCATTATTATATGAATATTGACATTTACTGTGTCAGTGTGTTTTCAAGCTGTGTATTCATTGCATGTGGACTCTCGCATACATTACTTCATTTAAAAAAACCCTTTAAATTATCTTACCTGAAACTGCCAGGTAAGATAGTTGAAACTTTTCTACATAATTCCCTTTGAAGTGTTGAAATTTGCCAAAATATCATGGGCATGTCAATGACTTTCAGTTCATAACCTCAGTAATTTCCTGCTCTAAAGTTGTGATATCTCTGTAACATCATACCCTACTTTTACTTTTCTGCATTATCACTTGCTGAATGTGTATTACACATAGTTGTTTCCTGGTTAAACAGGTACAGAAGGCACAGTCTTCAAATCCACAGAGTATGTACGGAATGGGGGAAAAAAGGGAGGCAAATGCTTTTTTTTCAAACAGATTGCTATTTCAGTTGAACCTGGGAGTCTCCATGGAGGTCTTCATTAGCTGTAATAAGATTCTTTAAGCGTACCACCTGTTCTTTCTCAGGTCAAGAGAAAAATACATGAAAAGCTTTGATTTTCCTCCATCCTTCCCCTCCCCAACCCCAAGTTATTTTTTACTGAGTCAGACTATTGTCATTGACTTCCCATTTTAGGCCATTCTTTGTCTTTCGTGTTGGGCATGCCTTTTACAACCTTTCTCTGCACAGCTTTTGCCACAGCAGCATGTCAAATAACTGAATGCAGTTCAAAAGTAAAGAAAAAAATAATTTCTAAATGGAGAAAAAGAAAGAATCATATTACTGATACTTATGATCTTACGATCTTTGAAAAGGAAAAAAAAAACCTGAGGAAGATTTCCTAAGAGAATGAGATGCATGTGGGAAATTTGAGGTAAGTATGTAATGCTTTTTTCCTTTTGGAAGAGCCTCTATTCCGTCAGTAGTTACAGCAACGCTTGCAGAATACTGTAGATGCATTTTGAAATTCTCTCTTTGCATGGGGATTTTGTGCTTAATTACTAGTGTTGGTTTATTTGTATATTCTTTAGAGGAGGATTATTAAGCAGATTCAAAGGTGGTGACAGCTGCAATGCCTCTATGTTGATTGCAACCGCTAGTTTGTGAAATTTGCAGACCAAATATGTCCTAAAAATATTGTGACAGTTTGCTTGCTGTAATATTACTTGCTGCAAGTGTTTCTTATTTCAGAACTGTATGCAAAGTGGGGAGTGACTAGAAAGCAACTATTATAATAGTAGGAATAACACAACACATGTATTATAGCTGGCAAAGTATTCTTTTCGTGTTTACAAGATATACTTCAAGAGTCGCATTCAGTAATTTATTATCAAACAATATTAAACATGATTTTTTTTTCCTTTGGGAGTTTTGCACAATTGTGCAGTAAAGAAGATTATAGGAGATTAGAGAGTGGTTGTACAGAATACTTTCATCAGCATTCCAGCTACTTGTCACGTATTTTGTCAAAGTTTTGAAATCCCTGACCTTTCAAGTTTTTTTTTTTGCTTTAAGTTTCATTAACTATTAAAGCAGATGTCTTTAACCGTTCTATTGACTGCAGATCTCTCTGTACTTTTCCTATTTGTTGTAGATCTGTTATTTGAGCTGACACTGTTAATCTTAATGTAATCTAAATAAGCATTCTCAATACTTTCAATAAAGCCAATTCCTTTAATTCATTTCATATTGGGACAAAAAAACAGGTTGATAAAATCAGAAGTTGTATTTGAAATTCTTTGCAATTCTAGTCTCTGAAATTGCAGTCTTGTGTTTGGGATTTTGTCATTTGGTAGTAGTGCAAGTACTTACCATTCCTTTTATCTGCCTAGGTATTTAAAGTGTGAGGGAAGAAAAAAGGGCGTGAATGTTCTGCTCTTTGCTGTTTCTTTTGAATTTGCTTCTTGTTCTTGGTCAGTGGAAGAAGAATGCCTGTGACCTTAGACCTACAGTAGTCGTATACCTCTCTAAAAGAGAAGTATTGTCCTCTTTGACTGGGAATCCCTGTCGGCGACCTTTCTTCCGCTACCTTTTAGTGCTTGAAAGTTTTATCTCTCTGGGACAACCTGTAGGAAATTTTCCTTATAAAAGCCTAAGACTCAAGTGGTCTAATTAAAACCAGGATTTATTAACAGCACAGAAGCTGCTGAAGATTAGAAGAAACGTTTTGCATAGCATATCTAGCCTGACACTCTGCGAAGCTCATCTAGATAGATCTCCCCAGAGTTTAGTTACAGTGAGTAAAAATACCTTACATTTATAGAAAATCTTTTTTCTTTTTCTTCCCTGACTTTCTTTTTAGGCAGTTTAGTTGCACAAATCTTTCCTTTCAAGGGACTCAGCCTTTCTTTTTCTTCTTTATATTCCACTCCTTCACATTTGTGACCTTCTCTGTTGTTATTAATTTTTAAATTATTTTATCAAGTCACTGTTAGTGTATTTATGCCTTCCATAGAGAGGTCACCCTGTTCCTGAAGACAGAATTCAGCCTCCTTTAAAGGCTCTTGTGCAAAGTAATTAAGCAGCAGGTATGAGTTGGCATGTCGTGTCTGCAGTCTGGGTTGTCTGCAAAGCCCCTGTATGTCTCTCACAACTGAGTGGTCTTGGTCTGTGAGTGAGGGAATGATTTAGTAGAGATAACTGTTGATCAAATCCTTCCTGCTAAATGACAGCATTTTTGATGATGTTATTCATTATTGCCAATGGGACTTGTTTGCTTTGCCAGCAAGATGTAACTGAAAATAACATGTCCATAGGAGTTGCTATTTTATGCGTTACAGAATTCCAGTTAATGCAGGCATTAGTGGGATGTTAGAGGACTTCTTTCTTGAGTGATCCTGCAAAAAGTTGGGGATTTTTTACTCATAGATATACAGCTGACTGAGCGCCGGGCTGTAATTAAAGTATTCCTAGGCAGAAGTAGAGATACAGTGTGTTCAAACTATATTCTCCATATTGTTCTCTGTATAAGCATAATTGGCTGATATTAGAACTGAACCTTTGCAAAAATGGTTGAATGGTAAGTCAAGCTTTCATGATATTGGAGCTCTGATTGTTGTGGGAGTGCTTTTTAAAAAAATCCACGGTTCTTCCTCTTCCAATAAAGACTTTATAATGGCTTTCTATCTGCTTTTGTTTGTTAGATGCATGGTTGTTGTAATCGCCTCACCAAGCACTGAAGCGCACCTAAGCCTTGTTTTACTGAACTTCTTATTTTATGTCTTAAGGTACATTTTGTGTTGAAATTTCTTAGCTATTTATATGTAAATAAGTAAGTTTTCTGTAATTGCTACTAGAACAGCCTGCTTTCAGACCAGTAATCTAATCTAAATTGCACATTTTTTTCTTCATTATCCACTCATAATGCCATTCGAGGGCAAACAGTTTGATCCATCTGTCAACATTTCTTCCACATGTAATAATACAGAAGAAAAAAAACTTTGTTTTGAGGATTAAATACGGCTATTTTTTAATAGCATACAGTGTTAGACATGGCACAACAATTGAGTAGGGAGCAGAAAATAAGCTTTTAAATGCAAAGAAAAACAGGATTTAAATTGTTTGCTTCAAACAGGCATAGGAAGAAGCAAGAAAGATAATTGGCATTGATTTGAGATGAGAGACCAAGAACAGTATATTGTACATCAAACAGATAAATGACTTTGCAATGTAATATTTTTGTATTTAGCTCATAAAGGCATATCTTCGACCACAGTGCTAATTCAAAGCTATTCAGAGTCAGTGGAGAGGTTTCACCCGCTTTGGTGGAGTTAAATCAAAGCTATGTAAAGAATATCTGTGCTGCTATAAACAGGAGAGTCATATGTTACATCCAGAGAATGCGTACATCCAATGGGAAGAAATGCTGTTTAATGCCCTCCCTCAAAAAGAAGTGTCACTGATCTAAATTACATTGATATTTGAATCAATTTAGTCAGATCTGTGCAAGTTTCTCTGTGTACCCATTTGAATCTATTGCAACTGATCTATAGCAAATGAGTTTACAGTGTGGTCAGTTCCCTAATTTGTCTGATTTATCTATAGGTACCACAATGCGATTTTGTATGTACAGTTGGGAAGTTATGGACAAGGCAATTATATTCCTCTAGGAAGAGCACTGAGTGTAGAAGGCCTGAAAAATAATTTTGAGAAGGTAGATGGAGGAAAGATCAGTGTAACAAGAAAAAAATTTCAGGTCTCAGAATAGACATAAAAGTAGACCAGTTAAGGAGAACTGTATTTCCAGATGGTACCATGCAAAGAGACATTTTGTTGAGTCACTTCAAGTTGTTTTATTGGTAATGTCTAAGAACTCTCTTTTAGAACTGTTAGTGGATTTGGTGCCTTTCAGTGTCCTAAGAAGAGGGAGTGCTGGGTTGAGAAAGGAGCTGCAAGAGCAGTCTGCAAAGTCAGCAAGAATGACGAGGCTGAGTTATTCATAAATACTTTGTATATATGCTATAACAGGGTGGAAATGCCATGTTATTGCTAATAGCAGAGCCTTACTTACATTTTGAAAAGTGTGAAAGTTGAGTTTTGCTCAGAATAGATTGAGAGTATTCTTAGATGAAAAGAAAAAAACATGGGGAAGAATGTGAAATTTTTGGAGAAACGATTGCCTGAACATTGATTGCAAGGATGATACCTTGTGCTGGTGTATGTAGATTCATGCGTGTTTATGTTAAACTATTGCAAGCTTAGGTGTTGCGTGTTGACTATCTAGCCTGTTAAGGCACAATGCAGATTCCTGCAGAGGGTAATTCAGAGCTTCTAAGCAAGATATTGAAGAGTCTGACAGTCAGATAATATCCCTGAAGGTCTAGATGTCACATATCAAAAAGTGATACAAAATGTCTCATTTGATGTTCATTGTCATTCATACAGTTTTCATGAACTCTTACATATTTTAGTGAATGTTCATGTAGTGTGGTCAGTGGAGAAGTGTGAAGTATTCATGAATACACATGCATATTTAATAACTTCTCCCAGGGGTATCTTCCTGTTCTGGTAATTGGTGTTTCACATTCCAGCGCCTGTACTTGTGAAACAAATTGTGTCAGATTTGGCAGTCAGAGAGAATGCACAAAAGATAGTTCTGGAGGCTGGATAGGTGCTTGGTGTTTCAAATGCAGAAACATGCACGCTGCTCTCTGAATAGTGCACAGCCAAAAATTCATTAAACTTTTATCCATGGGAGACATTTTTCTATTCTGTCATCAATCTGGTAACTACCTTCTGTTCTTTCTCCCACAGAACCCTTCTTAGCAAGATCCTGTGGAGTAGCTGTTTCGTGCCAAACACCTGTACAATCTGGCCTTAAAGCTAGTTTAATCAGTCCAAGCAGACTTCTTTTAGGTCAAGAAGAGATTTTCCCATGGTATAAAGCCAACTTGTTGCCCTGAAATTGTCACTGTTTTTGATTTAATGAGAAAGTGATGCCATGAAGAAGACTAGAAAGTGCTTTTTGACACCAATTTTGACTTTGGGTACTCTTGTAATATAAAATAAAGTAAAGCTGCCTTCAAGTGTGGGCAGATGAAGATAATGCGAAGATAATTTTGTGCATTTCAGTTTCCTCACATTGTAGTCTACCCTTTCCACGAGAAAGTAAGGAAATAACTGAGTTTTCATACAGATTATTGCAGTGGGATTGTTATGAGGATCTATCAAAATCACTTTTCTCAAAGATGCTTCACTATAGCAGCATTTCATATGCAACTATTCACCAATACAAACTTGAAAACATTATTCTGACTAGGAAATTTTTGTTCATTATAGCAGCAGTTGGAGCCATTTTCTGTAATTACTTATCCTCCAACGATGTTTAGGTTCCAAAGGGGGACTTGCAATGCTTGATAAACCTTAAAGTGAAATGACAACGTGGCTTCAAATGGTACCTTGGAGAAAAAGCTGCAAGAACATGGCTTTGGAACATGGATCAGAAATATTTTGCTTTTCCTTCACTATGTTGCCTAAGATGGCTAGAAAATGGACAAAAAACCATTACAAAATTATATTGATTATATTAAATGCTTTGAAGGTTTAAGCATGAATATGTATTAAAAAAATCAGAGGCAGGATTCCATATTAAACGCTTGATGTTTAATGTTTTTTTTTTCTCTGCTGAGTCTGTGCATGGGAGAGAGAAATGAGACTAATATTTCTCCTTTTGTATGACGTGCTCATTTACTAGGACAAATCCTCTTTTCTCTACAGAAGCACATATGGCAGAAGGAAGCAAAATAAATCTGGTTCCTCTTTGTAGAACGGAACAGGATGTGGAAAGCTTATGTTAGAGTCTAAGAGGACTGCAGCCTTTCACATTAAGGACATATGCTTGAAGGGGATCCATCTGTACTGCCGTGCAGACGTGTTATCGGGGCTCTGTGACTGCACTGGGCAGGAGCCAAGGCGACTGCTGCTGTCAGGGACTCCAGCCACCTCCCAGCGAGTGCTTGGAGTGAGTGAAGGTTCTGCGCCCCACTGAGGGCCCCTTTATCAGACCAACTTCCTTCAAATCACGGCTCAGTTCACTTTGTGTCTTCAGAGATGATTTTTGAAATTTTTCCTCAGATACTTCCTGCGAAAAAATGAAAATATCCATTCTTGAGATGAGAGCCAGTACCTCCCAAGACTATATTTTCACGGGTGAATTTTGAACCTCTTCGTAGTAGAGAATTTTAATGGAAACTCAGAAGAGAACTGTCAGTTTAGTGTGCAGTTGTAATATGTTATCTGAGCTGATATGTACGAGTATGATATATCTGTAATATGTTATCTGAGCTGCACAATGCAAAGCTTTAAACTTAAGTGCCAGGTAAATAGGAAGCAGGAACATTTCTTACTCTTGAACTTCTCTGGCCTTAAGCCAGTGTACTTAACATGATATTATTAGCACTTTATTTTAATATAGAATTATTGTACTCTAGGTGAATAGAAAAGAGTGATTCAAATTCAAAAATACTAAACTGCATAAAATAACTGCCATTCACTGACTGTAATTGTCTTTGGTCAAGGGCCTTTCGAGGTAGGTTGACTCAAATTCAAAGCACACAGTTGTTGATTAAATATCATCTTCTAGTCACAGGGAGAAAGAGGTTTATGTTTCTTGTTACCAGGTCATCCTGCTTTTATTTAATTTTCTTTTCGTTTTTCTTGCCCATGTTGTCATTATGAGACCCGAGCAATTGCTGTAGCAGAGCAGTTATAATAACATAGGAAAAGAAATTCAATCATATTTGTATGTAAACTGCAAAACTGACGTGCTTTATTTTGACTAGCTGCTTCCCTGCTGTTTTTCAGGCATTGATAACATGCTTCTATGTATTATCAGAACTGCCACAGCTGAGGATGGTGTGGATTAAACTTTACTATAGTATAGTAATAGTATGAGATTGCTCTTTCAGTGCGCTGAAATAAATGTTTTCATTACTGCCTTAAAATAAATGCATTTGGTGCCTTGAAGGTTACAGTCCAAGCAAACCCATAAAACTATCTTTAGAAGCCTTCACCGCATGGACATATTTTCTTCTTCTTCCTAGTGAAATATTTTTACCCTTTCATTTGCCACAGTTTCTGTCCTATGCCACTCTTAATGCCAATAAGCGCAATTTTTCTCAGGGCCAAAAGCATACTTCAACATTGATTTCTTGCTGAAGACTCAACAGCTTACTATTTGCATAGTCACAATCTGTTCTACTTTCAACGCGCTGTGCTGCTTAGTCCAATCTTGTTCTTAAAGTGGAGTCATGGGGACTATCTCCAACTGTGATACACAGGCGCACACCCCAGCCACATCCCTGTTTTATTTTAGACATGTCCTAATTTCCCTGGAAAGGAAACCTGGGTGACTGAGCCAGAGGGGACATCTGTGTGTCACCAGCTGTAGCCGATCAGGACTTCAGGACCAGAACTTCAGGACCATTGCAGAAGGCACCTCTCCTGCTCTAGTCCTGGTGGTCAGGACCTGTCAGTTTTGATCAGAATACCAGAAAGTTTAACGAGCACACCAAATATGCCTGTCTCTGTGTCTGATAATAAACCAGATAATAATAAACTCTGCAAATACTGAAGAGAAGAAAGGTACATATGGATCTACATCTGTAGTGTAGGCTGAGATTGTTTCCCTGCCTGATTTTAGGAAAAAAGAAAGCAGATTCATATGCTCAACGATGCCCTTGATTCCTTCTTCCAGCATTGTCTGGAATCCTGGATTGGAGTAGGCGTAGCTACTCTGCCTGAGGCAGAAAGCATTTTCCCAGTGGTATCTTTAAATAAAAGACAGTCGGTCCTTTTTCTGCTTCAGTAGCGCTAAAAATGTGTTTTTGCAATGTCCACAAAAAATGTGCATATGTGTGTGTGTGTTGGTGTGGTGGTGGTATTAACCATTGTTCCGTTTTCCTTTCATGGCCTTCATAGTCAAATCATCCTAGTTTCTTCTGAGACTACAAGCCCTTCAAGCAAGGAAAAGCTTTTGTGACGTGTGTTGAATAGTTTATAGAGCATTGGCAAAAGTTACAAATAGGGACTAACTCTACATTATAGAAAACAAATGGATTGTGAGGGTAATTTCATTTTCCATAGGCAATACAGGAGCGGCTAACTGGATTCAAACTGAGAAAACATAGAAAAGGTGTGTCAGAGGAAAGAGAGTCAAAAGATTTCCTCTTTAGAATAACAAAAAAGAAGTAAAAATATATAGGTAATTTAAAGATAACAAATTATAAACCACAGAAGTGATAGAAACCAAATATTAATAATTTATTTTCAAGCTCTCTGATGAACAATATTTCTATTTTAGTCCTATGAAGTCTTTGATATGTCTTGGGAGCACTGCAATTAAAGTCGAGCAAAACATTCAGTCACCAGCTATGATGCTCTTATTATAAATTATTATTAGGATTTTAAAACTTAACTCTTACTCATAACTAAGCTAAGAGGAAAAAAGCCCACCAATTTTGGCCTTGTGAGATTTGAAGTTAGTTGTCATCTCTTTTTGGCTGGTCTTCATGAATCATCAGCTTTTCATATGGTAGTCTGTTTATGTCTGCAGTGAATTCCTAATTTTCTTTCTTTTTTTTTCTTTGTTCTTTTTCTTTTTACTTTTTTTATTTTTTCTTTTTTATTTTTTTCCCTTTCCTTGTCATGTGAGACTCACAAAGCATCTTTTAGCATAGAGTATCGTGTATTTTCTTTTACATGCAAACTATTCAGTTTGGACTTCAAGATTTAATAGGAGCTCTGTATAAGCCTGAGCATCTTCTTCTTTCATATATAAGTTTGGAAGTTTTGGAAGTTTCATATATAAGTTTGGAAGTTTTCTCACAGGGAAATCACGCAGAAACTCTGAAATGCGATAGTCATTATCTCTGTATCTATATATTTCTTAAAATTCATGTAATGTATACATATATGTATAATGTAATACAGCACGCACACATTTACTGAACATTTTTAGTAATGGGGGGTATATCTGTCACTCTGGTTTTGCACAGCGCAGCTTAAGAGGGCAGCTCAGAATTCACTTAGGCCAGAGATACCTTCCAGAGAGGTGAGACCAGCATCATTTCTCCCTTTCTCTTAGCAAAGGAAGTCTGTTAAGAGCTGACCAGTGAGCACCAGCATGATGCTTTTTTTGCTAATTGGCATCTAAAGGCCCGCTTAGAAATCTCTGTAGGTTATAAAAGCAGATAGGTTGACCTCTAACATCAGAGAGATAGTTGGATGCACGACTTCCTGAATGTTTAGAGAAAAGGGGAATGTGACAGAGAACCATTGATTTCAATGTAGTTAGGTATTGAGTCTATTATGTCAAATAAAAAGTCTTTCAAGTCCTCTACAAGATATATTTATAAATAGAGGAATCATTCTGGAAACAACTCAAATGCTGTCACCATTGGAATATGTTATTTTTGCCTTAAGACTTCAAGCTACTAAAATTATTGTAGTGCTACAACGATGCAATGGGTTAATATGCTTTATCCACGTTTCCTAAAGCTTTGGGAAGTGTAGTTAACATGGATTTATCAAGTTTTTTATTGCTCTTTCTTTAGAATGTAGGAAGATTTAAATAAGTTTAAATGAGGTGATTTTATTTTTATCTTACATAGGCATTCACTTAGAAATACCTAAAAAGTTATCCCAAGGAAAGAGCTTAGTGTTCCTCATTAGTATTGTGAATATAATTAATAGAACTAAGCAAGTGAAATAAATTGACATTTCAATAACTGTCCAATGGACCATGGATTTACTAGTCTTTTGTTTGCAGCAATTTTGATCAAACTTGGATCTGACAAGCGTAAAAATAAATTAAATCTATAAGTGGGAAAGGTTGTCTGTTATTTTATATTCTGATGCAAAGTAGTCTTATAATAATTGTAGTCACTTTTATATGTTGAGGTTGGCTAGTCTTTCAATTTGTTGTATTAGTCTAGTTGAAAAGAGTGACTTAAATTGTGCACTTTAACCACTATACATGCATTTTTTCATAATTTCTGTGTGTATGTAAATGTAATATTTGTAAAAGAATATTGGCATCACTGGAGGCTGTATTTCTCTATTCCCAGCATCCCTAATGCTGGATTGCGGGTACGTTGGCCTTGATCAGTTGGGTTCATCCTTGAGGGCTGTTTAGTTTTTGCAAGTACTTTATTGGTAGCCTCTCTGAGGGAGCAAAGAGCACCAAATACTGCTTTGTTATATGAACTTGTTGTAGAGAGAACTGTATGCGTAAATATCAGCTTTACTCCTCCCTTATGCTATCAGTAGACGTCTTTCCATTAGTAATAACTTGCCGAAGTGACCGTAATAGCATATATTGTGTTAATGTGTCATCCCACTGTCGTTGTGGGATTTAAGCTTTTATAACCCTTGTGTGACTGTGCCCGGGGAATAAAATTGCTGTCAGTCTTGCCTGTCACATTCATTTGTGATAGACTGAATTAAAATAACTGACCCATTGTAGCACCAGTTATTTTTCATACGTGACCACATACAACGTATGCTACATGTTCCGAATCCTGGAAACAAAATGGTGTTAATCAGGGTGTATACTGTAGGAAAAGGGCAAGGATGTAATCAAGAGGTGGCTGGAGCAGGGTTGAAGCTGGTAAAAAAGAGCCACACTGACAAGTGTGGGCATATCACTAGGTGACGCTGATTAAAATAAACAAGCTGTGTTGCGAGATTGATGCCTGCATATATTGCATTTGTATAATTCATGTCCATTTCCTTCAGGTTGAAAACTGAAAAGGCAGATGATAAAATATGGACGTTTTGGCATAAATATTGAAAAGTAACAACTTCAATATCCAGTGAAATCACACTGAAAACAGTATCAGTAAAAACAAGCTGTTAACGGCAAGGTCATTTTTGTGTAGAAATTACCTCTGTTAGGCTCCTAAAATGCGTCATTTTAAACAATGTTATTGGTTTCCTTTAGTAGGGCCATATTCATCATAAATGCTTACTTGCCAAGAAACAAGTAGGAATCATGACTTCCCTTGGTAAGCTCCCAGGGACGTTCTCACATGTATGAGAGATGGCTTGGGACTACTTGGGAGAGGAAATGTTCAACAATGAAAGTAGCAGGTCAACAATCTGCTTTTACAATATATATTACTATATTTTTTTTTCCCCAATGTCTAGGTTCAAGGTCAGGACCAGAAGAGCACTACTGTTGTCACACACCATATGTTTTTCATTTTTTCTTTAGTTGATGTTAATTAAAAAAAAAAAAAAAAAAAAAAAGAGGGAGGAAAAAACATGAAAAGTTTGATGAAAATGATTACAGAGTTATGTTATATTGCTGTTTGTTCAAAAGCACATGACACATTAGCACAGCAGTTGCAGCACTACGTTCAGCTGTATAGTGCATATGCTACTGGCGAGCCTTTATTCTCGAGGGAGATTGATTTCACTGGGCAGACAAGTATAATTGCTCGTCAACACTGATAAAGGTTTTGCAGTTTGCCAATGTGATTAGATTACAGGAAGATACTACAGCTACCTCTGTGACTTGCAGTATGTTAGTCTACTGTATCGTAAATCAGCGGTGTCTAAAAATATGTGGGAAGTGTACAGTGGTGAGTCAGGAGTGACAGTTGTATCCAGTTCATTATTTGTGTGTTTGCTACGTGAGATGCCAGCTGTATAAAACTTGCTTCCACTTCTTAAAATGGAGAATATTTCAGCTGATTTTCACTTATCTGAGAATCCAGCAGATGAACTACTATTTGATGAAATAACTGGATATTCTTCCTTACGTTCCTGTCTGAATAGAGCATTTAGGGAAGCTGAAATTGTGCTCATCAAATAACATGGTATCTGCATTTCCAAGGAAATGATGAGAATGAATGCAATTTGGTACTATCACAAAGTGTGTTGATCAGTAATGTACTGGCATTTCTAGGGCAATAGTACAAAGTTATCTCCCCATACATTTGGGAAAAGGAGGCTAAAATAGACCCTTTGCTTCATGAAAATCTGCCTCTGGCTATCTCCTGCATCAATATCATACACTTTTTAAAAAGTCTCAGCTTTTATCCTGTAAATGGTTAGTCTTTGCCTTTTGGGGGCTCTTCTTTGTGAATAATTACAGCATTGGTATAATCCCAGGCTAAGTTTATTCATGGTAACTTTATGGTCATCGGTCCTGTGGCAACATTTTCTATCCTCACAGCATTTAAAAAGATCAATAAACATTTCTTTCCACTTTTTTTTTCTCCAATTTCTGCCCCCTAGGATATACAGACAAATATGGCACAGTCTTCTGTCTTTGCTTTGTCTGACAAACCAAATTGTGTTAGTCATTTTTGTGAAATAGTGTGACTTCTGGTCTCACTATTACCTCTCCTTGTCGTGTGTTCTGAATTGCCTGAGAATGGATGGCTGGATCTGTATTTGGTATCGGAGTGATGCTTTCTGTTCTTTACTGCAGACGGGTTACACGGGTCTCTCTCACAGCTGCATCACGGTGATGCCTTGCAGTCACCTTGACAGACAATTGTGCCACATTTTGTTCTTCTGCTGCTCTCCACTTTTGGGATGTATGTTTATCCTGCATAGGTATGAAAGTAAGAATTTAATTTCTTTACTGCGTTTTGTAGGATAAGACTGTAAAAATATGTAATTTATAAACTGTAAAAAAAAAAAAAAAGCCTGTGCGTCTTTAAGTGCAAACAGACTGGTGGTTACTTGAGAGTTTTTAAAACCAACAATTTTTAAAACTTGTATGCTATTATTAAGTACATCTTTTTTAACAGCGTGGACTTTTAACAGTAGTAATTTTTCTATTGAAAAATCCTTAAAAGCACACCTGTAAGGTTTTTCGTTCTGTTGAAAGAGACTGTTAATAAACTAAGGAACGGTAATTGTATGATTTTGTGGTAGGCTTTTGTTTTTATATGAATTGAGATATTTTATGCTGTGCTGATCTAGCCTTCATGAAAAATACATATAGTTCCTCTCTCTTTTTGACACTCACATCTATGGAAAATGTCTTGAATACTCATCTACAGAAGCGAGAGACATGATGATATGGTTAAATCTGTAACTGTTCAATTAGAAGTGAATTGCCAGTCAGCCCGTGGTTAGGTTGCTTTAATAAAGGGCATGGTGATATAGAGATTTTATTTATTTCCTATGCAAGCAAAAGAATATTTTTTAAAAATAAGTGTTGCCTTAAAACAGTGACACAGTGCATAAATGAAGTTCAGGACTTATTTTTAATTTCTCTTCAGTGCCTGTTGCATTGCTCACAAACCACAGAATTTTCAATTTGCACTGAGAGTCCTATATGTATGTAAAACAGATTTTCCTTAAGTTATTTTTGCTGTTTGCCCGACTTACTGAGCAATGCTATTTACCTTTTAATGTTCATTTGGACCCGGTTCGACTCTTAAGTAACTGCAAACTGGACACAAAGGTGTGTTCTGGTTGCACGTATCCTGGAACCCATAATGCTCATCATGCAATTGGCTAGCTTTTTGCAATTTTCTGATGAAGCGTAGACCCTGGAGTAGTGCTTCTGGTCTATGAAAAATAGGCCTGCATTTCCCCATCACCTTGCACAGACTTCTTAAACCAGTCTGCAGCACACACTCCTCTCCCTCTCCCTCTCCCTCTCCCTCTCCCTCTCCCTCTCCCTCTCCCTCTCCCTCTCCCCATCTGTTCCCCCACCCCTATCGCAGTTAAGCCCCAAGGTTCCACAAAAGACTTGCGTATCCTGTCTGTATCTTTAAAAAGTTTCATCTGTTATTTTTCACACCTGAGGTCTGTGTTTAGGAGAGACCCGCTGCAGGAAGGGCCCCTTCCAGCGCTCCAGAGGTTTCTCTCTCCTGG
This sequence comes from Rissa tridactyla, assembly GCF_028500815.1. Lineage (NCBI taxonomy): Eukaryota > Metazoa > Chordata > Aves > Charadriiformes > Laridae > Rissa > Rissa tridactyla. The sequence continues at coordinate 189,029,857 of NC_071466.1, read as the reverse complement.
CATACCCAGCTGCTTTAGGGAGGAAAAATCTTCTCCTTCCAGGCAGTTCAAACAGAGTCAGCGTGCAGCACCAGGACCACAAAAACCAGCAGTTTTTTTCCCCCGCTGTCCATCCATACCCCTTTAATCATATAAACATGCTAAACTGAAAACATGGTCTTGTATCTCTTTTGGGGACCTTTAAAATGTAGAGTAATAGCTTGCTTGATGCGATACAGCAGGGGCAGTATTGACATGATCTAAGCGACAAATAAGGAGAATCATTTTTGTAGCAGCGTTCTGAGTGGGTATGAGTGGAACAAGATTGCATTTGCTAGGGGCAGAGAAACTGATGTTGCAGCAAATGAGACATGCGATGCTGAGTGTGCAGTTGGGAGTTTTAAATGTGCGAATATCCAGAGATAACAGAAATAAAGAAGAGGAAAAAAAGAGACCTCTTAACAGGAGGAGAAGATTTTTGAAAAAGAGAGAGACCCAAACTTTATCCTATTTGGTGGTGAAAGAGGTAATACAAGGGCCATGCCGGGTGTAAACTTTGTGTTGAAGCAAGCAAACAGGGCACAGCAGCAGAGTAACTGGAGAAGGCACAGTGTTTTGAGAAGCTCAAGTATGTTGAACTTTTTCTGGGGTAGTGGGGGATTTGGAGAAGAGCTGAAGTGGGTCAGCAAGGAAATTGCAAATAAACGGGGAGGTTAGAGAGAAGATGATTCATTAATGTAGAAATCAAAGCTAGAAAAGACATGAGAAGGAGAATATGTAAAAAGAAGAAATGAAAACAAGGAAGCTGATAGTGAAGAGTTAAACATAAGTACATGGCAGAGACAGAGAGGAAAAGGGAAATCACTGCTGCACAGTTCCAGAAGGAAGAGATAATGGAGGCGAGAGCTGATTTGGAGGAGGCGAAGCTCAACAGATCTTCCATGCAGTCTGTTTCAGGAGGGAAGCCTCTATAAGCTAAGATGAGTAAAGAGGTTGTATCTTGCTGAAAGGTCCAAGTGTCTGGAATGGGCAAGAATTTGAAACAAATGAGGTATATAGAATCTTCAGATAGCTGTCAGCTGGCACAACCGGAGCAGAGGTATTGTAAAGAGTAGACTTATTGTATCAGGAAAAGGTTTGGAGCCGAAAGGCATGTTTGGAGCAGATATTACTGGAGTTTGAAGGAGAATAAGAGATCTAGCTGTGTTCTGAAAGAAGATTAAGAGAATGGATCAGGATGAAGAGGATTAGAAAAAGTGGTGCAAACTGTGGACATGTGAAGGTATTTTAGGGAGAAATGGGGTGAGTAGAGAGAAAGGAGAGTATAAAGGAGAAAGTGAGAACAGAGTAACCCCCTTCAGCAAAGGAGTGTGATTAGTGCTATTACTGAGTGGTTATATTTTCTGTTGTTTACCAATAAACCTGTAGATATTTAGAAGTTTCCAGAAAGCAGTGATATTTCATCAGACTTTCATACATGATTGAACATAATAATGTAACGTGTGAAAAACATGTAAGTTGAGAGCTATGCATTGATTGGTTTTAATTATGTCAAACTTTTCCACTGCCCTGTGAAAACTTTTGAAATGCAATAAACACTGCCTTTATTTTGAGACCTCGAAATAAGTTGGTTTTGCTAAAGATATTACTTCAAACTAGTTTGGGCAAATTCGTTAAGAAGTCAAGTCCTTCTTAAAAAAGTTTTCCAAAACTGAAAATAAAGTAAAGTTTGCTTAATTTTATGCAGACTTATTTGCAATATTCCTGGTTCTATAATTGCATTTTTGCCTTTGGTCAATATCATAGAATCATAGAATAGTTCAGGTTGGAAGGGACCTTAAAGATCATCTAGTTCCAACCTTGCTGCCACGGGCATATTTAGTGTTCTTTTGTATTCATTCATGATACCTTTGCAAAACCCTGCAAGAGAGCAAGATCTATAACATGTTTGTGGGTCAAAATATTTATGAATGCCTCCATCTTTCAATTTTCACCCTTGTAAAAAAAATATATCCTGAGAGATATGTAGCAATCAGGGTATGGTGGAGAATAAGATGGAAGATTCTCCTCCATCATAATTTTACTAGCAGTCCAAGCAGAATAGTTTAATTCTGATCAACAGAAAGGTAAGAATTTAAGTAGAATGTGGGATTTCCATCTAACTATGTAAAAAAAATGTTATTTTTCGTGCTATAAGTCAGTATATTCTAACTTCTGGCCCACCTCTGACAGAGATTCAAATGGGCACTCAAGCTAGCTCTTAGCCCTGCAGGTGGCATGGAAAAGACAGATGGCTGTATCCACATGAGATACCTCTTCAGTCACATAAGAAGTTAAAATGGAAGAGTTAGACAAGATGATTTTAGATACTGGAATAAAATGCAATTTCTATGTAAATAGACAGACTGAAGACTCACTAACATGTGAAGCTAAACTGATTGAGCCCAAATGAGATGTGACCAACTCCGTTTCTTTAATTAACCATCAGATAAATTAACAAAAATATATTTAAACCTGTAATTATAAATGACAGAGTTATACTTAGCAAATGTTAAAAAGAAAAATTGTTATAAATAGATATGTTATAGTATATTTGGACTTTCCTTATGAAGGCTACAGGCTAAATAGTACTGCTAGAATCACTTTGTAAACTGTGTGATTTCCGCTTCTGAGTGGCCTGTGATTTGACAGTTCTATCGTATGAAATGTGTAGTATTAAATGATAAGCCTGTATCAGAATTGGAGTAAGTCAATGCTGCCATTCTGAAATGATGTGTTTACTTATTGTGGTGAGCACTTCAGGTAATAAATGACATTGTAATAGCTGATATTGAGGGATGGTATTAATGATAGAACTCACTAAAGAATCACAAATGGAAGAAAAATAATAAAAGAGGAAAGCGAGATGAAGAGAGTCACAATAATTCTTCCTTCACAAAACTATAATAATGATAAATACCGCGTCTCAAGCCAAGTAGATTTTTATTGTTAGAAATGCTTATGACAGAACATGTTCGGACAACATCTTTGTTCTCTTGAACACCACCGTATTACAAGGATGGGCTGTCTGATATTCTAATTAAAATGTTAATGTTTTGAAATGACAAATCTAATGCTTTTTGGAAACTTTTCAATGTATATCAAGTTTTTGCTTGGAAGCATTTACTGCTTACAAGCACTTAATAATGTCCCATCCACAATATCTGTATCCAATAATGGCTTGCAAGAAGGGCAGGAAAGTTCAAAACTGTGGGATTTAATCTAGTATTAACCAGATTCTGCAAGAGCCGTAGAATTTTACCTTTGTTAATTTTGACAGGTTTGTTTTATCCTTATCACCTTTGTAACCCACATAATACATTCCTTTGGCAAAGATCTGAATTCACTGTCATGCTAATTGTTTTTTTCATGTTTTGCTAATCTTTTTAGATAGCTCACAACACTTACATAGCTAGTATTTAGGACATAAGCTTCTCCTCTTCTTTTGCAAGGAAAACAGATGATGAGAAAGGGAAGGGGAAGAATATTACCTAGATGTAATTGCTTGATAAAATTAATTTAAATTGTGTGGGAGTTAATCCTTGAGTCATCACTGGCTTGTTTTGATTAAGATGTTGGTGCCGTGTATAGATACCGCCATTTTGTTTTTTCACTTATTTTCACTATATTAAACACAAGCCTTTGAAAATTCATCCAGACATATTATCCACCCTGTGGTGAAAGATTTAGGGTTTTTTTTCTTAATTTATTAAGCCTTTAATCCAAAATCACCAGTATGATCAGTACTGAGACCTACTTTAAATTCATTATCAGAAATTAGATGTGTAAATTTTAGAAGTCATATATTTTCCTCAATCCTTCAGAAATATACACTGTTATTAAAATAAAAAAAGGTAAAAAACCCCAACCAACCACCCATAAATAGTAACTATAACCAATAAAGGAATATATCCATAGAGTTTTTGTGTGCTACAGATCATCTCTTGAAGTTGGTGAAATGTACACTGGCACTGTTTCTTAGTTCTGGCTATTATTCATAGCAGTCCTAAAATGTCTTTCACTAAAATGAATAGTGCTGCATATAAAAGCATTCAGATTTCTTTCAAGATAAAAAATCTTTCCGAACCCTTTGTCTAAGAAGTTTAAATATAGTTATTTTTTTTTAAAAAAAGTTGATAACAGTCTCCTTTATTAGGATATATTGTCCAGGAGATGGTTTTAGGCCTGAATCTGAAGAAGCCTCACATTTATATGTAGCAAGAATCAAATGTCTTACCAGCGGTAATGGTAGTATTCCATCCCACCCATTTCTGCAATTTTATCTGAAGTAAACAGTATAGTTGACATTGTTGTATTCAGAGATGTAGCATGTTGTCTCTGCAATGTACCCTCTCTCAGGGGCATCCAAAGGGCAAATAGGAAGCTAAATTTCTTGTACTCCCCTGCCTGAATGTCACTAATATTTGTCCTTTTTGAGCAAAATAGAAGGTATGATTTAGTAAGTTCAGACATGAAGATATTTCAACAACTTAAACTCAGAACAGAGTAGTCTAAGAGAGTTTACTGTTGTTTTCTTCAGTTGCTGTTACATAGATTACACATTTAATTGACAAAGTATTTACTAAAAATGTTTTTTGTTTTCCTTGAGGGTTTTATGAGACACTGTTACTTCCTCCTCCCTTTCTTCTTGCTAGTCATAGTGTTTTCAGCTATTTTTTTGATTGCTTTTAAAATTCATTCACTCACAGCTATTAGTGGGAGTGGCCTGCAAAGTATCAGTCAGTAGTCATTTGGTTTTTGTAGAATATTTATGTATATATTAATTACTAATAGTGCAGAGATTATTGCCTGTGAATGGAAAATAACCAGTCATTTGTGGATAACAACAAGGTTAGGTTAAAGCTCAAGTAGTGACAAGTTGCTTATAATCATCTTTCATTTTATATTTCCTTTCTGATCCAATGAATATTCACCAAGGGAATGATAATTTTAACTAAGTGATTTGTAGCTGGATGTTCGCCAAATTAGTTTAACTCCAGGGATTGAATGCAAGTGACATACAAGGACAACATTAATATATTCACTGTGAAGTTGGCAATCTGAATAAATATAAAAAGTAGTAGTATGCCTGCATGTATGCCTTAATCATAAGTATCTTGATGTTGGCTTTGAATTTTGATGCTTTCAGATGAACTTTTCATATGAACAAATGGATCTGCTATATACTATGAATTTATTGATAAGACATTTAGAAATACAATTAACTAAAAGTGTAATGACAGAAGTTATTTTCACAGAAAAATCATATATTTGTTTTATTCAAATTTCATTCTTAAAGGCGTTGGTGGTAGCTCGTTGCCTTAAAGGTCCTTTACTGTGATATATTGTTGGATGAGAATAAAACATCTGTGTCACACTTAAAAGAATAGTGACAGAATAATTCCCCTGTTTATTACCAACTAGCAAGTTTGTGGTTTCAAATACTTTAACATATTGCTGTATTCCCATTCTGTTGCCAAAATTAATCAAGTGTCATTTGCTTGTCTGTGGATTGTTCAGGTAGGTCTCCAGGATGTCTAAAATTCTCTTCTTTAGAAAAGGCAGCAATTAAAGGTGTATTTATGTCCTTTCAAAGAAGTCCACTTCAATACTCATATGATTTATTTTTGTCAAAGATTGTCTTGAAAATTGTCTTTCAGTTTCTGAATGCAAAGGTAAACATCCTAGAAAAAAAACCAAACTATACCAAAGTCTTTAAAATTTAGGAGTTGGTTGGTTAAACTTTAAATCTCGAGCTGCGATTGAAGACAAGGTTATAGGTTATAGTTCAATAGTTATTTACAGATTTCCTTGTTCTAGTTGTAAGGATTTCCAATGAGAATTACAGGCTTGGTCTTGGCTTAGCTTCATTGGGGAAGTTTTTCTACCATTTATTTCTACGGGAGCTAAACCAAGTGCTTTAACTTAGTTTGTATTAGTTTGATATATCCTAGAAAAGAATACCATAAAAATAGTTTGATATGCCAAATAATGAATACCAAAGAATGGTTTGATTTTTTGTAGAAGCAAGCAAATTGACCTTGACTTTTAGCATTAACAGTAGAAACCTGCTTATTTGGAGTTGAAGAGCCAAAGTTCACGTGGGTAATGGGCCTGTGTAATATCATGTTTGACTTTCATTTCTTAAAGAGCAGTTAATTTCTCAGGAACAAAGGCATAATTCCCATTGTCAGTCTTCTCTGATCCCTTTATAATTAACAAAATAAAAGACTTGTTCATTTTTCTTTGTATCTTTGCTAATTAGGTTTTTCTGTGCATTCCGGTGATCTCATATGCTCTTGAAAATCTTTTCAAGTTGGAAATTCAATTTCAAATATTTTCAGTATTACAACATAATTTTTTTTGGTGCCTCTCAGTTTCTAGTGTGTCCTTTTGTTTCACATTCTACCTAGCAGAATCCCACTGTACCTCAAAATTTTTTTCAATTTTTTCAACATTTTTTCAAAATTTTTTCAAAGCTGATTTGAATGGAAATTCTCTATAAGTAGCATATTTGGAAGAGGGAAAAGTACAGGCAATTGCTGGTATGTGGAAAAAAAGATATTTATGGCAGTGAAACTAAGGAAACAAAAATTACGTTGCAAAATAAAATACTTTCATCAAAAGCCTTGTAATAAACTCCAGTGAGAAAGGACAGTCTTAAATGATTCAAGCAAGGTTAGGTAGTATGACTTCTTTTGAGAGATTATTTCATCCTTTCACTTTAAAGACTTGGTTAGAATTCAGTGTTTTCACATGCTCAATCTGCAGTGCAGATTCAATGCATCAAGCTGTTATTATTTAACAAGAATTTTATTTAGAAATCACATGCCTGTTTTCAGTTGCAATTAGGTTTTGTGGCGCTCTTGCTAAAATGCTTGATATCAAATGTTTCCAAACAGCTTGGAGTCCTGAAGAAGATGACGCAGGAAATAGCAGACAGAGGCTTCTGAAAGGAATCACAATTGAGCTTTTTGGGAGACAGTATTCAGCAGATATTAGTGTCAGAGAAGTCTGTGGGTAAATAAGTAGATAGGTTTTGAACAGTACCTTTTGTCAGGAATAAAATAAGAACAAGAGAGAATAAAAACCTTCCTCCACTCTCTTTATTTTAGAAGATATAAAATACTCGGTCATGAGAGCTTTGACTTGATGGAGAGAAGCTACGGCTCCTGCTAACATCCTCCCTTCTTTTTGCCTGTCTTTGGAGGTGGTATATGTGTACTGCAGGGGGGTTGGACTAGATGACCTTTAAAGGTCCCTTCCAACCCAACACATTCTATGATTCTATGATTCTACTGATTGGAGGCCATTAGGGATTGCCTTCCACCTGAGGAGAAGGAGAACATACTGCATTTGAACTCTTTCCTTACTCCAGAGGAGGAGTGGGTTGGTGTGTTGGTACAATAGCTTTGTGCTTGCTTTAGGGGTCACATGGATAATTCCCAGAGAGACAGCTGGCAGGACGGAATCATTTCTGCTGCCTTTTGTGCAAGTGGAACAGGGCTGGGCAGATAAATTGTTCTTAAATATGGAGGTCATTCCTGAGCCCTAGATGTCAATGGGACTATTTATGTGATTATACCTTTACTGGAAAAGAGCCAGAGTTATTAGCACTTGCACAGTTGAATTCATAGTGAAAAGTGTACTTGGTCCATAATACCTGGCGAGTGACTTTGACAAGTGGGCTTATATATAAATAGTGGTTAATTGTGAATATCTCTGAAATTTCCATTTCAATGAAACGTACTATTCTGCTAACGCTCACTTTTACTAGATAATTTATTTAAAAATTTTAATGATGTGATTACTTTGTTTCTTTAAGTACCTAAATGTAGCTCGATATTCTCTATTTTACAAAAACTTGAAAACGGTAAATATCTTTATGCGATTTTTCAACTGTCAAAAATCCAATATGCAGTTATGTGTGTAAACAATAGGTTTGTGCAGTAGGATATTGTACATACGTTATCTGTCAAATCTGTTTATTCCTACAGGATTTAACTTCAGCAAGTATTATTCAAAGTGAGAAAATCTATTTAGAACTGTCTCATTGCCTTGTGTAATCTGCTAAATCACCTGTGGCCACACTGGCAATTTATTGCTACAGTAAATAGTGTAAAAATATCCCCACTCCTACCTTTAAGGGCAGAGAGAACTCTCAGTCCAAACCTCTTCCCAAGTTAGAGAAAGCAAGAGTTGCCCTTCCCTGTAGAAAAGAGTAAACTGAAAGGAAACTACTTTGGAAGTGTGAGAGTAAGACTCTAAAGACTTACTTGTATTAATTACAGAGAAGAAAAAAGTGCATAACCACTCCCCAACAGCCTGCAATCAGAGTCCTTTTAAGGTTTAATGAAGCAGAGTACTTGAAAATAGCAGGAATGTAGCTGGGTGAGTGAGTGGGTTGGTGATCTGAGACAGAGTGTTGTTAAGCTCTACACAAATGATGATGAACACAGAGGCATTGATGCAGGAGGCTATCAGGACCCACTCCTTCCCCTGCTGTTACCATAATTATCATGCCTCATGATGGCCAAATAGGAAACTACACTTGGTAGATAACGCTCTGTTTTTCAGGGAAGTTGTTCACTTTTAACTCTGCTTACCAACTAGGGGAAACCAAACCTCAGATTTGCTTGGAGTGATTTAACCAAGAATTGTGTTTGACTGCAATCAGGAAGTTACAAGAAATTGAATTATAGTAATTTAAAAAGGTACTACCACTCTACAGAGGTTGCTGCTCTCCATGGTAATTAAAAAAAAACAACACTCAAAACAAAAAAAACCCACACCAACATTTTTGCGTCTAGTTTTGTGAATGCTGTTAATTACTGACTTCCAGCCAAAGCTGGTAGGTTCTCCTGAAGTTTGGTGATTTCTTAAACCCCAGTTGTAATTGTCTAGCCATGCCAGCATTGCCAGTTTGTGCAAGATAAAATAATTTCTGCCTTTCTGTCCTTCTGTTCATCCATCAATTCCATCCCACAGTTTAGTGAAACTTAGTTTCCTGCCACTGATGGCCGAGATTGTATGGCTTTTAGCATGTGGTTGGTGATTGTCCAGCACAGGAATCGAAACCTGTGAAGCATCCTCTTTCCTGCTCATAGTAGCAATTTCCTTTCCTGCCCTGAACTGCTCATCAAGTTTTTGGAATAATCTTACCAGCTGGCAGATGCGATTGTTTTACTCAGCACCCAGAAGCTTTCATTTATTTGCCATGCTCAAGGGATACCTGTTTCTGCGACACAGAGAAGAATCAAGAGCACGCATGGAAATGAACTAGAGCTTTGTTAAACTGGTTTAAACTCATCTACATTTGGGAATTTGCATTTGTTTAATTAAAGTAATTAAAAATTTATTTTAGTTATGTTGAAGCCACTTTGTCAATGCTAATTAGGTCCTTGTAGTGCTTTAGTGCCATATGAATTAAGACAAAGGCATTCTGGCTTAGTGGGTGGCCTGACTGCTTAGAGTCACAGCTGGAAACCCTCAGGGAGTAACAGGGGCAGGCAAGAAGAGAAGGGGCACAGGGAGCCAGGGACAGCCAGGGCAGTCCCTCACCCCCTGGGGGACAGGCCCACAGCCCCTGGAAAAAAATGTTTTGTGTCATAAATAGTCCTTTTAAAAGAATATGTGAGGCCCTGCTCTGTCCCCTCAAACGAGTGAATGCATTTCTTGTATGAGAGTATGTTGTGCTGCAACGTGGAGGAGCTGTGGACTCCCCTGAGGGTAGAGAGGCCTTATAGAGAGATCTGGATAGACTAGAGAGCTAGGCAATCACCAAACATATGAAATTTAACAAGAGCAGGTGCCAGATTCTCCACGTGGGACAGGATAATCCTAGTTATACATACAAACTGGGAGAAAAGAGGCTGGAGAGCAGCCCCCCCAGAAAGTGATCTGGGGGTTTGGGTTGATGGCAAGTTGAACATAAGGCAACAGCGTGCCCTGGCAGCCAAAAGGGCCAACTGTGTCTGGGGGTGCATCAAGTACAGTGTTGCTAGCTGGTCAAGGGAGGTGATTGTCCCACTCTACACCACACTGGTGCAGCCCCACCTCGAGTACTGTGTGCAGTTTTGGGTGCCTTAATACAAGAAGGACATCAAACTATTAGGGTGTGTCCAGAGGAGGGCCACCAAGATGGTGAAAGTTCTTGAGGGCAAGACTTATGAAGAGTGGCTGAGGTCACTTGGTTTGTTCAGCCTGGAGATGAGAAGGTTGAGGAGTGACCTCATCTCAGTCTACAACTTCCTCAAGCGGGGGAGCAGAGGGGGAGGTGCTGATCTCCTCTCTCTGGTGACCAGTGACAGGATATGAAGAAATGGAATGGAGCTGCACCAGGGTAAATTCAGATTGCACATTAGGAAAAGGTTCTTCACTGGGAGGATGATCAGTCACTGGAACAGGCTCCCTAGGCAAGCAGTCGTGGCACCAAGCCTGTCAGGATTCGAGGAGTACCTGGATGACACTCTCTGTCATGTGGTTTAGTTTTAGGCAGTCCTGTGAGGAGCGGGGAGTTGGACTCAGTGATCCTTATGGGTCCTTCCAACTTGAGATATTCTGTTATTTTATGCAAAACAGTGTGAGACCACGCCAGGGACATGGTTGGGGCAGCTGAGAGTCCAGCTTGCCAGACAAGTCTGCAGGGGTAAGGCAGGTTTAAGGTCAAGCCAGGGAATCAAATTTGTGGGTCAGGACTAGCAACATCCTCTAAGAAAGAAAATAATGTATTTGCCTGTAAAGCATTCCAAAAAGGTCCTATAGCATTTCCTGAGGGCAAAGGAGATGATATCTCTGGCTAATCAGAGATCTAATAATTATCTCATCCTTGTCTTTGCTGTTAAATGCACACCTTCACAGATCATGCCAATTCGCAAATGGAAGATTGAGTGATATAAGCACCTACAGTTTACGTATAGCTCACCATTAAGGGTCCTTCACATATTGGTTGACAAGCTCAAATTTTTTTGCGTATACCTAATGACTTTTGTACTCACTTTGAGCTAAGTAGAAAAGAAGCTTTTAACCAAGGAAATAATGAGGCCCTCAGGTGTCCTAAGTTGGGCATGTAGTACCACTGCTCGTTTTATAAAATTTCATTTGAACTATGTCAGTACTTTCTAAATTATGTCTGATTATAAACCGATCAGTTGAGTACTGGGCTGCGTTTCCACACATAATAGAAAACATTAAACACACCGTATGCACTAGTGTTTATATAGCTAATTTTCTTTCCAAAATTGATTATGCTTTTTAGGGCTTGTTGTATTGAAATGGAGAAGGTCTTTCTAATTTCATTCTTACATTTTCTGCTCCACTACATGAATGATGAAATTGTGATTCAGCAGTTGTGGAGAAGACTGCATCTGTCTCATTAAGATACTTACAGTCTAAAATTTTTCTGGAGGGTACATGATGTCTCAGTGAACTGCTGCCAGCAATCTAAAACTCATTTATTCACGAATTAACTTGGCAGTAAAAATTCTAGTTTATACAAGTTTTTATTCTCTCTTTCCCCCTTATCTCCAAACCCAATCTCTTGATGTCATTAATATTTTAAGAAAAGAAAAAAGACATTTGTATTCATACTATGATTATGAGCTGTTATTGTAGCTTACAAAATTGCTCTTGAGTGGACACTGTTGCAAGTGCTGTTAAATGTAACCCATATACTTTCTACTTATTTATATTTAGCATTTTATCAAGGTAGGTTGGGGTTTTCCATAAGCCGTGAAATATTTTTTACTTTTATGAGTATAGTTACAACTCGATTGACTTTTGCAAAGACCAGACTACGGACCATCTTGTCAAAGTTGAGAATATATTTAAAAGAACAAATGTGATCTGAGATCTGCCAACCAAGGTTGTTGTAGAAATGTATTGACTGAGCTAACTGTCAGCTGGGTGGACCAGCGCTGAGCTATTAGGGTGGTAGCAGGTGCTGCCCTTTGTGGAGAGACATCTGTGAGCTTGTACCAGCAGCGCGTTCCTTCCTTGCCCCTGGGAATGAATTGGGATGCCTTTTGCGGGGGGGTTAGGGGTCAGGGGTACTTGCTATTCACTGCGTTCGGAGAATTAATACTGACTAATCCTGTCAAAGACAAGCTTGTGAAAATCTAAAGGAAGAACAGCTTTTGTTTTTTCCTCTTTGAAGCAGATAAACAGGCAGGAATTTGAGGGATTCCCAGCTCGTTCCTATATGACACATTTATGTCACGAACATCCTTGCCTGCTGAGGACTCCTTGCCTGTTCTGATGTAGTTGTTTTGCTGCTGGTGACTCATCTTGCCAACTTGAACCGATCACAACTTGAAGCAGGGAAGTATCTTCTGTTCCAAATGTGACAACTGTTTTGTTTTTTTTTTTAAATAACATTTTGGTTACATTCCAATTATCCATTTGTAAAGACTAGTCCCACGTCATGTTGTCTGCACAGCAGACTTGAATAGCAGAGCTGAGTGCACTGGTAGCTTTTTATCAAACGCTATAAATCACAAATGTTAGTAGTATTGTCAATTAGTGCTTTGAGTGTACAGAGTTACATAAGTGCTAAGTCTCAGTATTGCTGTTTCTTGGTTAAAAAGAAGCGTAGCCTAATCCTGAAGTTTCTGAATTATACCACCCTTTAACCAAAACTCATAGACACCTTTTTATAATCTTGTATGTTTTCTTTCAGAGAAGTAAGGTTATACTTGCACCATCATGGCTCCAACAGCCCTATTACTATACCACTTACTAAACAGCTTTGAGTTTTAAGGAACTGTGTTAGTAACTGTTTCTGTAGTAATGCGTCATTTGGAGTGTATATGCAAAAGCTATCTTTAGATTTTGAGCCAGAAGTATATAGTTAGTATCTCAAAACACTATGCCGTACAGCTTAAATATATTCCAGTATATATTTTATGATCTTTGTCTGCAGCAAATAGCTATCAGGAATGGATAGTAGAATATTACTGAGAGAATCAAAATGAAAAGTTTAGATTGTTCTAAGTGATTAAATTTGTCATGCAGTAGGCACTGGTGTTACAAAGATCTGTATGATTTCCCACAATTTTTGCTCTTGATATTCAGCTCTTTATAACTCTGGTAATGTGCAGTGTTGTTCTTGCTTTCTTAAGGGCGTGAAAGTGCTTTTTTCACACCCAGCTGCATTAAATTTTGTGTTTCCAACCTGTTTTGGATACGCATTTCTCATGAAAATGTAAAGGCTTAAGTTTAGAATGTCAAAGACAATAGTGCCAACTTTGAATTAGCTGAGTTAATCTTTCTGTTGAAAGATTGTTGTTAATCTTTCTAATTGATACTCGTGTCAGCAAGGCCCAATACATATAGTGTGTCAACACATGTCAGAATTTGTCAGTACTGTCCAAAATCAAATAGTATGCAAACCACGTGTTAAAAAAATTCAATAGTAGAGCCAGTAGAATTTCTTAAGAGTTTTGTTAATCCCACACCATATCTTGCATTTCTTCCTTCCAGGTTTTCATGCTGCTAATACTGCAAACATTTCCAGCCACTAAAAAATAAAGAATTGCTTTTTTCCATATTAGTTCCTGACACAAGCCTCTATCATTAATCTTTCTGGCTTGAATTTTCTTTTGACTGTTTTCTGTAAGAGGACTTTCTTCTTTTTTTCCTGAATATTTTCAGAAAAAAGCTTTTTAAAAATAAAGCAATGAATCAATGGGTTAAGTGAAACATGACTGGCACAACATTTTGAGATATAGTACAACTAGAATTCACCTTTTTCTAACATGGATCCACTCCAAAAAAAGAAAAAAAAGATACAAAAATGTTAAATAACTTGTTTGAACTTTTGCCTCATGGATAGAGGGAAGAGAGTGAAGAATGCGTCCTCAGAATGTCAAAAAGTGTCTGTGAAGTTCAATTCATCCTTTTCCCCTCCCTTCTTGCCTCTTCTGCCAATCTCTCTCTTTCCTAGCAATATTCTGAGCAGCATATCATTTACTTGGAGAAAAAGGTGACAGGGACCTTCTGCGGGAAACTGTCGCACAGGATCGGGTTTGACAGGCTTGGATGGGGCGAGGGCTGGTTTTGCTGCTGCCTGAGACTGAAGAATTCATTTTGGGTGGAATAACCAGAGCGGACTGGAGCGTGGGAAGAGCTGGGAAGCAAGTGTGCAGACCAAACCCTGAGGCTGTGTATACAGTTGGGGAAAGAGGGAGAGCAGATTGGCCTTCACAGAGAAGGGGAACACTATCTAAAAAGCTTGTAAACTGCTTTGTGTGAAGGGAAAAATCATCTGTAAGTATAGCTCTTTTACTCATTCATGCTGTTCGCTGTTGGTGACACTTCTAGTTTATTTCATCTTCTCTTTTTAATTTTTTAAATAAATGTATTTGTCATCATACAAGAGAGGAAGTGTCTTGCAGCTCAGAATCCTAAAAATCTCATAGGAAAAAACCAACGTGGGACACTGTTTTTTTTATTCTTGACAAACTCCTCAAAGTTCTTTCATGCCTGCTTAAGTGATCAAAGTCTCTTCGAGCAATATCCTCAGTTACTGTGCAGGGTCCCTTCTGCTATCTGTGAAAGCACACAAGTGGAGGATAATGCAATTAGTATCAAATGGAGCACAATGCTTGATGACCTGCTGACACAGAAGATCAGATTTTGAGAAAGAATATCATGTGGAAAAATACTCCCTATTAAATTTCCCATTGCTGCTCTTTGCCAAATCCTCATAAGCAGGTCATAACTCCTTTTATTACAAAGATTTCTGTCACAGTAGCCAATCTATGGTTAATTCAGCCTGATTTCCTCTGCAGGGTGGACGCCTGGACAATTGTGGGCATTTTTCCCCAAATACTCTCTTAGCTAAAAGCAGAAGCTGTGAGGAAAAAACCCCACAACTTAGATGATTGGTTTCTTTTCATTGTGAGAGTTTTTAGTTGTGTCCAATTGTCTTATTGCCGTTCTTTTTTCTTAATCATATCTTGTAACTTCTGCAAATGACGTTTTGTAACTGTCAGTTTAAAATATGTAGGTAACTTTCCATTTTTTGTTTTGCTAATGTTAATTCTCAATTTTTTTCTGCACTCTATTATAAGAAATACTAAGTTTTGAACTACGTAAGTAAGTTATCCTCAGCATCGCTCTCTATTTCTGCAATGTTATTTTATTATATAACTGTATACAAGTTCCAGTGAATTTAATGTTATAGAGTCTGGGAATAATTTATTTCTTTGTGTGCTTACTGAGCACATAGAGATCTTTAGGATTGTGTCCTATGGACAGGTTTTTTAATAGCTATAATGAATAGAGATGCAAAATTGTTTCTTAGTTAAGCCTCTGTCTTTACCTTTTATTAGTTGGAAGATAATTGATTTTCATTTTTGACACTATTTTACAAAAATAATTACAAATCATTCTGAAGCCAAGACTTCTCTTGGCCTCTGTAGAGATCTTTGAAATTGTTGGTTGGTTAGATGGTTTGTTTGTTTTTCTTTGTATTTACATTGACATAATGTCTATATTATGAAATGATTTTTTTTACTAAAACGATGTATTACAACTATTTTAAAAGTATACATTATATTGTTATTGGTCTTCCTTTTACCTCACCATTAGTATTTTACTTGCTTTCCTGTGTTATTTAAAAAACATCTCCAACAGATACTTACAAGGTAGATGAAACAATATTTTTAAGCAGTTTGTCTTGAATCATTTAATATTAAGATGGCTAGACTAAGCTGACGTCTGGCTTCCTTTATAGTCAAGCAGGAGAGAGTTTCCCCTCCAGAAGGTGTTACCTTCTGAGCACTGACTATAACAGACTTACCTCATCCGGAAGGCTTAGTTTCTTGGCCATAGTTGAGGTTAAATTTGAGAAGGTATCAAGCTACTCATAAACACCAAGAAAGAGATTTTCTCAACATGTGTTTGAAGTAACATTTAGAAAAATTTAAAAAGCAGTGTGCTTATGGAGTTTAGGTGATTTCAAAGATAGACCAAAACTTCGGATTCTTCAGATTCACAATTTTGTTTCCTAAATATTATGTTATTCCTATCTGAGATGCTAAACTTGGTCTCTAGTAGAGACAACGTGAGACCCAGGCTTCTTAACTTCTAAATTTCTTTTGAGATATCTTGATTCCTACATCGCTGATATTTTTAACACCTAAATATGCATCCAGTACTTTTTCAAGAGCTGTGGTGGTGTTATATAACGGGAAAAGTTTTCTGGAACCCCATCAGAAAGGAATAATGATTGAAAATTGCTGCACAATGTGTATTGTGTGGTCACAATTAGCATTTTAGGACAGCAACTGATTATTTAATTTTGTATGCTTAGAGGAGATGCGACTGAACACAGGTCTAATCCTAGAATCAAAGAAGGTATGGAAGTGAGTCTCACGGCATGTAAGATTCTTTAAAAATAAGCATAATTTTAGCAATCATACGAATATATTAAAGATTATTTCTATCTAGTATTCCATACGGCAATCCGAGAATGATTTTCAAGCATTTGACTACATTTTGCATTTTCTGTGTTTTTCCCTCTGTTGTCTGTTGCAACAGAAGTCACTCATATTTTATTTCCATTACAGACTAGAGTGTTTGGGCAGCTATAGTAAAGATGAAATATGGTTTCTGTGTGACAGCATAATGGTTAATGAAACAGTGAATATATTACTGTTGTTGACTTAAGCATAGAAGCCCAGATACTCTCATTCCTAGATCGTGCTAACTTCCTATTTGGTAGATAAATATTTCTATGTATGGTTTCAAAGTCAAAGGTTAAGGTATAGAGTGTTTTAACCCTTTTGGGAAAGGTGAAGATAAGGTGAAATGGCCAGTTAAAACAGCAAGTAATTAATTGAGTCTCTCTGTTAACAGGAAGAAGGTCAAGTGCACATAACTATTGTGATTACACAGCCTGCATTACAAGCGGCTGAGTCGTTTAACCTCAAAGTGGTTAGATTGGAAGGCTGAGAACCAATTAAATGAGATTTTACTTCAAAATAGTAGCTGTGCTTGTGAGTTACTATAGTATTTTGAGATTTTTCAGAGTGATTTGTCATATAGTTTTGCAGTACCAATTAGTTTTACTACAGTGAAGTGTTTTAATTAAAGTTTTCAATTTTCCTCTTTTTAAAAAAAATATTATTTTTTTCTTGCCTCACTGTAGCTAATTGGCTGAAATTTTTACATAGTAACTTCTTATGGATACGTATTTGATTTTTTTTTCTTTCTGTCTTTTTCTTGACTTTGTCTTGTATGCAATTCTGAAATTTTTTCAGATGCACAATTTTGATCGCTGGGTTCAAAGTGTAGAAAGGCTTGCTTAATTTTGTCACGTAGGGATCATACATCTAGTTTCCACTGGGGAGAGTCCACAGTTATCCACTAACAAAGATCCAAATTATTTGCAATTACCGTTCAACATCTATGAAAAATGCTGAAAATCTGCTACTACTGTGTCTCATTTAATAATGAGGCTGCAACTGTATAGCATGCTGTAAATATACTAGGGAAAGCTCAGTTACTTTGAAAGTATGCAGATCTTTATTCTTTTTCCTCCAACTCCTTCATCTTAGCGTAGGAGATCTTTGCTAAAGAGTGTCTGCTTCCAGGAGATACATTATGGATGGGTATTTACCATGGAAGCTAGTTTTTTTTTCTGAATGTATTATCCTCGGAGAGATATGTTCCTGCTCTGTTTGAAAACTCCACTAAAGTGGAATGTAGAGAGGAGCTAAGAAATGGGGGTCCGTGAGGAAGGGAGAGAAGGAACAAGCACAGATATCCAAGAATTGCAGAGCTTGAGAAAATTGTTTACATATTCTAATTATTCCATGTCTATATGGCAAAATGTAAGACTACTGAGGCTTTATGCAGGTGATATATTCCGATTGTCATTTCAGTTTAGAGATTGCTCAGAATTCCCCATGAAGTTTAAGGGAAGCATTGTTTAAGGTTATGCATAAACAGTTTAAAATTTAATAAAAATGAAATACTACCTTTCCAACAGTGCGTGCTTGCAATCTGTAATTATTATAAAACACTACTTTCAGTAAAAACCAAATAGTTTTTTGGCAGTGCACGATTTTGTTTTTTAAAAGAGGTTTGACTGAGAAATGCTAATGCAATGTGAAGTTAAATTAAGAATTACATGATGTTATTAGAAGTACAGTTTTCCTCATATTTTTAATTATATCTTTGTACATATTTTCCATTGGAGCTGCTGAGCAAATCAAGCATCCCTGGAACTTATGCCTAACCAGTTGGTGCAACTGCTGTCTTGGAGTACTTATTTTGTAAATTATGGATGAAAAATGGTGAATGTTCAAAATGGTTCACTAAACCAGTATTTA
This sequence comes from Rissa tridactyla, assembly GCF_028500815.1. NCBI lineage: Eukaryota > Metazoa > Chordata > Aves > Charadriiformes > Laridae > Rissa > Rissa tridactyla. Next base: position 189,011,501 of record NC_071466.1, on the reverse strand, counting down.
TTAGGACTGAGGCCTGCTTCCTCAAACTTAGCCCAGAGGAAATCCAGGAGCAACTGAAGAATATATTCTGTTGCTCTCATTGTCTGCTAACATTGTCAAAATTACATACAATTTATGCATGATAATTTTGTTTGAAAAAAATTGCTATCTATGTCACTTCCTTTAAAGTTATAACACTATTTAAGATCAAAACTGGGTCAAACATTGCTACTGACAGACGAGCATGGACTCAACAGTTTTTGCAGTATGGAATACCATTTGGAAAATGCCTCTTTAGCAGTTGAAGGGGAAAAAAGACGAAGGAGAAAATATAAATGACTTCAAGACTGGCAATAAATTTCCAGTATTTAAAACAAAGAGAAAGGCCATAGGAATGTCTTATCTGGTCAAAATGATCACATGGTTTATTTCTCATTCTATCAATAAAAGCTAAAATACAGTTAAAGTCAATCAATTTGGAAATCGGTTTTGTCAGGCAAATCTGGTCTGTTTTATCAATAAAATTACAAAACAACTATATAAATATAATGTTGATAGAGGCCATAATATAGTGTACTTTGTTTCTTCAAGAATTCTTTTTGCTACCACATAATATCCTGATCTAGAAACTTGCCTTCGATAGAATTAATGTGGGACACATTAGACAGTTTATAAATAGGTCAGTTCAACTATGAAGATATAGATACGGTTGGAGAGGCCGGTGTGGATGGTAATATTTACAGCAGACTGCTTTGTGACCCAAAGCTAGGTACTGGTTTTTGTCAATTGTCTTCATAATCATTGGTTAAGCTTGCAAACGATACGGAGATAGAAAGGGCAATAAATAATAAGGTGGTCGTGTCATTACAGCATGACCTGAATCACATGGTTACTGTCCAAAAACATACTTTACAGAATGTGAAGTGCAGTTAGTAGTCAAAACTTTATTGGTTAACTGTTTTAGCAAGCAGTTTGCTCAGAGGGCGGTTTAGATGTCTGGCACTTTTTGTATCCTTTCAACACCCGCTCGACATCTTCAAAGGATGACCTATTTGCCTGAATATACAAAATAAATGGAACATTGTAAATAGGAAAGAGATTTTGCATTGAGCCAGCATAATAATATCAGGTTGCTCTAATTAATTTATTGTTAAGTGTAATAATAATACAAGCTGAATAGTACTAGGTTCTCATGTCAGTGTGCCAAGAGGAAAACGGAAATGTTGGGGGAAATATGAAGTGCGGTCACAAAAGCGGTCCTTAAATTGGAAAACTAACTGTATACTGAGAAGTTTAAGGAGTTCTAGCTGTTGAATCCAAGAGAAATTTAAGAACTGTTGTGCCTAAATATTTCTGCATGAAGAAGAAATAAAATGTTGAGGGTTTTTCTGCCTTGGAGGAGAAGGCATGAAATTCAAGTTGGTTAAATTCAATTTTGAATGCAGATGCAATTTCCTAATAGCAAGGATAATTAAACTTTAGAGTAATTTCTCTGGATGTTAGACTCGTCACTCAGAATGTTTGAGACAAGATATCATAACCTTCTCTAAAACTGCTTTATAGTAGAATTAGGTACTATCCGAAAAGATGGAAAAGAAAGAAAGAAAAATTAAAAATTTGTGGGCTACAGCAGTTAATTAAGGTGATCGGTACAGTCTTTTCTGGCATCAGAGCCTGCATGCCAGATGAAATATGTTGTTTTTTAAGGTATCAACATCATGATTCTTCATATATTTCAATAAGGCTAAAGGCTGTGCATAGTTAGAAGTGAAAAATAATTTGTGTTGTAAGGCACTTCTGCTGATTATCTGGTCCTACCAACCACTCAAGGCAGGATCAACTCCAAAGCTGGGTCAGCCTGCTCAGAGCCTTGTCCAGTTGAGCACTGTCTCTCTGATTCCCAGCCTTTCTGGGCAACCTGCACCACTGCTTAACCTCATGCGGTTTGAAAATATTTTTTATATTTTCAATATCCAATTTTCAATATCCAACTGGAATTTCCCTTGCTGCAACTGATGCTGTTTCCTTCCCTCCTCCTGCTGTGCACCTGTGCTCTCTGAAAAGTCTGAATCATGAATCGCCAGTTAGATAGATGACAATAGTCTCCTCTCTGATATGCACAAACCCAATTTCCTTAGCCACTGCTGTTACATTACTCTTCTGTTACTATTATTTTGGTGGTCCATCACTTTTTCCAGTTGTCAGTATCTTTCTTGTTCTGATGGGTCCAAACTGAACGCAGATGTTGGACCTGGTTACTGGGTACATTTAGGGCAGAAATTCTATATAATAGAAATTTGCAATAGGAATGACAGCAAAAAAGAATAAAATAAGTGTGGTCATTTTTTTTCCTCCACTATTATATTGTGTGGTTTTTTCCACAATATAGACATTGTCTCAGAACCTGTGATGTGATTAGATAAATGTTATGTTTATTATCAGATTCATTATCTGCATAAAGAAGTATGGAATTCAAAGAAAAGTTATGGACTGTGAAAAAAGCAAAATGAATGGATTAAAAGTGTTTTGCTTTAGAAAATATGTGTTTAGAAATAGAAAATATATTAAGTAAATTTGCATTCTTATACAACATTTAGAGTTGGATATGTTGGATCTGTTTTATCATTGCTGTAGTACTGGGAGGGATAAAAGAATGGGTATTGCTACATAGTTCTTCCTATACAAGAGTTTGAGCATCAACTACTATGCCGGCAACAGGAAGCTCCTTCATCATAGGCCAGGGGCACAAAATTTTTTGAGGGTCAACGTCTTTATCTAGTGTGTGATGCAGCCATATAAAACTCCCTGTTTATCTTATTAAGCAAAGTCAGAAAATAAGGATGAGACAACTCCACTGCCTCTGTATTTCCTCTTCCTCCAAGCATGTTTTAAAAGTAAAGCCAACAAAACTGTACTTAGAGGTTCCCAGTGCTGTAGGTATATTAATGCCATTTATTCTGGTCTCTATCTGCATTTTAGTTACTGCTTTGGCTATTTTATGGATCCCCAAAAGGCTCGAGAAGGAGATAAGCAACTAATTTTTCATCCTGCTGCAATTCTAGAAGTTCCCAGAAGTGTAAACTATAACTACATAGGACTTTTTGATCAGACAGAAATTAGTTTTGAGAAATGAAGAGGTCACTGATTGAATGTCTTTGGGTCACAGTGTTAGACTAAGATCTCAAAACCTCGCCCTTATCTTGTTTTATGGAGCTAAATCCTTCTCAGTATCTGGCATTAACAACGTACATAAAAGCAGAAATTATGTTTGTGAAGAAGATGGCCTTCATTATTTCAGTCTGTTCATGCTATAACAACACAGTGTTCATTGTTTCAATTACCTCCATGTGAGTGACCATCAAATCACGTATATCTCAATCTGAAGTAAACTGAGAATAATCTGAAGGCAAACCTCCGGCTGCTGCCTAAACATTTTGCTTCTATATCATAAAAAGTGAAGCCATGTGCTAGCAGTGATATACATATATATGTTTATATATAGATACATACATATAAACATTGAAAACTTCAGGCACTTTTCACTGGAACTTACTAATAAATACCTGTTCTTTGTCATTTGTCCTGTTGTAGAGAATGCTCAGTTAGTATCAAAATTGCAGTAATTTTCAAGTGAGCGCAAAACCCATGCAGGTTGACTAGGATAATGGATGGATAACACTAAGCGTATGTAGATCATCAAAGTATCTAATTCAAGCTATCTATTTGAAACGTATTACCTGCTTATTCATTATGAGTTCACAGTATAAGATCTTATCTTCTTTTTCTAATGCATGCACCCAGAAAATCTGAGTGCTCATTCAAGGAAAAAGAAAATAAAAATTATCATATATTGTGGCATTTATTTAGTTGGACTTTACTGTTGCTCAGGTATAATTTCTTCTTTTCATGATAGCTATTGTGATAATATCTGTTGAAAAATATAATTGGTTTTGGTGTGTCTGCTGTGTCTCTGAGCATCAAACAATTTGTTTGATCATTATCCAGGATTGGTAGGTTATTTTTATTTATTTATTACAGAGACTGCATGCTCAGCAAGAAATGATATCACATAGCATTTGGGGATACATGTTAATATATCCTGTTAGAGAATAGAAATGAATCAACTGTCTTCCTTCACTTATTTTGCTGGGATCTTAAGATATTGTAGAAAAAGTGCTCTCTCTCTAGAAAAGTCTGTAGAACCTTCAGTTTCAAGCTCTTAAGCATGATTTGCTGTGGGAACTCTTGAGAAGAATATAGACAACTCAAAGAATTAAAGAAGGGTCAAGTAACACATACAAGAAGTGGAAATAATATGAAAACATCATGATTGATCAAATGTTAGTTAGTTTATGGGGCAGTTATTTAAAATTGTGCTAAGCAATATCCATTAGAGTAAATAAATAATTGAAATGATGGAAAGGAGAAAGTTTAGGAGCAATATTGTGACTGAAATACTCATTTTCTCAATAAGGAAAGGAGAAAGCCTTCAGAGAATTGTCAGCATTTATATCTGACAATCCCTTGCTAAACAGTGGGTTTTCCTGATGGCTGTATCATTCCTCCTGTCTTTCCTGACAAACATGTTTTGTAGCACTGCAGTCCCACAATGTTCAATACAGGATTGAACATAGAAGAAAGGATGCTTGTATAAATTTATATGTGTGTGTATAAACATGTGTGTGTGTATGCATATGTATATATGTATGGAATTTGTAAGAGCATATAATTAAAAATAAAAACATAAGTAAATATTTAATTTTTATTGGAGAAGCGATATTGAGGTGATAAACAGGAAAGGTTGTTAGGGCTTTCCTGAAATAAAACAAAGTGTCACTTTCTTATTGAAATTTAGCTATTATTCTCTACCTCCTCAAGAAACTAACTCTTTTTATGAACTTGTCAATTATTAGTTTATTTCAGACTGTGGTTTTAGGGGTGCATCACTGATAAAACCCAACAGAAGCTATCTGACCAGTCTTTATCCTCTCAATATTTTTCTTCATGACAACATGCAGCTCTGAAAAGCATATTTTTTTTTTTTATGTAAAAATGAAACTGAACTCTTTACAGCTCTTCTACTAAAGCATATCTTTTAACTTTAGAACTAAATGTGTGTGTAGGGAGAGGAGGGTTCCTATGTAGTCTGCATTTTTTTTTTTTCTGCAGTATCAATTGGATAAAGGGTGACCTGCCCCAGAATAATGCATAGGATGGAGGTTAGAATATTGTGTCTTGAAGTACTTGCTGTGGATAAATAAGGAATTTGAATCTGCCCTAATCACTGGGGTGATCTGCCTTCACCTCTATTTAACCTAACTCTCTCAATTCCTTTTCAAACAAATGACCAGACATGAGAGGCTTTTAATCCAAAGTTAATGATGTCCTGATGATATGGGCATTTGTTTCTCTTCCTTTACTGTGGCGGAGTTGCTCGTGGGTTTTTAATGAAAGCTGGGCATGGATGAGGACTGTAGAGCTGAAAATCAATACAGAATAAGACAAACATATAGGTTTTAGGAGAATGAGCTAGGATTATTACCAGCGGCTAATTGTGGCAGGTTGCTTACGTTGAGTTGCTAAAGCTGCATCTGGAAAACACAAACTACATACCAAATGTCTAATTTTCCCTTGGTAAGTTGTTTGTCTTAAAACTGAATCTGAATTTTGATGCCATGATTCATGTCTTTGTGCATGAGGCTGGGATTTCTGCATTGCACTGTGCATGAGCTTGAAGTCTGGAACAAATTAGAAATCGTTGTTAAGGCAGAGTGAAATGTCCCATCATCAGAAGGTATTTCAGACAGAGAGGATGTTGCTCTTTTGTTCCATTATTTGCAGCCAGCCATCAGGAGATCTGTAGGTGAAGTTTAAAGCATTGTTTTGACAGATAAAATAAAAAATATTTATCAGTCTTGGATGCTACACAGGCCATTGCTTTCTTTTTGTATTATGCAGCAGTCATTCTTCTGAGGTGCTTTAACAAAGAATACTGCTGTTTAAAGAGAAATTGGGAACAATGAGTTATCCTCGAGCTTGATGGCTTGAGGGACACACTGCTAGACTTGCCTGTTTTCCATTTTTCTTCATGGAAAAAGAAAAGTGACTATGAGTGGAGTAGAATTCAATCTGAATTTAAGAAGTGGATTTATTTTCCAGAGATGTTTTTCCTAGTGCATCACTGATGTGCTGCTAGCTGCTACTTGCACATTAGTATTTGTAATGTGCTTGAGATTTTCATAGTGATTCTGACTGTTTTTATTTGCACTGATGTCTCTAATTCATGCATAGTGAAAAATGGTTATATGTAGACGAGGAGATATTTTTACTGAGCAAAATGTAATCTTAACTTTTTGAGAGGCTGATTTCGAACATCATCAAGGAATGGTGACCGCTCTGTGAAACGTCAGATATGGATCTGGCTGGTAAATGTATGGATGGTTGTTATTAATTCATATTAATGATCTTTCTGAATGACATCTTTGGAAGACAAAATATCTTCATTGTGTGTAATAAATCTCGTCTTTTCCCACACACCGTCACTTAAAAGTAGCATACCTGAATATGACCTTTCATATAAGGAGAATGAAAAAATACAGTATAATTTAGGAGAGGTGCAAAAAATTAAATCAACGGTTTCTTTTGTTTTTCTATTTCCTTCTGTTTTGAACAAATCCCATTTTCAAAGATTATTGTTAGTGACCTCACTGATATCAGTGAGAGAAGTACTAAACAATTACTTTTGTTTTGACATTTTTTTATCCTTCATTGTTTAATTTGTTCTATACCTACTGAGAAATTTCAAAGACAGAAATTGCCTATATCTGTGTGGTTTTGTGATTTCCATAATCAAGGAAATCCCAGTGTTACACTAAAAACCTTTCAGGAAGGCATCAATATCCATCACTTCAAAACTAGTCTCTTACCTCCTGTTCAATCTCTGTGGCTCCTGGTGAAACATTCTGATCTTCTCTTGAAAATCCTTATTTTAAAAGTGCCCGTGTTATTGGCCAGTTTGAGTCTGCTGCTCCCTCTCTTACCAGTCCTTTTCTATTTTCATGAATTATAATCAGAACATTAGTAAAAAGTTTATTTTTAACCTATTCTGGCTTCAAATATTAAAAATATTCCTGATTTATAATAACTCTCCACAAGGAATTCCTTGACGTCTTTCTGATAAATTATGTGTTTTGGTTAAATATGTCATCAATGGCAAAAAAGTAAGCACTCTTAGAACAAATACTCATATTGCAGATTTAGAGCAGTGTTTGTTCAAGGTCATTATAATTTTTTGCACAAGGAAGGCAAATTAAGGAAGGGGTCAGTAATATCATTACAAGATATACACACTAATCAATTGAAAATGCTTACATGGGGAATTTCAAAGAACCTGTGAAAATAATGTGTTAAACCAGAACACAGTTTTGAAAGAGTAAACTTAAAATTTGTTTTCATTCAGTCTTTGAGAAATGCACAGTTCATGACATACATTACATATTATTATTTCCATTACTTAAATTTGACATGAAAATATTGCAATCTGAGCCTAGATAAATTAAAAATGAAATAAATGATCGGTAAAGTAATTTTTGCAAATATTTTTTTATTTATAATGGTTTGTATAATAAAGGCATGTTCTTTTTTCTTAGCCTTTGCTCTGATTGAGAAAGAGAGGTGGTCAATGCAGGAGTGAGTGTGCACTGAAGCCTGCTAGGGAGCAGCATCAGAAAGTGCTGTGGATAATCCAGATATTTGAATCATATGAGCATCTCAGAAACGTGATTAATTCATCCCAAGGTTGACATGTAAAATATTATAAAAATGTGTATTCTCAGCCTAATAAAGAGCATGAGAGACAAGACTGAACTTGATTATGCAACTCATCGGGTAAAATTAATGTTAAAAAAAATATTAGTCTAAATGATATCACGATTTGAAAATTCCAGTGATGACTAGGGAGTCAAAGTATGGTCCTTATTTGTGTTCACTGCTCCACACTGCTTTTTGAAAATAGGATTTTCAGGCTTAGTAAAGTGAAACTATTTGATATTTTGAAATTCCAAATTATGCTTCTTATTTTTTTTTTTATTACATTGAAATAGAAATATATTTAAAATATACTGACACACACACAAAAAACAAACCACTTTTCAAATGTTTGGAATACTTTTTTGGCGTCATATTAAAAAAATAGAATAACCCTGAAACTATTTTTCTTTTTAACTTTTGGAAATGAAAGTGAACTGCAAATGCCTTTAGTCATGCAGCAGTGAGAAGTTTTTCATCCAGACTCATCTCAGCTTTGCGTTTTAAGGAAATGTAATCTTAATGTGCTACCCGTTGACCAGAGATGAGCTCAAAGGTAATGCTCTGTGGTGAGGATGGCATGGGCAATGTTTTTAGGTAAGAAAACTGTAATAGAAAGCTTTTCCAATTGCACGTCTAGCAGGTTGTACTGGAGTCTAACATACAGCATCAACAGAAAATCAAAGCCATTTGTTCCTTCACTGACTTTCCTATATACAAGAAGGAAATAAAAAGAATTTTTTAAATAACATGAAAACACTCTACAAAGTTAGCATAGTTAAATAATTAAAAATGAAGAATGGAAAGAAAAAGAGGTAAAGTAGAAAAGAAAGAAATTTTACGGTGCACATATGTCTACATTAACCAGTTAAAACTATGGAAGAATAATGCTTCTAATAATGCTATCTATTAACGTGCATCCAGGAAGCTGGAGTATTCAGGCTAGGCATGCAAGTTCAGCTTTGCTTTCTCATAACTCTGTGTAATGCATGATCAGAATCCACTCAATTAAATATGCTTAAAGGAAAATAACTTGAAGTGCATTAAGAAGCTTTGGATAAATCTGAATGAAACTTTCAGAAAATTTTACAGCTTTTTTTAAACTTCCAGAATTCCCTAGGCAAGGTTTACCTAAATTAGTGATAGATATTAATATAACGTAGGGAGTTTTTTTTCCCAAAATGAGTGAATGACATGAATTTTTAAACACAATATGATGTAAAAGCTTGATGGGGAATTCACGTTTTAGTACATTAAACTATTTGCAAAGGTACCCTCTTCATTAGTAGTGGGATGTTCTACTTCAAATGTTGTGGAGTGTGTTTTTCATGATAAAAGGTACGTTGATTATTGTGGTGTTTGTAAGCAGGTCTTTTTTCAGCATTTGCTTTTCAATGATGGTTTGTGAGGAGAATGATTACGGTAGCTTCATGTCAGGGTGGAACATCATGACTGATGCTATATCAAGGAGAACATGGAATCTCCTAATGACTTTAATAGTGTCTATTTCTTTGTGGAATTTCTTTTCATTTTCTTAAAACAACGGGAACATTACTGACTGTATAACCTTATCCCCTGTCACAGGTCTCCTAGAAACCCTGAACAGAAGATCATTAAACGAGTGATTGCTCTTGAAGGAGACATTATCAAGTAAGTATTTTAAGCCTTAGTCTCCGAGTCTTTATAGGAATAGTGCAGCTTTTCATTGGATGTTAAATCAGTATCCTAGACAACGAGAACTTTCTAGTATTTTCTTTCTATCTATTCTTAACAGGGATGTCAGCATTGTACCTGTCTCCTTTTTAATGAGAGGAGAAATGTTACACAAAACTGCTCACTCTCTCATGAAAGGTACATGGGTGCAAATAATGCTTGTTTCTTAGAATATCTGCCACGTATCAAGGCAGGTAATTGTACTGCATTTTTTCAAAAAGATTATGGGGCTCTGATTTTTCATTTAGAGAGTCCAGCTGCTGTTTCATACTGTTGTTGGCAAATAAAAGTTGGGGGGTTTTAGGGGTTGGGGTTTTTATTTGCTTCAAATTTTGGGGATTTTAAATTAAGTTTAATTTTATTTAATTTTATTTTATAGACAAAGAACCCTTATAGATGACTGCCTTCACTGCAGTGTGTAGGAATCTGAAGGGAATATGGTGGAACTGGAGTAAATTATTCTATCAGAAAAAAAGTTGTAGCAAGAATAGACTCTGGGGTGCTTCAAGACTGGGTTTACTCTGACAGACAGATTTTCCTACTGGGGCTGGTTGGAAATAAATTACTAGTAGATGTAAATCAAAAGTTTTTGTGGGAACAGTATTATTTTGATGAAAATGTTTGTTTGAAAGAGTTTCTTTTTCCCAGGTACAGAATAGAATTGGCATAGAGCTGGGAGTGTAAATCCCTATTTTCCCACACTAAGATATGAATGACCCTGGGAGCTCTCAGACAATATGGCAGACTAAGACTCAATTCATTTAGATAATGATTCTTGCTCTGGTGTAGTGAATACTTAAGAAGTACTTGGCAGCTGCAATTCAAATCAAGGTTTTGAGTGTGGTCTCAATGAACCCTAGTTAATAGCACTATGGAATATGTCTCTGTCTGGTTTTTATTTTTTTCCCTCTTGCAGTTGATACAATTTCTGTTCTATTGAAAAATTCCGAATCATCTCAGTTTGAGAAACAAAAATGAATTCTGAAATTTCTGTTGAAGGAAAATATCTGAAATAACGGACACTAAGAAGATAATTTGATGTCCAAAAACTGTGGACATCTACAGCTAAAACTAGCTACCACCTTAAAGAACTAAAAACATAGAGTAGTGTGAGCTACTGAGTGATACCTTTTATAGATCTATGTCCTTAAGAAGGTACTTATTCCTTGATGTAGTTGACATTAGTGCTGTAATTCATAGAAGTGATAAGACTGATATTAATGACGATTCAGTATTCCTCATTCATTTCTGTAACAATGTCAAAAAGAGACCACGATATAAGGCAACTTCAAGGGTTACTTTTCACTGTTCTGTGTTAGTAACATATTTGTCTGAATTTTTGAAACTGAATGTAGTTTTTGAAAATACAAAAGACATTTAATAACTTAAATTCCAGCTGTAGGAAATCAATTATGCTGTACATTCAAATGCCTTAAGACTCTGAACTTTTCATTAACTTCTGTGGGTGTTCTTGGGCAAATGGACAAAGGTGTGGGGCATAATAGCTGTGAGAGTGTGTGCAGAATACTGATGAGCCTGTAGGTTAGTGAATCACTCATGGGTACAGAAGACTGTACAATGATCCTCATTTGTCTTTAGTAAAACAGGTTAGATTAATTTATTGATAGAAATATTAATCTCAGTAATTCACATGTGCTTTTTTTTTTCTATTTGAACACATGAAATTTGTCCCAAAGCCTTTTGTTTTAACTGTAGAAACTAGTTTTTAGCTAAGGAATAAATTATTGGACTATCGTAACTTAAGTTTTTATTACGTATTGCTGTTCCTTAATTGTGTATGTGTAGGAAATGTAAGTAATACCTGCCACTATGGTAAAGCAAAAGCTTAGATAATAAGATAAAACATCAAAGCTGGCAAGATTGTTTAAAAATATGTATTTATTTTGTAATGATACCGCAAGCAGGTATGTGACTAGGCTATTTGTGACTAAAACAGACAACTGGTAACTGAAAGCATGTATAGAAAACATAAATTGAAGATTTTGACTCCTATTTGATGTCTGAAATTAGTCTCTTAGCTTTGATTTCTTAAGATTTTGTTTGTATATATTTCTATATATTGAATTATTCCTCATTAGCACACAACAATGCTCTGAATGAAATTGAAAGTAACATGGATTATGTACAAAAATGTATCTGAAAGCATGGGACTCTTCCCCATGGTTCTGACTCTTTTTTGGTATGGGTGAAACATGATGCAATACTGACCTTAGAGGAACATTTGAACATCGTTATTCCTAATATCAAGTCTTTGGAGTACATATGCCTGTATGCTAAAACCCCCACTTCTTTAGGCCTTTTGCTGCTCAGTTGATCAATCAGAATTCCAGTTGTGTTGCGTTGGACGTTTTGTCTGGGAGGTCAGTTCAATGTACAAAGTCTGTCTGTTGCTCTGCAAATTTTGCTTGATGTCATGTGTGTTGATGGTGAAATTTAGTTGCCATTGTGAAGAAAGGTTTCCAAATAATTGTGAGTTGGAAGGTATTTTCATTTAGTGCTCCATGAGATATGTGAGTCTGTAGTTATGCTTTCATAGATAAATGAATTATCTTTAGTCGATCTATTTGGGGCATGATTAAGGATAATTTTTCAAAACGATGCTGTCTTTTCTCATGTTATCAATTAAAATAAGTTAGTTAGCATTTTACTATTTGTTAATTACTGAAAGTCATGAAAGATCAAATAGGAAATGTTCCTTATATTTTGACTTGAGTTCAGGTGTTATGATTCCACAACAGAAAAATCCTGGTTTTCAGTTCTTCATTTCTAAAAGCATTAACTAAGATAAAAACTGCGTCATTTTGAAAATAATAATGACTGACTTGTAGTTTTTGAAAGGGAATGTAGGTGAGAGATCTATAAGGGATCCATTTCGACCTTTTATTTTGTATTTTTCTGGTAGTCAGACATTATGAACTACATCGTACTCCACCTTTTGATATGTGCTTTGGGGGATTGAAAAATGCTACAAACTCACTCACTGAATAAAAAGTCTGGCATTTCAATTTTCTGTTCTTGTTTCCAATCTACTTGGCAGTCCAGGTGAAGTGACTTCAGTAGTGTCTTGTAAATCCCTGGAAGCGTATAGTACATGCCACAAACCTATAACAGAAAATTTAATTTGGATAAGCTACTAGAACTTCCTCCTCAAAAGAATTTAAAGGATAGACAGAATATCACCATTTAGCCCTTGAGAACGAATCTGTAGGTCAGCTTGTATATAGACAATATTGTAAAGTGTAGCTCCCATAGATCAGGTTTTGTTTTGTGTTCTATGGATTCACAGGAGAATTAACTTTAAGTAGGAAACCATTACAATGGTTCCTGAAGACTGTTTAAATGATAATTCTTCCAAAGGCCTACTTTTAAAGTCAATATAATCTAATTTGTTAAAAATTAATGTTGGTATTGTAAACCACTTTGAATAACTTGAAATTAAACTTATTAAAACTCATTTATCTTAAATGCAGTAGTGGAAATTCAAATTCTATGGTAATCTATCACAGACGAGTTACGGTATGTTTTCAGTAAAACAAATAAATTAAGGTTTATGCAAGGTAAACCAAAATTGGGATTAAACTAGTAACAGTTAAAATTAAGTCTGACTTGCTGAACTAATTTCTTTTCCTTCTGTCTGTCACAGTTGCACAGGTCGGCAGGAGCTTGGTGTGCCAATTCTATTTCTTTCATATAATTGTTTGCTTCTTAATACTGTACCTGATTTAAGAATTTTTGTGAGCCCCTAAGAAAAGCAATTTTAAAAAGTTTTTTCCAGGGAAAAATTATTTTTAGGCTATTTGGGAGTCAGTGTTCTGAGGATCGAATGGTTCAGCAAAATGATGTTGCATTTCAGTGTTGCATCTTGCAAAACTGCTCTGAAGATGTGAGTAAGGAAATACTCCCTGTTTCTCAAAGCATGACGAAGCAGAGATAGATCATTATAGTATTAGGCTGTAGGTCTAAACCAAGCTTCAGTAATTTTTCAACTTTTACTACAAGGTCCATCATTAAATTGCAGAAACTATTGTCACAGAATGTTAGGAAGGGCAGAGATATAAAGGGGTTTGAAAAAGGAGTGGAGAATTAATAGAAATAAAGCCCATCAGCAGTATTTAATGCAGCAATCACAGTACAAGTTCTGTTTTCAAGTTCATGCAGGTTGTTATATTTCTGACGGTCAAAGATCCCATACTGCCTTAAAATATAACCAAAATCTGGTCATTGTGTCCACTTCTGGAAGAATCCTTTCAACTTCAAACAAACTGTTCGCTACTCTATGCACGTGTTAGGTTGCCTTTTTTTTACTCTGGATCACCAACTGGATGATCCAGACTGGATGGTCTGTTGGTGACATCCAGTATCCCTTTAGTATGAAAAAGCCAATCAACAAATTTTCTGTTTTTTTCACTGAATTACCTCAATTTTATCAGATAGTTGTGGCTGCTATTGGTTTTCACTCAGGACCAAGGATGGTTGTCTAACAAAACAGCTGTCTTCATGCAGAGACTCTATTACTTGATAGCAACTTGTCTTAGATTATACTACAAAATTACTGCCTGCCTACAGGAAGCAGAATAGCCTTCAGAAAAACTCAGATTTTGCCAGTGTTGGGGCACAAGAATGTCTCTATACGTAACATCTTCAGGGAATCACCTGGCAGGAATTGCATCCAGACCTTTGCCATTTAATCACAGAAATCATTTTATATTCACTAGTGCTGTAGTAAGAGTCTTGTTCCCTCTCCACCAACAACCCCCAAAATACACACAAAGACCTGTGGTAACTGTTCTGAGGTACTGGTGGTGTGGTGAAGTAGTGCTTGCAATGGCTCAAAGTTAGAATAGAAAAATGAAATAGCAGTAAAAGACATTGAAAGACTAGGAATCACAGTTGGTCATGATACCCAGGTGATGTTTCTTGCTGTATCCTATTTCCTTCTTTCTCAAAGTCCATTGTCTTTGTCTTTGGGTTGTGAATATAGATCTGTGAGTGTGGGGATCCATATTGACAAGAGTGCTAGTGGAATCAACAGAACTTAGAACTGATTGTACTCTACAGAGACACAGTGCTGTCCTGAGAGATTACAAATTTTGGAACATCTTTCCTTTTGACTAGCTAATTGCAATCTTCGTATTGTTCTGTTTTTATGTATCTAAAGATGTAGCGGCAGCCAAACTATCCCTTATATGAAAAACCCTTTGTCCTCCAAAATATTTTTATTTTGTGGCTGTGTGCACAGAATGCATATCTCATAGGACTTATGCAGTATATTTTGCGCTACTTTTTGTTAGGTATGGATGGGCTTTTTTTAAGCCAATGAAAGCTTTTGTTAGGTTCCAGCTATACTGCTCTGTCATGACTCTTCAGCATTGATCGTATCCTTGTAAGCCTCCTAAATAGAGTTTCCATTGATTTTGATTCCATTTCCATATGCATGACTGGACTCCATTTCTATAAATACAAATGATGGGAATATATATTGATACAGCGTCTTTAAGGTATAAAAACTAACTGACAAATCCAGGATGAAGATTTTCTTATCTGTAACAAATTTCTAAGGTTCTGTAGATCTCTAGGCCCAGTAATGAAGGTTTGCAAAGCTGGATTTCTAAAACTGGGCATTCTTCATGCTCATTATAAAATATAGAGAAATGTTTTTGCTTTGCATTAGATTTTGGTTCCATAATATTTGAGGAAGGTGCATGAAGAGACAGAAAGAATAAGAATAGAAAGTTCAATTTCAACAAAAAAATGTACAAATGGGCGGTCGTTTGTTTTCAGAAAATACAGGGTAAAATAATTTTTCATAAAGGCAAAAAATATGAAAATGCAAAAAATGAAAAGACACAGTTTTCCAGACTAATGTTTTACTTTTGTTTCCACATTGGAAAGTGTGAATGTTAATCTTACAGCAGTATTTACTCATTGCTCCGTGCAGTAAGGTCTTCATTCCTTTAATATCCGTAATATTTTAAAGACATATTTTCTTCCTAAGAGTACAGATAACAGCAGTAAGATTGCTAAAAGATCGTGTAATTCATCAATATTATTTCTCTGATATTTCAGTTGGTTTCACTTGTTAAAATTCACTGGAAACAATGGAGTTACAACGTAGACCCAGGAAAGGAAAGGGAAAAGACAATGTAATATGATTCTCTGAGATTGTACAGAATTTGCAGTGTTAGCTTGTAGAAAAAAGAAACAACATATCGTATTACCTCTGAAGTGAGGAGGTTTAATTTGGACAACGCTAAGAGACAATAAAAGAGAGACCATCGATAACAGTAGTTTTGACAGAGTTACTAGTCAGACTAAACGCAAAAGTACTAAAAATTGAATATGTAATTGCAATTGCAGTATGTACTCAGCTAGTCTCTACTAGTGTGCATTTGAACCAAGACACTAATGACAGCTGCATCTACAGGAGGGAGAAAGGGGCTTTTATTCTTTCTTTTTTTTTTTCTTCTTTTTTTTTTTGTTTTGTTTTTGGTTTAATTAGAGAAGCAGCACTCTAAAATGCAAAAAGCAGCATCTCTTTTAAGAGATGCTGTATCTGTGAACACAGTGCATAATGAGTCTCAGTAGTGTTCAAAGACTATTTTAATCTGCCAGAGTAATAAACAGTAGGGAAGTTTTTAAAATGCTCTGTAGGCACCTTGGAGTAACATTTCTCATGGCTTTCAGTAAATCCCTGTACTTACGCAGCCCATGGTTATCATGAAGTATACGCCAGTATATGCAGGAAGTGTGTCTGCAGACACTTATTGCGAGCATTAGCTGTAGCTGTGTGAAGTACCATTCTATCTTGTGCTAATATATATTACAGAATTAAGAGAAAAGAGGCAGACAAGCACTTTATGTCTTTATCATTGAAAACTACAAGGATGGAGAACAGAAATCTGTTAAGAGGAGCTGGGAAAAGTACTGGTGAAGTATCATGGCCTGTCTGGACTGAGAGCGTGTAACTTTTGCAGTATGAATATCCAGCAGAGTTACGGTCACCAGTTCACTTCTGACTGGCTTCCGTGTGCTGGACACCGAGTACAGACCAATATAAGAATGGATAATACTACTAATAAGCAGGTCTTTATTTTCTATGAAATCATTTTCTAGGATGTTTAGGCCTTTTGAACATTATGAACAGGGCTGTGATACACACAAATGCTGTTTTAAGAAAATAAAAATACCATTGTGTCATAGACCACACATGGACTTCTGTGTTCAGTTTTGGTCAGGGAAGACATCAATAATCTGGAACCAGTTCAGCAGAGGGCCTCAAGACTTCTGGCTGGTCAGGGGCTGCAGCACTTGCCCTGTCAGAAGAGGCTGGGGAAACATTGTTCAGCCTGGAGAAGAGGAGGCTTTGAGGTCACCTAACAGCAAGCACCCAGTACCTATGGGGAAGTTTGCATGAAGGTGGAACCAGGCATAGTGGTGCAGTGGCATAACTTGAAACAAGAGAAGTTCAGACCACACAGAAGAAGAATTTTCTCCGTGAGGATGGTAAGGCTATGGGGCAGTTGCCAGAGAAGTTGTTGTCTCCGTCCTTGGAGGTGTTCAAGGCCTGACTGGATAAAGCTCTCAACAACCTCACCTGATCATGTAGCTAAGCCTGGTTTGAGCAGGAGGTTGGACTAGAGATTCTATGAATATGCTGTTAATTTCAGAGAGCTAGAAGAGGCTTAACTGAAAAGTAAAATTACTGACAATTGTCTCTGTTTTACCGCAAACCAGGACAATATGATACTAAATTTCAAATGCGTTATGCAACATTTAGAAGAATGTTATCTTTATTGGAAGCTTAAACAAATGCAGTGTATTCATCTCATTTAAGAGAGAATCTCTTTTGTAGGCATTTTTTTTTAAAGAAACACATTTGATTTCTGTTTCACTGGAAGCTGCCAAGACATCAGACGGTTAGAAAAGACATGCATACAAGTGTAATCATCTCAATGGGAAGCTCAATAGGTTGCTTTTATGAAGATTTAAAAAAAAAAGGTGAGCAGCAAACAAATAAAATGCACTAACATTTAAAAAATCCAATAGTTAATAAAATGCTTTCATGTATTTTAATTTTCACAAATTTTTGCTTTCTAAGCTATGGATACAAATGTCATTGGTGGTCTGAAATTTGGCACTGAAATCCATTCTTAGGAATCAAAGGATGTGTTTAGTAAAAATGGTCTTTCTCCCGAGCAGTTTAGGACTTCATCTTCTCAATGTTTAGATGGCTGCTTAAGTAGTTTCTGTATAGAAGTTGAGCTCCATGTCAACTCTGTTGCTCATCTATATGTATTGTATTAAAAGCTCAGTATAACAAAGATTGGGGTAGGAGGGAGGAAATAGTATTAAACCCATTTTACAGAAGAGGAAGTCAAGATGAAAGACGATGTCGTAGGCTTATGCTCATTAAGAAGTGTGTGGGACAGCCATTAACTGAACTCCCTGGGTTCCTCATCTCAGAAAATGAACAATAAATTCGTCTGTTTGTCAGCAGCAGATTTTATAGATGTACCGGAAGGCAAACAAGGTTCAGAACCTCGTAATTCTGTCCACTTCCCTCCTATAAATTGAAAGGACAGTTTTTATTAGCTTGAACAGTATTAGGATCAGGGATATCGTTATGTTTGCAAATTGAAGGAAAACATGCTGAAACGGAAGAGTCTACTCTGAATAATGTAAATAAATCTTACTGGTCATTTCATTTTACAGTAGTGCAAGTGTCCTCTTTCTATCTTACTTGAATATATTTAGGGTGCTGAACTCAGCCGGTGACACTGTGAAAGAATTCTATCCACCTATAATGAGTAGAAAACTATTTTGCAAACTAGACTCAGTACGCGGTTATTTCATTACCTGCATCATTATCCTGGCTTCAGAGTCCCAAAAGGTGACTTTTCTTTGAAGAAGATTTAGCAGACTCTCTGTTAGATTCAAATCAAGTAATGGTCAGGTAACTGCAAGTGACTGAGTTGGTGTTTTTTAAAGATACTGCTTTTCTCTACTCTCTTTCCATTTCTATACACACACACACACACACACACATATACACACACAGATTCTTCCCTCCTTCCTTCCATCCCCCACAGCTGGAGATACTGCTCCCTCATGTGATCCATTTAAGCTGACCATGTCATGATACCACTCTAGTCTAATGAAGAAGATTAATTTCCATCTGCACTCATGTGTAGGGAAACAACAGCAATTGCATCACTTTTGATGCTGTATATGAAAAAAAGCATAGCTCGCCTCCAAAGTGTTGTTCTTAAATGCTCATCTTTCCAGTGCTTTCACCTGGGCTCCCTTTTGGAACTGTTGAAGGCAGCTAAAATGAACACCATGTACTTGGCATTGCAATGAGCTGACAGGAACCACATGTCTGCTTACCAACCCAAGCTGAAGCACAGTAACTTCTTAAAATGCACCGACACTGCCATTTGTGATCATCTGAACATACTCTCATAGGATCAGAGTCTCAGCTGGTATGAACCGTTTCAGCTCTGTTAATGTTAAGGGAAATAGGCCAATTTAGTCTAAATACAAATCTGGTGAAAACATTTTTTGGGATAAGAACATATGTAAAGAATACAAAAAATGTCACCTCTCCAAAGATTTATAGTTGATTTTATACATTTCATATTTTTCTGTTGAGTGGAGTAATGGATACAGAATTATACACAGGATGAACTGATGATGCTATATCTCTTTTCTCTTTTCTTTTTTTAAATTTAGAAAAACAGTGTAAAGTTTCCTATTTCTTTGCTTCTTTTCCTCTTTATATTTATGGCCTGACAAACTTCTTTAGTGCCAGTTCGCATTTTATAGCACTGTTTGTCAGCCTTAAGCAATAACTGCCCATGTTATAATTTGAAAATTTTGAAATTATTGCGTTTGCTATTATGTAAAACTCGCAAATATATGTTGGCAGAAATATTAATTGTGAATTGCTCATTTAAAAAGATTGCCTGCCTATTTTTGCACTGCAAACTGATCTTGAAATGAGGGCCTGAATAGTTCACAGTAGCAGAACTAATAAGGTTTGGAAATTGATCACCCCAGTGGTTATGAGATTCAAATGAGAATAGGAGGGAAAATGACTATTATCTTTTTTCATTATTATAGAACTGACTATTGTTGACATTCTGCTTCTGTGAAGTAAATTGTGTGATGAAACTGTAGCGTATTTTGAGTATAATGGGTAACAAGTCATTAAGCGGGGTCTCCAGCATCTGTGCATAGGGGAGCCAAAAATATTTTCTTCTTTACTGTGGTCTGTTGGCAGTGATTGCACAAATAATTTCTGCTTGCTGACCATTATTCCACAAGCTTTTTAATATGCAGCCAAAAATATATTATGATAAACTGTATGTCATGTATTTCTAGAACTTCAGGTATATCCCAGATAGCATTTCTAATGACTAGGTTTCAATTTTGTATATATAGCAAAAATAAATTAGTATTTAATCATTTATTATAGCATGAATGGGAGCAAGTGATAAATGCTGAAAAAGATTGTGATAGGACTTGCTATAATTGAAAACCAAAGCATAGTACCCTGCTAGTAGAGGTGGGATTCTAATAAGTGATGTACCTCTAAAAAAGATAGAATAGAATAATGGATGAGGAAATCAATGAACAGATTAGAAATAGGTACGTACCTAAAAAAGAAAGGTGACCTTTAATGGATTTCAGGGGACTGACTTGGTGATTGGCTAAATTAATCACAGTTCTACTGCTAGTGCAACTTTCTGTGCAAAAAACCCAAAATTGCCTACATGCAACATAGTGGAAATGGATGGCACGTATAATTAAAAGTAGCAGTATCATGTGTCTTTTCAGGAGTATTATGGAGCATGTCTTGTCATACTTCCCATATAGCATATGTAGGTATGATCATATTTAAAAGAAGGATTTAGATTTCTAGTAATAAAAGTCATGCTACTGTTTCTGAAGCTTACGCGGTACCTAAAACTTTAATTAAACAGGTTTTCAAGAATGGGGAATAGAGACTAAGTTCATAAACCAGACAGATATGCTTTGTAAATGAAGAAGAAAGCTAATTAAGCCAAGCATAGCAGCATAATATTAATTTTTAAAAACACTTCAAGCATATTTGTACTAAATCTTGCCACAGCTATTGCATATTTCCTAATGAGTTATTCTACAGTTTAGGTTCAGCATGTATGCTGCCAACACTTCCATAGCCAGGTAAAAAATTGTATCCTTAGGCATTATGCTAATGTTTATTTCAGCACAATTAACTCTTTGAGCCCGATTTATGAAAAGAAAAGGGCAAAAATGACATAAGGAATTTTTAGGTACTAGAATATTTTTCAGTCCTGTAAGTTTTATTCAGCTGAAGTTAATTCCAGTTTCTTTGCAAGGAGACAGAGGTTAATATGGAGTGCTTGCTGGTCTTTGTCAAAAGCTCTCTCCCGTGGGATAGAAGAGGGCATTTTGTCATATGAAAGGCAATTAAGGGAATTGGTGAGCTGCTACATTTCCTTATATATGAAGGCAAAATTCAACGACATGTTTTTACATTGTCAGATTTAGATAGTTAGTTGAAAGCACTTTCTGATGTGTGGCTGCAGTGTTTGTTTGCACTTCTATGTTTCCTCAAACTATTTGTCTAAAAAATCTTGAACATTTTGAATTGAAAGATGTGATAAACATGTTAGGATGTTGCTTCTTTGGTTCAGTTTCTGTATTTATCTAAAGAAAGCTTTAGTTTCCTGACAGATTACTGAGCTATCCCTAATTCTCGTCTTCTGCTGGAAAATTTTGGTGACGTTTGAACAGGTTCATTTAGATCAGCTTTAGATATGTTCTTTTGGGATCTCTACTACATAGAATCTGAAAATTTGGGTCAATTTTTGAAGTAATAATAAAAGCCTGAGGACTTTTAAACCGAACCATTTCCCTCTGTCAATTCAAATATTTCTTTTTTTCAGAGAACATAAAAGTATGGTTAATATTGAATGTTTCATAATTACTTTCCTTCTGGCAGGGCCATATAGACTTAAACTGTTTCACTGCTATCATTAGTAGCATCCTTAATCTTCTTTCCATCATTCATGCTTGAGATTATCCAAACATGGGCCAAAATAGCAGCTGGATCAGGGAAGTTGCATACATGTCTACTGATTTTTGTAGGAGGCTTCTTAAAATCTGAGTATTCTCTGTGTTGCTCGAAGGCTGAGCAGACAGGGTTACCTGTGAGGTCCCTATCTGGTGGTATACATACTTTAAATGTAAAAAATAGCTTTCTTTGAAAATAATAGTTAAAAAATAAATAAAAAAAAGAGAGTGAGACAAAGAAAGAGGAGAGAAAGCTACAACAGTGGCCAGCCAGAAAGGAAGAGACTGGAGTATCTCCTGGCAAGACTTCTCTTCTCATCATTTTCTCCAGTACCACAGATATTTCCCTGAACTCTTCCCACAGTGACTATATATCTACAGCAGGACCGACTTGGTCTCCCTGCTGGTTTCTCTTACACGTCAGTGCTGATGATGCTGACTGCAGCACACTGATCAGGTGCAGATATTGCACTCGTTTAACTGGTTGCGAAGCTCTGTGCACATGTATTTCTGGATATTGCTTCTGGGCTATGTAAATAATAATTATCTACTAATGTTATCTACTAAGCTCTGGATATTCCTGACCATAAAGTTATAAACCAAAAGATATGAAGTGAGAGGTGCAAGAAGGGCGGGAGGAGAAAGGGTGACTTAAACATCAGTCATAATCTGTTCCCATGAGAAACCCAAAATGAGAGACACATCAAAGTTTGCAATTTGATGACACAAGGCCATGAGGACAAGACCATTTGGGAGTATACGGTAAAAGTATTGCCACAGCAGCCTTGGGATATTGTCAGTGAAAGACTACAAAGTCAAAACCAGACTTCAGTGCTACAAGTGAAAGATTGCAGGGCTGTAAAGGGAAAGGCCCTAGTGTTACAAACCTTAAGGCACAGGGTAACATCTGTACCTTTCATTTCTCTGTGGATAGTGTGGATTTTTGTGATGATGATGAATAAGGAAAGCCAGAGCGTTTCATAGGTAATTCGAGGCTCATTATTTAATGTGAAGACTTAAAAATTCTGCATGGTCAGAATTAACCATTTACAGTAGAAATACCTGCATCAACAGTTAATCAGCTAGTATAGTGCAGCGTAGTGTAACTCATCCTATAACCCCCCTTCCTTTCTTTTAATTTTTAGGGAACATTTTAGGAAATTATGTTTCTCTTCTCCCCCCACCCCTGCCCTCACCCCTGTGCTCATGTATCCTCTGTACATCTTTGTACCAGTGCTAAAGTCATTCTGTAAGAGCCTTGGCGTAGGTAATTGCATTCTCTTCCTGTGTATCCTTTGGTGTATGTGACAGATTTTGAGGGGTCTTTAGAAATATTTACAGATCTGTATATACCATCCCTTCATACACAGGCATGTGAAAATAATTTTGAACATGCCAAGATATGTTAGGACTCTACTTTTTGGCCCACAGTTTTCTTTTACCAGAGTTTAACAAATTTCTGGCAAGTTTCATCTTTTAGCTGCTCAGTTCTGTTCTGCTGTACTTAACTGTTGGATGCTGACTTGTTACGAGGTCAACGGCAAGAGATTAGCATTTGTTGCTGAAGGATGTTTTTTCCTTCTTCTCTTAGTGGCTACTTCTTTAGGGGTTAAAATTAAGTGTTTCCCACTATGAGCACTTTCCATGTTATGTATTCAGTGATGAAAGAAAATAATGTAATTTGTATTTGAAATTTTTGAATACAAGGTCCTTCATAATAAACCACTGAAAGTTGAGTGATGAATTTAAAAAGTCTTTCTGTACAACCTTTAATTTCCAAAGGAAAACTGAAAGCTTTACAGGCTTTATAGGTGGGATTCAGTTGCTTAAACATACCCATCTAGTGGCATTTTAGATGCCCTAGTTATCCTGTCTGGTCTTATAAGCTACAGTTTCAGGAAGGCACAGTTCTCTTGAACATTGTGTTATAGCTGCCCTTGTCATGAGGATGTCTCAGAAGACTGCCTAAAATAGCAACAGTCACTTATGTGTAGGCACACGAGTCACTCTTCATAACAAATAAGATGGTTCATGAGAAGCAATTAAAAATATCATGCTGAAGTTTTGGCAAACATCCAGCAACCTTTTGTGGTTTAAATCTTTGAGTCATTTAATGTATAGAAATTTTTGTTTGAATTTTCTTATATGTACGCGAAGTTAGCTTAAGGATGGTGTACATCTTTGGAGTGTAGGGAATACACCTTTAACAGCAATGATTGAAAACTATTTGTATTTGAATTATTCCTTGTCGCCGGAGTATTCTCACTGGTTGATATTTGAAGAATGGTCAATAATAGAAGAGTATCCCTGATGTTAAGGTGTGTGGCCAGCTTCCCGTGTAACTGCCTTGTAGACATTACTTAACATATGAACCTGGGAGAGCTGCTTTGTTCTGGAAAGAAATTTATATAGAGCACTGGCTGTGACAGTCTACAGTAAGGACAGAAAGTGACAAGGCCCTGTTTTTGCTAAATTTATAATCCCTTCTAAATATTTTATATAGTGTACATGGATTTTCAATTTGTATCTAGAATATATATACACACACATATATCTACTCATATAAATGTATTTGTATATAGATGTATAAGTGATGTATACATGAATGAGAAAAAAACCCTGCCAAATTTGTCAAGAATCAAGAGGTATAAGATAGGTTTGTGGGGAACAAAACTGAAAAATACATTGAAATGAATCATGATTCAGCTATTCAAACTTAGATTCTGTGTTGTCACTTTACAGGCAACTGAAGCTTTGAGTCTAAATATAAATTAAGTGTATAATATATGCTTAAACACACTGACTTTAATTACAAGAAATTCAAAACATCCGTTACTCACAGGAGACAAATTCTGCTTAGATTAAATAGAACCAGATTGGAGGAATAAACTTCATGTCTCTTAAAACAAGGAAAGATTGCTAATCTGGTATTCGGAAGTACCTGAAACTCTCCATCTGACAATCAGAGCAGCTGGCAATAAATGCAAATTTGAAAACAAATTAAGTTGAACAACATAAATTGTTTTGCATTCCCTCTTGTTGGGCTTTGTTTGGTAAAGTTATACAACAAAGATATTGTCATGAACGGGACGTCTCTGAAAACAGGATTGCATCCCTGTAGATCTGCAGAAAGAATTAAACGTTTCACTTATTCTGAAAATGAGAAATTTCCCCGAAATTTCCCCAAAATTTCCCCTGAAATTCAGATTAAATTGAACATCGTTATTTTATTTTCAGTTTTTACCTCACTTTTAAAGTATTGTAGATACAAGTGTGATTTTCTGCAATAGTTATTTCTAATATC
This sequence comes from Rissa tridactyla, assembly GCF_028500815.1. Taxonomy (NCBI): domain Eukaryota; kingdom Metazoa; phylum Chordata; class Aves; order Charadriiformes; family Laridae; genus Rissa; species Rissa tridactyla. The sequence goes on along the minus strand of NC_071466.1, from coordinate 188,986,597 downwards.
AGACATGTGAACATCATGAGTTGTGATCACCCTGCAAGGTTCTGTGCAGAGAGATTGTTGGATAGGTCAGCAGTTGAGAGATAATCAGAATCATTAGTCGTGTTTATTCCCTGTCAGCTGTTCAGATAGTGTAATTAAGTTAGGTATAAAGATCTTACTACCAAATGGAGTCTAGTCCCCAACGGAAGATGCAATACAGCATGAATTCCAAAATAAAACCTGTAGTTCAAATTGGAGCTTCACAAAAGAAATAATGTTTGCAAAACGGAATGGAGTTCCAGTTTTACACAGACATATCTTCACTCCAGCTCAGACGTGTTCTGATTGTACTCATCTTTGGACATTTAAAATAAAATGAGTCTCAATTTCTAACCAAATCACCATCAGTTACTTTAATGTTGTTTTAAAAGTTTCTTTAAGTCTTGACTACTTGAGTCACCAAACCACACGCGCATCAGCATAGTGTCAGAATCCCATTAGTACCATATTAGTGGCTATAGCAGATCAAGGCCCAGGGTGACTTTAAAATCAGCTGATTTCAGACACAGAAAATCCGGTTAAGAACTACAGTATCATGAAGCTCTGTCTGGCTGTGCTGTAACCCAGACATTCAAACTGTCAAAAGGAAGAAGGGGACCCATCACCAAAAATTAAAGAAAGCTAAATAAATATAGACATAGATACCAGGAAAGCTCTTAAATCCCCAAATTAATAACCTTGTGTTTTGTAATTTTCTCCAAGCTTTTTTAATAGTAACAATCACACTGGTTTTCAATGAACACAGCATGTAGTTGTTTGGGTTTTTTTGCATTTTAAAACCTTCAGTGGATTTCTGATGACCCAATCAAGTTTCTTTATAACAAGTCCTCTGATCCACAAAGTTATGAAAGCAAATAAGCTGTCTAGTTTTGCAGCAGACAGTTTCTCTCCATTTCAGCAAAGAAATAATTAACCCTTCCTTCTATTGTCGGTTCTGGAAAACAAAACACCTAACAAAACTCTTTCAAGCCCTTCAGTGCTGTTATCATCAATATCTTCTCTGAAAGGAATCTCTGCAAAACTAAAAATGTGTTTATGCAGAGGAGATCATGGGAAGCCAAGGAGCGTAACATTTCTAAGGGTATCTCTCAGTGCTGTTAATATAAATATTAATCAAAACCTGATCTGAAATCACTTACAAGAATGGAATTCTTTCCATTATGTTGAGTGAATTGTGGATCAGTTTTCTGTATTACTGAATACACTGCAATTTCTGAATGACACTTACTGAATAGGTACCCAAATGAGAGGTGTCATTGGCCAAGTTTTCATAGGTTATTTGATCAAGATATGTCAGTACAGTTTTGAAAAATCTCACTTTTGGCTTTTAAAAATTATGGCCCAGTTATCTTAGAAATGATGACACATATTATACTGACATAAGGCTATTCTGAGACACAAAAATTTAAGCAAGTACTACATCCAGTCAGTAAAATCTAAGTGAAAAAAACTGTGCTGGTGTTGCTCAGTCCTGTTGCAAACACAATTTCTTCTCTCTTCCCAGGAACAGTACTTGTAATTTTGTCCTTGTGAAAATGGAAAAGCTCAACAACAGTGACAGTATAAGGGACTGAAAACCTGACACATTTCCACAACTCACTAAAAATAATAGGTGCAGATGTCATTTTTCTGCTCTTCTTTGGAAGAGGCTCTGGAGATTTGTCACAGTGTGGAGCATCTCCACAACCACTGTATTACATCTTCTCGGCAATGCCTGTAGCAGAAGCAATAGCAAATACAATTTGCTCTAGAGTCTTGACAACATACTTTGATTTATATAGATATTATGAAACAGTAGTTTCAGGATTTTGATATGTAACTGAATATATGCTTGTGTAATATACAGTTAATATAGCTGTAAATAATTCATAGCTGGTCTTCTAACACCTTCTATTTTCTGTGGACATTGCTTTAAAAAAATGTTGAGCAGTAATGTTGAAAATCCCGGGAGCAAATCTGCAAATACATCAGTGACTCTTCCCTCTTATAATATTCAAGTTAAGTACTTTTTTTACGTCTTGTCTATTTTATTACAGTGGAACTGCACAAAAATAAATTAAACCAGAGAGTTCTAGAGTTTCTAGCCTGGGGGAAGTATATGTTAAGTAGTTAATTTATGTTTATTTCACTTCATTTAGAGCTATGTTTTTTTCTGAGATTTATACTGCATTGTGCTGGAGATAAAATGCGTGTTTAAGAGTCTGGTGGTAATATCTGTCTGAGATTGCTCTTCCACCAGCTTCTACTGACTTCTAGAAGTGAATTAATGTCTTTATTAATGTCTAATATGCTGTAGCCTATGACAATAGCTGTAAGAACATATTTGACCAAATATACTGGAGAAGATTTTAGTTCAGCACATCTCTTAACCACCTGTACCCTGCTAAGAACTAGATAATTGCTTACTTTGTATGACTCTGAAATATTCCATATATTTGTTGGTATAATCAATGTAAATCAGTCTTCCCAGATGTAAGTTCAATAGGGAACTACCAATCTGTATGTGATTTCACACATTTTTTGTCTAAATGAAAGATCCAGATGCAAGATTTTGCACTGGGAACATTAAATAGATTTGATACTCAAACTAGGGGACTCCTTGTCACTTAGCTGATGAAAGTATGGCACTGACATCTGTATAAGACAGAGCTTTTTTTCCTTGCAGTGCATATGTGATATCAATCATCCTCTTGGAACTGGAGATGCTAAATTCAATATAATCCAGTGATTTGGTATTCAAAATGAAACAAAACAAAGTATAATAGTATCTGACAATACAAAAAGTAGAGATATTTTTTTTCCCAGTCTGTAGCATGGAATAGGGTGAATCTTTTCTCCAAGAAACCTCCATAAAAAAATATCCAGTCGAAGAATCCAGCTTCTCTTAAAACAAACAAATTTAGAGTAAACGATGTCTTTCCTGTACTGACGCATCAACATACGTAGTCTGTCAGAGATGATAAGGTAGTTTGTCACATGCTTTTTACTTGACATTTGTCATGAAAATTGTGAGGTATGAGATAATTGGCTAGGAGTTGTTATAAAAGAAAAGAGATTGTAGGGGGGGAATTTGTGCAACATAAAGTGAATAGCAAGCAGGAATATGATAGCTTTACAGAAACTAAATTTAATTACTAAACAAGAACATGATTTTAGGATATATTAGATAATTATTCGATTCGGTAAGAAATGGAGAAGCCTCAGCAAGAACAGCAGGTTGACTGAATGCACCTAAAAGGTGCACACAAACTGGATAGATGAGGGAAGCTTGAAGGAACGAGAACATTTAGAAAATATAAGCTTGATGGAGAAGACCTGATAGCAGTTTTCAATATGTAAAAGTTTGCTACATGATTGATATGATTAACTGCTCCCCATAGCTTTAGAAGATGTAAGAGATTAGAAGAAGTGATTGGATTAAACTGTTAAGGGTTATGCATTAAATATTGGGAATAATTCAATAACTAAAGGATTGTTATGTACTACATGCTGTTTAATGCAAGAAAGTTGGGGTATTTCTGCCACTGGAAGGTTGTAATAACAGGTTAAACAAACTTTTGAAGAGGTGTTTAAATTTCATTAGACTTTTGTTTGATAGATTAAGTGTGAATGCCCATAGCATAGATATTTAATGTGGGGAGATTAATCTCATCCTATGTTGGTTTTGGGTGAGAAAACAAAATATGGATATGTTGCTTGTGACTATTTTCAAGATGACTTGACCTAAAAATTCTTCTCTAGGAGGAAACTCATGGCTCCATTAAAATCATCAGAGCTCTGGAAACATATACAGAGTTAGAAATTAAATGGTGTCTAATCTACATAGCATGGATGTACCATAATGCATCTCTTGTCTTTGATTCTGTGTAGTTTGTGCTGTGCCTCCTTTCTAGCCTCTGTATACTTGGTTTTCTTCTCCAAGGTAAGAAGGGAGAGGAGAGGATAGGATGTACTTGTAAGTCTTGCACTAACACAGAACTAGCGTGGACCAAAGGTGATCTGGAAGCCAAGAAGTGTTCCTGAGACCTACAGTTTGGCATTATGCTGAATCTCATTTTAATAGACTAATGGGCTAGTTAGAAGTCCAGAACTTAAAATACTACGTACCAGAGGGGACACTGAGACTTGGGGATACAGAGCTGCATCAGTTATAAGCTTCCATAGTAAGGTAATAAAGTGAAAACAGAAGGCTCAAATATAAGGTAATTTCTTTCCACAATCACAGCCTTTCACAATGTCATGGGTTTTAAGTCATTTTCATCAGTTTTCGGTGATTGCAGTTGACATTGCAGAGATAGCCATTTGAAGAGGGTCTAGATGTAATCATGGGAAGCAAGTTCCTAACTTAAATTTCCTGTATTTATTTTTTTCCTCAAAACATATGGAGATTTTGTTGTATAAAAGCACATGTGTATACACAGAGACATATATTCAATATGTAAGTATAAAATTTAAAATATATATTGTATTAGATATGCTTTTATATGTGTATAATTACATGTATATAATTTTATGTATGTGTTTATATACGTACATAAAATTGTGTTCACTGTTGCCTGGTTGTACCCATGGTTGGAAGAGCAGGGTTCTATACTGCTATTACTGCCCTTTTAACGAGGGTTCAAAAGGAGTCCAGTCTCATTGGAGATAAAGCTTCAGTAACTACTAGAGTCAAAATGACAAGACAGAATGGAATTAAAATCTGCTGCAGCCAATAAGTTTTATTTTCTCTTCCTACCTGGGAGGAGGAGGGAGCACAGCTATTTAGAAGAGTTTCAGTGCTTTTACATGCATACATGAAAAGCACTTCTCCAGGCAAGAGAGAGAAAAGAAAAAATTAAGCTATTTGAACATTTTCCGAACCTGCGTATCTCTTACTGTCCCTGTTTCCGTAGAGAATTTGCAAGCTAGTTGTTTCCTCGGGCACTGCCCCTTTTCTTCCTTTGTCCTGGATGCTGTTGGAGAAGGAGCTCAGGGAAAATTCCTTCTGGACAATAATCATTGTAATATGTAATAGCATTAATGGGAAAAGGCACGTTGTGCATTGAACACAAGACCTAATTGACCATGCAATTGCATCACATCTCTCTGTCTAGTAATATCCCTTCTTTTATGTGTTAGTAACTCCTAACAGCTCTAAACTGCCACCGATCTCTACACCACTTTTAAAAGAGGCAATGATAAACCATCAGAAGCCAACTACATTTTTAGATTTTTCTGTCATTAAAGATTTCACCCAATAAAATATAAACATTTCCATAAATTCTATACATGTATATGATTCTTCTCTGAACTCTATTAGTTTTTATGCAAATACAGTGATTTGCATGGGATAAAGGTAATTCCTGGTTCCGTCCTTTCCCCTCTGATTACCTCCTATTCTTCTCCTACAACTTTCTGTCCTTCTTCCTCTAGTCACAGATGCAACAGTTTTTTGTCAACTTTATTTCTTTGTCCTCTCTGCTCTTTCATGAATTTTTATTCTTCATCCTCTTTTATTTAATCTTCTGAATTTTTAATCCTGTTTTTCTGGCTCTTTACCCTCACTCTGACTCATTATTCTTGTCTGTCTTAAAGAAACTTGTCCTTGATCCCAATTGTCTTTTTAGCATGTCTCATTTCATTTAATCTCTTTTTGCACCTATAAAACTTTTCTCACCGAAGTCTTCCCAGCTAAATTTCGAGCTTATTATTCTGTTCTTATCTTCCTTCATCTATCCGCAACAATTTATTTTCGTCTTTGCATTCCAAGCTTATATCTAGTATAAAATCCAAGGTTGTTTTGGTTTTTGTTGAGTTTTTTCCCCCATCACTGAATCAGCTTCACATTGTGCTCTGCGTAAGTTATTTTCTTAAACATTTGTCCAGGATTCTGGGCCTATATTGTGTCGTTGCCATCACTAAGTTTAGCTAAGGTGAGGTCATGTGTGTAGTTGCAGGACAGAGTTATCTGTATTCCAGATCTGCTTCCAACTGTCCAAAGTAAAATCTTGTTCTGCCTCCCTGACACCTTCCTGTGGATGTGTAATCAGCACCTCCCATTTGACGTTTGTTCCAGGGCTCTTCTTTGCCCTACATCCAGGCTGGTCTCCCAGTTTCCTTTCTCAGTGTGTGTCACACTGTCTCTGCTTCTGTTTCATCTCACTTGAGTCAACGTGCCAAAATCCACTGCGTAGTTTGGTCAGTCCTCATATCATATAATTATGCCTTCTAGGACCTTATCACAAAGGGTATTTCATAGCTCAACAATGTGTGTGTGGGTTCTGTGTCTCATCAGAAGTAAAAATCTAGTAAAGGCCGAGTATCTTTAGACTTGATTACTGGCGCTCTGACTTCTCTGGTCTTTAAAAATGCAAATGCGCTATATTTTTTGGCGGGGGGCAGGGGTGTTAGACAGGGTACTTTGGGACTCTTCTTGCTCATAGATTTATCCTGTCACCTCTGTTTCTTTGGGTCCACCTGTGAATCATCTTGTCATTCACAAGTTGCAAATCGTCATTCTCAAGACACCATTCTTTCTTCATTTTCAGTCTTTTATTATTTTCTGCACTGTCCTGTAATACACAGAACTTGCCTTCTGCTTCTTCTCAGCCTGAGGAAGAACTTCCTTTGACCAGTAATTTAATAATTCAAGTAAATACTGTCTAGTTTCTTTGATGTTTCCCACTAAAAAAAAAGAAAAAAGAAAAAAGATAAACCTCTGTAAATCCATTTGCTTACCACTTATGACAATCTTTATAATATTTTCAACTTTATGGAAGATGTTTTTGTATTGCTTTTTGTAGTGATCTCCTTGTTTCTTCATATGAACACAGGCTGAGAGAGTTGGGGTTGTTCAGCCTGGAGAAGAGAAGGCTCCAGGGAGACCTTTTAGCGGCCTTCCAGTACCTGAAGGGGGCCTATAAGAAAGCTGGGGAGGGGCTGTTTGCAAGGGCATGTAGCGATAGGATGAGGGGCAATGGTTTTAAACTAGAGCAGGGTAGGTTTAGACATTTGGAAGAAGTTCTTTACAGTGAGCGTGGTGAGGCACTGGAACAGGTTGCCTGGAGAGGTGGTGGAGTCCCCATCGCTGGAGACATTCAAGGCCAGGCTTGATGAGGCTCTGAGCAACCTGATCTAGTTGAAGATGTCCCTGCTTACTGCAGGGGGGGTTGGACTAGATGACCTTTAAAGGTCTCTTCCAACCCAACACATTCTATGATTCTGTGATTCATATGCCTGTGTACTGATTTGCGTGCAGTGCAATTTTTATACTTTGATTGTAAACCTCTTGGGACATAATGATAGAAAAGCTGTTATAGTAATTCCAGATCTATTGGTAGAGATTCTAGATGCTAGTATGACACAAGTAATAAAATACCAATAAATAAGGGTTTTATTTGGTCACGATTACCTGCCTGCATGAAGTTTACGTGAATCTAACCTATATAATTGATGCTCTGCTTATATAGAAAGCTTAAAGAGTCTTTTAACACATAACTGTTAGCATTTAGATATATTGCAGCTTGAAATAGTTAAAATAGATTCAGAAAGCAAAAAGGTGTATTTCTGAAGTTCTATTTAACACTAATGGTATATTACCCTGTAGTGCTTTCTTTTTTTTAATGCCTTTCTTCATTTTATATATTTGTCTCTGTTGTTTTTGAAAAACGAATCTATCCTTTGGTAATATGATTTGCAGGAAATGAAGAATAAAGCACTACCAATGAAGTGCTTTTAAACAAACTGTAATTAATTACTTGTGCAAATGCATTGAGTAAGTTTGGATTTGCAATTAGATAACTAATTATGTTGAAAATGGCATAGCATATTTAAATAGATGCCGGTTCCTCCGGCTCACCCAGTTCTCTCTAGGCTGTTATTTAAGTATGCAACTATTCTCTTGCTGTTACGTATCACCTGTTATAGTTTAAAAGCATGGTTGCATGCCTAATTAGACATATAATTGTGATGTTTACATATGCAAAATATGAAATCTTTGTATTAATTTAAGGTGCATTCTTCTAATTTGCAGGAAAGCTGTCCGTCAAACTTTATATAGAAGATCTGTTTATTATTGCAGCATTTCTTGACAAAAAAAACCCTTTCCTCACTATAAACTATAGAATACAAACTGTATTTCCTTGTATAATATCTAGCAGCTATCTAGTTAGCCCCTTTATAATAACTCTTTCAGCTACCTGTTTAAACCTGGTTCCAAGCTCATACAATCTTTCAAGGTAATTGTTTATAGAAAGAAGTTTAACCTCCCTGTAATAGGAATACTTAGAGGATTTTAAGAAAGAGGATAGACAATTATCTCTCAGAAATAATGTAGATCCAGCCTAATTGCAAAAGGTAGAAAGCGATGAATCATGTCACCAGCATATGTATATGAATCATGTCACCAGTTTCTTAGACATTTTTCAAATGACTAGATACATTTCAGATGAGATGATAACAATACCATTATTTTTGTATTAAATTGTTGGCTTATAAGACCTGAGACTTTTCTGGTAAAGAATATCAGAATTATGAGAACAATCAGAATTAAAGACAGCTTTAGGGATGGTTTTAAGCAGAATTTTTGTACATTAATGGCCAGAAGAATTCGATTCTGAATAGCAAATATCCCATTTGATAGCTATTTCTTTGATTGGTCTTCCGAAAGAGAATACTGTCTACTTGCACATTATGAACATTATTCAGATTAACAGAAGATACTCGTGGTGTTCAAGTCAAAATATACAATTGTAAGCTACTGCATATGCATGTGTGAATTATTTCTATTAGGATACATGGTATTGATTCCTTGTACAGTAGGTGGTATTTTTTACAATGAAGACAAGCACTCCCTTAATGTTTTGTTTATTTTAGGATTACATATAGGAGAGAAGCTGAGGACAATATTTTGATTTTAAAGTTGGTCTATGGATGACATAAGAACGCTTTCTATATAAAAAGCATAAAAATAGTTAAAGCGCTATTAATTCACAGCCTTTATCAATTCACGGAACCTTTATCAATCACAGAAACCTTTATCAATTCACAGCCAATTCTGGAATAGTAAATGCCAGATACATCTGATGCAGATTCCTGTATGAAAAACCCAGACTTATTTATGAAACCACTTGCTTAGTGAACAAGCTTTCAGAAAATTCTTTGCTTTCAAATTTGTCAGTCTGGCGAAATATCAAAAGCTAGTGAAGATAATGCTGGGCTGAATATACACACTTCAGTAAGTATGAATAATTACATCATACTATTTCAATTAAGATGCAGTGAAAATTAACTAATATTTTCACATAGTTTTGTTGTTAAATGCAGCCTGAGAGTCTTAAAATTGAACTTGTTCTGCATACATTTTTCCCCCCAGGGAATGGTTTCAGAGTAGTTCTTTTGTTTGCTGGTGTACTGCACAAAGCAAACAAAATTCATAAATCATTCTGACTGAAAACATCAGTCCTGGTTGCTACTTAATGAGGCTTTAATCCGTTTTGAACAGTGGCTTTTTTCGTTTTGTTTTGTTTTGTTTAATATAATTTCCTTTTCCTAAAATTCCTAGGGGAGGAGAAGAAGGAATATGGTTAGAACAAGAGGATGTCTTCTGTCTGGTCTTTAAGGGAAGCAGAGATCAGGACATTTTTTCAAACCTGAATATTTTTAATAAATCTCTTGTCAGCTCATTCACGAGCTCATAGAACTGGATTACCACAGAATCACTATGATGGGTGAGGCTGGAAGACCATCTAGTCCAGCTTCCCTGCCCAAGCAGGGTCTGCTGCAGCAGGTTGCCAATTCCTATAAGCAGAGGAATATATGTGGAGCGGTTACAGTAGCTTGCAAGAATGAACAATTCTGTGAAATCGCTGCAGAAATTACCAGGTGCGAGGACTAGGCAGAGTCTGTTGGGTTATGAAATCCAAAGCAGGAATCCTAGAGCGGGATGTGTTACTGGGGGGTGGCTGCCCCCCACGCCCCTCATAAGGCTCAGGTATCTGGGTTTAATTACTGCTTGAAGCAATATTAACCTTTTATCAGGTATTATATTTCTTGAATATTTATTGTATTATACAAGGTGCCACTATAGAGATGAATAGTCATCATCTCTCTCTGTCCTTTTCCGACAAATTTCATAACATGGTATGACTGAATTTTGTAAACCAGAGATTATCAATCCCGTTCTCCTCCCAGAAAAATTTCAGTGCTTCTTAGTGCTACATTTTATTTTATTTTTTTGTAAGTATTGTGTACATATATATATATATCTCAGAAAATAAATATATTGTCTTCACAGGATAGGGAAAACATGATTAAAATGTATTGAATTTAGAAAATGGTTAACCAAGACCTTTTTTTGATTACTGTTTTCTGGGGAAATTTTACTCAATAGTACTTTCAGAAGATAATTCTCTTTAACTCTCAATTTACTAGAAGTCTTCTTCCAATTACATTTTAGAGGGAAAGCAATTACCTTCCTTCCTTTCATTCCTTCTTTCCCTAACTTTTGGTAAAAATCTGTGCCGGAAAAAATACCTAATTTAGGCCTTCTTGATAGATTATTTTAGTATTTACAAACATCGCTGCTAGAGACCCACTGTTAATTATCTGTGACGAGTTTGCTAGAAACAGTAACACACATTTGTACAGGGAAAAACCACATAAACATCAGTATATTGTAATGAATTTTCTTCTAAAAAACCTAAATAGCATCTCTCATGGTTGACTAGCTTAATATTCATTGTGTCAGCTGCAATTTGAAGGTTATTAAGCCAGACCTAGATTTCATTGGTGTACAGGTTAATCTACTCAGTTACCTTTTGTGTGTGTACGTGTTTTAGTTCTCACCAATTTCTACATTTAAGTTAGTGACTTGGAAACTCGTAAGACCAACCCAGTGATGATGAGAAAGAGAATTACTCTTTGTAAAAGTTATTTTTGTACTTTTGTTTTTCCTTTGCACTGCATTCTTTTTGAAAATTTATCCAAGGATAAACAGGATAAAAGTAGTTATCTAACATACCCTGGCATCATGCTTCACTAGTCTGCTACAGCAGCAGCCACCAGAGGAAGTCAGATCTTTATCCCTCATCCCACTCCATGTAGAGAAGACAAAGTGAGATAAAGAGGGAAGATAAAGAAGGATTTGGTTAATGGACAAACTTTCTGATAACGACTGGGTGATAGGAGGAAGTTGTTGGAAGTGCATCGATTCTCACTCTGAAAAGAACAGTACTTCTTCTGGAGGGACCTCACATTGCCTCATGTTTTGAAGCTTTATTGTAAACAAAATGGAAGGTTTTGAGCTTGGCATCTTAATGAACAATACTGGTATTTCTTTATTTTCTCCCATGATGCTGAGAAGTGCTTTCTTATTTAAGTTTTTTGTGTTGTCTGGAGTTCCTTTTGGCTGAAGAGCACTGCCTGAGTAGTCTTGGAGTCTGAAGCATGCTATATTTATTCACAAAGCTGATTTTGTACAAGATAACAGGAGTTTATATATGGGCTCATTCTCTCTTTATTTGAGAGGTGACCTTGTGCTAATACTCATCCACTGAGGATCAGTTCTGTTCTCATATTTAATTTCCCATCACTCAGGCCTCCTTTCTCTTCTATCTAATAGATTTTAAATGATAAAAAAGTGCCAGAACATGTTTCTTATAAAACTTTCAGTTCTGTTCATCACATCCGTTGAAAGAATGAAGCACCATATGTGTTGTCTCAAAGCTTTACTTAATTAATTTAATTAACTTTGAAGTGTTTTTTCATTAAAGGGGCACCTTTTCTTGGAATACATCTTTAATTTTTCATCTACTCCAGTGGAAATTGTAGTAATAAAATAGAAAAGAAGCTGGGAGAATGGTCTAATCAGTTTTCCTGCAAAGAAGAAAGATCAACTATATTCTAACAAATGTTTGTCTGTCTTAATCTTCTAAACCTCGCTGAAAGCTATCCTACAACCTTCCTAGAATGACTATTTCAGTGTCTTTCTATCTGTATAGCTAGAATATTTTTCATAATAATTCATAATAGTAAATTATGTTAGTGAAAATTAAGAAATTATTTTCTTTTGCTTCTGAAGTTATTGAAAAAAAAATCATTATTCCTTCTAAAGGACTTCATATGGTACTGCAGTTTTTATGTGCTGCTTCTTTCACTTAGTCTAATTTTTCCAGACAAAAAAGCCTTCTATTTTTTCTGACAGATCTTATTTACCACAGGATTACCCTACCATGTCAGAGGGGAATCTGAAGAGAAGGCAGGTGCATAGGGACAGTTCTCCAGAATATTCTCCTAGCTTGAGCAATATCTTGAGGTTGATGATGTCTTTGAATAAACTTTTCACTAGACTTTTCTTCCATAAGTTTGATCACTTTTCAAACCCTTTGAAACTTGTAGCATCCACAACACCCTGTGCAAGCAGTTCTGAAGCTTCCTTGTGCACTCTTTAAAGAACCAATTAGTTTTGAACTTACCAGTCACATTTTATTTGATGTTCCTTACATTATCTATTGGAAGAGTAGTTCCCTATTTACCTTCTTTTGTGCTGTTCATATTTTTATTAGTTATTCAGCACACTCTTCTGCCCAATTATCTCTTTTCCAGGCTGAATAATCCAAGTCTGCTTAAGAAATGTGTTGCTTTTCTCTAAACCTTTGTCAGTTTTACTGTACCATTTTCTATCTCTATTAAGATCTGTCATATTAGGCATATTAAAAATACACGCAGTATTCAAGAGGAGATACACCACAGTTTTATATAATAACAGAATGATTATTTCTGTTTTTTTCTCCTCTATTCCTTCTAATGAGTGACATTGGATTTGACTCCTAATAGACCTTTGTTAAAAATACCAATAAAATTCCAAATTATATCTTTACTGTGTGGTTACAGTTAGATCAGAGCCCATCCCTGTGTGTATAAAATTTGGACATTTTTTTTTCCCTCTCCAAGAAGCATTGCTTTCTGAAATCTACATTTATTTTTGAAACCTAGTATCACTTATTTGCTCTTTCCTGGATTCACTCCAGGAAGTTTTTCTTAACTTCAATGTGGTACTATATCTGGGACCTCAGCAACTGATAGAAGAAGAAATTATTTGTCCAGTTTCCTCATGTTTTATATGCAACACATCTCTTAGTACATCTCTGTATTACATCTCTCAAATACACTTGTCTCTTTTTTCGATCAACATTATCTTATATTTTGTTTGTAATCGGCTATAATGACTGAAATCTTTGCTGCAGAACGGTTGCAGAAATGTTATTCAATTACTCCTTCCTAAAGATGGTATTTTTCAGTAAATCTCATGGTGGTGTTTTTTAGACCATCTTTAAAATGTAATGGAATAATTTAAAATTCTGTTATTTCTCTTCAAAGTGTTTACAACCCATCACAATTTTGTTTCTCAGCAAATGTCATTAGATTACTCTCTATTCTGTCTCCTGTTTGCATAGTAAAAATGTGAAGAAGAACTAAGCCTTTTTACTCATCCAATTTTTCTGTGGGATGAGCATAGCTCCAAAGAGTACTTTACGTTAGCTGCAATATTAAAAATACTGGAACAACAGGTAATCCAGATACTATGGAATGCATTAGGGAGCTTTATTCAACTGCCCAATATCTCTGGGTCTTCCTACAATTTACTGATCATCCAGTTGACACTAAGCTTCTCCAGTGGAGGCTAATTTCTGCAGGGAAAGCAGGGAATATAAACTATTCTCTTTGGTGCTTTGAAAGGGTTAGTAATCCCAGTAAACCCCATTTTTCTTGCCCCTCACAGAATCTAGAAAAGTTTATGCCATGATATGACATGCTGTGATAAACTGTGACCCATCCCTCCCCTTCTTAGCATGGTGCTTTAGAGTGAGAACTGCTGCATTCCTCCTACACATAGATGTGGGAGATTTATTCCCATGTCTGCAAAAAAACCCAACCCTAAACCCCAAAATCACACATTCCTTAGAAAACCTGCTCATTAATGGATACATTGCTTTGGGAGAATGCGTCTGACTCATGGATGCCAACCAGACACCTTTGATACAGGCTGTATTTCCTAGCTGAGCGTTATGAGACTGGTTTCGAGAGTGCATCAAAAGCCTCAATAAAATGAAGATATAATGCTTCTAGTACTTTTCCCATATCTGGTAGGTCAGTTGTTTTGTCAAAAAAACCTGACATTGGATCAATGTAACAGAATTTAATCTTTAAAATCCTGGCTGGATTTTTGTCATTTCATCATTGTATAGATGGTTACAAATTGAATCTATCATAATTTCCTCTGGCATTATTTTGGCTGTGGAAATTAGACCAACTGCTCAATAACCGCTGGATCCTACTTTTTATTTAATAAAAACATAGGTGTTATGCTTACTTTTCCTAGGCTACTGAGATATCTCCTGCCCTGTATGAATGAGTTCATGAAGATAGTCGCTATGGGTTCATAGACTGTCTTGGTCAGTCTAAGGGAATTTCATTCTACGTTACCTTCTTGCATACATCCACAGTCTATATTTTATAGAACATGTTCTCCCTGTATGCTGGTTTGCCATCCTAGCCCATCACTAAAACTCCTTTAATTAAGCATTTGGTCATGAATAATTCTTTTTTGTGAAAGCTGGTGCAAGTAAGGTATAGAGCCCTTCAGCCTTCTCTCTGTCCCGTGACAAAAAAATCATAGTTTTTTTTGTTCTATGTAGGTAAACTCTTAAGTAACTAAAGTACACTTTCCTTTGCTTTCTTTTCCCATTTTTTTAATTGAACTATTTGGTTTTGCCTTTTAGGCTCCTTTCTTTTTCAACTCATTTCATTCTTTACCCTTACTGATTTTAAGCCTACAAGTTTTTGCTATTCCTTTGTAATCATTCTTTTTTCTACACTTCTGTTTCCACTTTCTGTAAAAAAGGAATGCCTCCCCATCTTTAAAGCATGTTCTGTTCTTTGATTGCTTTCATAGAGACACAGTTCATTTTCAGTTTTAGCGTGAGTTGCTCCTGGAAAGGCAGAATTAAATGAACAGTGTTATGCTCCCTTCCTAATCTCTTCTGTGCAACAAAAAATATATTCTGAGACTTCGGTAGAATGTGAGTGAGATACACTGTTCCTGTCACAAATATTGATGGAGGAGTTAAAATTTCCTGTTCCAATTACTCTCCCTATTGAGAGTTACTTCTAAAAATCACAGGTCTAACTAACTCCTACTTTTGATATGTAAAATTATATTGCGTAAAATAGGTTGCTAAAATAGATGCAATGAATGATAATTCATCTGAATGCGTCTCCTTTGATAGTAATGAGTTTAGAATAGGTTTGTAACCTTTAAACTTAGCTAAGTGGAATCCCAGTTAATGGGATTATACAGTATCTAACAATGGGACTCCAATCTTGATTGCTGCTTTTAACATTTTAGAGAACAAGAACTGTAAAATGCATAAATTTTATTTTAACATACAGTGGATAGAAAATCTTGGGTTTAAGGGTCATTGACTGTGGGTCTGAGCAGATAATTGGTAAAAGATATCACCATTTATAATGTTAGAAGGAAAATTCCTCTTTCATACAGCTATTTAAAATATAGCCTTGTTTAATTTCATAGTACAATAAGTTTAAACTAATCACAGTGGAATCTAATCATTGTAAGGGTGATGACCCTTCCTGTAAGATGTTACCTAATAATAATCTTTGCAATAATAAAGGGTTTGGGGGAGAATATTTACATAAGACTTTTTTTAAAAAAATAAAAGTTTAAAAATTTATTGTAAGGCTATAATCTTTATCAAATAGACAGCAATGGGAAAAGATTTCGTTAGTATTTGATCTGCTGGCCACCAGTTGATGCTACTACTAATACTATGAACATAATGAAGGAAATAACCCTGACAAAACACTCATCAAATTTAAAAAAAATAATGATTATCAATTTTGAGTAAATAAAATGCATGTCAGGCCCCACTGTGTAATGAAAAGTAAATGTGTTAGCATACATTTTGTATGTGCCAAATATATACTATTCACCTTTCAGTCAGTTGTTACAAAATTTACTGGCATATGAAGTGCGATAATGTCTGAGAAAGGCATGTGCTACAAAAATCAGAGATATTGGTGCAAAGTGAGAAGATGAGTCGGACTGTAACAGAATAAATTGTATCAGTGGAGACGTACATCTGCAGACAGCCTACATCACTTATCTCCCAGTTTTCCAAGATAAAATATAAATTCATTGGAGGTCATTAGTTTGAGGTCGTTAGTATCACCAGAGCCTCATAAACTGGATTTAAGAACCAGTTCACCCTGCTGTAGAACCCAGCCTCCTTTCCAGCAAGTGGAGGAGAAAGCCAGGTTATCCTAGATGGGGATTTGAAATCCCCAGTGTGGTCTGGGTGGCTGAAGTGACTCAAGAAGTACCATTAAAAATCTTTTGTCTGTTCCCTTTTGTCTTACTGTCTGTCAGAGGAACAAAACAGGTACAGGGTCAGAGCTCAGCAAAGAGGTTCATCTCAGGCTCTGGGATGCTGGTGGGTGTGAGGCAGCTCAGCATTTCCTTTGCTGATGTATAAAATACAAGGACTTTGGTGGTCTGGATGGGTAAGCGTGGATTGTGCAATAAGGCGGAGTTTGTGTCTGTGGAAGCTGTATGTGTCTGTAATGGTGATGAGGTGGGAGGCCCAAACTCATACCCAAAAAGGAAAGAAAAATCTGACATTTAATGGTTATGAAGAGTAATGATGAGAATGAATTTAACATATCAGGACAGTGAGGTGTTGGTACGCTGTAATTTGCTTATGTGTAAGTATATCTCACTGCTGTATACTATATCTTAATTAGTTCTTAGATTGTTGCCATAGAGACGCATTAAATATTGTATGCGTCTAATCAAAAGAAAACCATATAATACGGACATTTAATTTCAGACAGCGAGCAGGAAAGTCAGTTTGTGTGAGAGGTAAAGCAAATGAAGAAAGAATCTGTTGCCATACATCAGGAGTAAATGTTTAGGTAGATAACAAAGAAAAGGCAGTTAAAATACTTAAGTTTTAAAAGTAAGTTTTAAGGAATTTTAATAAAGAATCATCTGGTTTTATCTAGAAAGGAAAAGCAGCGTGATCTAACAAAAGAGTCAGCTGGAACTGTGCTAAGAGCTGTGTTTGACCAGTTTATTGAGTATACAATAGAAAACTTCAGATGCTGAGATTTTAAAATACCAGTATGACATACATTAGATAATGTAGTCTTGTCAGGTTTTTGAACTGGTGATGTGTTTCTCTGTTCTTTTCAAGCAGTTTAAATGTAGAGAGTTATGTGTAAAAGGATGGACAATTGAAGGCTGAAAGATATGTATTATTGTCAGAAGGCACAATGTTAAAAAAAAAAGTTGACTTTCATTATAGATTTTGCAACAAAGTCAATTTTTAAATTTTCAGTATTTCCCATCTACTTTTTGTTTTCTAAAGGCTTTGTCTATTGTAAAAATTAGGGAAGAATAAAATCAATTTCATGTTTAAACTTATTTCCTTGAAACCATTCTAGTTTTATTCTTATTCTCTTACAGAATACATTTCACTGATTATATTAAAAATGTCTTTTTCGCCAGATACTGCTCAATTATCTGTTGCAGAGTTCACTGAAGAGTTTACCACCTAAGGTCCTCTGCTCTACTCTGTGTTTTGCGGGCACTCCAGTCTTCCAGGAGGGTGTTTACTGAAAGGCTATTTCTTATGTGTGTCAGATAAGGCTGAGAGAGTAGGAGTTTTATCATTCTCATTTATCCATTACTTTAACCTTAACACTCATCTTCCTCCTCTCAAAAGATATATAAAAAACAAAGAAATGAAAAAGAAGCCTGACATTTGGAGATTGGCATAGTCTTCAATTTTCAAGGGTGATGGATACCTAGAGCTCTGGTGATTGTGAAGTATGCGTAGTCAAGTCTTCTGAGAGTCACTCACAGGACTTCACAAATCAAACGTTCTCATTAAATTATGTTAAAAATTTCACTGTTTTTAAAAAATCCTATCTATCTCCTTACCTAATGTGTAGGGAACTATCTGTTAGTTGGCTGTATTTGGGACTGTGATAACCAAGGAAGACATAGTTCTTGTGCATCACACAGGAGTGCATATATGGAATACATGTGTACACACTCACGTTTATAGGGCTACACTCACGTTTATAGGGCTAGATAGAGAATTCCTATCAGACCTAAGCAGGTCTTCATGAAGCTTGAGTGCATTTTCATTTGTACAACACTCACAGATAATTGGAAGGTGACTAAGCCCCTTAAAATGCTCAGTTGAAGCAGAGAAATTCCACGTCGGAGTCTGTAAATGGCAAAGTAAAGCAGACAGGCCCATAAATTTTGATGTCAAAATGTTTGCTATTAATGCTCTCTCTTTGGACACTATTTCCTTCAGATATGCCCAGCTATCGCATCACATCTGAACTTATATTTAGACCTTTAATAAATGTCTGACTTCATTTTTAAAAAGAACAGACAAGGGGTCATTGACAGAGACCAGGCCAGTTAGTTCTTGAGACATAAGAACTGTCCTGATTATATTACATTTGGATTTATATTGTTAAGCTGAATGATGGGAAAATTGCCAAAGAAATCATATAACGGATATAAATCTGAAATGGAACAGAAGACTTGCTTGCTTTCTTGCTTGTGGCTTTCTCTTGCTTTCTTGCTTTGTCTTGCTTTCTTGCGTTCATGCTTTTTCTGTTTCTTTCTTTCTCTTGTTTTCTGTTCAGCGTAAGTGAAATCAGAATCAGATCTTCAGGGAATATCCCTAAGCAACAGTGTTTGGTGCAGAGGTTTGGGGTGAAATGATGGCCCCCACTGAAGCTGACAGTAGAACTCCCATTGGCTTAAAAAAGGGCAAAAGTTCACCCAGGGAGAGCAATCTACCTCTTGTGAGGAAATAGTCCATAGAAGACTGGTTGTGAAAGAGAAAATTTATTACAAAATATTACATGAAAGCAGCATTATATCAGAGAATGTATGTACATAAGTCAGACAGTTTAATATTATATTTCCCATAGCAACAATAACTGTGCCACATTGCACATTTCTAATAAGGTATCAGTTCTTTAAAAGCATGTAGTGCAATAAAAAAGTATTCAGCGTATAATGTATGAGAAGGAGCTATGTGATCTA
This sequence comes from Rissa tridactyla, assembly GCF_028500815.1. Lineage (NCBI taxonomy): Eukaryota > Metazoa > Chordata > Aves > Charadriiformes > Laridae > Rissa > Rissa tridactyla. Next base: position 188,967,423 of record NC_071466.1, on the reverse strand, counting down.
TAGCTTTGAATTTCTTTATTTTGGTGTATTTAAATCCTTAAGTATTTTTAAACATTTTCATTAAGGTTGAGTAATCACTCTCTTGTTTACATTTTATATCCCGTATACCCTTACTACCCTGAAGATGAGACAATAATCTGAAGAATCTTTTAGACTTTATGCTTATTCAGGTTTTGGTAGCTGATAAGAATTTGATAAGAGTGCATCTCATGATAGTAACTTTTTTGCGGAGAACAAAATATCCAAAAATATTTTCTGACCAGATAGTAGACCAGATTTAAAGCTATAAAGTCAGGAGGAATATCAAGCAGTGATTCAGAAAAGAGAAGATTCTCTATTCTGAGCCATCCAGCTTTGCAAGGAAGTTATATTATTGTACAAGATTTAAGCCCTTAGTGGTAAAGATATTGTCTTCAGAATTTGTACATTGCTGAGCATGTACTGACAATACTGAAAATAAATAGTTGAGCGAGTGTCCTGTTTATATTCTTGGTATTTCTTCAGTTTATCTTTTTACCTTTTTATGTCATTTTTCTCTTATAATCCTTTGATTAATAATGTGCATCAAACAGGCATAAAAATGTAGACCTGATATGAGAGGTGACGAAATATGAAAATCAGACTTCTCTTGAGGTTTTCTCACTGAAGATTTATTAACTATTAATAAACAGACTAGTCAAATATTTGTCTGATGTTTTTTTAGTGAAGTATTATCTGCTCAGAAAACACACAAGGACTAATGAGAAATTCTTCTTTAGCTCTGCTGCTTCTGCTTCTAGCAGGTTAGTAGGTCCAAACAAGTCCTAAAGAACCCTTTTCTGGGCTTCCAAAAATTTACAGGAAACACTGTCATTTGCTAGACATTTGCCAATTTGTCATTTGCTAGACAATTCTCACTGAATTCAGTATTCTTGAACTCAAAATTTGTTCATAAAGGGATAGCTGTAATAACACGATGGTTCATAGGAATGCACTTCTTGGGACTCCTCTTGGGACTCCTACCTGTAGCAGAAGTACACAGCAGAGCATCGTTTGCTTGTTTGCTTGCTGCCTTGTAAGGAATGGAGGTAAATAGTTCCCAAATACTTCCTGATTGTTATGGAGCAAATTATTTTCCTGTTCTTTTAATTCCACATATTTTTTTTTCAAAGCTAAAGCAATGTATAGTCCTCATTCCATATGTTCTATTTCCTAAATAGGGACTGAAGACTTTTATGTGATCCATCTCCAAAACCTACAGCAGTCAGCCTCACAGACTGAGTAGTGAGTTTCATAACTGCCATAAATGCTTTAAATTGAAATATGAGACTGAAGTGATTCATTACATTAAGAAAACTTGATCTCATGGAAATCTACAGAAAGGAACAAATTATAATCATACCTTGTGTATCATCTAAGTATCAACTGAATGTTCTGTATCTCAGAACGTTATGTATTTGTCCATTCCTATTACTGACCAGTCTATAAAATATCATGTGTCTTACAATTAATCCAGAGCTAGAAGTTCACTCTGAAGTATTTGGTTTTCTTTGCTGCTGTCTGTATTCTTTATCTTTTGTACTTTCTTTTTTTTAATGTGATATAGCAGTGGTAATAATGCTAATGTTATGCACCCAGGAAATGTTCCTTTACTGTTAGATTATGCTGTGAATTACCCATTCCAGACTTTTAATAATGTTTACATGATTTTTTTCACTGTGTTCAAAAGCTGCTATCCATTTCTTTGCACTTTAAGTCTGTTTATGGTATGTGTGTCATACACATATATGTATTGTTTCCTAGTCTCTGACCACAGAAATATCAAGCAAGTCATATCAAGTACCTTCCTGCCCGAAAAAAATATTTCATTTTCCTGATAACTTCAGACTGAAAAATCCAATGCTTTTGCTGATTTTATGTCTCATCACCTGCCTTCTAGCTGTTGGTGCCACTACCAGTGTTCTCACGGAGCCACTATTTATTATTTGCAAGGTTGTCATTCTAGAGAAGCAGGTATGCAGAGCAGCATATCACAAAGCAAATCTCTGCAACCCAATGTATGAAATGGCTACATCTCTGAGGTATGGAGGAATCTTTTGCTGTCTCTTGTGAATAAACGACATCCTATGAAGAGAGGAGAGATGCCATGAAGCTGAAGACTATGGCTCTACAGAAGGGCTGTATCACAGTGAAACAGTGCTCAAGGTTTTGTGGTGTGTTCCATCTGTATGGGCCTAAGAATTTATTGGAACGACTCCACTCAACCCTTATTAGGTGCATGCTGTCTCTAAAAGTATTTCTTAGGGTTGCTGAGAAACCTAAAAACCGTTGTGGAACAGGCCTAACATTTATTAGCCTTTCCCTTAAGGAGGTATAAAGGAAGGGGAGAAGTGTATGAAAGGAAATGTACAGGCCTGGAGGAAAATAAGAAAAAGAAGAAAAAAAAAGCAAGCACTAAAGCATACCTGAAAGGCAACAAAAGTCTGAAATAGAAATGACTGGTTTGACTGCTGTGAATTTAATCTGTTTTATTTCCAGCTTTCCCAATAGCTGTTTTTAAGCTGCTGTTGGTATAACTGGGAAGTCCCTTTGCACTAGCAGAAGAAATCCTCCTTCCTTCTTTCTCCTCAGTAACTCCCGTTAGATACTTGTGATGTTGCTAATACTTGGCTTTTTCTCAGTACAGCAAGTGCTGTAATATTTCCACAGTGATATAGCACATAGCTTTTTAGATAGGAGGATTATTTCAGACATAGCAGCTGTATTGCTGCTTATTGCTTTCTACTGACTTTCCATGGTGAGGCGCTTGTTGCAACTCACCGGGTGAGAAGCTGAAGAATGAACTGGGTATGCACCGCAGGAGAAAGGCACATAATGTGCTTTTATGTCTTAGGAATTTTCCCAGCAGGAGGTAACAAAGTATGATTGTCCCTGTCCTAAAATCGATATTAACTTATCCATTAAGTAGGAAGAAGAGCTGGCAATTACCTGGCAGCAACTCAGTTGCGCTTTCCTATGCAACACTTCCCTATTTGCTCTCTCTCAAAGCCCCGTGCAATATAATAGAGCTCTAAAGCTGTCCTCTAAAGAAATTCACACGTGCGTTTTTCTGCTTTGAAGCAAATGTTTACAGGTCTCTTTGAGCTGTCACGTGTCTGTCAGATTATTTCTCTTTCTCTTGTAAAGATTCTCTGCTGTGACAGGGAGAACGACTCGCTGGGGAATTATACAGTGCCACTTCCTTGCATAGCTAGGCATGAGGAATTAATTACAGTTTTAATGCTCAGGGGAAGTGACAGATTATGACTGATGCAGAGTTGTGCTGGAGCAGCTCATCTGAAGGAAAGGCAGGGAAGGCTGGCTTCCCTTGCACTGTTGGGGTGTAGAGGTATCTGCTTTTTAAATGGCAACTGGGATAGGAGTCTTCCTATCCCTGCCCTACCCTCCAGCAACATATGCAGACCCTTCATTGCTCCTCTGGTATACGTCAGTACTTTGTCCTTCGCACAGATACATTCCCGCTGGCCATAATGCATCTCTGTCTGGGCAATGAAGAGGAGAGCAAGGGCCAACATCCAAGACAGAAGGTCTTGCTGCTGATACTTGGTGTGTGTGGCACCAAAACCACGTTATTAATCTCCTACCTCCTGTTCTGTTGTGATGTACCTTCATTCCTATGGGAGAAACCCCTGCAAATCCAACTCATCTAAGGCCCTGAAGAAAGAAGTCTGTGGAAACACATGAATATTAACAATAATATTAGTATTTCTGTTTTTCTGTTTGGGCCCATTGCCCCTGCTTCAGACAAAACTGATTTTTTCCAGTATTGAAGAACAAATAAACCGATGGGACTGGATATTGTACAGCTAAGTTATTAGAACAGTGTATACAAATTGCTTTCTCTTAATGTATTATAGTTACAGCTACTGATGGAAAAACTGAAGAGAAAAATTACAGTTCAAAACTGTATAAATAAAACTGGTCAAATAAGGAAGGTATAGTCTTGTCTGGCACTTAGGAAATCTGAGTTTTGTTGAACAGCCTTGCACAAACCACTGATTCTTCATGTCAGATCAGTCTATTAAATGTGGATAATAGTGCTCATTCCTCCCTAGCTTTTGCCAGTTTCTCTATAGGGATAGTGAAGTCTTCTATGCAGAATTACAGTTAATAAAATTGTTTCCAGAACAACATAACAAGTATATGAGGACCCTCATTTTAGTTAGGACCACTTTACTCTGTAAAGTGAACAAGCTTTATCGTCCTTGCCCCATGCGGAACAAAATGCATGAGTAACCCAAAGTTCCAAGTGATTTTCCCATTTTACATCAAGGCCTTTTTAAGTGCTTTCCAAGAAAAGTGCCGGGGGAAATACATACCATAGTATAATGGGCAGCTGTGACTTACTGAACTCACTGCTTTATCTGTCCTAGTTTTAGCTATCTTCCTTTATAGCTAATATGTTTATTCTTGTCTATCACCTTTATCTGGTAAGTGTCTGTGGTTGATGGACATTTTCTCTGAACGCAAGAACTGGTTCAGGTCATCTGAGTCCTTTTTGTAATGTCATATTTTTCTACTTGATCATGGTTGACTGGCACAGTCCTAGTTCAAAATAAGCGGTTCAAAGTCTCCCTCTGAATGATCCTGGAAACCTATTAGGGGGAAATATTTTTTCTTGTCCCAGGCAATTTTTTATGCAACAGAAGATCCATTTGAAGTACAGACTATTCAGACTGAATGGGTCTTCATTTTGTTTTCCCCTCTGAAATCACTGGGGGTTTCAGGCTATTTTCAGATTTTTTTTTTTTTTTTAAATCAGAAAATGCAGTTTCTACATGATTTGCTGTTAAAAATATATATTAGTTTTGTTGAAATTTTAAATTGTGGGTGTTATACATGGCTAACGTTCTCCTCTCTCAGAATGGTGAGGGACATCTGTTTCATCCTTATGCAAATGAGAAGGCAATTGAAATAGTAGACTTCCTGTGGGGACATGAAAATGTTTTCCACTGGGTTGAGTCACCAACCCATGGAATCTGATGTTAATAATCTAAAATTGAAATTTTAGATCTTTAAATAGATTAATTCTAAAAATTATTAGACTGGAAGTCTTATTCTTGATCCTTTTGCTTTTCATGATGCCTATAAAGTTTCTATTTTAAAATGAATATTGACTAAAGGTAATGTCAATGTTTAAAATGATGTTCAAGGAGTGATACATTCCATGTTGGTCCTTTTTTCTTCTTTCATGTATGTCAGATTCAGCTTTTGGTGATGACTGACTGTTTATATTTTGATAAAGCAGAGAGAGTCTGATATCCATCATTTCAAAATATATTTAGGAACATATACTTTGTTGTATTTTGATCCTAAATTATACATTTTTTTCTGTCTGTCATAAGTAGAAACAGTTTTGATTTCGACTGATTTTTTTTCCTCTTTTCTGTGGTTTGTAAATAAGAATTTGGAGTTTTGTGTCTGTCGCAGGCTATTAAGATTAGAAGTCTTTTCTGTGGCTTCCTGCACTGCACTCTCACTTCTTCAGAACCATCTGATCATGCTGATCGTGCTTTTCTTTCCAGAAATACCAACATGCTGGGATTCTCCGTTGTTATACAAAAATATATCTATTTTTTCCTACTCTTATATTGCAAGATTACGTGAAGCAGAATGAGAAGTAATTCCTGTGTAGCACTTTGTGGCTCAGAAAAGAAATATAAAAATTGCCCTACTTGCCAAGTATTTCTTAATGATACAAGACTTAATAAAATGTTCAGCATACTTGTGTTCCTGCTAACATACAAGGCAATGACAAGAAACTTGCTGCTATGATCAGACACAGAATTAGGTTCTCTGTTGGTATTTAAAATGGTCAAAGAATAATCATAGAGTCATAGAATGGTTTGGGTTGGAAGGGACCTTAGAGATTATCTAGTTCCAACCCCCCTGCCATGGGCAGGGACACCTCCCACTAGACCAAGTTACTTAAAGCCCCATCCAGCCTGGCCTTGAACACTTCAGGGATGGGGCATCCACAGCTTCTCTGGGCAACCTGTTCCGGTGCTTCACCACCTTCAGAGTGAAAATTTCTTCCTAATATCTGATCTAAATCTACCCTCTTCCAGTATGAAGCCATTACCCCTCGTCCTATCACTACATGCCTGTGTAAAAAGTCCCTCTGCAGCTTTCTTGTAGGCCCCCTTCAGATACTGGAAAGCTGCTGTAAGGTCTCCCCGGAGCCTTCTCTTCTCCAGGCTGAAAAACCACAACTCTCTCAGCCTGTCTTCACAGGAGAGGTGCTTCAGCCCTCTGATCATCTTCATAATAATTCTGAAGGCTTTTTCGCAGAATTAATATTGAATGAACGTTTTCTTGGTTTAGTAACATTAAATGGAAAAACATACCCGGGGAGAAGGAGAATGGGAGAAATACACCAGTTAAATGAGACATCAGTTGACTCAGTGCTGTGAGGTTACCGAATGCTGTGGAAGTATTAATGAGGACAATGCCCTTTCCTTTTGTAGGTGATTCAGATTATTTGAGGATCTTTGGTTTGAAATTTTTACTGCTTTGCAGGGTTTTCCTGTTAACAAAGCAATATGAAATTCCAGTGTTGTGAGAAAAAAAGAAGCTATTATTAACATCTACTCCTAAGAGCAAAGATCAGCTTTCTAAATCTTTTTAGGCTCCATGAAGCACTTCTTTACTATTGTCCAATAATGGACTGTGTGTAATTGAGCTCTTTCAGAAAAAATGTGTAAAGAAGAGCACATGTGGCAAATAGTAGGCTGCTCTGAAAAATATTCAACTATTCCTAAATTGGGCATTTCTGTTTATTAGGTTTCCACAGTTGATGTAGATTGTAATACCAAGGCTGAAAAACTAACAAAAGATTCAGCAAATACACGTCTGCCTTAACAGGCTAGGAATATAAACCCCCTAAAGTATACTGTCAATTCTGGCTTCTTGAGACATGATTTTAAAGATGGACATAGAAAGATATTAAAGAGAAAAACAACAAAAACAATGTTGATGGAGCAGCTGCCTGACATAGACAACTGAAAACACGAGAACTCTTCAGTTTGCAGAGGCTGAGGGGAGAAATACCTAAGGTTTAAAAAATCGTGAAGGCAGTGCATGAGCTGAATTGTTCATCAAATCCCACAATACAGAAGCTGGGGGCACTTGATGAGACTGTTGGGAGATTGGTCTATAACAGACAAAAGAAAGTACTTCTTTACACGGCAGATAGTGAACTTCTGGAATTTGTTGTCCCAGAAGGCTGTGGAGGCAGACAGTATTAGCAGGTTCAAAAATCGGTTAGACAAATTCATGGATAACAGATCAATAAGTGGATACTAAAAGAAGTAGAAAACGATGTACGATCAAACATCTCTGATACAGTAAATCTCGATGCTCATGGAGAGTAGCCAGGCTAACACGCTTTTCTGGGCACTGTCTGCTTTTGCAATTGTTTGGAGACAGACTATAGGGCTACATGGACTGCTGCTCAGACGCAGAAATAAGGCATTTCTTATACTCTTCATAAAAGATTCATGATGAGTATACTTTTTGGGTATACTGTAATGTTATCTTAAACTTAAATACCACAAAATATTATTATCTATGTTTAGATATGGATCTAATATCAAGAAAAGAGTTTGCATGATGCTTACTTCAAATTATAATTGTTTATTTCAGTAATAATAATTCTTTGTAGAAACCTCCTAGAAAATGTCTCCTTTTAAGAATAAAAATACTTGAATATTTGTTTCATTCATGCTTATCACTTTTTTTCCCCCCCTCAAAGTAATCATACAATGGCAGTAAGGGACAGAAATCACCAGTCACGCTGGCTGATTACTTGCTTGCTGAGTGCTTTACAAGACTGTAGTGCAAGGCAAGAATATACTTCAGTGGAAGGAAATATAAAAATTATCCAGCTCGTAGATTGCTCAAGGTGTCTATGTAGCCCTCTAAAGAAACACGTATATATTCAGATGTTCACGCACACACCTGTATTCAAGTTGTAATATCTTGAAATATGAATAAGAAAGTTTTTTCTCTCTCATTTTCCTGTTTCAGCTAAGATTAAAAATAGGAGGAAGAACCTGAATCTTGCATTAATGTTTAGACAGTTGGCTAGAAATTAAAACCAGCTGTTGTGTGCTATGATCTCTACATTCTTTGCTTGTACTAACTGTCAGGCATGAAGGCACCAACATAATTTATTTAATGAGTTTAATTAGAATTGTGAAGAAATCATGGAATTAGGCACCTGTGACTAGATATAAAAATGTGCTTAGAGATACCTCTTTTAAAAATTTGAAAACTAAAGTTACTGGTATTATTTCAGTCTTTTTATTCAGTATTTTATGTCTACTGCTTGAAATTATTTCAGGGGTCTCTTTGGAGCGGTGTGTATCAGACACAAATAATTTGCCAGACTTTCATTTCAAGCAAAACTTCTCTTTTATCCACCTTGCTTTGCTTGAACTTTTAAACAAAATGTCTTGAATAGACACACTTTGAATTCAACTTCTATAATTCTTGAATACATGAATCCTTCAACGCTCCAATTTGTCGAGGGTCATAGATTTTTATTCTAGACCAAAACTACCTGGGATACGACACTGCAGAGAGATTTGGGGACAATAGGGAAAGAAATTCAATGCCTCACTGCTCCCCGGGTGGACCCAGGTACACATCTGCATGCACTGTGAGCAAGGTGGACATACTAGGACCCAGATAGTTGTTATTATCTAACTTTCTTTAACTTTGGTAGCGGGGTCCTTCTTGGAGGTTTGGAGGCTCCCTACCCAAGGGCAGGTAAGATGTCTAGGCAATCAAGGTCAGTCGACCACGTGCTCTGTGGGAATTTTCAGTGAGAACCTGAGGCACTGTTGAGTGTCGGCAGGGACACGGGTCGGATAACATGGTGAGCTGAAGACAGGAAGGATGAGAACTAAGTGCATTGCTTTCTAAATTTTAGTCCAGCAACGATTACACATTTTCAGCTCATGTTTATTATGGACAGGCAGTAACCCATCCCTTTTTTCTTAAATTTTCTTGTAACATGCAGTTCAGGAATTTTTTTTGTTAAATTTAGTTAACGTAGCTGTGATGGAGAAGACACGAAACAGTCTTCATATTTTATAAAGTAATCTATAACTTTCATTGGATGTTTCCCAATAAAAATAAAAACAAAACCTCTCTCCAATCACATGATTTTGTAGGGCTGGTCAGTAAAAAAATAACTGAAATATTTTACAAACCAAAGTGTAGTTTTTGAGAAGTGTTCCATGATAGAGGCTCCTGAAAGTGACATATTTTTTCTCTTGAAAGCTTGATTTGGAATTATTCAAATACTGCTTCAGAGAAGTCTGTGTTACAACTGGTTTATTATTTTTTGTTTTTCATTTGCTTATCAATTTGCACAACTTTCACCATGTTTCAAGGCACGTTGGTAGTAGTAATTTACATTATACACTAATAACGCTCAAAAAAATTCACACCTGGAAATTTCTTTTAAAAAATATTTGTTGGCGATTGCAGATTGTATTATAGGTCACTTTAACTTTCCATGAATATAAATATCCTTTAAAATACAGTTGATGTATAAACCTAGGTTGAATTTCATTGTATCTATACAAGGGGTAGGAAACCTCAAAGGATGAAGAGTCTTGCAAAAGTGTAATTTGAAAGTTCAGTCTGAAAGAGCATCACCAGTTCAAAAGCAGTTGTCTTCTGATCTACATATATGGGTTCATATCTTTTAAGAAAATCCATATGAAACTTCTTGGGTTTTAGATTTTTTGGAGTAAGCTTTTCAAGGCAAATTTAAATCCAAACCAAGCTTTTATGACAACAGCTATTGTTGCAGGAAATAAAGATTGGAAAAAAAATATATAAAATTAACCCATTCTTTTCTTGCTTTAATCTATTTTTGAAATTTCAGGAAATCTTGTGATGGATGTTATGTGAAATTTCATATTGTTCTTAGTTTCCATTATATTTCCCAAATTATGACCAGTGTCACATTACATTTATAAAGTCTGTTCTGACTGTGTAACTCTTTTTCCTTTAGATCAATTATTTCAGATTTTTTCTCAGCAGAAAGTATCATTCTGATTTTTAACACAATTGAAATATTTGAGAGTTTTAAAACTCATAAGCATAACTTGTATCATAAAAATATACATTTATTTAAGAATACATAGTTAATATATTTTATGGCTTACTTGCAAGCTTCTTGATTATCTTTTTGATAGTAGTGTCCTTTAAAAAATAAAATGCACTTTTACAGGAAAAGCAACGAAAGGCATCTTTTCATATAGTTTCCTAACAAACATTAATAGAAGGAAGCATGTAAAGTTTCAGGCTTCCACTGTACAGAGAATAAGAACTCTCCCCTTTCCATAAATAAAAAAAAAATTGCATCTTGAAAGCATTTATTAAAGTTCCACATTTTGTATATGCTGCCTAAAGCAGACTAGGAAATTTTAATTCCTTTAGTTAGTGCTAAGCAATAGAGAAGGTGTAACAATTAGCTTCTGTGCGAAAGGTGTGTGGGTGGGGAATTATTTCTTACAGTTGCAGCTAGGCAGAAATATTGCCAGACTCTTTTAGCAGTCACGGGTCTACAAGAAGCTGATTTTAACTGAGACAGCTATTCACATTGCTGATCTTCTTACAAGGTTCCAAAAAAACACATGGGGTATTGTTCTTTGTGATGTGTTAAAACTTCTTTTAGCAGTTGCAAATGCTATTCTGACAGGAGAAACTCTCTTTGCTATTTATTAAATAAGCTCTACAGAGTCATGGATTTTACTTCTTCTCAGTCCTGAGTAAGTTGTTCTAGAGTCTTTGCAGAGTAGATAACTTAAAAAAAATATTTTGAAAGGCCCTTTTACATCAGCGAGCAAGCATGTTGTCAGTCTTGGAAGGGCTGGTTAAATTGTGCTGAATGTTAATATATATATGTGGTGCTTCAATAATACTTTCATTTGTATAGCACAGTGCCCTGTTTTAGTCTCCACGGGCTCAATAAAATCCAGACCATCTGAATCTCAGCTAAGAGCAGACTCGGTTTGAGACACTCTCAGTAAATTTGCAGGCGACACCAAGTTGTGCAGGAGTGTCCTACCCTGCTTGAGGGTAAGAATGCTCTACAGAGGGATGGGACAGGTTGGATCGATAGGCCAAGGCCAAAGTCATGAGGTTCAACAAGGCCAATTGCTGGGTTCTGGGCTTGGGTCACAACAACCCCATGCAGTGCTACAGGCTTGGGGAAGAGCGGCTGCGAAGCTGCCTGGAGGAAAAGGACCTGGCGGTGTTGGTCGACAGCCGGCTGAATATGAGCCAGCAGTGTGCCCAGGTGGCCAAGGTGGCCAACACAATCCTGGCTTGTATCAGGAATAGTGTGGTGAGTAGGACTAGGGAAGTGATTGTCCGCTGTACTCGGCACTGGTGAGGCCACACCTTGAATACTGTGTTCAATCTACAAGGTGCTGGAGTGTGTCCAAAGAGGAGCAACAAATCTGTTGAGGGTCTGGAGAACAAGTCTTATGAGGAGTGGCTGAGGGAGCTGGGGTTGTTTAGCCTGGAGAAAAGGAGGCTGAGGAGAGACCTTGTCGCTCTCTACAGCTACCTGACAGGAGGCTGTAGCAAGGGGGACATAGGTCTCTTCTACCAAGTAACAAGCGATAGGACAAGAGGAAATGGCCTCAAGTTGCACCAGGGGAGGTTTAGACTGGATATTAGGAAAAATTTCTTCACTGAAAGGGTTATCAAACATTGGAGCAGGCTGCCCAGGGAAGGTGGTTGAGTCACCATCCCTGGAGGTATTTAAAAGATGTGTAGATGCGGTGCTGAGGGACAAGGATTAGTGGTGGACTTGACAGTGCTAACAGTTGGACTTGATGATCTTAAAGGTCTTTTCCAACCTAAACGATTCTATGATTAAGCTGAGGAGCACCCAGGAATCAGAATACCGGCGCTTTAACCTCTAGCACAGTAACATCTAGCAGTGATGAAGAGGCACTGCTGCTGTGACCACCTCTATCACCATTTTTTGGAAAAAGAGCCATTCTCCATTCAGCTTTTCCTCAGTAGAGGAATAGGCCAGTGGGGTTGTCCAAGGCAGTGGATGCCATCATTTTCCCGTCTGGGTTACAAAGATTTTTTAAAATTTTTTCTCTCCTCCCCTTCTCCTCCTCTGACAGAGCACATTTGTTGGAAGGCTAGCATGGCCAGCAACCTCCACCCGGAGGCTGAGGAAATACACAGGACAAGTAGCCAAAGGTCAGGCTACAGCCCCTGCCTTGACAGTTGCTGTGTCGGAAAAAAAGGCAGAAGAACTGCTTAGGGAGAGGAGTTGGGTGAGGAGAAAAAGTGAGTTCAAGAAGAAGAGCTCTACAGAGAGCTTTATTTAATAGTTGCAGATTCTGCAGGCTGGTGATTAAGTGCTGAGTCAACTTTTAAGTTCTACAACTTTTAATCTATAAAAAAAGTTGGAGCATCTCTTTTCTTAGGTTGGCATAGAGATTACTGAGAAGAAAATTTCTACATCTGTTATTGAAAGAGGGGAAAAGGAAAGTATTGCTGCAATATATCAAGCCCAAACCATTGAGTATGCATCAGGTGAAATCTTGGTCGTGTTTACAGTACTGTAAATCTTACTGTTCACTTCAAAACAATTGTCTTCAATTCCTTAAAATGTGTCTAAAACTAAAATTTTATCCAGCAGTTTTCCTAGTTGATTCAATATTAATGAAAAGAGGATGTGGGGTGCAAGAATTAATCTTTTCTATAGCAGTGTCTTTTTGTTCTCTGTTTATCCTCCCGTTCTTACAGGTGTAAAATTTCCAATTTGACAGCGATAGTAGGGTTTGGTAATTTCACTTAGATGACCTCGAGTTAGTACTAAGTTTTTACCTTGGTAAAATTATGAAACTAATGACAATGAATCTAGCAAATGATTCCCATCTAATATAGGATATAATATGGTATTGTTGGTAGCTGTTAATGATATTAGCAAAAACCTGTCATGTTAATTATCAATATAATTTAGTAGAGAAATGTGAGAAGGTAATGAAATGATACATTCACTTGGTTAATGGAACTTTTACCAAAAGAAGCAAACCGAATCATTTTCATAATCTTAACTCAAAAGGGCACAGAGTTGGCAGTTGGAATCAGACAGATTCACAAGTGAAAGACTGTAGTAGAGAAAAATGAGATATTGTATGTTTTCTTTTTGCTGAATCAGTAAGCTGGTTAGCCATTTAAATAAAGTGAACGAAACAGATGCAATGTTGCTCTTTTTTTCAACACATAATTACCATTTTGATTTTGTTTTAATTTATCCTGAAAATAGTTACGGTTCTGATTAAGAGAATGTGCTGAGCAAAAGAATGAAGTAGTTTCAGTAACTTGAATGGGAGTGACAGATTTGTGTAAAAGCATGTAGGAATATTTATGTTCACATACATACAGTATATGCTGTTACTTTTAGATAGTATCCAATGTTGAACAAATTGCAAAATACATATTGATATCAAATATAGAATTTTCTAATACTAATTTTAAATAATAATACACTGAATACAGTTAGAGGCAGTAATGCAAGTTATATATGAACCTTGAAAGGAAGGTCCTTGTGAAGATATTCCATAGTATCACCTCAGCAGTATTTTGCTATAGGTTTAATCAATTTAGAAAAAACAAAGACCAGATTCTGAATTAATCTCTGTGATTTCAAAGGTTATCAGAAATCATCCATACTCTCATTAAAAATTCATCAAAATTATACTTTCCTGAAAGGCTTGAGGAGAGCTGCCGTGAAAAGGATCAGAAAATGAGAATGCTGTTAGTGATAGAACAGATGAAACACATGCAGGGAAAAGAAAGTGGCACACCATATGAAAGGAATTATGCAGAAGACCCAAGGACAAAACCACACACAGATGTTACAGGAAAAAGGGATAAAGTCATCTGTGGGAGGGAAGCTACTGTTAGTTGATCGTTCTTAGCAGTGGGAGCAAAATGAGTTTTGCTTTGCAGGACAAGCGATATTAAATGCTTGAGGTAGTCATACACCTCCTGACTATGTGAGCAAAACTCTCAGAAACAGAGGGAATTTCCTGTGCCGCTGCTATGTGCATGGTGATCTGCAGTGGTCTTGTACATAGTTTCTGAAGGAAGGTGGGATGAGTTGAAAAAAATACAGAAAGACAATGTGAGGCTGGAAATTAGAATCATAACAAGTGACTGCAAATGAATACAAAGACATTTTGCCTAAGAAGAAATTATTTCCGTAAAATCCAGATCCCCTGGCATTGCTGGCTGATACTGCTGCTACAGCTCTACTGTTCACAAGACCTAGGAAATAACTTCTGGTAGCTATGGCTCTTTTAACTCAACACCCAAAGTGCTTGCCAGCACCTCAGTAACAGACTTTTGTGATGCAGTTATATACATATTGGTAAAAGTATCAAGAGGGGCAAAACCTAGGCCCTAGATATACAGCGTGTCTTTAAAGCACAGAGTGGGATATGTAAGCAAAATAAAATACAATCTATAAGTGTTATCAACTAATATAGTTATCATCCAAGATTAAATGAAATTGTAGCTTTGGGAAAAATTCTTAGTGAATGGCGGAAATCATGAAAAACTTCTCCCAAAAGAGATATATGAAGGAGAAGGGCATTGAGATAAAGATTATATTGTATCAGGTACATTGATCATATAGAACAACAGCACGTCCACAGCTTCTTACTCATTAAAATACTTAAAAGTGTTTTGAGGATATTTTGAAAATCCAGGAAAGAAAAGAAGAAAGAAACAGAACAGAAAAATGAATTGCATTGAAATTAGCCTTCAAAGGAAATTTGAGCAATTATCTGGGAAATTATGTGGTATTAAGACAGCGAGCGGCAATGATTCCTCCTTCTTTTTACAGTCTAAGTCTTTGGTATGTTTTGGTCAAATATACCTGGATTCAGAGGTAGGATTACTGTCCTTTTCTGGGAATCTGATCTGTCAAGGATACCTTTGCCTATAGCACTGATCCCATAAATTCTGTGATTCTCACAAGCAATATCTCTCATCTTTTCTCTCTTATGATTATTTATAGTCTCTTCTCTGTTACAATGTCCTGTCTGGTACAAAATGGGGTGTTATCAAGCAAACTTCAGGCTTGAAGGGAAGCTAATATCTCTAGTGGCTGAGCTGGCTTGTTCTCTGTCCTTTCAATCATTTTATCATTTTAGATAAATATGAATACTAGTACATTTATTTCACTAGACTGCTAAAATAGCAGTAAGAAATTTTGTAGAAAGGCCTTTAACGTTGTTGGCATATTCTCATTTACATATCTAGGAATAACAAAAGACCGGTTATTTTACAGAAGAAAAATACCTCAGTTACAGAAAGACTTGAGGGCAAAATCCAACGAATCCCTTTAATAAAATGCAAGGCTTGGTAGGCAGTCTTGTATATTCATCTGTATTATTTGCAGCACTTTCATCCAAATACGGTAACAACAATGCTGAAAAATGAAGCAAGTGTAAATAATATGATATTGTCTGGACTTGATTAACTGTAAATAGTGTTGACTTAAAAAGAATTGTTAAATGAACAGTTGACTCTAATGTATAAAGTGTTTAAAAGTTTTTCTAAGTTAATTTTTGTTTCTATAGCTAGGTGGCATTCAGACAAACATGTTTAATCTCTTTGCCGTCGTTTAATTGAGTGGTAGTTTTGTGTGCCTTCAGAAAAAGTGAGATGACCAAGCTAGCGTTCAGAATAATGAGACAGATTTTGAAGGTAGCAGAGGAGTGCATTGAGGAAGAACCTATGGGGTCAGGGGTCGGAAGTTAAAGTGATATGGCTTAAGAAACCTGGTTTTATTTTGATATATGTGTGATGTGGGTCATGTGTATTTCCATATATCTATTTAACTGTATATATAAAATAGGTAGTTAAAAAATAGAGAGGTCAGAATAAAGCTTGCAGAGAATAAGTCAGGTCATATGTAAACCAATATTTATTAATATACAAGTGGATGTACAGAATATATTTTCATGTTTTCCTAACTTTCGATTTTGGTGGGGGGAGATAAGTCTTTGCCAAGATAAATTCATTATGCTAAACTTTGAAGCGCAGCTTCTGTACCTGTTTGTGATGTGGCATTAAAAATAATTTGGCCCTATCACTGGCATGTGTGCATCAAAGTTATCTTCATTCCCATGTTTATAAAAGCAGAGTGCTTTTTGGATGGCAGCACTTTAGAACACTTAGCTTCAGCTTATATGTTTACTCAGATGAAGTTCTTTTCATCTAGTCGTATGTCTGTGAGACTAGCAATATGTACTAATTATAATACATAATAAATATATAAAATATTTTGCAATGCAAGTATTATTTATAAAGCACATTTTTACATACAAAACTGGAAATTTTTAATTCACATAACAGTGCGTGCTTAAGATATCAATTAGTAGTGAATTATTCAATAATCGCTGCATGAATTACTGCCTGAAAGTCTGAGGGTTGTACTTATCCAGATTTCAAACTGGATTTCATCACATTGGTATCCTCTGGCCTTAGAACTTAGGTTCCCAGTTCTCTGCCAATATAGTATAAAGAAAACCCTAGTGAAAATGAGATCTAGGTTCTATTAACCCGTGTAAAGGACAGATGCAGTAGTAATACAAAATTTTGCATGACTACAGTACTTCTGGTTTCAAAATATTATGCTGCAAATGGCTGCACTGTACTGTCCTGCAAAATAGTGATATAATCGTGTTTGTATACCTCACTCAGTGTGGAGTAGCCATCTGGTAGAAACACAGGTTAAAAGCTATCTGATGCAATATATGATGCATGCATTTGAAAATTCAACTAACTTTCACACAGCAGGTAATTGGCAAAAAGTGTAAACATCAGTATCTGATTAGATTGCTTTTTAATTTAAGTTGAAATCCAGTAATTTTCCTGAATACTGTATGTTTTAAAAGTGATTAACTGCTATTTTGAAGAAGCTGGTGAAGAAAGTAATGGCTAAATAATTATTTTGTTTACAATCACAGTGTTTTGTGAAAAATTATCTAATTAATAAAACAGAGCTACAAACATCTCACGTACTTTCCATATCAGATTTCTACTTATTCTTAGCACTGCTGAGTCACAGGAACCTGCACTGGTGCATCACTTTGGTAGGAATGCTTTAGCTGGGAAAAAAAGAGATCCTATTTGCAGTTCAGCATCTTGCTTGCTTTAACTGCTTAGCTTATTTATTACAAAAGGCTATGTTTTTATCTTACTTCTGTTCCTAATGAGGAAACCAGTAAATTAGTCCTAATTTTTCCTGAAACTTCAAAATCTTTTATTGTAAAAGGTGAAACCTACAGGGTTTAGGCACTCAAAAATTTGCCCAAGTGTAGGCAAAGAAATCTCAGCCTCCTTAATGGCTGCTCCTCATCTCACCAAATCGGAGTCTCTTGTTTCAGATTCTGCCATTTCTGTCATTGTGTCATGTCTTCTTTTGGGGCTTCCTGTCTCAATATATCAGATCTGGCAGGGCTCCAGAAGCCGTATCCTAAGCGCGGGGTCTCCTCCAGCACTTTCCCCGTTCTCAGCTTGGGTGCACGTTTTAAAGTCATGCCTCTCAATAATTGATCTGCAGCTTTTAAGGAAAACACATTTCAGCTCTGGGGCAAAAGTTAATAGCTGCACACAACCGGAGAATGTTTCCTAACCTATTGGCATACTCTCGTGCATAGTCTGGTAACCTGGCCTTCAGAAAAAAATGTTTAGTTTCTTCACATACCTGTCCTAAATAACAACTTGTGGTCAAAGGAATATAGTATATGTAAGGGAAGGGTTAAAGTAAAAAGACACAGATGGCTGTATCTGTGTGTTGGAAGAGAAAAAAGGCGATTTCTTAGTGGCTGGAAGGTGTTTAGTGTCATATGGGAGATTCCCTGTGGTGATACTAATACAATTTACATGATATATTACAATAAGGTTCATATTTTGGGATCTGGGTGTCACCTGAAATTGGCTATCTTACTATTTTTTCATTCTGTGAATTTGATGAAGATGGAGGTATGTGGAAAATTTCCACGTACAGCAATTTATGTTGTTTGGAAAAAGTTGCTCTTACGTATGATAGAGACTACCTATTTTACAAAAGAGTTTGTATTTTTTTATTGTGTCCTGTGCAAGCTGAGGAAATTATCGACAGTGTCTGTTCCCTGATACCAAAGGTATGCAGATTGCTGAGACCTTCTGATTTCTCAAGGTCAAATCAAACTGAAGGCAATCATTCCTCATCCAACTTAGCTGAGCCAAGTTGCTTGGTTTGGCACTGGTACCACATACTAAAAAAGCAGATTTTTCTTGCTTGTGGGCAGGTGGTTAGAATACCATATAGAGCTCATTTTTGACTGTCAAGATTGAAATTATTTCTCAGCCAAGGATAGATATAAGTACATCTGTTAACTATTAAATCATGGAGAATAAACCCTTGCAAAGGTTCTAAATGTACCTCAGATGTAAGGAAAAAAAAAAAAAAGAAAATAGAATTCCAGACCAATTTCTGTAAAAATCACTAAAAAGATAAATGTAGCTCCATTACATTCTGGTCAAGAAAATTATTGCAACTCTCATGGACCCTGTTCTTAAGCCAGTGAGTTTAACTGCAGTTTGAGCAACAGTAGCACAGGCGGTTATTACTAACCTGTCAAAGATTTTAGTAAAACCTGAAGTATTTTTTTTGCACACACCACTATGGTTTTTTTTGGATGCCTGTATACTATGTATCAAAATCTGAGTATTTTAGTATCTTTACTTCTGCTATTCCTAAAGAAAACCTTTAAAATGGGAGGGCTATGAGGTGTTAAACAGTCTTTTTTATTTTTATTTTGAAGATAGTAGACTTCAGAAAGGGAAAGACTACTTTTTATAAGTAGAGGCTTTCTGAAATTTAAAAGATTGTTCAGTAATTAAAACCCATGCTAATGAACTGGATATGAAATTAACAAATACTAAGTTAATTATTACTTACACCAATTGTTCTCCTAAGAATTCATTCAGACTCTTCTAAATTTAATTAAATACTTCATGTGTGAGAGCTAACAAAGAGGTCAAGATTACAGGCGAAGTCAGAGAAATGAGATTAAGAATACTCAACTAAGAGAGCAAAATGAGTTTTTACATTACTTTCAAAATGTGTAGTACATTATTGACTGCATTTCTTTTGTAGCACATGCCTCTCACAGGAGTTGGTGTAAAATTCCTGATGAGCTGATTTTGCTTTTAGTTGATATTTGGCTTGAGGACTTTAGGTTTTGTTGTTGTTGTTGTTGTTGAAGAATGATAGAAGCATTCGAAAGTAATTTTTCACTTCGTATTGTGTTAATTTTTCACAGAAATATTGACCATTACACTTATAATTGTTATGCATTTACACGGTCCTGAATCTGAAAAGTGGATGCTAGTTGCCTGCAAAGCTATCTCTAAGGGCTCTCCTTCTTCTCAGAATTTTGTTGTACAATTTGTGTTAGTGATTTGGCCTTGTAGGATTGCACAAAAGGACAGGTAGCAGTTTCTTACAGCACATCTAGCTAAAATGGTTAGCTAGTGTAATGAATGGATGGTACTTTGTACATTTAGAGCAAGAGTCATTATTGCCAATGTAGCACACACACGTGGTCTCATCTTGCAATTTAGCCCAGAGATTAAAGTGTTTAATTTCTGCAAGATTCATGTGGGAGAGGGGCAGTGTTACTGACTAATTTTGGTTATGAAGCAATTTGTGATTTCTTCATAGGAGAGGAAACGACAAGTTTGGGTTTTGTTGTTTTTAAAAAAAGTCTACATAGCCATTGCAACAGTAATTAAAAATAACCTACTGTCATTAACCGAATATGGCTTTCTGAAGCCTGTAGCCTGGTTTGCTTGCATGCATGGTTTATTGATCTGTTGTGGAGTAATTCAACAATGAAATTATCTTGAAAATTAAAAACGATATTAAGTAATGGATGATCCAATTTACTGTAACATGACCTTATTGCTGCAATTTGTTACTAATTAATGCAGCGAAAACCTCAAGTAAAACTTTGTTTTCAAATTTCACCTGCATTCCCCAGGACAGTTTTTGCAGGACGTTTGCTAAAGCGGATGCTACGTCCCTAGGTAACTGCCCTATGTAAATACTACACTAACATTTTGAAGGAATTGTCTTAGAAAAATGGATTTTCTTGCTTCCTTTTTGTTCGCAGATATATAGGTACTTATTGTTTAGAATACAACTTGATTTTTTTCCTATTGGACCTACATGTGGGAAAAATCTGGTGATTTATATACCTCATACATGAAATGGTAGAAGGTATTACATTTTTCTACTGAGTTTACAGGGGGATTTATCCATGCATTATCAGTCCTATCTACTAAAGTAGATAATTAGAAGTGCTACTTCTGTTTCTTTTCCATTTCTTTTTCTCTCCCTTATTCCCTTAATACATTTATTAATATCATCAATTTTAATTCTATTTCCTCTAAGTAAAAACTTCTTGTGTACAATCATCTGATTTTTTCAATAGGAGAATTTGTACATGATTCTCCTTTGATCACTGTAAAAGACCTTTTTTTTTTTTGCATAATTGTAGCAATTTTTTCTGGTTTATGACATATATGTATTCTCCTATGTTGTAGAAATAATAAAAGAACCAATGATAATTACTGCAATCTATAATCTTTTTCTTTTTGCTTTAGGCCTTAAAGAACACACTATAAACCTGTGTTAAGCCTTTGTATTTTCACAGCGTCTCTGCAAACCACTGCCAAACCTGTCTGTGCACACCAAATTATTTTCATGTTTGTTTCTAAGTACTTATTGCAAAAGCTTTCCCCCCCCCCCTTCCTGTTAGTGATTTCCTAATCATAATAAAGGAGGAGATTATTTGGGGGTATGAGATTGTGTCTGGTCTGAGATGAAGTCACTGACTGGCATTTGCCATATTATTTTCCTGACATTTATGAAGTAAACATGTCAGCAGAATTAACTTTCAAATCCTTTCACCCTTCTGGGTGAAATTCAGTCTTGTGCATAGAGTTTGTACAGGTACAAAACTTTATGACAATCTACTCTTCTATATTCAGGAAGATGAATGGAAGAGAAAATTAAATATTTTTTGAGCTATTGTTTGCCTTTATCACTGATGGAAGATATTAATTAAATAAATTTCAGAGTGTCTAATCAGACAGAACAGAATTAATGGACAACTTCTCTGAACCTGTATCTTAAAACATGTTTCTAGTAAAATATAGTCTCTTATGGCGCTTTATAAAAGAAATTATCAGTGAGACAAAGCATTATGGAATCTCAAAACATAAATAATTTCATTGTCCAAACTATGCCATATTTCTTTAAAAAAAAAAGAAGGAATTACATAGTAATAAAATGTTCTTTTAACATAATTAAATTATTACAGAACTACTCTTTGTGTTTAAGAAATCATAGATTTACCAACTCAAGGCAGTTTTGTATTTTTGTTTCAAATGTTTCAGTCTTGAAAACTGTGTAATATGAAACTGTTATAAAGAAAGATGCAAATCAGAGTCTTTTTTTCTCTATAAATAGGCTATTATTTTTTCAGCTTCCAATGAAAGCACAGGTAGAACTTCCATTAGAATATACTTCTTGCACCCTCATCCTTTCATCTGCCCCAGAAGCTGCTTGAAAAAGCACTGGTTGGATTTTGTGACTTGCAAAGTAAATAATTATTATTTTTATTTGACTAAAAAAGCCAAATAAAGTTAATAAAATGCACTTTTCAGGATTCCTTATTCATTTAGTATTTCATGGTCTCCAGATTATTCATTATTTTGTCCTTATAATCTCACAACCACAAGCCCCTCAATCCAAACAAACCTCACCAAAACCAGTTTTCTCATTTTGACTTGTGAACATCCCAGATCAGTGCTGTTGCACGGTTCATCTGAAACTTCTGGTGAAGGTGATTTTCTCTCTTCAGTTGATTTTCTTTAGTTTTAGAGTATGCTCCTTCTGCCTCCTGCTTTGGGAACATGCCTTTCAGACGTTGAAAAGTGATGAGCAGCTGGAGGCAACAAGATGGATCAAAAGTCTCTTTTTGTCTATGGACAGACTTGTTTATCCAAAACAAAATAAGAGGTATCGCTATCTGTAGTCCCGTCTGTAAATTCTTCATCATGGTAGTAATTTGTCGCGCATGGTAAAATCACCTCCCTGCATGAATGACTGCAGAATAACAGATCCCATCTGAAAGAAAGCAAAAGTATACGGTAGAAGGCAGACTGGAATTGTGAAAATGACAGCTACTCGGGAACTAAATACAGGAATTCTGCATACTCTGCACCTCAGCTTTAGGGCTCATCTGTAGTTTGTAGTTTTTGAAATATCAGGGCATGCTGAGGCACCGCTTCAGCATGAATTTCTGTGGAGAATGGCTTGAATCATCAATGTCATTTTTTGCAGCACTTGGCCCTCTCTTAGGGGCTTCCTTTAAGTTTATCCTGTTTAGCTTGTTACAGCTGAAGAAATACTATCCCCAGGACATAAGCATTACAGGAATCCAAGCTCTGAATCTGAGGCCAGTTCAGATATGCCAGGCTATTTTTGATGAGTACCTAACACTACCCCTGAAGAAAAATGTGATTGCGTATACCTGCGTTTACGTCCACTGGCATTTACTCAAGATAAAATCTGATGGTTCAAAGAATTGTTACTACAGAGATGGAAATAAGAATCCCTTAATTTTGTTTAACTAAAACGTCTCTTGTTCACTGTTGTCATGTGATTTGTGCCATCATAACATAGTAAATAGGTCCTGATAGTGCAACTAACTTAGACAAAATTGTTGTGTATTTTCACTTGAGTAGCCTCTTGAAGTCTAAAGGATTTCAGTGCAGGTTTTTTTAACCAACTGTTGGATGGTATGCAAGGTCAAATTCCAAAACAATAAATGTATGAATTTTCCTAACAAAACATTGTAGATTTTTTTTTTAAATTGATTAGCTATTTTTGCAATTCTTTTTAGAACCATTGGATACAAAAAGAAGTATGTGAAAGTTCCACATGGGCATATTTGGGTGGAAGGTGATCACCATGGACACAGCTTTGACAGCAATGCTTTTGGCCCGGTAAGTCACACAGAATCACAGAATCACAGAATGGTTCGGGTTGGAAAGGACCTTAAAGATCATCTAGTTCCAACCCCCTGCTGTGGTCAGGGACACCTCCCGCTAGACCAGGCTGCTCAAAGCCCCATCCAGCCTGGCCTGGAACACTTCCCAGGATGGGGCATCCACATCTTCCCTGGGCAGCCTGTTCCAGTGTCTCGCTACCCTTACAGTAAAGAATTTCTTCCTGATATCCAATCTAAATCTACCCTCTTTCAGTTTGAGGCCGTTACCCCGTGTCCTATCATTACACTCCCTGATAAAGAGCCCCTCCCCATCCTTCTTGTAGGCCCCCTTCAGGTACTGGAAGGCCGCTATAAGGTCTCCTCGGAGCCTTCTCTTCTCCAGTCAATTCACGGTGTATCATTTGCACTTTGCAACTGAAAAGAAGCATGTGTATCCTAAGTCATTTGTGCAACACAGCAAGTATGAATTGATTGTGATTGTGTTTTTATTATTTTTGTAAGAATTATTCGATTTTACAAAATATCTTGGTCAGCAGAGATTGAGTTTGCTCTTAACTACTACAAAATGACTCTTTTTAATTCTCCTGCATGGAAGGAGAAGTGGTGGAGATTTTAAATTTGGAGGGATGTACCACAGAAGTAGCCAGAGGGCGAGCCAGCCCCCTGTAGCTGACAGATGCTCCCTGAGGACAAGTTGCCAGCTGATGTAATTTGGAATGGTTCCCTCCCAGGAGCTCGATCTTGCTTTAGAGCCAGTGCTGCGATAAAGAATTAGGAAGGCATAACTGTGCTTAGTAAGTGTTAACGTGTGTGGAGGACAGTAGGGATATTTCAAAACTTTCCCCAGAACAAATATATAAATTTTCTTTATAAAGGGCCATTGTCATATTGAATAATGACAAAACATAACCTGGAACATCTGTTTCTTGACTGGTAAAAGCGTGCATCTGTTCATCAGGAAGACAATAAACTCTTTCTCTGCACTTCAGTTTTGGTTTGGTTTTGGTTTTGTAACACTTTGTGTGGATTCCTGTTCTTGTTTTAACTTAATCTAGCATGCAGGAAATAATTGCATAAACTGTGCATCCTGCTGTGGAAATACAAATCCTTTTTGCTCTATTCCGTATACAGTTTTTTGACATGTGTCTTTAAGAGAGAATGCTCTTCTAATATTATAAAAAAAACACTGGTTGTCACAGGGAAGTTGTCAAGGCTAGATTTCTCCACCCTTGTGCATTTCATACCTATTTCACATAGAAGTTGCCCCACTGACTCTAATTGAATCAACGACAGCAAGGACCTTACGATTTTTTCTGGCTTCTGGAAGTTTAGCCCAATTATTAACTTGAAATAATTTGTTCTCAGGAAAAAATGCAAAAAAAGCCTATTGTCTGGTTTGGAGTATGCGATGTCATTTTTCTTTGCTTTGTATCACTTTTATTTGTGCTTGTATTTCTTGCTGTTTTTCACTATTATTTTCCTGCTACTGTCTTCTAAGATTCCTAACATCTGGTTTTGGAGGTTATTTCCAGCAGGATTTAATTCAGTCTGTCCTGTGCAGGTATCTCTTTTCTCTCTTAGAAGGCCTTTCCTTGTCTCTCTCGCTCTCTGTTCCCAAGATAAATCTTAGTCATAAAGCCACTAATCTTCTTTTCACTTACAATATATTGCCAATGGAGACTCAGAGCATAAGGAAACTTCAGCAGTTTGCCATTGGTTTCAGATTTACAGCAGCTCACACAGAAATAATACAAGGTAAAATCCTCAAGGTTGGCACTGTGCAGCTTTCATACAAGATAGCACGTTGGGGTAAATCTAAATACCCTCAATTTTTTACTCAATTCACTGATGTTTATAAATATTAGAAAATCGCTTTCACTAGGCTTTGACCTCACATTAGTCATCAGCTGCTAGCTAACATCGGGTAGTATGTCGCTTTTCTCACAGAAGTGGCATCTTTTGGGAGCTAGTAAGTTTTTGACAGTGAGTTCGTGCTTCTGCAGGAAGAATGACATTATGGGCAGGTCAAGTGTAAATAGGTATTTTCCTCTGGAATTAAATTAGAGTAGCAATCGTTGAATACCGGCAAAAGGGGGCAGAAGAAAATGGGAAGTGTATTTAGAATGACACGCTGGACTCCAGGTTCTTTTCCATTCTAAGTGTTAGATTTTAGGTTACTAGGATGCTTTCTATCCCTCTGTTGGCTCTACTCTTGAGATCACTTGCACAAGTGAATTAAAATGTTAAAATCACTCTCTTCAAACCATTCTTTTTAACTTAAACACTTCTTGTCTCATAAGACTGCAGCAGTCATAAGGAAGAGACTGCACAATGGTAAGACGTGAACCCATTTTTCTCATTTTGTTAGAATTACGTCACTTAAGAGATTAGGGTAAATGTTACGTGTGTCACAATTCTGATTTGTGAAATCAGATATATTTTCTTGGATCAAAAGATTTGGTAAAAATAGTGTATTTTTAAAGTGGATTATGTAGTAGGTTTCCATTTTTTTTAATATTCATGCAGTCTTACAGTAGAAAGGCTTATATAGTGTAGCCAGTCAGACACAGTAATGCTTTGTAGATGAGCTTAATGAGTTACATGGGGCATAAAAGGAAATTACGGAAAAACAGATTGAGAACAGATGTTGGAATAATTTTTTCTCTTGGAGAATAACAATATGTGTAATGGCCTAATGGGTTAGGTTGATAAAGCAAAAACCCTGATACCAATCAAGTTCTAAATTAGACGCACCTTTGGAGAGAGATGAATTTCTAAAATGTAAAACATTGGCAGATTAGATTATCTTTGCTTAGTTCATAAAAATATTATAAAATAAATTATATTATCTCTTGTTATTGCATGTTTTTTATAGGACTGAAATTAGAATGTTAAGGCACAGAGAGACATTTTCCTGAAGTGTGTAAATAAAATGAAAATGCTTTAACTAAATTTTGTAAAGGTTTAATATTTCCTTGCTGCTTAGTCGTGTCTTTGAATAAAATTAATACCTTAACTCATATTACAAAAATAACAGAACATTTGTGGGTAGCACTGAATTAGAAATGCTGTTAATTCTCTATATGATCAAATCTTAAATATTACTTACCTTTCCAAAGTATTGGACTAAATTAAGTAGCGTATGGTTATAGTACGTTGTCTTTAAAAAAAAAAAAAAAGGCTTTGTGAAATACAGAATGGCTGGTGTTATATAAAACTATTGCTTTGATACTGATGTGTTTCAGGTTTGGAAATACGTCGTGTCAGCCATTCATAATGCTGAAAATAGCTGTTTTGAATAGAAGCCAATAAATATTCAGAGAACTTGCATCTTTTTGCTATTACTTAAGGGGATAAAAATTTATATATCGCTGGAAATTCATTTCAATTACCTGGGCTAGAATAGAGATTTCTACTCAATTAGCTGTTATTGTTTTCAAATTCTTATAGAATGAAGTCAAGCTTTTACAATATTAGCTTACCATTCTTTAAGTGGCATACTACAGGAATATAATAATGAAAAGCTTATATAATTATGATGTCACTTTTTAAAGTTTCCCCTTTTGTTTTCAATTCTGGTAATTTTCCTGTTTTGGGGGGGCCTGTTTGCTATGTAGTTTGACAGCAGAGGAAAGCTAACATTACTGTTCCTGGCAATTCTTCTTTCTTAGATCAGAAATGCAGGACACACATTATAAAGAATTGATCAGGTATAAAACTCTGCTGCTTTAAAGTTCTTAAAGATTTTGAAGGTTTAACTTGATGGTTAACTTTATGCCAGATCACTTATTGTCTTTGTTTACACAACCAGGACAATGCTAGCTTAAAAATAAAGCGACAATTTATATTCTGGTTCTGACGCTCTGGCTAAATCAAGGGAAAAGTCATTATAAATTGTACTTTGCCCAGATCAATTGTGTAGAGTTGGCATCCAGCAGTGCAGAGATGATTATGCAACCAACATGTAAGGGTATCTGAGGAACAGTCATTAATAAGTGCATGCAATAACTGATACATATATGTTCCTGGATGTACAGGAATGTGTATATACACATGCACTGAATAGCGCTCTCAGAGTTTAAAAAAAAAAATAAAATTCAATTTTATCTTCTGAGGATTTGTTTGGTAAATATAATACTTCTATTACTACATTTCTGTGTTTCCAAATGCCTCCAACCACAGGATATGAAAGACCTTTATAAAATTAGGGCTTGAAGTCAGTTGCAGTCTTTCAGCTGTCTTGTAAAGGACCTGAACAAAAGCTCATTAAAGTCAATGAGAGATTTCTATTGGCTTTAATGGCTTTGGATAAGACTATGAGTTAAGCTTCACAATCCAGTGTAAGGGCAAAAAGGCTATTATCTTCCTTATCTTCCTGGGAAACCTGAGACACAGGTAGGGTGAGTACCTTGTCATAAAACATGGGTTTTGGCTCAACCAGGTCCCTATCCTAGTCCTTTTATTAAAAATGCATCTATCTTTTAATGTGTTTAATCTCAAAACTAAATCCTGTTGAACCTGAGCCTGACTTTTTGTTTAACAGAAGTTTTACATTCATAAGCTTCAAATGAATAAATGGCTTTCAGTTAGCATTTATGATTGTCCATGTAAGCAATTCTGTACTGAAAATTCATGCAATAAACTGTCTGAAAACATTCCTATCTGTTTAACTATCTTTTCTTTCAGCAGCCCAAACTGGTAGACTGTGACTAGAAAACTCTATAGGCTAGAATGACGTTCAAAATAAGTGAATATTTTGCTTTTCAAAGGCTACCATCATCTCTCTCAGATATAAGACAGAAATCGCTTAACTGTTAACCCTCAATGGGCAAATTCAATTAATAACAGTAGTGGAATGTGGTCTATTATAATTACTGTCTTAAACTGGTCCAGTATTTCTCTCTGTAACTACTGTTAGTGAATACAAGTGGTCAGAACCAGAAAATATGAAAAATTCATTAGACAGTAAGGTGAACTGAAATAAGACACTTTCAGTGAAGCTCAATGTGTGTCTGCTGGTAAAGGAAATATTTGAACCAAGAGTTCTGCAGACTATGAGAACAGCCCTGCTTTATATGTTCTGTCTTCTTCCAAGAGAGGTTCAGAGGACAGTTGGAGGAAGACGCAGATATCTTTCTGCAGTTCTGGATTACTTGCGTAATAGCAAACAAAAAATGCCACATGTCCTACAAGTGCCCATCATCTTGGTGATGATCTTGCCATCTGCTGAAGCTTTCATTTCTGAGCTATAAACTAGTGCAAGAATTGCATATTCCCCTGAAATGGAGCAGCCTCTAAGGCAAAAGGTGGGAAAACTTTAACGGCTCCCAGCAGTGTGCTGAGCAGCATCGTGACAAAATTGCACAGTAAGGTATGTAGGCAGGGCCCACTCTTTCCACAGAGAATTCTGCCAGGTCTCGAAATACCGAGTGACCCCGTTTGTGTCCCCATACTCCAACCAGCCATTTGGAGAGGCTTAAGACAAATAGCTTCAATAGCAACCCAATTTTTCTTAGTTTAGGCCGAAGTCAAGAGGAGGCGGTCAAGTGTTGCAAAACAAAAGTGTGATTTCAGTAAAAAAACACCTATCTATGCTTACACACATAAAGTTAACGTGAGGATAACAGTGATGAAAATGTAGTCAGTGAAACCTGGGGACTTGGATGCGTCAGTTTTCTAGCTAGTGTTGCAGGTTCTTCTGCTTTCTTTTTGTGTGACCAATACTTGCACCTGTACTCTGTTGTATAAATGTAGCCTTGGAGAGTAGCACGACTCTTATGCGATCAGTGACATTTCTACTTCTTTCTTGGGTATTAAAGAAGAAATGAAACTGTGATTAAACAGGATGTATAATGCAAATATGCAATCAATGACATTCCATAATATTTACCCTAGGCCACTGGCGGAAATGAAATAGGTAAAATTGTTTACAATCAGAAAAAAACCTTTGTATATGGAGCATGAAGTTACTAGTAGTAAATAGCATGCATGCACAGTTTGAACTTGTAAAAGTCTATGATGAATAAAACGGATAGGATATTATGTGTTATGACTGTTGATAAATAAACCTCGAAGGGTAAATATGCTTGTCCCTTTTGAGAGAATATTATATGTGAGATGCAAATTGGGATGGTAGCTTGTCTATTGAGAACGACAATTCACTCCAGGAGCTGCTGAAGGGGAGTCTCGATAATAAGATTGTGTGGCCTCACTGTCCATTAAATTATCATGACTAACTGAATTTGCAGTATAGGGGATAAAAAGTCCTCTATGGCTGTCCTAATTCTCTTGGAAAGTAAAACATTTAGCCTGACTGTAGTCTAAACCAATGCATAAAAATTAATCTTTAAAGCAGCCTGTCTATCATCATGTGACTAAAAGCTCTCAAGTAAGTCTACTCTACTTCTTAGCAATGGAATGCTCATAAGGACTTGTAAAGGAGCAGAAAATTTGGGGTTTTTTTTGTCTTAGGTATGTCAAATCTTAAAAATTTTCTGCATTCTAGCTAATATTCTCTATTATTGTACTTGGAAGTGTTACTGTTATTTAGCATTAATAAAGCTTCAGTCATCCTGCTTATGGAACAGGTTTTATATTACGCACTCAAGCACAATAAATTATTAATCCAAATATTTGGTGCATATTTCCAACCACATTGGAAAGAATGGGAGGCTGAACATCCTACACCTGTTTTTGACATCACTTACATTGACATAAATCAGGAATAATAAAAGTTGAAACAATGTTAGATTGATTTAATGAAATATTAGAAGAGATCAGAGAGCTGTCCGGTTCATACCGTCATTTGTAATTAACTACTTTGAACTGCTCTGCATTCAAATATAATCATTTACTGAACCCTGTATACCTTTCCTTACAATTCTATTTCTCTCAAGTAAAAGCTTGAAATACCCATATACAGGATAACCACTCTACAGAAATTATAATATTATATTCTCTATATAGAATCTCATAAATTATAATGGAAACAAGGAACAAAGGAATCTTTTCTGACTTTTTTATGGATGTATAGGGAATTCTGATTCATCCTGGCATTCATGTTAAGACTTGCAAAGACATAATTTAAAAATCCATTAAATGTTCGTGTTTCTTTCTATTTTTACTTCCTTGGACATGGAACATTGTCAAAACTGAGTCACTGATTACCAAAATAAAGTTCTAAATTTTACTTTTCAGAATGATAGGAAATTATTATCTGCCTGTTATTATTATCCAGAAAGTTTGTAAGATCTCCATTCTTGGAGAGAGTAAAAAAATCTGACTGGACAAGGCCCTGAGCAACCTGAGTTGGCCCTGCTCCAAGTTGGAGGTCGGACCAGATGACCTCCAGATGTCCCTTCCTACCCATATGATTCTGTGCATCTATGAAGGCAATTTTTATTTTGCCAGTAAACTGTCCTATTTAGGACATAGGACAGCAAAATTTTGTCAGTTTGCTGTCTTATGTGTTAACATTGCCAGAGACACATTTATCGAGTAGAAAAATGGTAAATTTATCTACTGTAGTACCACTTTTCTATTGTTGCATTCTCTCAGAGGATCACAAAGTGTATCAAATTTCATTTCAGATTGTGCAAATGTTTTTTTGCAAACCTTTATCTCTATTCCCTCTCTTCTAAAAGGAATAGTTTGGAAAGTATACGAGGTAGCATGAATCTTCCTAACTTGGCCATATTTAAAGTTCAGTCTGGGCAGAAAAGAAGTGTTTTCCTCAAATCATCGAATCATAGAATGGTAGAATTGTTACGGTTGGAAGGGACCTTAAAGATCATCTAGTTCCAACCCCCCTGCTGTGGTCAGGGACACCTCCCACTAGACCAGGCTGCTCAAAGCCCCATCCAGCCTGGCCTTGAACACCTCCAGGGATGGGGCTTCCACCACCTCTCTGGGCAACCTGTTCCAGTGTCTCACCACTGTCATGGCGAAGAACTTCTTCCTAACATCCAGTCTGAATCGTCCCATCTCTAGTTTTAATCCATTCCCTCTAGTCCTACCATTACCTGACATCCTAAAAAGTCCCTCTCCAGCTTTCTTATAGGCCCCCTGAAGATACTGGTAGGCCACTATAAGGTCTCCTCGGAGCCTTCTTTTCTCCATACTGAACAACCCCAACTCCCTCAGTTTGTCCTCATAGGAGAGGTGCTCCAGCCCTCTGATCATCCTCGTGGCCCTTCTGTGGACACATTCCAGCACGTCCATATCTCTCTTGTAGTAGGGGCTCCAGAATTGGACGCAGTACTCCAGGTGGCGTCTCATGAGAGTGGAGTAGAGGGGGAGAATCACCTCCCTCGACCTGCTGGCCATGCTTCTCCTGATGCAGCCCAGGATACGATTGGCTTTCTGGGCTGCTAGTGCACACTGACGGCTCATGTTGAGCTTCTCGTCCACCAGCACCCACAAGTCCTTTTCTTCAGGGCTGCTCTCAAGTCAGTCTCTGCCCAGCCTATATCGGTGCTTGGGATAGCCCTGACCCAGATGGAGGACCTTGCGCTTGGTCTTGTTGAACTGCATGAGGTTGGCATGGGCCCACCTCTCCAGCCTGTCAAGGTCCCTCTGGATGGCATCCCTTCCCTCCAGCGTGTCAGCCGCCCCACACAGCTAGGTGTCGTCGGCAAACTTGCTGAGGGTGCACTCAATGACACTGTGCATGTCGCTGATGAAGATGTTAAACAAGACCGGTCCCAGTACTGATCCTTGATGGACTCCACTTATCACTGGCCTCCACTTGGACATGGACCCATTGACAGCCACTCTTTGGGTGCAGCCGTCAAGCCAGTTCTTTATCCACTGAATTGTCAATCCATCAAAGCCATATTTTATCAGCTTGGAGACCAGGATGTCATGCGGGACAGTGTCAAAGGCTTTGCTCAGGTCCAGGTAAATGACGTCAGTTGCTCTCCCCTTGTCTATTGATGTTGTGACCTTCTCATAGAAGGCCACCAGGTTTGTCAGGCACGATTTGCCCTTGGTGAAGCCATGTTGATTGTACCCAATCACCTCTTTGTTATTCTTCTGCCTCAGCAGTGCTTCCAGGAGGATCTGCTCCATAATCTTACCAGGCACGGAGGTGAGACTGACTGGCCTATAGTTCCCTGGTTCCTCCTTCTTTCCCTTTTTGAAAATGGGGATTATGTTTCCCCTTTTCCAGTCAGTGGGGACCTCACCAGACTGCCAAATATATTGCTATATTAACACCACAGTCTTTTTTTTTTGAAGCAGTACTTCTAATTCTAGAGGTGTGTTATGGAACAAATAGAAATATTTAACTAGAGCTAAATCAATAGGATCCTAATTTTGTCAATGTCTGTGTATATATAATTTTAAGTCTACAAGTACTTGTTACTGAAGTTGAGGGACTGCATGACTCATAGTGCTCCATTTTGTTTACTTTGTTTCTTTTCTCTCTCTTATTTTGCAAGTCTTAATGAATAAAGCACCCTAGTTTAAACTGCGTTATTTTACTGATTTTAGTAGTTCATTAGGATGACAGTTATTTCACTAATATCTTAAATTTTTAAATAGTCATAACTTTTTTTTTGTGGCAATAACTGTGTTTCTGATTGTTATCAAAGCCATCAAAGCAGTTTCCAAACTAGGTGTTGACTTATAAATATAGCACAGAATGGACAGATTTATGTTTTTTTTTAAAGAAATGAAACTATAAAAGTATAGAAATTGTTTTCTGATGAACATAATAATGGTGTTGTCTAGAGGAATTTTCAGATTGATAGCAGAATTTTAAAGTTATTTGTTCTCCTTTTCACTGCAGTAGAGACAAGTAGGAATAATTCTTGAGAGTAAATCCCACAGAATGTTACATTTGCTGAGAGGAATAATGCCAACTAACAGAAGAGTAAATATGTATACAAAATAAAGTGTGAAATATATTCCTTTTCCCTTCATTGTGATTTGAGACAATGCCACTTAATTAAAGTTGGATATAGGTATTTTAATTTACTTGCTCTGAGGATTTGGGCACTGCAGATTAGTTTTTATTAGGGTTTGATATTTTATGTTGGTTTCAATTAAAAGCTACTGCATCTCAATGTCAGATCTAGGAAACAGTACAATTGTTTTAATTCTTCTCTTGTAAACCTTGAGATTTAGAAAAGAGTTATATATGATACAAAAACTGATGTTAGTAGTGGCATGAAATAGCAATAACTCCATGGCACTTGCTGTGTAGTTAGTTAATATATACTGCTTCCTCTTACAGGTATTACTTATGTACCATTTATATAACTATAATATTTGTTCTCATGTAGTTATAGAAAGTATGTTTAATTGCATTTGATGCAGAACAGAAATATCCAATGAGGCGACCAGCAGCTCTCTGGGGTTATGAGGACAAGTCCTGTGTAAACCTTTGGAAACCACTGATACATATCAATGCCTGCAAGCTGCAAGATCTGTAACTCAATATCACATTTTCTAATTGCAAAATTGCTTTTTTCCCCCCAGTGTATCTATCCCAGTATGATTTTAATGAATACTGTTCTGAAATATGTGTGTATTAGAGTTTATACCAATGCTCTCTCTTCTTTGAAATATATCTTCTTGAAACTGGGAGACCAGATTACAAGTTTTACAAAATGTTAAGTTCTAAACCTAATATTTGTGAGATATCAGTTGCTGATATGAGCGTGAAGGGGAAACAAGGTAGTGGTTAACATGATGTGATACTTAGGTATGGTATTTCTTTCCTACCAAAGCTAGAAAAATTAAGATGATGGATAATTTGCACTTTGCAAGCATGGATCTTGGATCAATAATGGGTCAACCATCAGAAAGAAAGAGGAAGAAAGAAAGAAAAATCTACTGTTCCACAAAATAACACTTCCTCTTCTGGTGGAAGTCATGCAATATTAATAATGAAAATCCGTGCAGCATTGGTCAAAGAAATTAGAAAAAAAAACCAAACCCCAAAAAACTTTCAGTATTTTATGATGGTAAAAGGAGTTATCAGGTATTTTCTTAAAGAGTCACTCCATTGTGTTTCTTAAGAGCATAGTAAATGGTCCCTTCAATCACTGCTTTACAGCTGTTGGATTAATGTATATTAAGTAGTACTTATGCAATATTTCACATTGTTAGAACTTATGAAAACCTTTAGTCAATGTTGCCAGAGTTATTGTTTGTAGAATATAGTTTTGACTTGGTACACCACTGGGAGAGGAAACTGAAGAGCTACAATCCTTCCCAATTTACTTTTGGATCACCTTAGTGGGTCTCAGTTTTTTTTGTGGTTAAGCCAGTTAGAAGTTTTAAAGCCAAAATCTCAGCTTCCTCCCACTAAAAATGCATAAAAGTAATAACAGAAAGTCTAAAAATCCTAACTTGCTAGCAGTTTAATATTTTTAATTCCGTATTATGCCTGATTATATTCACATATTTTTCTATTATACAAATTAAAATTCAGGTTTAATTTGCAACTTATTAAAAACCAGGATTTGTATAATTTAGATGCCAAAATAACAGGCTATTGGAGTACTCTGTAACAGATGTGAAACTGGTATCCAACATTGAATTTTGGCCATATACATGCTATATCTAATGAAAGCCAGGGGAAGCCTATGACCAAAACATGGTGTAATACGCTGAAAAAGGAGAAGGATCAGAAGAAGTAACTGCCTACAAAATTCTCCATGACTGCTGCTTGGCAGGTTATGCTTCCACCTATTGTAATAGCTGCATTCACATTTCAGAGACTTTGGCAGGAAGAAAGAACACACCAGAGGACGTTTTTTACAGTTTTATTGATTTGATAGAAGCATTCCAGAGTCTTTTTTTTACGACTCTCATAACGGTGTCACTTCCAGGGGCCACTAATTCAAACTTGTACTTCAAAATGTTGCTAAAGTAGGTTTCCATAGGTAGGATAAAACAGAAATGCCTGTGTTACTTTTCCAGAGTGGATAGTACCAAAATGGACATGCACTTTGGAGTGAAAGTCTATGTGCTCCCCCAAAAGGTTCCTGATACTGCTGTGGCCACTGTGTTCTCTGTATCCTCAAGCTGGAAACAGATAAAACACTCGTCTTTCCCAAGCTCAATATATTGTTGTCACTCAGATATGTATTGTTTTCTAAGAAACTGCTTCATATGCATGGGATCTGTACTCAAACACGCTGTTAGGTCTTACACGTTTCAGCTGTTATTTATTGTCAATTAATTTTGGGGGCCCTCACAATTTTACTTGTTTCAATGAAGATGTAAGGTCACAACTCAAAACATTCCCTAATTAACATAAGATCTGATTATACTTAGTGAATGGAGTAATTTAGAGAGTAACTCTACTCTTCCTAGTTATTGATAGCTATTAAAATGTTTATAGTATCCGAGTGAATGTTTTTTCACATCAATTTTCAAAGTATAAATTGTATTTTGAACTAAGGTCGAGTTTGGTAGTATTACAAAGCAATTAACTGTTAAATGAGAAATATTTAGATTGAACAAGACAAAAAATGCTAATGAAGAATTTAGTCTTCATGCTTACATCGAATAATGGAAGTTAGGAAAAAATGTCTTTTATTCACTTTGGATTGCACTCAGCACTGCCTTGCATCTTTCTATATGACGTCCACTCTTAGCTACTCTTAGAGTTTTCCTGTGAATATTTCATAAGTCACAGTATCTCAATTTCCATTATTTAAAATCTGTAGTTCATTCTTTCCTTATACTGATGAGTGCTAGGAATTACTGGTATCATTGAAGTCAGCAACACTATTAGCCCCATTAAGCAGTACACATACCAGTGCAAACCAGGTATGTTTGTACAATAGAACCTTCTTGGCCAAGAAAGAGATTTTAGTGTGTAAGTTAGAAAAAAAGTTCCGTAATTGTCTAATCAGAAACAAGCCTAACTTTAAAATAAAGCCTTATTTTAATGTTCTTAAACAATGCACGTCTTGTCTGCCAGGTGCAAAGTCACCTTCCTTGTCATGCTGAGCACAGTCCAAGCCTATCAGCTTCAGGAGGAATGGTACTCAGTGCATGCCCCGGCTAGGGCTCTAGCAGCTTCATGGCTGTGACATTTGAAGTCTCCACTCTCAAAGCTATGACTTATGTCCTCGTAATCTGTTTAATATTCCAACAAGATTTCCAAAATCTGTTACTCTACTGCATTAATTTAAAGCTCTGGTTTTATCATTCTGTCGTATGTATACGGATTTCTAAATATTAGTATGTATTCGTGACGCTTCTATGTCAATCATGAAGAACTTGATATATCCATATACGGCTTTCAAACACTTGGTGATCTAAATGCTCTTGGATGGGATCTCTGGGCTGCAGTTATTCTTTTTAGCATACGTTAGCCAGCAGGCTAACTGTCTTTAAGGAGTTTAGGGGTGGACTGATTCAAATGT
Source organism: Rissa tridactyla (assembly GCF_028500815.1). Taxonomy (NCBI): domain Eukaryota; kingdom Metazoa; phylum Chordata; class Aves; order Charadriiformes; family Laridae; genus Rissa; species Rissa tridactyla. The sequence continues at coordinate 188,930,858 of NC_071466.1, read as the reverse complement.
TTGAAAAATAATGTCTTCAAAGCAAAGCATTATTCAGATATGCAGTGGGTCTGCAGGAACCAGACAGAAAAGTTTGTACCACGAAGCTTATATTTGTTTCCTTATCTAATATGCAGTCTTCCCTTGAAAATTTGTTCAGAAGTAAACTTTGTCTGTTTTCCACTGCACATAGGCCAAAGCAGACTGTCCTGTATCAGTGGGTTTTAGGCCACATTTCTCTTTCAGAGATGCTGCTGCCAATGGCCTATCAGGGTACCTCTATAGATCCTCCTCTAGGGAGTGTCTTTAACTCTGCGTGGGCACGATGACCTCTACGGCTGGGGATTTCTGTGGAAAACTAGGACCTGGAAAATGTTCCTTTAGTATCCCAGACATCTTTACTAAGTATTTGAGGTTATGTTCACTCTCCTGGATCGCTCTCATTATCTTTATCACAGTGTCGTTCTCTGTTTTCTTATTAGGATATTTCTTATTAGTATAAAGAAGTAAGCCAGGATGGTGCTGAACTGATAAACTGAAGTTCTCACATACCCATAAAACCAGAAGTAATTATAATTCCTTTCCTGGTTGTACCAAAGAAAGGTTTTATTCATGTTGATAGGAAAGGATTGCTGTGGCTAAGAAAACTAGGTACTAATTTCAGGAAAGATTCTAACATTATTCTTTATGCCAAAGCAAAAATTATTTTTAAGATAAATTCATCAAGTAGAGTAAGGTACGGTTCACATAATAGCAGAAGCAAACCTTGTATTTCTGTCATGGCATTCCTCTCATGATTGAACTATATCTTTAAAAAAGACTATAATAAAGATATTGTTTTGATCTTTTATATTTGCATTTACATGCAGTACGGGTTGTATGGAAAGCCTTATTTCACATCTGTGTTTTAGTTTGAAGTTTTACTTACTGAAGTAAGTCATGCGCTAAAAAAGAAGAAAAATATAATAGGATATCTATCTTCCCTGGCTTGCTTTCAGAGTTCTCTCCTGGCACATTTTACACAAATTAATTTGACAGTAACAAAACCTAAAAAGGTGTTTGGATTACTTCAGCAGTAAACTAGTAACAGAACCATGTCATTTCAATTTATCACTTGTTGTCTTTAAGTGTGTGAAATCTTAGTTCTTCATCGTATTGCAATAGATTGCTTATATATAGAAAAAAGCTGCATACTTCACAGAGGAGAAAAAAAAAAAGCTCGACTGCCAGCTGAGCCTTCACATTCTCCCTGACTTGCAGAATTTTAGTGAATCTCACACTACCTGGACTAGAACAGCACAGTAACCTTAGCTTTACCCTTGTTGCTATGTCTCAAGTTATTAGGGTTTTATCCATCAAAAAGAGCTCTGGCCCAAACAGCACACTGGGCCATTGAAATTATAACCTGAGAGACAAATCCTGTGAAACCAAACTTAACCTCTACAGCTAGCTTTTATCCTACTAGCATAAATCTGTGTTTCTTAAGAGGATATCTTCTTGGTACTCTGAAGAAATCTAACGTATTCCCCGGGTTACACAGGAAAAGAGCACATCCCCTTGCCTGATTCAATGAGTTTTTGAACAAAGGTTTTGAAAAAAGAAAAAAACAAAATAAACCAAAAAATCAGAAAACAATTGGAATTTTTAATCTTTTCCTGTCTTAAGTTCTACAGAGACAGAAAAGTTGAGATAGATTAGACAGATGACATGTTATAAAGTGTTAAACGCATAGCAAATGCTGCTTGAGTACCGTTACCTCCGGGTAGGTCCAGTTATAAATTATCTCTTGTTTGTAAGCTCAGAAAGAAAGAAGTACAATCTCTCCTACTTCTGCAAATCTGAATTTTTGTGTTTCTTGTCAAAATAGGTGAGGTCAGAGCAGACATATTATTTTAACAGAATCCAAGATTCAAAGGGGATGACTGAGCTGTTGAAAATCAGACTTGACTTTATTATGCATATTTAAAGAAGTAGTACACTTACCATCTAAAAAAAACAGTGAACAAATTCTTCCAACTTAATGACAAATATCTAAGTAAAATAAACTTGGCAAACATCAACATTAGAAATCTGTGTCTAATTCAATTGATACTCCTTTTTCAACAGGACGTAATAATAATCTGCCTTCTGGAGCACATGATGGTTTCATTATTGATCGTTTTGATCCTGTTCTCTTTATAGTGTCTTGCTGCAGTAACAAACAGTAATGATACAAAACTAACAATAGTGTAACACCTCTAGGTGAAACAAGGCATTGATACATTTGGTAAAATGGGTTTTGATTATTCTTCAGAGACTTTTTTTTTAGTCAGAACAGGTAGGTGCTTTTTTCTGAAAACTATATAATCTAAGGAGAAATAGTTCTGTCTACCTGTAGAGACAGTAGCTGATACCAGTGATATCTGGAAAAGATTCAGTTATCTTGGGAATAAAAAAATTAGGTTTATTCTTCTGTCAGAATTCCACTTTAAAGCCTTTCTTCCTCGCTCTCTAGAGAAAGTCCCAATCGGCACTTAAATGCATGTATTTTAAAATGAGATTCATAAGGGAGTAAAGCTATCAAAGTTTCAAGTGAAAAAAAGAATACAGAGATCCTGCTTATAGGTTTTGAAATAAAAAAATTAAATTATGTCTCTAACTGGACTGGTGCCGGCTTTCTGGAGACTAATTTAAACTTTTCATAGAATAAATGTTACATAGGATTAATGACTAGTGGCTTTAGATTTCATGTCTTATCTGCAACCAAAAGAAAATTCGGTATTTGTTTTCCATTAAATTTGGAACTGAACAGAAGTTTCCTCTTTTTCACCGTATTGTCATCGTCTTGAAATGACAGTAAAAGTGAAAATTAAGGTCCAGCATGAAGTGGACTTTCAGTGACAGCGTATTAATGACATTGAGCAAACTCTTAAGAGATTTTTGCATTGCATTTTTCTATCCTATATCAATATATTCCACTTTTAAAAATAATTTGTTACCTCCGTTGAGGTCTGGGACATTTACAATAGCTTTATTACCTAAGTCAGGAAAACAAAAATCCTTTTGTAAGCTAGATAGGGTTGATCTTGTGTCTAGTTTGTACAGTACATTAAAGTAGTAAAAAATTGGGGAATATCTTGTCTCTGTGGAACTAACTGGGAGTTTTGCCAGAGGGTTCAGCGAGGTCAGGACTTCATCCCCCAGCAGGTTTTTCCTGCTGACGCTATGCTGCAGGCTCATAGCACCAGAGACTCTCCCCAGCGAGGGATGGCACACAGCTCACCCTGCCGTGCCTTTCTCCAGCCCCTGCCATGCTCCATCTGCCCAGGGCTGGCAGAGCCTTCAGAGAAAGAGATCATATCTTTGTCACACAATCATGCACCAGAAGAATCGTGTTCTTTCTTGATACTTAAAGGTTTCCTCTTTTATTCTGATGTTGATTTGGGGCACGTAAGTGCTAGATACATAGATGAAGAAGTAATCTTCCTCTTTGGATCATAAGAACCTGTCCTTCAAACTGCCATAGTCGGAGGTATCACTTTGCCAGTGAGGAACATCTCCCAGTACTTAGGGCTAATTCTAAACCTCACAATTGATTGCACATGTTTTTACAGTACGAAAAAGGATTACATACCAAAAGTGGAATACATCCCCCGACATCCTTTCAGTTGTGTACGTCACAAATGCTTGTAGTTTCTGAACTGTTTGTTATAATTCACAGCCTCTGTTCATCGCAAGCTGAAAATAAAAACAGCTGGCAAACTGCAAATACATTTACAGTTGTTTTAGTCAATTATAGGTACAATATCAAGCATGAAACAGTAAACCGAAAGTCCCTTAGGGTTCTGGGTAATTAATCAGAAATACACTTAGTGTGGCATTGCTAATGCAGCTATATAAAGGGAAAAAATATTTGTAAATAGCATCAGCTTATATTGGACTACCTGAATAAAACTGACAGAAAGCTTCTGAGGATAAAGGCTTTTTAAAAAAAATTATTTTCAGAAGTTTATTTGTCATTATTTTTAAGAAATCCGTTATAGTTTTTTGCAGTTTGATTATGACTTTTTGTTATATTTTCAGTCCTAATTCAATCCTATCAGTATAGACTCTGTCACACTTAGTCACAGACTGAGGTAAGGGTTACAGGTTTGATATTAAATAAAAAGTGTCTTTCAGGCCGTGTGCAACCTCATCTAGTTTGATGTCTCGCTCATCCTAGCTTTCTCTTTTTTTTTGAAATAAGCTGTATGAATACTCATGGCTGCTTTTTTCCCTGGGCATCTGAGCAACCCTAGATACATTTGAAAGGGTTGACTCTCATGATGGGTCTCCTGAAAGGCATTTCATCTGTCACACCAAGCAGCCTTTGTTAGTTCACAGCAGAAGACACTATAGATTTCTGTTTACATGGATGAAATAGGGAAGAGTTTGCTTTTCTGTAATACCTTCTCTATTGCAAGGTATTTCAAAGCACTTGAAAAAACATCCCGACTGAGTTCAATGCTAGTGCAGTGTGTGAGTAGGCAGCTGCAGAAGCCCTTTAGAACTGCATATTTAGTAGCAGCACAAAGACATTTCAGCTCGTATAACGATAGAAGGTATCTTGAAAGGATTGTGAAAATGTGTGCAAGGGATTTCACTGTGGGAAAACAAGCAAACAGACAAAACCATCAAAAACTATGCAAGAGGCATATCCTCATGTATAAAAGATGGAGAAGATTATATGATTGCAAGATGTTTCGTGTTTAAGATTGAAATAACCCCTGCTTTCTCAACTTAGTTCATACAATACTTTCAAGATCACCGAAAATATAAAACTAGCATCATGTTGTGCTTTTAGCCCTCAGCAGAGAAGACAATGAAGTAAAGCACTGCGGATATGAGTTATTTTTCATTACTGCATGTGGCAATTGGTGTATGCTCTAGAGAGTATAAGCTCCATATAGATTTGGCATTGCTAATCCATGTTCGCTAGTTTTTGTGGAGCTGACACTTGACAACTGTCAAATTAGCACCTTTCCTCCGCATTAATCTTGCATTAAATATATGGATATCTATATATTTAATGATTTCACTTGTGGTTTTTCTGACACATTTGTCAAATTCCTGGTGTTTGCTTTCAAGTGCAGCCTAATAGACTGTCCCAAGGCAAGCACTGTGGTCAGCAGTGCATCTGAAATGTACATGTATTATTTTTGTAGTAGGGTTGGAAATCTCGATAAGCTAAAAATGCTTGAGAATGCTTACACAAAAGCTCAAAAATGCCATTGCAAAAAAAATACTGTGCAAAAAGATTTTATAAATAATGGACAAGTAAGGTTAAGGTGTGCATTTAAATTCGTATTTGTAAGAAAGCACTTAATAAGAGGCCTAACTTTCAGTAATGCTGCATACATAATTCTTTCCATTGATGAATCTTCCAAAGAAAATCAGGACTTCTATTGAAGTCCGGTGAACTCTGAACCTAAGATCTACTCTTATGTCCGGCATTTCCAAAAAAAAAACCCTCATCCACTTTTTATTTTTTTCCCCGTGTTTCTGTCTCCTTCCCTTTACCTTTTTCTCCCTTCATTTTTTTTTCAGGAACAAAGAAAATACATTTTTTTAACCATGAACTTCATGTATTTCTTGTCTTCTTAACAGAGATTGATCTCAGTATTTTTGTTAAATCATATGAATTACATTAGTTGACTTTTGATTAGTATGCAGTTTTCTGAATCCACCAGCCATTTGTTTCCTTTTTTTTTTTTTTTTTTCCCCTTTTCAATACTTTGAATTGCTGAAATGGAAGCACAGCCAGTTTTCAGTCACATGTCTTGAACCACAGGAAGACAGGGAAGTCAGTTGTCTAACTGTCCCTTGAGGAGCACTTCTCATTCTTCCTAATGGAAGTAGCAGTTCTCAGACCTTGATATTAGGAATTCAGTTTGGGCTATTAGAGGTTCAGAGGGCTTGTGGGCTAATTTTCGAATATTGCCTATTGTTCTCAGTTTGTTCCACTAAATTCTCTCTGAAGAGTCACTTTTTTGGCTTTATGTTGTGGCTTTACATTACAGATATTTACTACTTTTTAATTTCCCCTTTTTTGTATCACTTACATTTGACTCCCTGAGTGTTATGTTCTCCAAAGTGAGTCAGTCTGTGACATTCAGAACAGAGAGTGTGTGTTCACACATTTGCTAAAGCTTCATACACCTTGGGCACTCTGTAGGAATTAAGAAAATACATTTTCTAAAATGATGAAACATGACATTAATATAGAAAATGTCAGTCACTAGTTATATTTTGTCAGATAAATATTATTTGCTGTGGCAGAGTTCAATGCTTAATAATACATTGTTCTTGTCAGTACTGTTTAAAGTGCACATGATTCATCCTAAACCTTTATCTTAGCAGATAGTGAAAGTAAGCATTTAGCATTTTCCTAAACCAAATCTCAGTTCAGAAGTTTAATACACTTCCATATTTACAGCAATAGAAAAGAATATTCTGCCTTCTCCAGAGATTTATTTATCTCAGTTGTGTAGAAGAGGTTTATACTGCCATTGCTGCAGTTTTACAAGATCTACGGAAACATTATTTAACAATGCATAGTGTGATAATGCTGGATTTGCATATATTGGAAAATGTGTCCTATTTAAATTCAGTTTAGAATTAAAAAGTATGTTTTCTAGCAGAATGAAAACATAAGAAAGGCAATGTTGCTTGATATAAATATTAAGAAGCTTTGCAAAAATTCTGTTATTTGGAGATATGTAGTAGTAACATTTTAATAAAATAACAAATGTTAAATTTCCAACTTTTGCTTTTTGTTTATCTTCTAAAAGTTTTAAAAGAAAGATCTTATTACAGTGTTTTAAATTTTATTACAGTATTGTTAATTTACATATGTTTTAGCAATAAATATCAGAATAAGCAATTTCTGATAGAAAAGACATTTTATCTAGGTCTGTATGAATCCCTTCTGAGATTTTTTTCAAACTCAATAAAGTCCGAAGATGTTTGCAGATAAACAATTTTGTGCAGATTTGCTTACTCCTTTGAGTAAGATGAGATTTCAAAGGGGAAGTATACCTTAGTTTATTTTCTCCGTTCTGTTTAGCAAGCTTCCAAACACAAATAAAAACACTCAATAGTATGCATTGGGAAAAGTGGCTACGGGAGATACAGTCTTTTATTCCTTTAGGAATAATTTTTGGTCATGTTTTTCAAACCTTAACATTTTCTTATATTTGCAAATTGACATCAGTGTTAATTTACGCAGCATTGGTATGGCATCACCTTGAGTACTGTGTGTGGTCTTGGGCTCTATAATATAAAAAGGGTATAAAAATATTAGACTGTGTCCAAAGGATGGCAACAAAGATGGTGAAAGGACTAGAGGACAGAACCTACGAGGAGCAGCTGAGGATACTTGGTTTGTTCAGCTGAGAGAAGAGGAGACTGAAGGTTGACCTCATTGCTGCCTACAGCTTCCTCCTGATGGGGAGTGGAGGGAGGTGCTGATCTCCTCTCTGGTGTTCAGTGATAGGATGTGAAGGAACGGCTTAAAGCTGCATTGAATGAAGTTCAGATTGGGTATTAGGAAAAAGTTCTTAACTAGGAGGGTGGTCAAGCACTGGAACACTCTCCCAAAGAAAGCAGTCATGGCCCCAAATCCTGTTGGTGTTCAAGAAGTGTTTGGATAATGCCTTTAGATATAGGGTTTAACTTTTGTGGAGCCAGGAGTTGGACTCAATGATCCTCGTGGATCCCTTCCAACTGAGAATATTCTATGATTCTATAGTTATTTTTTTGGCATACAGTGAAATTTTGTACACTGATCTAGTCTGACTGCTACCACTCTTACTGTATAAAAATTACAAAGGTAAGGAAGGTGTGATATCTTAGACTGTGAGTTTGAAAGTGTTTTGAATACTTATAGTCAGATATTGATATTTTTAAAAATATCATGTCTTCAGTAAGGTAAGCCTGTATGCAACTTGTGCTATTAAGAACTGGAGTGCTTAGTTTAGTTAGTCATCTAGCATAACACACATGACTGATGCAGCTGAATATGTGTCCAGATTCAAATATAGGTATGTATGTCTATATTTTCAGGGCATTAGAGATTGCTGTGATATGAATATTTTTAAGACTGACACATCAGCCCAGTTTTAAACTTTAAAACAAATCTTTACTAAACTAATTCATTAAGAGCCTGCTTCATGCTAATGGTTCATTTTTATACGCTATTAATTGTCAGCACTAAGCATACAAAACTGTTTGTATATATACTTACACTTAGTGGGCTTGTCTTCCTTCTTCTCCATCTTTCCACCTTGTGCTTGACAATTTTATGCTATTTTGGGGCTACATCTGACTGGCGACCGGTCACCAGCAGTGTTGCTCAGGGTTCACTTCTGGGGCCAGTTCTGTTCAATATATTTATCAATGATCTGGATGACAGAATTGAATTCACCATTAACAAGTTTGCTGATGATACCAAGCTGGGAGGTGCTGTTGACTCTTGAGGGACAGCAGAGAGATCTAGATAGATCTAGAAGCATTGGGCTGTGATTAATGGGATGAAATTTAAAAAGTTGAAATGCCAGGTTCTGCATCTAGGATGGAATAATGCCAGAAAGAAGTATAAATTGGGAGAGGAGTGGCTGGAGAGCAGGCCTGCAGAAAGGGATCTGGGGGTGCTGGTCGACAGGAGGCTCAATATGAGTCAGCAGTGAGCCCTGGCAGCCAAGAGGGCAAACCCCATCCTGGGGTGCATCAAACAGAGTATAACCAGCTGGTCAAAAGAGGTCATTATCCCACTGTATTCAGCATTGGTGTGGCCTCACCTGGAGTATTGCATGCAGTTCTGGGCACTGCAGTTTAAGAAGGATGTGAAGGTCCTTGAATGTGTCCAGAAGAGGGCAACAAAGCTGGTGATAGGGCTGGAAGGCATGTCCTATGAGGAGCAACTAAGGACTTTGGGCTTGTCCAGTTTGGAGAAAAGGAGGCTGAGGGGCGACCTTATTGCTCTCTACAGCTTCCCGAGGAGGGGAAGGGGAGAGGGAGGTGCTGAGCTCTTCTCCCTGGTATCCAGTGATAGAATGCGTGGGAATGGTTCAAAACTGTGCCAGGGGAGGTTCAGGCTGGACGTTAGGAAGCGTTTCTTTACCAAGAGGGTGGTCAAACACTGGAACAGGCTTCCTAGAAAGGTGGTATATGCCCCAAGCCTGTCAGTTTTGAAGAGGCGTTTGGGCAATGCCTTTAACAACATGCTTTAACTTTCAGTCAGCCCTGAACTGGTCAGGCAGTTGGACTAGATGATCATTGTAGGTCCCTTCTAACTGAAATATTCTAGTTTGCTCTATTCTATTCTATTCTATTCTATTCTATTCTATTCACAATCTTTAATTCAGGTGATGTTTCACAACTTTCTATTAGTCCCAGTAAATAGTAACACTAGTTTTAATCATTTTTTGTCTTCCTCCCTGCATGAAACATTTGTCCTGCTCCCAGAAGGGAGATTCCACACTTGTCTTATTTTTGATTTTGCCATTCATCTTTCTTGTGTATTTAGCAGGTTGCTTATTTGCAGTCCTTTGCTCTTGTTTTGTTCTGTTCTGTCTAGCATCATTCGGGTGTCTTGTATGTCCTATGTCAACTGTTTGCCCCTTTGGTAGTCACATTACTCACATACTTATATGAAATACATGCACATTGTGTCTGGTTATGCATTCATAGAGTCACAAAAGACTTAGATATTGCTAGTTACACTATTTTAATTGGATTGCTTTTGGGTTCAAGGCAAAGGATATTAATTATATCCTGATTTAATTTTTATAATTTATAACTTTTAGGTATCACAGGCTTCTGCTTTGGCTACATTACTTTGGCTGTTTAGAGGTTGAGCACTAAGTTCAACCAGTCATCTAGGGTCCCCTTTTCACCTATTACACCTCTAGAAGGTGATTCATCCCATCAAAAACCAGGGATTTTAGATGGATGGGTGAATCATCCTCTGGAAGTGCCATGAACAGGACACTCAGTGACTAATATAGGTTAGACGGCTCCTGTCAGAGGAGAGGAATCCAGTCTTTATGGCACTGTCAGCCTTTCCACTGGCAAGCTGTTTACACCTGCAGCCAGTTTTCTAGCAGTTCTTATACTAAAGCTAAGTAGGGAAGATCCCTCCCTGTAAGTGTTGCAAAGGTGGATATTTATATACATGCAAAATAGCAAAACTGTATTGGCATTGTTGCGTTTCAGCTAAACTCAATATAATTTGCTAACAGAAACAAATTCTAGATTCCTTTCTATATTACCACTTTCCTGGTTATTCTCAGTAAGCATTTTTTTCTGTTTTTCAGAGGAAATGTGATGCACTTTTAAGGCTGGGTTCGCATTTTCTTGTATTTGCCCGATTTTCCTAGATTATGCAGGGCTCTGAACAGTCCATTTGCCCTTGCAAAATGCAGATGAACTCATTCAGTTAATATTATTTGCAGTCTCAGTCACGCTTAACCTTTTCTATAATTGCAAACATCAAAGGTCAGGAAAAAATATCTTATCCTGAGTCTGGTTAAACCACTGCTGGGGTTTAACAAATATTGCGAAATAATAACTGAAGCCTACATCATATGTAATGAATGCTCTTGATCTCCACTTGTCTGTGTTTTTTCCCTTTGTCAAGTCAAAGCCCCTCATCTTTCAGGGTAAAATGCTCTGTACCATTTCTGCTCTTGCTGCATGCTGCTGAGCTTTAGCTATCTCTGCTCTTCACAGTTGTGCAGCTCCACTGTTTGATTTCATTCCTTCCTATGTACTGCTATACCTTCTTTTCTACCTTGGGATCCCTTTTCACTCTGGCCAAATCTTTGTCTTGTCTTGTCTTGTCTGTTCTGACTCTTAATCAAATTATGTTATTTTATGCTCAGCCTTACAAAAACAGCATCTGCTTTTTTTTTTAACCAGGAAAGAATGAAATAGGAAACAAAAAATTAAGATGATGGCATCCTTTATAAACTCTATACGTCTTCTATAGTTTATAAGATTTATAATAACTGATATTAGGCATGAATTCTAACATCAATGTGTAGTTTGGATCACAAAACTTTGGTTCAAGGCCTCTGCCATTTTTATAAGCAGTGACCACACTTGGGAATTCCTTATAATCAATAAAGCACAAATTAGTGAGAGTTGATTTTAAGCATGACTCTTCAGGATTTTAGATGTGCTGTGACCTGAGATTGGAGCTGGAATCTGGGACATGCCAGTACACCTGGTCTCCTCATCATCCAGTTTGGGAAGTGTTGCAGTTTCCCTGAGATCTATACACGCATGGCCATAAGAATGGGCTTTTGCCTTGAATAGTAGACTTGCCTTGCCTTGAAATAGTAAGTCGGGTAGTGCCCAGATCTCCCAGCTGAGACATGGACTCAAAACTATTTTTCAGTCCCTTGAGTTCACCCCTGTAGTTTGGCACATGGATAGTAGTGTGGGAACACAGAAGCAGCTGTTTCTTAACTAACGAGGATTTATTAGTAACAATTAATCAGTTTTTACTATTGCAGCCGCAGCAGCCAAAATACAGAGACATGTATGAATCTTGCTTTAACTGTGCTTAGGATTTCTCAGTAATTTCTAAGTGCTCTCCATTTCTCCACTGCATGCAGATGTTTTTTTCAGCATGTGCCTGCCAATTGTGGCTGACAGCTTCCCCCTTTTCCCTTTGAAGGGCAGACCTTTTAAAAGATCAGATGTCTTTTGATCTCAGGTTTGATAATTTTCCATATTCTCAGCAGTCAGCTGAAGGGGTCCTCCTTGGTTAGAATCTTAGCTGTTATTTTGGAGGAATGTTCTAACTGGGGACATGATTTGTTTTTGCTGAATAATTAATGATATTATTTATTAAGGAATTGTTTATTATTTATTTATTAAGGAATATGTACTATAAAAGTACATAAATGATATGCAAACAAGCAAATAAAGATGACATTATTAAAAATGAAGGGTTGTAAATGTAAATAGAATGGCAGTCAGTGTTTGTACAAGGCAGAGGTCCTCAGTTCTCCGCAAGAATTTCACTGAAGTTCCCAGCAGTAGGAGACAGAGAACCGTCCCGCAGAAACCTCTCCTGGCTCCAGTAGCACCCTTCCCTACAGGGACATGCTGACATCCGATAATACAGATTGTGATTTTTCAGACAGCTTTCAAGTCATGTTTTTAAGACAATCTGAAATAGTTTTCGTGTGATGCGGTTCTCATGGTTTATGAAAATCTTACATGTACCCCTTTCACTTTATCCACCCACTTTTAATTCTGTCAGATTGAGCAATGTACTTTTATGTCCTTGCTGTGCTATGGGCTGTAAAAATATAAAGAAAATCATTGTCCTCTTCAAGAAACTTTCTATTTAAGTGATCATAAAAGAAATACACTTCTGTGTCATACATTGGGATAAGCTTATCCAGATCTCCACAAACAGCTATCCAGAATCCCAGAAAACTTAATGTTATCGGTGTGTTTCTCTGAAGAGCGTTGCATGCTGTGGTCACTGAAAATAATCCTATTCTTTAGAAATAAGTGCCTTCATATGTATTACACATTAAAAATGTACTAACTTGCAGCCATCTATTCTTTAGCTTCTATTCCCCACAGCAGACATTTTTTTCAAATATTTCTGTGCCAGTCTGTTTCCTACTGGGAAACCTTTTATGCTGATTACAATTCCTTGAAAATTGCTTGAAGAAGCTGACCTCTGTGTTTGGAAGAAGAAATGCTGTGACAGTCCCATTGGTCCTCATAAGAAATATGAAAAACATATTAGCAACAGAAAATGGGTCTTTCATATTTTCTATATAATACATTTTGAAACGTTTATGTTTGGGGAGGAGTATGGATAGACAGTCAGCAGATTAATTGTATAAGTAGCTTTTATAGAAATAGTCAGTCTCCAAAGAATATATTATCAGCTGCAAGATAGTCCTGAAAAAGCAGTGAATATATACTGAGTAGAATGCTTTTAAAATATTTTGAAGGGGCTTTGTATTAATTTAGGAGCAGGATTTTACAACCCTAGCTGGTGTAGGACTGACAGTAATATTTTACACTTTCCCTTACTGGTTTCTGAAGTGTAGCTGGGGATAAAGGCGTATGGGTTGGAAGACTGCATGTTTGTTGAATAGCCATCTGTTACAGCATCCCTTGGGGGTAATACATCAAAAGGAGATTTCAAAATGGAAATGCTATGTGACCATTCCAGTGATGTCTTAGTTCACAGAACGACTGAAATCATGACATGAGAAAGTGTGAATTGCTCCTCCTCTTCTCTGAGGTGTTAGTTTTGTAGCCCGGTGCTCACAGATTAAATGTCAACACTGTAAGCTATCATCCTGTTTATCAAAGTAAACAAAATTTCCAAAATATGTGTATCTCAAAATCCCAAGCAGTCTCTTTTGTGAAATCCCAAAATGCACTCTGCTCAGCTCCAAATCCATCAGCTTCTCTTCCATTTCTCTTACAGTGCCCTACTGTGTCTTTGATATGAAAACCTTTGCACCCTGGAAACTGAACTAGAGTCAAATTAATTTAATAAAATAAATAATGTACACAGTACAGAACTGATTGCATTAGCCAGTTTCATATTTAATTCATAAAACTTTCCATGTTTTAATTTACTTGCTGCTGCTACTGCTGCTGCAGAATTTGCATTCTTTTTCACCACAGGTTTGCTGGAGAAAAAACATTTTCAGTGACAGAATACAAAATAGTAGGAAAAGATAAAGGATTAAATGTGGAAGTGAGTTAAATGGTTTCACTGTGTGGAAAACAGATGAAATACTGCTGTCTACTAGCAAAATGTAATGCTCTAGCAAGAGTTTTGGAGTTTTATGATAGATAAAATGTAGATTGGCCTTGTCCAGAACCATATTTTTATCATTATTATTGTTGTTATTGTTCTTATGATTATAACACCACAAGTGTAAACAGTCCTTCACAGACAGACACAGTAAGGCCATGATTTGGTCCAGGCTTATGACAGGCGCCTCACCATCATAGTGGTGGGCAGTGGACCTGTAGGCAAGGATGTGGGCTGCGGTGCAGACCTGAACTGCATCCACTCGTAGGGGACACCAGTATTAGGCCTGGGCCAGGTGCCACACTGACTTTCTGTTCAGAATTTTGGCAGCTTATTGCACCGCATGTTTTTCTGAACTTATCTTTTTAGATTATATTGATAAAAAGAAACCCTTTGAGATCTCTCTTTCTAGTTGTTTGAAAGGACTTGCAATGACTTGGAACAATATGTTTGCTGGTTTCCATCTGTGATTAAAGTTACGTTTAAATGAGGCGGCATATGTAGGTCTTATGCTGGCTTTTATATTTTTGGGTTTGCCAGTTCTCTGAGTGCACTTGCTGGCCCAGAGCACCCTCACCAGGACCCCCGGGCCCATGGTGCTTCCTTCCTTGGCTTCCAGCTCACCTGCCTGTAGGAAGCAGCCAGCCTCTCCATTCCCTCACGGAGCTGTCTTGCCCTTCTTAAAGAAGAAATTTTATTCTTACATGCCTTAAAAAATAACAGGCAACTTACAGAAAGAGAAAATATTAGTAGAATCATTTTCAGAGAAATTTTCAATCTGACTCAGCCTGCCTGATTTAGGTTTTCTAATATCTGGCTGCGGGATCCGGTTAGGACATCTTAAGCTCAGTGTCTTGCTTTGGCCAGGAATTTTTGTTTGCAGGACCAACATAAAGATTTTCAGTTATAGTATTGTTTCCCCACCTGCCTCAGTTAAAGCTACTTTCCCTTAAGCACTGCACAGAACCTCAGCTACAAGGCTGCAAAACAATGAAATGGCTCACAGAAAGTTTTTCCTTTGTTTAAAAAGCCCAGTACAAAATTCTAAACGAACAAATATGCAGTGCAACATATTATCTTCTGTTGATCACTGCCAGTGTAGTCTAGCAGAAATTTTGTGTGTCTTTCCATTTTTTTTGTCTTTTGTTTTATTTTGTGTACATCTAGGTGAACAGTTCTTTGTGTAGTGGCTCTTCTTTTGGTTGTCCATAGTAGCACCAGAGAGGCAGACTGGGCAGAAGATGGGGGGGAGCGAAGGGAGGGGAGCAAGAGTTGGGAAGAGGAAAAAGACAAGAATAAGCAACCTGTGGTAGTCTCCTATGACCACCTCTGTGAGCTGAGTGCAGTTTAACCTGACCCTCTCCTTTTAATGGATGCCTTTGTCTTCTACCTGACTGCATTCCTTGTGTTGTTACAACTCTACTGTGAGAGAGGCAAGAATTGTGTGTCCTGCTTAGCAAAAGCCATCTAACCGGCAGTCTTCATTCCCTGCCCTGGGGGGCTTCCTCTCTCCTTTCCGTCGTCTACAGCCATCGCTGTCCCGTGGCCTGTGAACCTGAACTCAGATTTCCCAGTTGGTGAGATATCCTGCTGTTTCTTACCATCTGGCAAGCCAGTATTTTCATCCAAAAAGGTTTGGATTAGTAGTGTAAAGGAGCTAATTATGTTCAGTGAGCGTTTCATGACATGCTATTATACCGAAACAAACAAGAAATTAATTGTGGAAATGTTTTCTCCAGCAAGTCCCTATTCAACTGATTCAAAGATATAGGACAATGTGCACAAAGAGTGGTTTGAAAAGCGTTGAAAAGACTATTTAGCACATACAGCATAACTGATTTATCTGTATGTCCTGAATTTCAGTCCGTTCGGGATTTTAGATGGGCAAGTACTCATAATATCTTGGGTATGGTTCATTTACAGAGCATTTCACAGCAAGTATTTTAACATAGTCCTGTAGCGGTAGAGTGTCAGTTTTGGCTGTGAGGTTTCACAGTGAGTTTCCCATGCAAAACAGTCCATTTGTATTTTTGCAAATACTCAACACAAATGTTTATTTACTCTATAAATTTTTATTTTTCTTTCTTTTCAAACTTACAAGGTTTCTTTCTTTTCAAAACTACACAAGGATAATGTGTTCTAGAAAAAAAAACACAGATAAAATTGCGTACTGCAAAACAGAATTTATATTTGTGAGTCAAAGTTTATTACTTCTTTGAGCTGAAGTTACTGTTTTTGTTACCATTGCTAGTATTTTGTTTCTGATTAGTCCCTTTTTCTTCTTCCCAACCAATATGTAGTTCTCTTTAAAAACCTGAAACGTAGGTATGTATTTCTACTTTGAATTTGTGATATCAAGGAAGCACAGAGATGCAGGGCTGTTTGAAAGCTCAGTAGCAACATAGGCCACTGCCTGCACGGAGACAGGACCAAGTATACCCAGACCTCCTTGAATGCCTGTCTAACCTGTTCTGTGGAGGAGATCTAACAATTTCCTTGTCTTTTCAAGACCCTCACTATTTTTAGCATTAGCTTTTCTTCACAAATGAACATCTTCTTCGTTGCAATTCTGATTTCCTCTTCCTTTAGCGGGGATGGAGGACAGTTAATCATTGCCTTTTTGTGTGTGATTTTACTTATTAAAAGACAGTTGCTATATTTCCCTGAGATTTCTTTGTTTTTTTTTTTTTCTAGATTAAATAAACACAATTCCTTCAAGACTTTCATGTAAGTCCTGAAGAAATTATCATTTGTGGTCACATCTACTCTTTACTTCCTTCCCAACTGATGTGCTTTTTTCTTAGTATCATGTGTAACTGTGCACACTTCTCCAGAGGAAGCCTCATGAGTGCTGCATAGAGAAAAATTCCTGGCTTCTGTGTGTCACACACAATTCCGTTTTTAAAACAGACAAGAATGAGATTTGCTGTTTTGCAAGTGTTACAGTGTTAACTTGTCATTGACTGCCACCCTCAGACCCTTTCCTGGGGATTTTAATGATTTTTTCTTGCATAGTCAACTTTAATGTACATGTACATGTACATTAAAGACATGTCTATCATTTAAGTTCAGACTATGCAGGAAAGATTTCTGATGAATATGGAGGAAATACTTGTAATACAGATGAAAATACAGGGTTTTCCTATTTTACCTGGTATTTTTACGTGCTACATCTGAAATATGAAGGAGGGCTGCACTCTAATTATATTCAAAATTTATTTTAGTCATTTATTTTTCCTAAATTAGCACAAAAAAACCTGAAATGTTCTGTACATTTTGTGTTTAATTTTAAACACAGTTTAAATGTTCATTTAAGCTAAACCTGATAACCTAGTGTTAAACCTTGTGCTTCTCAAACTTGTTTCCCCTGTCAGAGCACTTTCATGTGCAGTTTTTGCTCACCTGTTTTCAAATGACTGTGGGAGAAGCTAATGCCCAGTTGTTGGGGGAGAAAACAGGGCAGGCAGGAGTCTGGCCGTGGCTGCCTGAGACCATGCCCAATTCTGCATAAGCTGAAGCGACTGCAGAGCTATTTCAAAGTACGGTAGTAATTCCAAATGACCTTCTGGTATTCTGTAGCAAAGTAGGGGAGATGCCCCACTGGACCTATTGTTTGTGAACAGAGAAGTACTTATGGGTGATGTGAAGGCTGGAGGTTGTCTTGGGCATAGCAATCATGAAGTGATAGAATTTTCAATCTTGGAGAAGTAAGGAGGGAGGTCAGCAGAACTGCACCTTGGACTTCTGGAGGGCAGATTTTGGCCTGTTTAGGACACTGGTTGACAGAGTCAACAGTGGGAGAGTCCTGAAGGTCAAAGGAGTCTGTGAAGGCAGGACATTCTTCAAGAAGGAAATCCTAAAGGTTCAGGAGCTGGCTGTTTCCATCTGCCAAAAAATGAGTTGGTGGAGAAGAAGACTGGCCTGGCTGATCAGAGAGCTTTGACTGGAACTCAGGAAGAAAAGGAGAGTTTATGACCTTTGGAAAAAGGGCCAGGCAAGTCAGGAGGACTACAAGGAGTCGTGAGGTTATGCAGGGAGAAAATCAGATGGCCCAAAGTCCAACTAGAACTTAATCTGGCTACTGCCATAAAAGACAATAAAAAATGTTTCTATTAATACATTAGCAACAAAAGGAGGGCTGAGGAGAATATTCATCCTGTATTGGATGCAGGGGAAAACATAGTGACCTAGGATGAGGGAAAGGCTGAGGTACTTGATGCCATTTTTGTCTTAGTCTTTAATACTAAGATCAGTTGTTCTCTGGGTACTCAGCCCCCTGAGCTGGAAGACAGGGACGGGGAGTAGAATGAAAACCCCCCATAATACAAGAGGAAATGGTTAGTGAGCTGCTACACCACTTGAACACACACAAGTCTGTGGGACTGATACGGAGGGAGCTGGCGGAACTGCTCCCCAAGCCACTTTCCATCCTTTACCTACAGTCCTGGCTAACCAGGGAGGTCCTAGTGGACTGGAGGCTAGCAAATGTGACACCCATCTACAGGAAGGGCTGCAACGAGAATCCAGGGAACTACAGGCCTGTCAGTCTGACCTCAGTGCTGGGGAAGGTTATGGAGCAGATCACCTTGAGTGCCATCACACAGCACGTACAGAATAACCAGGTGATCAGGCCCAGTCAGCATGGGTTTATGAAAGGCAGGTACTGCTTGACAAGCCTGATCTCCTTCCATG
The DNA here is from genome assembly GCF_028500815.1 of Rissa tridactyla. Taxonomy (NCBI): domain Eukaryota; kingdom Metazoa; phylum Chordata; class Aves; order Charadriiformes; family Laridae; genus Rissa; species Rissa tridactyla. The sequence goes on along the minus strand of NC_071466.1, from coordinate 188,912,362 downwards.
ACAAGGTGACCCACTTAGTGGATGAAGGAAAGGCTGTGGATTTAGTCTGCCTAGTCTTTAGTAAAGCATTTGACACTGTTTCCCACAGCATTCTCCTGGAGAAACTGTCTGCTCATGGCTTGGACAGGTGTATTCTTTGCTGGGTGAAAAACTGTCTGGATGGCCAAGCCTAAAGAGTGGTCGTGAATGGAGTTAAATCCAGTTGTTAGCTGATCACAAGTGGTGTTCCCCAGGGCTCAGTATTGGGGCCAGTTCTGTTTAATATGTTTGTCAGTGATGTGGATGAGGAGATCAGAGTGCACCGTCAGTAAGTTTGCAGATGACTCTATGTTTGGTGGGAGGTGGGAGTGTTGATCTGCTTGAGGGTAGGAAGGCTCTACAGAGGGATCTGGACAGGCTGGATTGATGGGCAAAGGACAATTCTGAGGTTCAACAAGGCCAAATGCTGGGTCCTGCACTTGGGTCACAACAACCCCATGCAGCACTACAGGCTTGGGGAAGTGTGACTGGAAATCTTCCTGGAGGAAAAGGACCTGGAGATGTTGGTCTACTGCTGGCTGAATATGAGTCGGCAGTGTGCCAAGGTGGCCAACAGCATTCTGGCTTGTATTGGGAATAGTGTGGTGAGTAGGACTAGGGAAACGATTGTCCACTGTACTTGGCACTGGTGAGGCTGCACCTCGAATACTGTGTTCAGTTTTGGGCCCCGCCACTACAAGAATGACACTGAGGTGCTGGAGCATGTCCAAGGAAGAGCAAGGAAGCTGGTGAAGGGTCTAGAGAACAAGTCTTATGAGGAGTGTCTGAGGGAGCTGTGGTTGTTTAGTCTGGAGAAAAGGCGGCTGAGGAGAGACCTTATTGCTCTCTACAACTACCTGAAAGGAAGTTGTAGCAATGTGGCTGTCAGTCTCTTCTACCAAGTAACAAGGAGGAAATGTCCTCAAGTTGCACCAGGGGAGGTTTAGATTGGATATTAGGAAAAAATTATTGAAGCGTTTGAACAGGCTGCCCAGAGAAGTGGTCAAGTCACCATCCTTGCAGTTATTTAAAAGACATGTAGATGTGGTGCTGAGGGACATGGTTTGGTATTGGACTTGGCAGTGCTAATGGTTGGACTCAATGATCTTAAAAGTCTTTTCCATTCTAAATTATTCTATGATTCTAAATATCTGTTTAGTGCAGGAAGAACAATAACAAAATAGGGAGCCATGAAAACATAACTGTTTGGGGTTTTTTGCAGTCTGACCTTCAGAAAATAGTTTATCATTAAAGGCTCTAATAGAAGAGTTAGTCAACACTGTACTCTGTGAACAGTCCAGTGGCAAGGTATTCCAGAGAAATAGCAGATATCAATGGTTATATTGCTACTTTGTATTTATAAAGATGACACCAGAATTTACAATCAGCTTGAATAAAGATTAATGGGCGAAAACATTGCTTCTGCTTCTAAATAACAGCAAAACAAAATGAGGATCTTAAAATCTTCCTGATTTCTGAACCTAACTGAGGTATGAGATGTGTACTTTTTTCTCCCACTGTAAGATTGTAGCTTTCACCAGAGGACTACACCAGAGTAGAATGAAGGAAGCAATGATGCACTGAAGCTGGTGAATATGTCTTGTGATAGCATATTCCCTAAAAGCCTCAAATGCCATAAACCCTCTTCTGTCATGCAGTTTGGCATAACTGGGGCATTTTGCTGCACATGTCGATGTGCAGATGTGTCTGTCATGGGCCCGTATATGCAAGACACCTTATTCTGTGAGTCTGATGACTTGTGAGGCCTGAGCAAAACAAAAGCAAGACAGAAGAACCATAACCAAATTGCAATCCATCTTACTGCACTAATTTGTACCATGTAGCAAGTTCTTACACTCAGTTTCTCAGACTGATGAAACACAGTGGTGTCTTAAATGGAATTTTTTATACTTAGTGCAACAGAACAGTCATAACTAGCAAAGCCAGAATATCTGTGAGTTTCTGTTGCTATGCAAAGGAGTATGAAAAGACAAAGGATTCATGAATCAATTACAATTTAGGTTTCGAAGTAAGTGCAGGCATATATGACTGTTGGGAAATCTACCATTGTAAAATAAAATAGGTTATCTTTTTTTTTCTCTTTTTATTCTAAAAGTACTGTTTTGCTGCAAGAATATCTACTATTCACTGTTGCAAACAAGAAGTCAGTGCTATATGTTCTTTAATACAGGAGGTCTTGTGTATCAAATTATCTTGGAAATATATTAAAGAACGCCACAGAAGGAGTATCTCCAGCACAGACTTCACAGTGAAAAAGAGCTGAGGAGGAAATGAAGTACAATGTAGTGATAGTATAATATATGGTCTAAAAAATATGATCAGAAACTTCTTTGCTGACCATTCTCCACAGCCCTATTGAAGGCTGTGCTGCCTTGCATTTGTCTTGTCATTACCCCTACCTGATGTAAGAATTTGGGTTGAAAGACAAAAAAAATAATCCAGTTTTTATAGAATATTGCAACCTATCGAAAGGAGGAAAGTATATAACATGGGAGAGAAGAAACTAAGTCTTGAAATTTACTAGGTTTGTTGGTGTGCTTCCAAAGGGAGCAAGAGGTTGCCCAGGGAGGCTGTGGAGTCTCTGTCCCTGAAGATATTGAAAAACCATCTGGACACAGTCTTGGGCAACTGGCTTTCGGTGGCTCTGCTTGAGCAGGGGGGGTGGATCAGGTGACCTCCAGAGGTCCCTTCCAACCTCAGCCGTTCTCTGATTCTGTGATCTTCAAGGGGAAAATCACCCTCACAGTGAAAAAATGTTTCCTAATGTTCAGGGAGAACCTCCTGTGTTTCACTTTGTGCCCATTGCCTCTGGTCCTTTCACTGGGCACCACTGAAAAGAGCCTGGTTCTGCCCTCTTTGCGCCCTCCCTTCAAGTATTTATGTACAATGATGGGATCCCTCTTGAGCCTTCTCTTCTCCAGGCAAAACAGTCCCAGCTCTCTCAGCCTTTCCTCACGGGAGAGATACTCTGGTCCCTTGGACTCTCTCCAGTATGTCAATGTCTCTCTTGTACTGAGGAGCCCAGCCCTGGGCCCAGCACTCCAGACATGTCTCACCAGTGCCGAGGAGATGCAAAGAATCACCTCCCTTGACATGCTGTCAATACTTTGTCTAATGCAGCCCTGGTAACCAATGAATGAATTGAATGAACCGAACCCAACATGATGTAATGAATTGAACCCATTAAAAACTGAAAGAGTTACTAAGTGAAAAAAGTATTGAGAAATTATCTGAAGGTTATTATAAGAAATATGAACTTTCTGCGATAGAAATGCAAAATTCATCCTCCTATAGTTCAGTTTTGCCTTTGTTAAGTTTAGAGGATTTTAGCTGTGTGTCCAAAGGTGCAAAGTCTTTGTTGGCAGGTAACCTTTTAAATTTGTTTTGTTTTCATATGATGACATGGCTGCAGTTTATTAGCAATGAATTCCTTGAAATAAATGTGATCAAGGAGGTGAGTGAATCACTCAGTCCTGTTGAATTCTAGTCTTGTGAACACTCCCAGTAGCATTCACTGGCCAGACTGCTATAATTCAGCTGTCGCCTGCAGCCAATCTCAAAAAATATTTCTTCACATTTTTTCTGGTAAATACTGTACAGTGCTCTTTTTATGGATCTGTCGATTGAAGTAAAGAAAGTTATGGCACAAGTGTTTACAGTAGGCAATGGAAAACAGATTTCTTCTTTGTTTTAGATTGGAAATTTTTCAGAGGAGTAGGTTGGATATGATCGTAGTTTTGTTCTCTGCTTTTCGCATGCCATTGGCTATGTCCATAAACATTCCAATGTTTAGAAAGTACTTAAATAATTAAAAAGTATGCAAAATATAGAATATGAAAGTCTTTGGTTCTTTAAACAGAATTTATTATGTTCAAAGTTACATCTCGATAAAAGGCAAGCATAACTTGAATTAAAATATTAATCCATCCATGCCATTTAGTTCTTTGAAATATTCATAGCATTTTTTTAGTGGTCATGGTTTGTGGTGTGGGGGCAGTAAAGTGAGGGATGCTTTGATGAAAAAAGCTTTCACTGAGACCAACACAGTCAAACTGACAGGAATGTCCTTCATGAATTTAGAAAATTGGCCCAGCTGGGAGTTATGTTATTGTAGAAAATCCTCTTTAAACTTCATAGTCCATACTCATAAAACACTTAGAACATCATCAATCTCTTCCTGCAAAATCCACTTCCCTCTCTTTCTTTCTAGTTCAGACTTCCAGCTCAGTCTTATTTACTCTCCCATTTGTTCTCATTTCAAAGTACTATCGGTATTATTCAGCTGCCACTAAAACGTGTCTCATATTTTCTACTGTGTGTTTAATGCTTGTTTTCCCTTCTCTTCTGCCTTGCCTTGCTTTCATTTCTGTTCTTTTCTATTCCTCACTGTATAATCTTCAAGGCAGAAATCCTATCTTTTTAATTGTTTGCAATTAAAATCTTTTTAATTGTTTAATACCAGATATAGTCACTGGGTACTTCTCAGACAAAAAAGGGACTGCTGTCAGTCTGATTTTACTTGTGGCAGTGGAAGTTCATGCAGGGTGGATAGGAGAATGAAATATGCAACAACAGTGACTTGCAATTACATGGTTTGGCTATCTCAACTTTTATAATAATTCTATTTTTTTAATAGCTTGTATTCTATTTTAAGGTCCTTTGTTTGTACTATGTGGGTACATTTTTGAAGTGGAAATTAAAGATCGAAAAAACAGATGCAAGATGTCAGAAGGAGGAAAATAGATAACATAGAAGTGTGTTGAGTACCACTGGGCACCTGAAAAGTAAGGCAAAGGCAAGAAGACAAAATAGGTGAATACAGGAGGGAAAGATAAGTAATGGAGGATGACACAAAGTTAATTGATAGTATTTGAAAAAATGAATTAATCAAGAGGCCAAAGAGAAACGATCAGTTGTTGCAGTGCCTGGAAGAATTATGATATTGGGCTGCATGAGAAGCTGCTTGTATTCTTGCAGTAGCACAAGTGGAGCGTCCCTAGGTCCTGCTTGCCTTTTTAGACGGTACCCTAATTATTATACTCCCTCACTGGGTCACTCATACTCTTTTCTAATGAGCAGAGAAAATACAAGAGGGAAAGAAAAGATCTGTAAGGTATGTTATAGAAGAGAAGGCACTGAATCCCACTCCCTGTAAAATAGAAAGTACTATTGTTTGAAACAATAGTTGTGCTAAAAAAGTTCTACTTACAGGCATTTATGAAATTCAGTACAAATTTATGGGCTTATCTTTATGACTGCTATTAAAGTGAAGAACAAAAATTTTTCCTGCTCTTCTTATTGTATTTGGGGGGGGTGTTGAAAATACACAGCAGTCTAGGTATATTGCAGTGATCTTTTATTGTCAGTCAAAACAACAGTAAGAAAACCAATAATTAAAAAAAAAGAAAAGAAGTTAGGTAAGATAAAAATACTGTTCCTGTAGACATATAAAAAAAAGCTTTAGATATATGTCAAAATGTTCAAGGTGATAGGATTATCAGGTTTGTCTTAAATCTTGTTGGATTGGATTTGATTCTTTGTGTGTAAAAATAAAGCCAAAACTTTCTCTCAGTGGCTTGCTTTTTGAAACTACAAGACAAAATGTTTGCCAGAGTTCACGCAATAGTTGGAGAGTGCGGACATTTGCACTAACATTTTTAACTAAAATTCTTTAAATTGTCTTTTCCAGTTGCAGAACCAACTCATAATTTGTAACTTTCTAAAATTCCAGGGAATAGGCTTCTTATGTACGCATTTATAAAGTAACCTCCATTGTAAAGAAAAATAATTGATGATATATTTAGTAATTTATTATAAATACTCAGAGGGCTTTGTCTTCTTCACCATGACTTTCTAAACAAGGATGTAGGTTCACAGTAGTGTTTTGGAACAGGAAAGCTTTGCTACCGTCATCTCATTTTGAAACTTGGAGGTGCTGTGATTTATAGGGTTTTGTCTGACTACTACTTAGATTTTAGGAAATCCAGTCCTATACTTTAACCAGAAAACTATCACTTAGAGGGTATTCATAAGAAATATCATTATCTTGAATTTTAGTTAGTTAGTGATCAAAAATGAAAGGGAACAGACTGTTCTACTTGATAATTTACTCCTATACCATGGTTGATGCTGGACGTCATGCTTATCCTGTAGATGTTCTTCTTTCAGAATTATATAAAATAAATCACTTCTGAGCATCGAATTTTCCTTCCTTTTCTTCCTTTTCTTCCTTTCCTTCCTTTTCTTCCCTAGCAATATATGCAAACCTGATGGGCTTCAAAAGTGTGTGGCTGTAGAGTTCAAGACAGGCTATTTGAAAACAACTAGGACTTCCATTTACTAGTGCTTTTTATGAGAAACAATGGCAACTGCAAACACATTCAACATCGATATTCTAAAAGACTTTAGACTATGAAATTTTATACAAGGTGATAATGTCATTGCTGTAGCCTTTCCCTATTGTTTGAAAGTCGATGACATGAAGTCCTGAAAAATGCTTTCAGTCATGGTGAATGATGGAACCCTGGACTACTTCCCAGTTCTCAGGTCAAGGAGTATACCTCGGCTTTACCTTGGCATTATATTAAGGTGAGGTTCAGATTCCTTCCTCCCCATGTCTTCTACAGAAAAAAACCCTAAAGCATACACACAAAATGGGATTTATCTTAATCTCCAAGAGTTAATTGCATGATCTGGATGATTGGAGTATCCTAGGGCGGGCCACAGCTTATCTGTACAGGTAGACATGTGAATTGCTAATGCAATGCAGACAGTCCTGATCACATTGTCAAGGACTCATTCTTCAGGAGCTACTTCAGCTTCTGCATAAGTCTGTCTCTACCCCACTTAGTCTTTGATTTCTCTTGTAATGCAGTTGCCTTGAAAACATGGACAGATGTGAAATACTGGGAGAATTTTGAAATAATTTACTTCATGGAAATCTCTGCTTTTTTAAAATTCTGTTAGAGCTAGTAAGAAACTTATTAAGCTGAATAGAGAGAGGAAAAACACTGAATAGTAGTTTAAAGTGACATAATTTTATATGCATGTTTGGAATTTGAAAACCTCGGGGGTAACTTCCAGATTTCACTTGTGTTTTGGGCACAGAGAGGAAATGATTGCCTTCAATCCAGGCCTACAGTAATGCAACACATAAAAATTAGCAAGGATTCAACCTACTTAATTATGCTTCTTTATATTTTCTTGGATATTTATAGAAGAGAAAGGGCCTTTTGAGGATCTTAACTAATATATGGGCTTTGCTTAAAGTCTCCTTAATTATTCTAAAAAGTGAAATAATGAAAAGGAAATCCAGTTTAGTTTTTAATGCTATAAGTTTTGTAGTTTTTTTCTGTCTTTAAATAACAGCTTCTCCTATGAGATGATGAATGAATGTCTTCTGCATTTGAAGATTTCTTTTTGTAAATAAAGGGTAACATAAAGAAATTTTTCAACTGTTTTGAGTCTGAAGGACCATTTATATCACTCAGCCACTTTGTAGGGCTTCAAAGTAATGTTAATTCTAAGAGTACTCTGAAATCATATTAGAATGCTCAAATGGCTTATATGTAGATTGTATTCTTGTGAATTTTTAAAAGTCGTAAAAACAAGTAAAAATACCACAGCAAATAGAAAACTCCATACATTGCAGTTGTACAGACGTAAGAAAACAAGGTCAAATGTTTTAGTAAACAGTGAAAACGCTGCTTAAAACTTTCTATTCGTGCCAGGCAGGACTCTTGAAATGGCAAAAAGCTGTTTCTTATAATTTGTTACCTCTTAGTTTCATTTATATTATCCTCTACCACATTTCTCACAAAAAAATAATACTTTGCAACAAAACCCTGTAGATTCAAGTTCCAGGTTTTTCTGTGACACTTTATGAGCCATTAAGGCCATGCCAATATTTGCAAAATGAGAACTGGTATTTACAGAGCCTTACTGTGCTTTTAGAAAGTCCAGGAAGAATTTCTAGTATTTTCCTCTGCATTTTAGAAAGACTTTGCAATTCACATATCTGAAGTGAGTAATTTTAGTTATTATGTCATGCTGTGAAGTTCATTTTTACCTGTTCCTAGTTGTTAACGATATATAAGGATGCTCCATGTTCAAGAAAAGAAATGTATTGTTTGAACAGAAATGCGAAAGGGAAATTTGTAGATAAAATGTAAAGGCCTTGATAATTTAAAATAGTTCAGGGATTGGGAAAAGAACAACTGCAGATATTCCTTCTCTTTTTATTACAAAATTATTTCCTAGAGCATATTTCCTAGTTATTTATACAGTATGAATGGAAGTAATAGGAATAAGAGGGCTACGTGTGTTATTATCAGATGGAATATAAATGATGAGCACACATGAGATCTGCCAGAGCACTGCTTTTGGAAAGATATTTCAGGGAGAAAGGCCTCTGCATCACCCGTGACCTTGGGTACATTTGAAGGCCATTTTCTGCCTGTAAAGCAGGAAAGTCAGTGTTGATTAGGGCCTTTTAACTTTGCTTCACTGGATGCTTCATTCATAGTCTGTAGTAGTTCAGGAGTCCCTCTGGTATCAGGTAATCTTCTTGCACAGCCGTGTAGAGCGTGTGTGAACCTGGTTTAGCCTTGTTCAGGGCAACTGTGAGTATAACCACGGTAGAACAGAGAGGGAAATAAATTCTATTTAGTATAGGGTTGAGGTAGGTTAAATCTGCCTTGATGCTGGGGGTAAGAGGCATTAAAGGGTTTCCCTTTGTCAATGTTTGATTCCTAATCTGCTCTGGGACAGAGTGGCTGCGCACTCCCTTTTACTCAAGATTTTTCATTTCTACTTAGGCTGGCTGCTTTTCCTTTGATTCTTCTGTCTTTTATCAATATGGCTCAGAATAAACATTTTTCAGAACAGAAAATGATTTACTAGTTTATCTGACAAATTTTACATTTTTCTTTTCCTTGTAAATTTATATCCATGGAAAAATCTTCTGCCCTGCTCTGCAGGCTCAAAGCCATATTTTAAAGAAGACAGCAGAGGCACTGTGGGTTTTCTAGCAGTTGTTTGTAAAATATGGAACAGGGTTGTGATAATAATCTTCAGACTTTCCTGTGCCCCAAACACTGGCTGCAAGTGAAAGGCTGTTAGTTGTGCAAAGCCTTTAAGAACAAGGAACAGCAAAAAGCAATCTGTCTTCTATCAAAGCACCAGCAAAATGCCAGCACTGTTCAAGAATGGGATGGTCATTAATCCTCCTGGCAAGAAATTATCCTCTTTCAACTTGCTCTGGAGTTGTAACTCCTTGTGAGAATTAGAACCGCAAAAGAAATTAAAGCTTCCTTACCTTAGTGGCTCAGTGACTCTGAATACTTTAAGATAATCCATGTGCATAAAACGCATAATTTCTCAGGCAAAAGAAGGAAGAATACATCAGAAGATTGCTCAAAAATGTAGTAATTACAAGTATTACTTGAAGAAATTGTACCAAGGTAACATTAAAGAAAAACAAAACTATTTACAGCAATAACTAATGATCCACTGTTTTATAAAGAGAGAGAATATTTTTTCCTTCAACAGAAATCATTTGCATTTGGAAAAATACTATATGATTTGACTGCTTCTGAACATTGAAAAGTAAAGTTCAAAAAAGAGTTAAATTTGAAATGTTGGAAAGCATTGCAAGATAACTAATGCTCATGCCTGAGTTACCATGTGTAATGCTGTAGACGCTCATATGCCAGGCGCATAGAACCACATTTGTTTGTACACACTTTGTTGATGAGTTTCTGTCATGTCGTATGTGCTGAGTTGGAATGAGAAATTTTGAGAAACTTGTGATCTCATAGTCCATTCTTTCTGACAGCCACAGTGGGCCAGGTGGACTTTGGATCAGGTTTTTGTTGTAAGTGAACGCTTATAACATGATGTCATTATACTCTAAAAGCCTTAAAAGGCCATGAGAAGTCAAAAGGACATGTGGCACACCATTGCACCTTTGGATGCCTCCGTGTGCTGCCTTTGTGTCGCAGTATCGTACCATGTTAAATGTCTGTAGCTGGTCAAGTCTATGCAATGCCTAACTGTTGTCCAAATGATAGAACACTTAAATTGCAAACTTTCCACTTCTATTTTGGAAGCATTCAGGCTAACTGGAGGAAGGAGATGCCACAGTCCTAGCTCATCATTACTATTTGCAAAAGTTAAATCCGTTCATTCTAGTGTGATTTGCAGTGTAAGTTCTTTTCTTTCTGACCTATTAGTAAATCCAAGTCTTGCATATTTTTAAAGGTAGGTTCACTGTTTCATTTTATTCTGCATACTCTAGGAAATTCCTTTAGTCGTGCACACAAGTAATGGTGTTCCTTCCATTTTTCTTCCTCAGTGGTTTCCATCAGACTCTTGCCTTTTTTATTAATCATAGTAAGAATGTAAATATGCAATTATGAGTAATTTCAAAATCAGTACTTTCAGTATTTTCATGAGAATAGCTGTATTGTTTCTTCATCTTTTAAAATCTGGTAGGCATCCAGATATTCTGAATGTATCTATTAGATAAATGCAGAGGGCTTTTAGACTCCTTTGTTTACTGTGCTTTCAAACATTTTGAGCGTGTGTTTAGTATTCAGTAAAATAGTGTAAGAAAAACCATCTGTGTTGAAGCTGCAATGACATTACCTTTACATTTGCTCTTCAGCAGGAAACCCAATGCATCTGTGTATTTATCTTTTTTCTTTTTTTGTAATGGTTCAGGGTTTGATGAACGCTAAGAAAAGCAGAAATTATAAACTCTGCACTTTATTTAAGTGAAACAGTTCAAGAATGTAAGTGCTGTGCTGGCTTTAATCCTCTCTTAATCTTCTGTCTTCTTGAGTGCATTTCTACTAATAATTGAAACACCAGTTACACATTACAAAAGTACTGAAGAGTACCAGTTTCATCATAATCACTGGAGTTAGGCCAGGAACACATGTAGTCTCTTGACCTTAAAGTTCTAAAAGTGAGTTTGCCCATAATGCTTCAGAAGAAAATGAAACAATTTTTTAAATTGATATAAGAAAATTAAAACACCTTGGATCTGCCATTCTAATGTTTTGAAGTTTATGTTTGCAAACTTCTTTTTGCTTGAGTAAGGTTTTTTTTTTTAAACCTTTTTTGTCTGCCTTTGTTCTTCAAGGACATTGATTAGCAGATGTAGAATCAAGTATAATTATTAGATGGAAAGTTTTGTGGTTTTTTTTTCCTTAGCACAAAGTATGTTTTTTTAATGTACTTAAAGTCTGAGGAGAAAACCTGAATGTTAATATTTGCATGCACAAACTCTGATTGATATCAAATTTGATGAGGCTGTTTTTAGCACTGGTGGCTGCTGGATTCACAGTGCTCTGCAACTGTCTGCAAAAAAATCCTGAGACATCTGCCATGTAAGAGCTACCGAGAGCAAGACTTGAAGTGCAAAGGCAGAGGAGGTTTTCCGGTAAAACAATGTATTTTAAAAGGTTGCTTTTTCTTAATTCTGGTCTTGAAAAAGGGCTATAAATGTTCTACCCAAAACCAACCATACCGATTTTAGTTCAGAAGGTCCCCAGTAAAATACAGGAACTTCAAGAGGAACCTTAGAGGAAGTTTCTTACTTCTCTCAATTTAGAATGGTTTAGAATGACAGGAGACCAAAAGAGAATGAAAATGCTATTTGTTGCAGATGTGGCTATATCAATTCTACCTTGTTTTATTGGAAAGAAGACATTTTCAAAGAGGAGGTCTGATGGTGAAACCAGCGTATAAGCTCTCATTGATAGGCAGAGTATCTTCAGAAAGCTGAGGTTGCTGATACCTCAGTATATTATAAGCATACACAGAAGTGGAATTGAGTACATCACATATTGCATTTTATTGGATGCTTTCATGTATAATTCCCATCACATCTGTATTTTCAATTTCCTATTCTCTGTGCATCTCACTGAGTGAACAGTAAATAAAATCTCAATTGGCATTTCTGCACTGATCTCTTTCTTGGGACTGTATTTTGATATGAGTACCTCATCCATCTGCTTGCTCTGAAATTCCCTCTTGGGCTTAGAAAGCAGGTGCTATTGTAAGAGAATTTGTGGAATACTTGATAGAGTTTGCCTTATGTTTACAAGTAACAAAAGGTCACCACCCTTGTTTATTGGGATTTCAGCTATCCTGTGCTGACTGCGTGGAACTATTCATATAAAAGATATCAAGCAAACAGGTGAACATAACCTTTAAGGTAAAAGCCAATAGTTTCGAAAGACATCATTTACTGCAGTATAAGTTTACTAATATAAAAACACATGCCTTTATTGTTTTTGAGAGGAACAAGAACTGTACCGGAGTGACTGGCTTCTTGAAGATAGAGAGCATTCCCAGAGTGAACCTGATCTTCTAAGGTGTCTGAACAGGCTCAATGTGACAAAACATTTCAGAATATCAATACACTTTATTTGCTTTCTCTCCCAAGGAAGAGCTTCCTGTCTGTATTCAATATTGCAACTAGTTAACACTTTTAAGACAGGCACACCAAGTAATATAGAGCAGGATTCCTTTCCATCAGCCCCTTTATGTGACTTGCCCAGTTTCACCTGCATTTTTGAAGATACTTTGAACCCGCATCATTGCAGTGCAGCATACTGAAGATCCAGACAAATAGAAGGCTCTGCTGAATATCATACTAATTGAATGAATGTAATATCACTTGGTATTTAACTGAAATAGAACATTTTATACTTCCTTTGGTTTAACATCCAAAAGTTTGTAAATTGTTAAAGCAAAAATGTACAACTGCTTCTTATCAAATGACAAATTGAATATGAGACTTTTAGACAGCTATGAGTAGGACAGGGAGGGCTGTTTGCGTTTTAGAAAGCAAAACTTACATATGGAATAGGTGCTTCTGTTAAAATAGTCGGTGGGAATATAGTTAAATATCTAGTAGCTGTGCTTCTGTTGAATGTTTTAAAATCTGTCATATGTTCCTTCCAGGATTTAATGCAGTGTAATTTTATGGTCAGGTCCCGCAACTTTTCTTGAAAACTAAAAACTTCAAAAGAATTCTTATTTTGATTTCAAGAAAACTTGAAAGTCCAAGTTAAAACTTGGACCAAGAGCTGTTGTTGTGATCTTCTAAAACTGCATCTATTTATCAATACAGTAATGGAAACATTTGTTTCTTATTTGTGTATGTGGCAGTGTAATGTTAACTGCCCTGCACACATTGAAACGTTCATTCAAGCGTAGCCTTAATGTATCAAAGAAAAAAAATTACAACTTCTTTTTTTGTATGTCAGTCACAATCAAATGTTCCAGCTCTTTGAAATGAATGCTTTAACTAAAAGTCCCCTTTTAGCATGGATCTTACTGCTCTGTTCTACATGTTTTAAGCTTTGTCCATCTATCAATGGGCCAGTCCTCCAGACCTTCATCATATTGAAGCTTATAACACCTTTTCTTGAGCTTAACGGGCTTTACTGAAGAAATGAAATAGGGGTCAAAAGAGCTGAGTACATTTCAATCAGTGCTTAGATGGAATAGCCAAAGTTATGTATGTTAGGAATGCAGCGATACTCTTTATCTCATAACATCTAACATCCTTTGCTTTCATGAAAGCCATTTAAAGATGAGAAGCTTGTTTTTACTTTAGGTTTGATAGAAGAGATTTTATTAAACTTCAGGGGAAGAGGTTTCTTTATTCTCAGTGATATCTTTATTCTTAAAAATAAGGGAAGCCCTGAAAGTGTCTTTAAAAAGATCTTTCAGATAGAAAATGATGGCAATTTTCTTCAATGTTGCATCTGTAAACAATCTTCTCAAGAGTTTTCTGGCTCCTGAGTTGCAGGACTTGCATTCCAACGTTAAGTTCTTCAGCCAACTTACAGAAGCAGACAGCTGGTGGATGCTTCTGGATGGTGGCATGGCAGTGTTGTCACCATTTTTGGTGACTGAAGGAATCGATGTCTACCTCAATCAGATGTAGGTCTTGAAAGAAGATGGAGGTAGCGGAGATGACAATTACAAGGACATACGTAAACTTCATAAAATAGCTTCCCCAGCATGGTCAATGCTTAACTGGAGGTATGATCGATACCCTGCCGGCAGGAGCCTGCCTGTTAAGAAACAGCTTCTCTCCAGTTTTTGGCATGTGACCTAAGATCAGATACCACCCAACTGAAACAAACGCACCTGGGACTATTGGCTTTATCTGAGATACAAAGAAATGTGTTTGAAATCTGTGTGCTTATAGCATGTGTTCTGTGTGAGGACTTGATCCTGATATATCCATCCCGGTTAGAACACTGAAAGGGATTATCTTCTCAACCACCACATCAGTAAGGATATTTTTTATAAAAATCTGTAGATATTTCTGCAACAAGCCAAGAATGCCGGAATTAGGTGCAGATGCCGGGAGGATAGTCTAATTCAAGACAACATGCAGCCATATACACACATCTTGAAAGTGTCAGGTATCTAACCTGTATTGTAATCCTAGTGCTTTTGCTGAACTCCACATTGTAGGTCCTGCAAATACTTCTCATAAACTTGCAAGAGGGCAATCACAGAATCGTAGAATCATGGAATGGTTCAGGTTGGAAGGGATCTTAAAGATCATCTAGTTCCAACCCCCTGCCATGGGCAGGGACACCTCCGACAATTGATCATCTATTTGCTGTAGATATGGCATAATATGGCATATCAAAGAAATTTTATACTTTTCACTCTGTGTTACTGAAGAGTACACAGCAACCCAGAACATTTCTATTCAAATGTTAGCAAAAACCTGTAATTTATTATCGGCAAAGTAATTTCATACAGAGGCAACAGAATCTCTGTCAGTAAATGATAAAACTCATTTACCACAAACAAAAATACCGAAAGCCTGAATTTTGTGTTCCAGAAATGGTCAGGGGTCAGTGCCTTGATTTCTTCCATGTTGTCTTTTAGTGATTTTTTTTTTTTTCTCAGTCCAATTGTCCAGGAAGGATATTCTTTAATATAGGATATTCTTAGTCATCCACTGGAGATTGACATCGTCACATTTCTTAAAGATAGAACACTATATTAATGTAGTATACCTGTAATTCTTTCTCATAGTGTACCCTCTTTGTTACTGCTTTTCATTCTCTCAGCACTGTGGGGTTTGAAATATATAGCCAGTTCCCCTCTTATGTCCTTCTAGAGGGTGATGATATTTACCCGTATTTACCCTTCACGTTCTTAAGCTTTTGTTTTCCCCGTTGTTGTGCTTTCACTTTGTCGTTACTATCAGTCTACCAAAACGTAAAAGAATTTTAAAAGAAAAAATATCTACTTATTCTGAAGACCGATTAGGAAATCAAAAATTCAAGTTGTCTTAAACATTTCAGTTCAGCGAAACTCTTCTGCATCCCGTCTGAGCTGGTCATAGATGTTTTAGCCTGACAATGATATTTCTGTTTATGCCCAGAAGAGAAAAGTGCATACATTTTAAAGGAAAAGTCTGTACAAGGTTAGCAATGTAAGTTTCCCAAGATACAAATTGTCCAAGATATTCTCAGTGGAAAAAGTGATTATTTTTAAACAAAATTTATATCTCTTTGCTTTTGTGGCTAATTAGTTTATATTTCATTAATTGCAGTCTTGACACAAAAATTTACCAATGGTCCTGAGTTAATATTTTTAATCCACCAGTGTTATTTATTGTATAGTCAGAGCTGATTTTTGTAATCATGTAATTCATGAAGTTGCCATCTTTGTCACCTCTTGACTATTATTTTCCACTGTGCATGCAAAACCCAGGTTGGTTCAGACATCCTTTAATGAGTCATTTTCTGCATATTTATTTTCCACCCTCTGGAATGCTATCTGCTCCTGCACTGTTTGTATTTCTTTTGTCTGTCTGCAAGCCAAGCTATGCAAGGTACTTGTATGTTAAACTGTATGAGCAACATTAGCAGGCTAAGATAGAGGGGTAGTGTTGTATTGTACAATCACCCAAATGTCAGACTTTGATCTACTGGGAGCATTACTTCTGTTTCATTCCTTATAACTCAATTTTTACAATCAATGGAAAAATTTCTTCAGATTTGGGAGCAAAATCTATAACTTTCCTACTATCCATTGACTAGTCGTGATCCTGGATTTCATTGTTCAAATGAGATCTGAATCAGCATATGGACCATTCACCTGTTTCTAACTTTGGGCAAATTAATTCCTAAGTATATATCTAGGGAGAGCGAAGTTCAGAAATGTGGAATAGCTGTTAAGAATACTGTGCTCCCGTTCTCTTACAAGCTTCATTGCTGAGTCAATGAATCCTACTCTGACACAACTTCTCATATTCCAGATATTTTATTCCCATCAATTTTTGATAGTTACCTCAAAGTGTTAGCTGCCAGAAAACAGTGAATTATATCAACAAGTGGGAAAAAAATCTCAGTGTCATAAAGGGAAATTCCATAAAGAAATACGATTCACAGATAATAACTTTCAAAAAGTATGGGCAATGGAACAATTCTGAATTTTAACAGTAGGCTTACACATTAAAATTAATACATGTTAATTCATTTTAACATTTTCATTTAATTTGTTTCCATGGGCATGAGAACTGACCTTTGAAGTGGTTGCTAGAGAGACCTGTGCTTGAATATAATAACAGGCACATCCTGAGAACACATTGCAATTTTAAACTGGAAATAGTCCATAGTTACAGGGCATTTAGGAAGATTCATTGAAGTGGTCTGTGTTGCTGATACCACTGTGCTATGTAGAATCCACATAAAACTCAGTGGATGGTAAAGGATTAAATAGAAATTGAAGGGGGAAAATAGGCATCCATGAATTCGGTTTCATTTGCGAATAATTCAAATGTGCTTGATAATGTAAGGTCTCAATCATGAGTGTGTGACTTCTGTTATCTGCCCATAAATACAGCTCTGTTAATGTTTACTGTGGAGAGCTGCTTTGGTAAATCTTTGTTATGACTGTTGTTGATTCACATTCAGATTCACTTAAGAAGGAAGGAATACTATACATATTATATATATATCAAGATGAGAAGTACCAAATACATAATTTTATCGAAGTTTTAATTTTAAGTGTTTTTGATGCTGTCATATTTCTTTATGGCGATTCTAAAAGGTAACAAGACTTTGAAGAAAACAAGACTTGAAAACTGCCCCCCAGAGTATTTCTGTTTTCTTCATGAATTGTATGGGAGAGAAATTATAGTGTGTATCAATTACACTGCAGATGATACTTGACTCCCCAAAGTTGCATCACCAAAGACAAACCGCAAAGGTAGACAAAGAATAGTCAGAAAATGAAAAATTGAACTCAACTTTAAAATGGAAGCAGAAGAGGATATATAACCATTGAGTAAATATACATTGTTAGAGAGAAATATGTCAAATAGAAGTTATAGGATAAGAATTAGAAGTGAAGCTGATAGACAAAATGGGTCTGCATTTTTGGTTGAATATAGTATCCAATTTATGACCACAGACTAATTTTCATTTTGAGGATACATATACTATATGCAACATTATATAACCTAATCTATATTACTTTAGTACTATTTTCTTTACTTCAGTCTATATATTACAAGAGAGAAATTGACAAATAAGCAGGGATTCACAGATCTGCAATAAAATTTATCAAGAGGAAAGCTATAGCACTCATAATTGCAGTGAAGGAGTTGGAAATACAGTTTAAAAGCCAGAAGGCAAATAAAAAGTACTATGTTATATAAGAACTAATAATTGATTTTCAGGATCTGAATCATGAGTTTTGGGTATAATGTTGGCAATACTGTCACACTCATGCTGGAATTGCTATAATCTTTCAATTTCACAAGGGCATTTCATATTCTCATCAATATAGAATTCTTTTTGCATTAAGTGGGAGCTAGAAATTACAAAGATGGAAAGAGATATGGTTTTTAGACTAACTGTTGAATAAATGAAAAATATTTATTAACCACTGCTACTAGTGTACAATAGACCTACAAAGTCAGGTTGATTTGTCAGAATTTATTCCAAAACTGCAATTCAGTTCTGTAAGTGTACACCAATATGGTGAGAACAGGAACTACATGAAAAATAAATTTGCAAGGAATCTTCTGTGTAGCCCAAAAGAGTTCAGATGCATTCATGTTATTTTTGTTACATTTTCTGATTCACAGTCTCCATTCTAACTGGTACCAAAAGTTCTAAAGAGTCCTGCTTGAGAAACTGTTCTCAGTTTTTATGGCTGCACTGCAAGAAACCGACTTATACAGCCTTGAAAAGCTACCTAACCTTGTGAGATTTGTACTCCAGAAGTAGATTCCATAGACTCATTTATTTCGTTAAGTTTCAGGGAAGTACTGAAATTGTATACACATCTGAGACAATCCAAATCTCTAAAACTGGAAATCTGCTTCTTTCAAATCCTTTCTTATAATACATCCTGCTGAACACAGTGGAATAGATTTTTCTGCCATAGTTACATTTTCCAGGCACAGCTGAGGGTTCTTTGCTTATATCTATCTGGCTGCAGGAGAACACTACACACAGATGCTCCTGCTATATTGAGCGATAAGTTGTGCTGAAGTTAATAAACCTTTGTTGTTATTGCTGTTGTTGTTGTCATTGTTTGCTATTAGAGTGTACTCTACTTGATAGGTAACTGATCCAAACTCTATGTTTTAAGAGCAATTACAGTGACATGGCATCTTATGCTCCTATAATAGCGCATGGGAAATATGTAGAGGAAATATTTTACCTGGATAAGTACTAGTTAGTTATATTGAAGAGTATGAAATAATCAAATAATGTCCCAAATAAAGAGATTAAAAGGAAACTAAATTTTGAAAAACCCTGCAGAAACAGAGTCAGAAGTCTAGAATTGTGATTAAGCTTGAAAAAAATGATGAAATTTATAGCTAGTCTATGGTAGCGCACAGAAACTCTGCACATTGTCAGATTTTATGACTGCACATTTGGCAAGCTTGCATTTGTTAGATGAAAGATATGTCTTGCTCTACAGTCCACAGAAGCCATATAATTTCACTGGGGATTTGGGAGTGTAGTAGTTTGGATTTGGGAAATGCCCTGTGGACTTTACCAATATTTTTTGCTCCATTAGAAAACAAAAAATATTATATTAAATTGAAAACATTATATGGGAAAAAGGTACTTTAACATTTCTTTATTTCAGACCTAACCCAGAGGCAGAAAAGGTGCTTAGATAAGATTTGATAAAAAGTACGTCCAAAACATGCAACGTGTATTTAGAATGTTTTGCTTAGGACATGCAGATGCTTTTTTAAAACATAGTCAGAAGTAGCTGTGAGACAAAGGAAATATTTTGAAGGCATTATGAAAATGATACGCTACTGCTTTCCTGTTGTTTTTTTTCATCTTTACAATTGAAAGGTGATTTTATTAATCCTATGAGCAATTTTTCATTCTCAGTAAGCATGTAATTATGTATCTATCTTCATTTTAACTTGAATTACCAAATGAAACCACAGATCTCTGATCTCTGTAGATTATCACTATGCTATTTTTTGTAAATCAATAGGCCCTGTCCAAATTGTTCATAACATCATTGTACTTAAATGGAAATGGTGGCTGCTTGGTAAACAGACCAGACAGGAGATGACAGCGTTCTGAATAAGGCGGGATTCACACTTCCATAATGCGATTATTTTTACATCCTACACCAGTAACATTTCAGCATTGATTAACTAATACTTGAGCTAAGGACAAATTTTGTTGTGACACATAGACCTGTAAAATTATATCCTTTTGTACTTGTTGGTGTATAGTGATTTTGAAATCAAATACATTCATCCAAATACATTCAAAATATAGTTTATTTCTTAGTACAGTGACTTAAACTATTCTCTGAGAACGTATAGGTTTGTTTGCTTCTACGTCCTTGTCAATACTAAGAGTTCACCAGGCCAATTTTTTTACTTTTTTATTTCGTTACATTTGTATTGTCTTTTCTGTGAGTAATTACGGTTGCTAGAACTAGGCACTATATATGAGTTGTTTACATTGTTTCTTCTAATGGGTGATATTGTGCCTGTTGTCAAAATTGAATTTCATCTGTCATAATACTTACTTCTTGTTCACCTACCTTAGGTTCCTCTGAAATTTTTAGGTTTTTTTCTAGTCATTATCAGTTCCATATTATCCAGAGTTCTGAAGCAGCTCACTAGAATTAGCACCAGCATAACCTCACTCCTGATGCCACTGGCATTTTAAGCAGCATGGGAGACAGATATAATCTGGACAGGTTTAGACAACAGAAGGGCTGAATGCTGGCAGTCACTTAATGAATGTGGGATGCCAGCTATTTCCAGATCATAGGGTTGGGTGTGCGCCCAGCCACATCCCAACAGGATGTTTGGATGAGACCTGCACGTACATCATTCTCAGCCCTCCTACCCTGTCTTCGGTTGACAAAAAGTGTGGCAAATGGGCTAGAAAGAAGTCATGGTCTTCTCCAAGTCCAGTCCCCTGATCTGCTCTGTCACTGTAAAACCTGGTGTCCAAGTGCCCACAATGCCCACATTCATGAAGTGTCTTTAGTATTTTTTAAGGACCAGTGGTTACACTGTGGCTACTAAGAAAGTAACACCAACAATATATTGGGGAAAAACCTCTCACTGCGAATGCAGTCTAGATATGCATATCTTCCCAGCATACTTCAAAAAGAGTTTTAATTCATAATCAGATATTTTGTTAAAGTTGCCTCTGTGAAATACATGCATATGGATTGTGCATCTCTGGAGAAAAAACTTCTTTCTTCATATACAGTATAATTGCCTGCATGAAAGAGGCAGGTAGAAATTTGTACTGCGGAACTAGAAGGCACAACACAAAATACAAGGCTTTAGGAAATCACAAGTTCTAAGACATTTCATATTCCCTCGTCCCAAGTTACTTTGAGGTCCTTGATGTAATTCCAGTCCTGGGAGACCTGTCCCAGTTGTGTTGTCTCTCCTGCCTGCCTGTCTTATCACAGCTCTAGTCAAGATCTCCTTTCAGTGCTGTCAAACCAGTACATCCTCTCACTCTCAGCTCCATGACCTCTGTTTCAGGGGTATTTTGCCTCCTTCTCTTAGCTGGATAGAATGTTTTCAATATGCCTTTAGGACAGGCAGTGTAGTGCTTTAAGTTTGTGTAAATTACTTGAATGAAGGTAAGATTTGACTCCTCATTTCCCTGAATATTGTGTCCCTAAATTAAGCCTTTAGTTCCTAAAAAAATCAATAATTTTTCTGTAAATTCTAACCCCCCAATTTTCAAGCACAGCTTTCTACTAGAGTTTACTAGCTGTTAATTAGTTGATGAACTTAGTATACTCATAGCAATGCACTTACCTTAGATGTTGATGGCTCATTTACGCTCGTGAATCAATAGATATTTTAAAAAGCTGGCCATTTCTGTTGATAGAAGAGTTAGAACAATGAACTGGTCTACTTACAAAAAATGAGTCCTTACAGGACATGTGAACATGTGCTGTAGCTAGACTTACCTGTGTGGTTTTTACTTGTTCAAATGTCACTTCATAGAATCATAGAATCATAGAATTGTTATGGTTGGAAGGGACCTTAAAGATCATCTAGTTCCAACACGCCTGCCATGGGCAGAGACACCTCCCACTAGATCAGGTTGCTCAAAGCCCCATCCAGCCTGGCCTTAAAAACTTCCAGGGATGGGGCTTCCATCACCTCTCTGGGCAACCTGTTCCAGTGTCTCACCACCCTCACGGTGAAGAACTTCTTCCTAACGTCCAGTCTGAATTGTCCCATCTCTAGTTTTAATCCATTCCCTCTAGTCCTATCATTACCCGACATCCTAAAAAGTCCCTCACCAGCTTAATGCTGGCCCCCTTAAGATACTGGTAGGCCACTATAAGGTCTCCTCGGAGCCTTCTTTTCTCCAGACTGAACATCCCCAACTCTCTCAGTCTGTCCTCATAGGAGAGGTGCTCCAGCCCTCTGATCATCCTCGTGGCCCTCCTCTGGATACGTTATATACTTAGGCCTTTATAACACATATAAGACAGAAGATATGTAAAAAGTGGTAATCAGAAATATTGGTTAACACGGCCTCTGTGTTGTCTGACATTATAAGGATTTTTCTGTTAAGTCTGAAAATATCCTACCCTACTTACTAGATGTTGTTCCTAATGAAAACTGAACGTATAAACCAGAGGTATCAGAAAGGTAGGAAATCTGACTATACCTGCTATCAGAAAATCCCCTCCCAGATTTTCCAGTGCTTTATCAACACACGTGTTTGAAACTACAATAAATTTATCAACACATGTGTTTGAAACTACAATAAACTAGGAAACTGATAATCAGGAATAATTGGATTATAATAATGTATTAGTTTTAAAACCTTTACTGAAACACAAGGGATCTGAACACAGCTCATGGTAATCCAGACAGCCATATAGGTTCTCTATTTCCTGCCCTGAAGTGTGAAATTCAGAACGTACTCTGGCTTCAATACAGCTGATAAAATTGCATATGACAGTGACTGCAGAGTGTTTCATACAGGAGGTGATTAATTGCTTTTCTTTTCTTAATGTCAACATGGAATTATTTCCATGAAGTGTTATTTTGCATAAAGCATGCCATATGATGTTGAAGATTCAAATTTGGTAAGACGTTGAATTTTGGCTGCCTTTTGACTGCTCGTTTTAAAAAAGAGTTTAGAGAGTTAAAAGACTTCAGCTCTCGTATACAGAGTTTTAGTCTTAAATTTTGGAGGTACCTCTTAATATGTGAAGTTCATTGGGAGAACAACTTCAGTATTTGAATTTCTAAGTTCTGAAGCTGGCTGCAATCATTTCATATAATTGCATCTTTTTATAATTGCTTTTGGAGAAAGGTAAATTCTAAGCTGAAAGGTAAGAAGTGAGAAAATGAGTAAAAACCAGTAACTAACAGTAAAGGTAGATGAAAGCAAGCTCCAAAATAGGAGTTGGAAAAAATGCACTCAGTGTCCTGGTCTGTTACAGATTTTCTGTTTGACCTTTGGAAGGTCAGTTAATGGGTCTATATGTCTATTTTTCATATGTCTTCAGCATATTTAAAATATTGAAATGCTTTAAAGTATGGTGAGAGGTCCATTTAAGTGCTTCTATAGTTAGAAATAGGAATTACTAAAGAGGCCTTAATACATTATTGACAAGTTCAGGACAAAAAGAGTAGACTGCAACTTTTCGTAATTCAAAATACCACTAATATATCTTCTATTTGTCGCTGTCATCATTCATCCTCTATGTGGCATGTATCATGTTTTCTTTTGAAGTAAGCACTATGAAATTGCTGCAAAGCAATAATTCTAGACTGCTAGGTAATATATTATGTGCTGTATTAACTGTGGCAAAGTGATGAGAACAGTAAACAATTTTTAGGTACCCCCTGAAGGAACTATTCATCTTTTCCATGACATAAAGTAGAATTTCAGCCTGTAGGTTAAAAATAAGAAGTGCCCGACCCTGAATTATGAGCTATCAGTTTTCAACTCCCCCACCTCTTCAAACCTAATACCATTTTTCTGTGATTCCAGTATTTGACTTCCCTGCGCGTTTTTTGCCTCTTGCTACTGTAGATGAGCTCTATATACAGCACTCTAATACTCTTGTCAGTGATTGTTAAGGGAGTGATATAGTTAGTACATATACACCATCTCAAGAGACCATGCAACTTCTGCTTAATAATAAAATGTCTTTATTGGTACAAATTCCTCAATTATTCCTAATCCCAAATGTTCTACAATTTTGGTGACACTTCAGTGCTTATTTGTTTACGGCAGCATCTGTCCCCTTAACAAGCTGAATGCTAAAATCATTTACAGTTTGTGTGACACAATGGTGAACATTAGGCTTTTCCTGAGGGTATTTTCTGGACTTCGCCAGATATTCAATGTGTTTAGATGCAGTAAGAGTGGAGGACGAAGACTTAAGAGACTCATCGTTAACTGCTTGGATGCCTAAGACATTACTGGTGCCTGTTTTTTCATGCAAAAGCTTCCTTGGATACATAGAGCTGTGCTCCCTTCATCTAGGGCTTCAAGATTTTCTGATTTTCCTGATATTCTAAATGCTTAGAGTATGTCTGACTGAGGATAAACACTTATTAATGGTTTCAAGGCTGTCTTCGGCCTGAGTAGATTTGAATATTTCACTTCCACATCTTGTGAGTGTCTTAATTGCTGAGCTATGAGCTACTCTGGGCAAAGGCGCCCACTGCCTGTCCTTCCTATTGAAGCTGGGCCTCTGCACACTCAGGAAAGTTAAAGTTGGCATTAAAGTATGGGTGGCAGGATAAAATTGAGCTTTAAAACAGAGGAATTCAGGTGTGTGACTGTCCTATTTCATGCAAGAGGCAGAACTCCCACCATACCTTCTTTTCCTTTCCATGCTTGTGATTTAGACTTCCTGTGCTCAGCACATTGAATCACAGTCTAGGAACCCAGCTCTCTTCTGTACTTTTAGGAGGGACTTTAGGTGAGTGAGTTAGTATAGTGAATTCTACTGGGAGAGCCCGATGCATTTAAGTCATATTTATGAATGCCTGCATATATATGTACATAAATAATCCTATGGGTTTTTTTTAGTGGAGTTGCTAAGTGAAATTGTTTGTACCACTTTTGCTATTACTTTATTATGAATAACATTTTCGAAGTAAGCACTGAGTTATCTAGAATTTGGTCTTTTATTAGCTTTTGGTTACACAGCAGCAAAAGAAAGGATGATTACTATATACCCAACTGAGCAGTCTGTCTAACTATGGAAGTGTTCACATAGGATAATATTGTGCAGCATCTAAATGGTGAGGTTTAAGACTTTGACTCTGCCTAGTACTTATTCACTTGGGGAAAACAGACGTTGAGTTTAGCAAATATTTTATCAGGAGACTGTGCTGAGCTACCAGATCACACTTTTAATGGCAGGAATTTGAAAACACAGCATGTGTAGGGAGTGAACCCAACCTTCGCAGAGGAGACTGTGTTTTGTTTTCAGGAAAAGAGGAAGGTTGTATTCCCGTTCTTCTAATTCCTCAGCGGGTGATACTTTTTGCCCTTCCTCCCTTTCATTTCAGTGCAGAACAGCATGATGTTTATGACACAAAGGGCTATGAGTATATCAGAAACACATACTGTGTACATGAACAAATACTGGGCATAAAACCTGGGATGCGTGCTGTTTAAACATGCAGCACACCTGCTAAACTTGTTGCGGTTGTTTGGATGAGGAACTTTAGCAGGGCAAATGACTTTGTTGTAGCTGTTAAAGTATTTGTAACCACGTCAGCAAGGAGAGCTAGATCTGAATAGGCTTTGAAAGCTTATTACAAAACATCACTATGACTTTTCTTGCCATTAATAATAAGGTGAAAGGGTTGTTATCTTGCTATTTTCTATCATGGAAAATGCTTGTACAGTGACTTTTTCTTTTGCTAAGTCACTTCTATATGTGATGATAAAACTTAGGCCGACTATCAAACGTGATGTTAAGGACGTAGAACAAAATGTAAGACAGTGTACTGGATTTTACTTTTTTATCAGCAGTTTGTTAGGGGAAAAGGAAACATCCAAGCACAAGGATCACAAAACCTTCGCTGTGGAAAACAGAAGTCATTTGTATGAGCAAATTCCTATGGTTGGGTTGGTTTTTTTTTTGGAACTGTATGGTTTTTTAACTCTTAAAATGTCTTTCCTCTTTCATTGCTGTCCTTTCAGTCTCATGTTTCTGAAAATGCAAGTTTGAGTACAGGCCTTGAAATTAAAACCACCTAAAATCAGAGGACCCTTCATTTATAAATGTTTGTTTAACTGTACTGTCCTTGTCAGAGTAGGCATTGGCATTTATCTAATATGTCTTCGCTTCAAGTAGTTGGTAACCCATCTGGCAGCTAAAGAAAAATAGTAAGGAAAAAATGTGTTAAGTCAGACATCACAATGAAGGTTCAAAATTGAATTTCAGACATATACTACAATCATATGTTTCATTCCATGAGATTGCTGGATTCCACCGTTATGGAGGAATGCCTGATTAAAGGGAAGGCCATAAGTTAATTCCCAACAAGCTCCTTGGCAGCTTTTTCATTTCACTTATAGGTAGGAGCAGGTGGTGTCATTTAGAATTAAATACTTCATGTCTAGGTTGGCAGGGAAACAGCATTTAGTGACGAAGTGTCCCTGAAACGAATCTTATTAATTGTTCACCAATTTGTGGTAATTTTATTTATATTTGCATACTGTAATGCAAGTACAATGGTACATCATATATTTAAAATGTACTTAACACCGAGTTTAACTAAAAGCAATAAAGGAAGAGAATCATTTCAGAACAAAAAATCTTACAGCAATATTGTGTCCTTTTTTACTGAACTAAGAAACCAATATCTTCTGTTTCTTTAAGCTAAGATTTAAAGGAGAGACCTTCACAGATTGCTAATTTTTGGTATTATTTTACAACCAATTTCCTTTTGTTGTATTGTTAACCTATGTGAAACGTGAAAATGTATATACCTTCCTCACCTGCTGTGTAGCTGTTTTTCGTAATATTGCAGAAATGGTAATTATGCTACAAGTTGAATTCAGTATCACACTGTGGGTATCTAATGGTTACTGGATGGTGTAGTGGCAAAAAAAAAAACAAACAACAAATTTTTAAAATTGTCTTTCAAACAATGAATCACAGTTTTACTCTAAATATACTCAATAGAGGCTCACCTGCTGGTGGAGCTCCACACTGCAGTTGTATTTGAGAAGCCCCAGGATTGGGGCTCTCAGTATGCTCTCTGCTTTGCACCCCATCAGCTCCGTCAGTTAATACTGAAGGGAAAAAGACATGTGCCAATGTTATATCTCTGTCATCTATGGGTCTAATAAACTTGAGGAATGTGTGGATTCCATTGCCTACAAAATGAGGGGCCCAGGATTGGAAAGAATTCTGATACTGACGAAAGATGGGACCCAGCATTCGAAAAGAAAGAAATTTTAGTTCCAGGTTGGACTCTACTTGTTTTCATGCTCTCTATAGATTTGCTTGAACTAAAATTGACCTTTTAGAGGCCTATTTAAGAAAATAAATAGTATCAACAACAAGTAGAAGGTAGTTTGACTCAAAAGCCATAGTGAGAGTCAAGTTATATGCTCTTCCCTCTTTATCCTGTTCTAGATATTCAAGTAGTGCTGCAACATTTCCATTTGGAGCAGTTTTGATCATGCCTACCACTTCAAACAGTTCCCTTTGACATTTCTTGTAACTAGGTTTTTTTTTCCTCTCTTGCTGTCTCAGTCTGATTTACCTCATAAAGCTTCATTATGTTTCTCAGAGAAAATTTCTGCATTCTGTAAAAGCAATTAGTTTAAAGAGCATGTTAGTACTCTTATTTCCTAAACAAATACATTGCATAATGAAACTTAAATTAATCTGAGCAGCTCAGAGACTCTGGACAGGACAGCTGCAGCTTGCAAGAGTTTGTTTCTCTTACATTTTCTTTTGTAGAGTAATTAAATAAGTATTAAAATGCTCAGGAAATATGTATCAGTCACTTTTTTATCTCCAACTACTTGATACTTGAAAAACATTGTATGAGACATGCTCTTTCACTGTTACTTTCTTTCTGCCACTTTAAAGTTCAAGTTACAAAGACTTCTACAAGAGAATAAAGTTGACCTTAATATAGTAGTACTTTAATACCATTGCATGATTTTAATACTGACAGACACAGTGATTATAATAATTAATGTTATCATAATGACTTTCCTGTTATTATTATTGTGATCCATTTTTTCATTATCAGCCCACGTTAAGATCTAATTTAACTTACAAGATACATATCAGGCAATTAATTTTGAACTAAAAACAGCCTTACAGTTTCATTATAACTCATCAGCTTTATAGTTAAATACACTAAACAACCTAACAAAGTTTAAGAAAAATTGATTACATGCTTTATTTATTTAGTAGTTGTCCGGGTTTCAGCTGGGACAGAGTTTTCTTTCTGGCAGTTGCTGTGTTTCAGATTTGGTATGAAAGCAATGTCAATAATGCATATTGGTTTAGATGTTGCCGGGTGATGTTTATATTTTTTCAAGGACTTTCTTCAGCTTACCATAGAAGCCGAGAAGGAGCCTAGACAGAATGATGGAATGGCCAATGGAATGTTCCGTATCATAGATGTCATACTCATATCTAAATGCGGTTAGCTGTGGGGGGGTGGGTACTCCTCATCACTGCTCGGGATGGTGACAATTCACCAGGCGGTGAGAGTGACTTGTGTCATTATTATTATTATTATTGTTATTATTGTTGTTATTTTCCTTTTCTGTTACTGTTTCTATTATTTTTCCCTTTCCTTTTCCCCTCCTTTTCTCCCCCTTCTCTCTGCCCTTTAGGGAGGAAAGAGGGAGAACTGTGTGGTCCTGGCTGCCAGCTGGGGTTAAACCATGATAATAGTTGCTTTCAGAAGAGTTATATTGACACATATAAGTAATGATGTAATAAATGTTGACACGTAAAGCTCGTATATGCATTTAGGACATTAGATCTTATATTTTCACATAAACTTTAGACTGCACTCCAGGAAGTAACTGAGTTTTGGTATTTCTGTTTTTGAAAACCCAATTGAAGAACATAAAGGAATTAGAGCTCAGTGGCTGGATGTTTAGTGTTTACTTGAATGCAGTTCCCTTTAGGGTATATTGTTGAGCAGTTCAGAACTGAAGTACCTAAAATCATTGTCATGTTTATGAATGTAGGCTGACTCCTACTGTCTTTTCATTGATACTCAAGCTATGTACTTTGAAAATGATTTGACACATTTCTTTTCAAGTAAGAAACCTGTGAAATAATTTGATTCAAAGTCATCTATGATCTCTTTTTGAAACCTTTTCAAATCCAACCCTATCACTGTCATAAAGAATTTTCCATTATCATGCCCCAATTTTTTCCCTTACACATACCATCCTTTTTGCACTACATCCAAAAAAGACAGTGATGTCAAAGCTTTCCAGAATTTTGCTCAGAGCTACCTCCTTCATTCTCTTAACTTTGAGTGAGAAAAAGTCAGCCTTAGGTGAAAGAGATGGCAGAGAGATTACTGCTGTCGACAGATAGTAAACTGACAGAAAGATGGAACAGTGGCTCACATAGTCTGGCCTGAATGGAAGCATGAACTGAGCACAGTTAAGAACTGGAACAGTCTGTGAGTGGAAGGGCAGGAACAGCTAGACTAGAATAGAGAGCATGATAAAAGGTTAAAAAGAAAAATAATTGAAAAGCTAAAGAACCATATTCAGTAGCTATGAAAATTAGCTATGAAAAAAATGGTGGTCAAAGGTGTATAAAATAAAAGGTACTTGGTGAATTATTTTGTGTCATAATTTAAAGTAGTAGATTTATGAAAAATTGCCATAGAGTTGTGCAATTTACTTTTGTTCTAATCAAATTGTGGGATTCAGAGATATTATGCGGTTCTACAGGATACAATAACATGTATGGATGCCTAAAACACCCATACGTGCTTGCTTCTAACTCACCAGTCTGAATCCAGCATGCTTCCCACGCAACAGGCTTTGAATTTTCAGATCCCCTTTATTCTGTTCTCCAAAAAGATTGTCTTCCTAAGCTCTGTGCTATCTGTAGTCATGCTTCACATATCCATTTGCTTTCTGGGTCTTACTCCTTAATTCCTTAATGTTTCCCGTTTAAAAATTCATACACTGTTAATTCTTATCTCCAAATCCTGCTAGTCATATGCTATTTAAACTGAATCTCTCTCTTATAAATTAATTTTTCCAGCTTCACTAAGAACTTTGTTGATTTCTTTGATCTTCTTCTGTTTTGTTTATTTGAGACACAAAGAAGCAGAGGTCAGGTGAAAGGAAGGTTGAATACAGAACCAGAACAATTTTAGGAAAAAAAATGCCAGGAGAAAAAGAAGTAAAGAAGGAAAAAGATGGAAGAACTGAAAGCAGCATTTGAATTAAATGGAAAACAATTATTCTTATGGAAACTGGATTATAAATGTATATTAAGTATATATATATAAAAGTATATAAAAATAAGTATATATAAGTATATATTGACCAGTTTTTACCTCCCCTACAGAGAGGTGTGTTTGCTGGCAGCATTCAGCTTTGCCTCCACAGTTTGTTGTTGTTAGATTGCAATTAGAGAGCTACAAACTTCTGGTTATTACTTGTCATTAATGTGAAAATACCCTCCAAGGATACTGACTGCACACACCTCTCTGCCTATATACAAGGGTCAATGAACTTCTGAGGGTTCTAAGGAGTATTGTGAGTCCCCCTTGCTCCCATTGTTTGATTGTGTTAACACATACCACATTATAGTGCTCCAAGTAAAAGCCACCATTGTAAGCCTTCTCCTTTTTACTTTGTTTTAAGCATATGCTATTAAGATGAAGAATAGTCTTATACACAGGAAAATCCGTTTTGAACCCTGATTTCCAATATAGCAAGTCAATCTGGTCTACCAACTACATTGTTCACTTTTCCTTTAAAAAGGCCAGAGTTTTTTAAATAGATATGTATAAGTAGGATGTTTGCAAGAAGTTCCCTTTGAAAGAGCAGTATTACATGTAAACTACCTTTAATGCACATAACCTCACAGAATCTGTTTTGCACTTCTTTTCATTGTTTTCAAACATGTCTCAAAGTCAAAAATCAATATGAATATGTTCAGATTTTGTAGTCTGATGTAGTGAGTAAACTTACATTTTTTGAAAGACCTGGTAAGGAACATGATTTACATTTACAATATTATAATACTTAAGCATTGAACAAAAATATATGAGAGTATGCAGAGACTTTTCACCCACATTGATACTCCAAATGAATACAGAAGTTCTGTGCTCTTAGAAAAAGGGATGTGTGATTTTTTTCTTCAGCTGTGAAGTTAGTAAATGTGTTCCTTGATTGGCTTAGGAATATAAAATGAAATACATTTCTGTGGAAAAATCAGAGCCTTTCTGGTTTATTATTAATGTTACAGATGATACATTTACATAAAATTGTCTGCAGTTGTCCACAAAGAGATGCAAAACTGCAAACAATAACTAAAAGATTTCATTTGGAATCTGTATTTTCAAAAACATTATTGCACAAATAGTATTATATGTAAACTGATAAAATTTTGGACACCGTCATCACGCATGGCTACTGTAGGCATGCTGGCCCAAATGTACTTCTTTTTCTTTGGACCTGAACAACTGAAGTTATAAATTAGTTTAGGGAAAAAAAAAAAGAAAAAGTTAAGTCCTTTTTCTTCCCAATAGTTCTGAATTGTCTACAATTTTATCCTGGGTTTTACTGAAAAAAAATTAAATCATATATTTTTATTTATTTTAGCATCAAATGCAGTAAAAAATAATCTTGATTAAAAAAACAAATACAGCACTACTCACTGTACCTTGCTACTTCCATTAAACCTAGTCTTATCACCCTAACTTTGATCCCAGTCAAAATAATGGAATAGCAATTCAAAGCTTGATAAATAAAGACTTAAACTAGTCTGCCAAAATAATGCAAATCAGCTGGGGATTATATAAAATATAATGGATTTTATGGAATCCAATATTTTTAATGAACTTGCAAGTAGGACTGTATGAATAACTGATTTTTAGTTCAGCTGATGAACCAAAAAATTATGTAGGAAAAGGGAATATAATTCAATTTTTTATACTTGTTTTCATTATAATAAAAATATGGAAATGTAATTTAAGGCAACATGAAACATTTATTTTGACAGGAAACTAAACTTTTCATTTGGGACATACGAAGCTCCGAAGCATGTATTTTAATGAAATGTTGCAGTGCTGCGGGTTAGGTCCCCATGTTCAGAATACCCACTATCATCCTGTGCTCCCAAACAACTTTTTCTAGGCTGAGGTCAGTGAGGTGTTCTGAATCACTGCTATGTTGCCCTCCAGCAGTGTGGGTCCTCATTCTTATCCATTCTGATTGATCAACGACGAAATCTCAACCCACTGTGCTGAAAGTAATTCCTTAGGAAAGAAAGATAAACAAACCCTCAAAACTATTGAAACTTTAGTTATAGAGGGTGTTAAAATTGGAGCGGAGTATCCCCTAAAATGATACATATGTACAATCAGAAAGTTTCAAACCATTTCCTCCTGCATCAAGATTACCTTGCAAGGTCTCCCAGGGCTGTGGGAAGATTGATAGTTGGTTAGATATTACCTTACAAAAAAGTCAGGAGATGACAGGGTGTACACCTGGACCTGAAATGAAACTGGGCTGCATCTTTGGGTCCAGTAACAGACATAGACATAGTAACAGACATAGGTTTAGGAGGCAAATGTTTTGATCTGACATCTTGGGGTCGTGGTTGAAGACCAAATGAAAATGTGGAGGCTAAATGGATTTTGATACCACATCTTACTTAAAAATTAATTTGTCCTTTCAAGACAGCGCTGATTTCACTTGATGGAAATCAAGCTTATTCTACATAGGTAGATGTATATAGAGATGTGTATACCTATTTTTTTGAAATTGAGAGAAATTGGGTTTACTGAATATTTTCTTAGATTTTTATGGATGTGAGAGGTTGATTGAGTTGGATACAGCTGGATTTCTCAAAAGATTATGCAAATTGGAAAACTTTGGTCACCTATCTAGCATAAAATAATAGGTATTGCTAATTTTTAGACAAGAGTGGGTAATAAGTTTTCTCTCCCTTTTTTAATGCAGTCCTTCACTTGGAATTTTGATTATCTCTATTGTGTAAGCACCAGAGTATTATCATAGCACAAAATTGTTTTTGAAAAAATTATTAACTTGATTCACCTGTTAAATATTTTATCACTGTTGTTTTCAATTACAAAAAAAAAAACCCTAATTATCCTCAATGACATTAACATTCATAGGAGTATTTGCATATGCAGTGATAGGTGGCACTACTTGGAGGGACATATTGCAGTTGGAGGAATGTGTTCATTCAGTAACAAATTTACATAAATGCAAGTGCCCTCCCATGAAGTATTAGGGAAATTAGAAATGATAAATCGGGTTCTCATCAATCTGTATATATACAGGTATATGTACGATCACAAGGTCTTTAGATTTGTGTGATATTGGAGCGTGTGCCTTGTAAAGTCAAGGCAATATGCACCTGTTAATATATTATTACTAGAATTATGAAAAATAAACAAGAGTTTTGGAGGTTTAGGAGGCAAATGTTTTGATCTGACATCTTGGGGTCGTGGTTGAAGACCAAATGAAAATGCGGAGGCTAAATGGATTTTGATACCACAGGACTTTATTCACAGATATATGCAATTTTACAAATTGCATAACTTCGTTGTGCCATGAGGGAGGTGGTGCAATGAGGCCAAGAAGTTGGCCAGGTTTGTGTAGTGGTTTTGTACACAACTTCCCTCTTCCACAGGAGAGATGCTGCAGTCCTGCAGAGCAGTCAGGTGTGTGAGTAGTGACAGTCAGCCTGAGCACCATCCTGCAGCCTGGCTGTGGGGTCACCTGGGCTCTTCCTTCCCTGGCGGTCCCAGATGATGGTGCAAGGTC
Source organism: Rissa tridactyla (assembly GCF_028500815.1). Classification (NCBI taxonomy): domain Eukaryota; kingdom Metazoa; phylum Chordata; class Aves; order Charadriiformes; family Laridae; genus Rissa; species Rissa tridactyla. The sequence goes on along the minus strand of NC_071466.1, from coordinate 188,878,763 downwards.
ATGAGGTTTCTCTCCCTGGAGTCTTTTGAGAAACTCTTGTCTAACCTCAACATTCCCCAGCTAAGTGTTCTTAGTTATAGGATTGAGTAGAGAATAACTTGTTGGTGATTTATCTGTTCGAATTGTGATGTTGTTTTCTGATTTGCTATCACAGTCTAGGCATTTCTTTAGTGCTTTTGCGCTTCTCGATGGTCTGCAGATTGTTGGCATAGTTTGCCTATCTACTTACTTGAGCACACAAAAACTGTTCAAGGTGCAGGCTGTTGTTTGGGACAGGTGATTGATCTGCTTCTACTTACACAAAACATTTCCTAAATCCTTCTGCTTTTATTGAAACTAAAACCTGGCTGAAGTTCATGGGGTTACACTGGCAGCTATGCTAACCAGGCCTAACGCACGTTAGCTGCTTGCTGCACTCAGACATGCTAGAAAAGGATGTGTCCAATGCTTCTACTAAGAAATGAGGCCACATAATAAAGGATTTGTTTCCATGTATTTGTGCAACTACCTACACAAAGATATTCATTACAGATTTTTCTTCATCTATAGCTGGTGTCAGAGGTCCACAGGCAGTACAGCTCCAGATCAGTACACAGTAAGCGTCCTCCTCCTTTGAAGTATCTGAGAGACCCTCACAGACAGTTGAACCTAAACAGACCTCAAGACTGACTTAGCGTGGGGATTTCTATGTTCCTGTGTTTCCAGATGCAAATTACATTTTGTTTCTTCTTCTTGCTAATTAGCAGTGGCCAGAAGCTTTATCTGAATCTACAGACTCCCTCTTTGAAAATGAATACGGCTAATAGGGATTCCCCCTTACTGATAGTAAAAAGCTCTTATTTTATCAACACTTCCTTTCTCTTCATTATTGGTCTCTCTCTCTTCTTTATCTCTTTTTGCCAATCTGGATGCATCACCTATTTCCTGTATGTCTGCAGATGGTGGCAGTACAATGAGACTTTTTAGTGATGTGATTCTCTGCACTTAGGAGTCTGCATAGCTTTTGCTTCAAAAGCAAAGCATCGTGTTTTAGTTAAAAAGTGTATCACCCAGCTTTGAAAACTTCAATTCTATCAAGCTTTTTATTTAAAAACAAAGCAAAAGAAGTAAGAAAGCAATGCCGTATTCTTTTTATAGTACATTATTCAGTCCAGATGGATGCTGGAATTTGAAGACAAACAGTGAGTTTCCTTAAGTGTGGGCAGCTTTGATAATAATGTAGAAGTGGGAAGTAGTTATTATAATGAGAATGAGAAATATAGAGGAAAACTAAAATAAAGCTTCTTTACAAGTAAGCCTGAATTTAAACTGCTGTCACTTAAGACCTCAAAAGCCTATTAGAGAAACAACAGTTTTGGTTTCTTCCTGATCAGTCATGTGGTGATCTTTCCATATTTGTACTGCTCATTCCCAAATTTGAGCCATAACTCACCTTTTGGTGGTAACTGACATAACGTGTCAAACAAGTGGGATAGGTTTCTGTTGTGAATGATAAAACACAAAAGTGAAGGCCTTTGAAATACTTAAAACAACCAACAGCCTCCAGGAAAAATATGCTTTTATGGACTCAGTGGTACAAAACCTGAAAGTGAAAGAATTTTGTGTTACAGCTTCAAAATCTTACATAGTACAAGAACCATGCTGAGTTGCTGAGGTCTTTCTGCTCTATCTTCCTGTCACTTAGCCTGTGGAAGTGTAATCTTAGTGGTGGAGGCAAAGGATGAAAAGATTGGATTAAGTTGCAATATGGGCTAATTGACTGTGAATATTAATGAAATGTATTTTAATGGATCTTGCAAAAAGAAATATAGGTTAGATTCATAGGATATCAGTACAATTTCAAAGGTAATTTTCCTCCGTAAGAGACATAAGAGTTAAGGCAGCCAACGTAATAAGACAGCTGAACATAATAAGCCTCCCAGCATGTCTGAAAAAATAATGCATATAATTTTGGAAACTGAAAGTTCTTCAGGTAGATTTTGAGAGGCTTATGAACAATTTCGATTACGGTGGAATTAGTCACTTGTCTGCTTTAGAAAATAGTGTGGACCAACAGGAGCTGATCTGAACAACGATACAGAAAACCCTAAATGTCCTGTTACTCACATGATACACACTGCAGTGTTTTTTATCTTGGAATTATCTGTGGTCTGATCCCACAGACCATTCACAGCTGGAGAGCCTTAAGTACATCTTGCAGTTTATTTTCATCTGAAAGTAATAGCATGGTCCCTTTTGGGGTTTGTTTATTTATTTGCACATCTTTAAATGGGTGCAAAGAGACCCTGCAAGCAGAATATATACAACTATATATATGTATGCGTGCACATGCCTATGTATGCGTGTTCACAGTGTAAATGAATGAACTATTGCAAATAGAAACACCAGAGAACTACCTGGTGAAGAGTAACTTTGTTTTTAAGAAGAATGATGTTAACTTGGAATGTTTCAGAAAAATACTAGGCATGATTTGGGTTTCCTTTGTAGTGGGAGATTGAGGAATTACTAATACCAAAATATTAGTGTGTAATCTCATTGAACAGTATGAATGTAGTAGGTTTTTATTTACAGTAGATTTTTATTTACAGATTTTTGATAAAAGGGAGGGTTTAGTAAAGGTGGCTTAATGAGAACAAGTGATTGGAAGCTGAATTTGGGCAAATTAAAATAAAAAGTAAAGAAAACTAATAATAAAGGGCATTGACCTCCAGCACGGTTTGCCTGATGGTACTGAATTCTTATCACTTGCAAGTGTCTTAAAATCAATATTGTCTCTTAGTAAGGAATTTTTCTATGCCTTATAGGAAATGATTTTTGATCATTAATGTTTTGATAAGTGGTTACTGTAGAAGGCCATAGCAGATTATCATAATGATCTTTAAAAGCCGTGAATCTATTAAAGGGTATTAAATATGTGCACTTTCACTCATTAAGGTCATGTAATTTCTGTAAGTTCCTTGGAGGCTAGAAGGGGTCATTGGATCATTTAGTCTGATCTCTAGAATAATGAAGTCCATAGAATTTTGCCTGAGGATGTTTTTTTCTTTTAGATAGTTTATTTCCTAGATCAGAAATGCTTTTTAGAGAGAAGAAAAGTTATTTCATTATATGGAAAAGGCACCATGTACACAATGGAAACTGTGGTAACGGTTCTACTGTTTGTTGACCTCAAAGCACTCCTCATTCTAAGATTACAACTGATAATATACATATAAGTTTACAAGAAATTTGATTCTTTTTTTTTTTTTTTTTTTTTTGGCAACTAGGCATTTTAAATCCATGCAGTGATACCCTCCAACCTTTGACGCATGGAATTATTTAGGATGATATGAAAATGGCTAAAAGGATCATTCACTGAGGAAGCTCCGAATAAGCTAAGATGAAAATCTAGTTATGCACAGTACAGGAAGCTCTCGCTGTCTGTTACTTTCACTATTTGTCTCAATAAGCTTAAAAGCTCCACAGACACACTTGCATGGACATAATCAGTGTGCTGTGTGGAAATTTAGCTGGAGGACTTTCACGAGTAATGCAAATAAACTACCGTTTGAAACTGCGCATCTTTCAAACTGCTTCTAATTCAAGCAGGCTGCAGCAAGAAAAATGTAATGTAGGTAGGCTGTCTGCTCTTTGGTCGATGATCATATACTTCTGGGTCTGTGGGGAAACAGACAGAGCAGGAACAAAATAGCAGATATTTAGACAAAAACTCGTTCAGTCACAAAGTGCTGAGAGAGGAATGCATCTTCTGCAAGCTAGTCCCTTCTGCCTGTAAATAAATAAAACACTAGAGAGCAATTGGGGCTGGAATTTATATGATGTAACTCGAAGCTTTGTAAAGGGAGCTCGTTGTGTCGGCTCCCTCTACAGCCAGTGGAGGGAAATAGTCACTCCTGAAGGTAAATCATCCCACTTAATTTGGACAGGTCTTGGAACGGTACGGATTGGCTTCTGACGACAGAACCTGTCATCTGTCCGTGTGCATCTAGAAGTTAGGTATTTAGTCTAAACTTCTTACTCAGACTGTTTCATTCAATGTAAATAATATACCTAAATACATTTTTCCTAAAAGTCAACTGAACTGCCATAATGCACAGATTCCTCCTGAGAACTTGTCTAAATAATTCCTTTTGTAATTCTTGTAATCTGTGCTCTGTGGGATCAAGGGGACTAGATATCAAAACACAGACAGTTTTTTAGTGCATAGTTAGGAAAAAGATGGTAGGTCCTTTCCTCACAGGAGAAGATGAGAGGCAATGAATTGAAGTCTTTGACAGCTTGCTTTCTTCCTGCTTAAATATGCTCCAAAGAGCTAAGTAACATACATAAAGGCAATTTTCCTGTATGTCCACTGAAGTCATATTGTGCTTGGTCTCCTCCTATTAATAGCTCATAACTGTAACTAAGGGAATATCTGATCAGATCCTTTTCCTTGCTCATGCATTCTCAAAAAGCTAAGTGGATTCAGGTACCTCTGCTGCTTTCTTTTGTGTGACTGTACTTTAGATCAAAAAATACAATATGCAGCATACTTTAAAGGCATACATCCTGTAAAATAGGTGCTTCCCCTTAAGAGCATAAATGGTCCCACAGACAAGTTGACTTCAATGGGAATATTAAATTATTTCCATGATTTTGCTCACAGTGAAACATGAGTAAGTTTGTTCTTACCTTAAAGACAGAATAATGAATATGATAAAATATTAATTTATTTTCTGGTATATTTCTAGGGTATAAATTTATGTAAATTGCCTAATTAATATTTTTTTAATTGAAACTTGGGAATTGACAGCACATTCCAATCTTTAAATGTCGTTGCTGAAATATCAAGGAAATGAAATGACTTGGGAGTGTAATTTCCTCATGTTCAACCGCCTTCTTTTCTAAATAGTGATCACAATCCTGTGCTTATGTTTTATAATCTGTTACCATGGAGATATTACCATACACACAGGATGGTTGCTTCATTGCATACAATGAAGTGGGATAAGAGTGTTGATTAAAATGGTTGCAAAAAATCTTCATATCTAATAATTGAAAGAGAAAAATAGAAGAAAATCAAATATGAATTAGCTAATAAAACAAATCTGATCATGTAATTGTTCAAATTTTCTGCTTTAGATTCCTTTGCTTGCATTGTTCTTTATTGTAGCAAAGATATACTTTATACTTGGATTTACAATGAAATAATATTAATTGAGTAGCTGAATAAAAAATCATCCAACAAGATTTATAGCAGTCTGGCTACTAGACTATATTTAAGGACCTGTTTCTACTACCATTGTATAACACTATGGCAAATGGACCTGGAAAGTATGAGATTCAAAGTGATTTTTCTTCATATTTGAGGTAGGAGAAAACAAAAATTCCTTTTCAGAATTACTTTACTTACAAAATCTGACATGTATTTTGTGTCTTTTTAAACAGACTTTTCAGAATCCTTCATTCAGTTTAATTGGTAGTTGATTTTGACAGTAATTTTTAATTATTTTTTTAGTACTACATAGTGGTCTTAAGTGCAGATTTGCAAGGACACTATGTTATAAATCTATGTCCAGCTCTATACGGCTGATCTTTTATCATTTTGAATCATTATTATTGCAGAAAACTCCAATGGCTTTCACAGCACTGTAGAAGACACTTAAATACACTGTGATTCAGAAAGTATTAAACCATGAAAAAAAACCCTCATGCGAGTGTGACAATTTATATTCTTAAATATCTTGTTGAGTCAGGCCATAAAATATTCCTTGCTTTGACTGTCTCTCAGTATAAAAGACAGGTGAGATAAACAAAGTGTCTTTAAAGAACTGAATTGAACTTGCTACATAAATCAAGATTAAATGCTTTGGAATATTTCCAGCAGTTTCTTAGAATTCTTTTCACCTTTCCTGTAATGTTGGTATGTCCTAGACTTCTCAGGACTGTGGGTCAGCTGTAGTGAGCCCTCCAAAAGAATGCAGTTGGGAAATGCTCTGTGCCCATGCTGCTGGAAGTCAGAAAGTGCAGAATTGTCACTGAGAGGACACATGGCTGTCCTTGAGAGAAACCAATAGAAAGACATGATATAAAGTTGCTAGAATGATGACAGATATATGTAGAGGGTCTTTATAATTCAATCTGTTATTGACTGAATATTTACTACTTGAATCCTTCATATGTCCTGAAAAAAAGAATCCCTTTTACCAGGAATTATCCATCTTTTTCTTTACGTCTTTACAGTAATAATGTTTGAGTAACTGTTATGAGTACTGGGACTACTGGAAAAGTAATGAAGTAATGACAACAGTGTATACTGGATGCCCTTCATTTATTCCTTAGAGGAAACCCAGTTTGTGAAGGCATATGTTCTGCAAACTGAGCCCACAACCACTGGGAGCAATATATACAGTCCAAATCTGTCAGCATATCACAACAAAACTGTATATATCTAACTAACATGCTGACAAGAATACCAATAAACACAAAAGAGAGTGCAGAATTCTCACTTGCTGCTAAGCTCCATTAATTATGTTGTGCACAGCTTTTCAGCCTTTTGTTTGGATAGAGTGAAGACCTACAACTGCCATGTGCTTGGTTGTGTTCTATCCGTAAATCAAATTTTCTTCCTTGATGGTAGTTTGCATGCTAATACCACTGAAAAAGAGAGGTTTTCAATCTCAGTGATTTCTTAAATTTTCATTCTTACTGCCGAATACGTAGCACTGAAAATGGAAGTGTACCCACTAGAGTCTGCAAAAGTGTGGGATGCTATGAGTTAACTGATTATTATAATTATTTTTTATTTTCTATAAAAGGTTTTAGAGAAAGAGGTCCATATAAACTATTTGAATAAAATCATAAATTTTAATCAGGCATCTTAGCCTAGTCAATACAAGTAATATTCACAAACTACCTTTGTGGGTGTAATTGGATCGTAGGTATTCATTGGGTATTCTGTGAGGAATAGAGATATTATTAGTGTTTAGAACTCCATCTCTACTTTAAATATTAGAGTAAAATGTAGTATTTCACCAAGATATTTCTATTTGCTGACCATCTGTGCCTGCAAAAAAATTGAGGATGGTGTCTCAGCATTTCTAGAAGAAAATATTTCCTTTATCTAATGGAACTCTAAAGGAGCATTTCTGAAGACTTGCATGAGAAACTTTCTTTTGCAGTCACTGAGAAGTGGTTCTTGCCAAGACAGATTCAGAAAGCAGATGATAACCTTGGTGTTCAGGGCAGCATTACTTGTTATGGAAAAAATGATTTGGATATAAAAAGCTGAGCAATTTTTGAGATGATCTTGAGTACATGATAGGTTAGAATTTTTCATTTGCCTACCCTGGTCTACTGATACTAAAGGGATTACTCTGCTCTCAGAGTGACATGTTCTGGAGAAGGTAATATAGAAGACCAAACTATCTTTAACATAGATTATGCGTAAGCGCTGTGTATGCTGAAAAAAGCACTTGGGAGCTAAATATTTAGGTAAATAAACTACTAGTTTTAAGCTACTAGTTTGTCGGTCTTTATGTTTTTCTTTGCACACTTCCCCAAATTCTGATAGCCTTAAAATAAATGCTAGAACAACCCTCAGATGACCTTCTTGATCATATTCACAGCATGCTTGCTTGATATAAAATCCAAGTTGACAGCATTGTGAATAGAAAAGTATAGCTGTAGATTCTGGGTGATTCACATGTTACCTTGCAAATGTGCTCACATTAGATTCTAGAAATAGACATTTGTGTATAATGAGATAGACCCTAGTGGGCAGCAAATCAGATGAGTTTCCCAAGTGTTTGTAAAGAAGGATTTACACTTTAAAATTCAAAAAACTTTGTGACAAGCAAGGGAAAATCTCCAGATTGTCTCAACATTGAGCATTTTGTTGCCACTTGGCTGAGTGGGAGTTGGATAAGGTGTTGGAGAGCTGCAAACGCAAAAAGGTGCAAAAAGCAGAAATCTCTAGCTAAAAGCCAGGGTGGTCTGTCTGGCCTGAAGGGTATTGGAAGAGTTTAGGCAGACCATTTGCCCCAAAAGTTGCTGCAATGGTTGTGGGCTATGAAGCCCCCTTCACGTACCAGCTTGGAAGCAAATTTTTATTAAAAAAGGCAAGAGAAAAAAAAAAAAAGCTGTAGTTCTTGTTAAGAAAGATAGATATGAGGGAATTTGTTGTAGCAGACATTATGAGAGAGTTATGGCTAGGTTTGATAGAGTGGGAGGACAGAAGGTTCAGGAGAAGCCTCCTGAAGGGAGGGTTGCTTTTGCCTGAGGTCCTTCCATTAGTTATAATACCATTGCTGGATGCTGAGATATCTTTTACAAAACTTATTTTTATCCTTGAAAGTGCTTTGCATCCACTTTAATTCAAACATTCTCTCATTGCTTTATGCTTCATTTTTTTTCCCCATCAATTGCCCCTACGATTGCACAAACTGCTACTAAACTTCGGGCTAAAGAGGAAGGGATGGGTGGAATCTGTTTGCAACTGCCCTCTCAGAACCTTATTTCAAAATAAAAGCTAGAAATATATTTAAAATCTACTCTGCATTGATTTCTATAACTGCTGGAAATAATTTCCACACCACGGGGACCTCTTCTGTGGGAAGCAGGGTGCAGCCACAACAGAGGCTCCCTGCAGCTGTGTACTCAGTAAGAGTTTTGCTTCTAGGGAATGTGCAGTTTCTAATTATGAGAGTATCCTTACTTGGCATGGGAATGACAGGCTCATCTGCTTGTTAACAAAAGCATTTATAGTCCACATTATAATATGATGTGTATTGGAAAAGAGCTGCCTAAAATCATTATGGAAACTTCATTAATAGCTCACTAAAATCTGGAAATGAAGTCTCTCCCTGAAAATACTAGTCTTAGTCTGTGTTTAAGATTAGCGGAAAAAAAAAAAAAGGTAACTTGTTTTCTCCCTCTTTTTTGTTTGTGTTTATATGTGCAATGTGTGCATCATCTGTGAAGCTGTTTAGACTGTTAGATCTTGGCTGTGTGATTTACTCTAAGCAGGAGGATAACTGCCACTAGGGGAAGCCCTACTGAAATTGGTGGGGATCTGCACAAATCACACTGTTGTGTCCTGGTTTTAGTTAAAAATATAATGTCGTCCCCCCCCCCCCCCCCCGATAATTTTATTGGGAAAATGAAATTGCTGTATATTTATCAGATTCATAAACAGCACAAAATATATTTACTCATTGTAGTACGGATCCTGAAAAGGATCCCTAAAGTGAAAATTAAATGAACTTCAGGCATCTTAAGTAAAATTTTAATATAAAATCAACTGGCTAGTGCTTACCTAACTCACAAAATCCCTAAGCTTTCAAGGAGTCTCCCCTTCTGACACTAAAAGTCCCTAGTTTCTTGCAGTGCCGTATATAAGTGACCTTATGAGTACTCTGCTTTGGGAAGTTCAGTGCCACCACTCAGCTCAAGTCTTCTTGGAATGCAGGAAAGAGATGAAGAATATGACCTGGTAGGTGTGTTCCACAGGGTCAGACTCCACATAAAGAGACAGTTGTAACAGATTTCTTCCAAAAACTTCTGGTGGTGGGGCATGTGGATGTTCCCATCTGCATGCCTGTACATAACCTGGTGTCTCAGAGCTCCCACATAATCCTGACTGCTGCTCCCTGCTTTCTGCGGTATTTCCACTTTGTGTAGCCAACCTTCAGTTTAATGTCTCTTCTTCAGAGGCAGGTTCACAGGACCTTCTTCCTGTGGCCATGGGAATCTTTGTATCTCTCTACAGTGATGCTCAGTTTCAGTGTGTTAGCACAGCACACTTTTAACCGTTTGGAGAAGGAATGCCTCCACAAGTGGCTGATGCAACTTGAATCTCCTCTGACTGCATGAAGTCATCTTGCTTCCCAGGCTAGTGCTCTCATCACATACAGAGGTTATGTACAAGCATGTCTATTCTGTTCTCTTCATCTCTTTTTACATATCTTTATTTATGACATCAACTGTCTGAGTTTCTCCCCATATACGTAGGTCTCTTAATTACTACTGGGGTACAGGGGCTCCTGGGCATAGCATTTTCTGTTGGCTATCCTTATTGTCTGCCTACTCTGAGAAGGGAATCAGGCCCTTTGAAGTATTCGTGTGATTATTTTCTTAATAACATGCATGATACAATCCTCCAATTTGACTGGGAATTACGTATGTGTGTGATAGGGTAGCTGAATGCATTCCTTATGTGTGTAAAACCCCTCAGGTATTCATGGCAGTTTTGGAATTTTAAAGCTCAAAGGACACTAAACAATTGATTTTGCTGGTATCTCGTATCAGAAGAGACTAATTTGGAGCCAATCTTTTCTACATGGCAGTACAACAGTTGGAGTAATTTGTGCTAATAACCAGAGCCACAGCTGAGGGGCTTCAAATACTTAAGAAGGTGCAGAAGCTTTTGTTGAGTTACTTTTTGATCAGAATAACTTGGCAGTCATGGAAAAAGGTGAACTCATATGGGTCCTTGTCCTCACATTTTACATTCCTTAAATGGGTGATGTCAATTGCTTTACCCCTTGTAAAATTGGCTGGTGCCATACAAGTTAGCAAGACTCTTTACTCGGTCACAGTCCGGTCAAAATGATTGCCTCCTCTGAACCTTGGCAAAACTGTGGCCTTTCTGAAATTGCTCAGTTTTTCCACAGACACCGCTGGAAAAAGGATTGACACTTTTGTGCTTTTAATAAAGCGTTCTGAGAAGCTTTCTGTCATTGGTTTGCTCTGTGATAAAGATCTGATTAGATATCACTTATGTATATTTATATATAAATATACAAATACAATGCACTCTATACAAATATATTTATAATGCACTGTAATGTGTTAGGAATATTCTAGTGTACACAGATGAATTTTATAATCATATCATTGCTGAGAGTATTAGATCCTCTACTTCCAGAAATCTCTTTTTATTTTTCTGGATGTCTCATCTTGTTTCCTCAGATCTCTTAATCTTGCCTGGCTACGGAATTTGAAGAAAGGAGTTGATCTGCTAGGCAGAGCTTAGTCAGGAAGGGCTAGACAAGCCTAATATAAAGCATTTCATAGATATGTCACTTATTCTGTTCTTGTGCAGACCGTGGGAACGCTGTAAGTTCTTTTACCAATGCATAGTAAAAAGTGAAATTACCAGTCTATTGTTTTTGCCTGTGCTTATATGACATTTCAGAGCAATTCAGGAAAAGCTGTCTTTTCCCTAGGCAAGCACAGCCCTTAGCGCACTGGATTTTAGGTTCAGGCATCAGAGGTCTAAAAGGTTGACCAACAGAGAGAACATTGTTATAATATATTTGTTCTCCAGCTGCCCTCAAGCTGAAAGTCATACATGAGAAGACAATTTTGTCTGGAGCCAAGCTAGTGTGACAAATGAACAGACCTGGTCTCTACATGACAATCAGTGTTTTCTGATTACTAGATGTATTTGCTTAAAGCTTAGGAGAGCCCTGTTGTGCCCGTTTCCACACCTACAATGTGAGCATAATGATACCATCTTATGAAGTTCGCTGTGACTCACCGAGGAATATTGCTATAAAAACATAGGAATTATTAGTAATTTATTGTATTTATTCTGCATCAAAATGCCCATTTGTAGTTTGAGATATGGCCTGTACTTTGGAAACAGGCCAGCGTCAAAGCTTATAATTTCCTTCCTGCTGTTGTATTCTGACCGTCTCTAGATTTTATCTGCATATTGAACCTCAAGCCTGAAACGGTTTTAGGTTTCACAGTGTTGAGGTTTCTGAGTCACTTAGCAGTCTGTGAGAATTTTTTGGTTTTGTTTGCATAGTCTCAGTTGAAATAACCCCTCTACGCTATTATAGAAGAGTTAGTGAAGTAATCCAACTGAGACGCCAGTTCCCTAATGCTCTGAGATAGTTTTGCTTGACAAACATGCTCTTGCAAACGGTTCCGATAAGCTGAATATGTCGCTGTGCTGCTCAATGCACACAGATCAGTAGGCAGCAGCTGTAACTGTGCCTTCATTTTTTTAAAGTGTGAAGAATGCATGTGTTATAGAGGGAAATATGCCTGAAAATCATAACTGTCATTTCAGATTTGATATCACCCTCAGAGTCTTAAATGAAGTGGTCCCTGCAAAGTTTGAATACTGAAAACTTTTATTTTAGAGGTATATCTGTGCTTCTGTAATTAAAACCCTGCCAAACTTGGTCAGAATGCCTGTTTGTGAAAAAATGGAATGTGGATATCAAGAAATGTTTCTGAACTGAAATGTGGCAGATAATCTTATTCCAGAAACGATTTATTCTAAAATTGAATTGAATGTATTTTTGTCAAGTTGTGATGTAGGAGTTTAGATTGCATTTCTGTGCTGCTAGAACAAAATCTCTAAAAACCGCTATAGATATTTTCTACACAGTGTTATCCCTCCTTTTTTTGGCACACTATATGACAACTGCCCATCATGTGGTAATACGATGTATAAAAGTTATGTATGCTTTAATGCCCAGTGTTACACTGAAAATTTGTACAATAAAAGAGTTGTTAAGAGAAATTACACTTCAGGGGTCTTGCAGCTTGGCACGTTCCTTTGCTTTCTTTTCTGATTATACTTACCTCACTCAAAGCATGATGATCATGTTTTAGATAATAGAGAAAAATTAAATATATCAGAGTAACACAGACAACACAATACAGTAAAATGTGCTAATGTAATCAAATTCAAGTATGCCTACTCCTTAATATTTATAACTAACTGAAGAAAAGGAATTAGGGGTAAAATTTGGGAATGAAGGATATTATAGCAGAAAATGAAATGCTATGTTACACCACCACAAAAGAAAAGAAGGAGGAACAAAGGAGAAACTGTCTTTATCCAAAAGTATCCAAAAGCAAAGAAATTCAGTACATAGACTGGCTGTCAGATATTGAGTTGACCAAATCTTGTCTACAACGTATAAGAGTAAGAATGTAGTGATAAGGGTTTATTTAGACCTACATGACTGGGGTAACAAGAGAAATCCCTACGTAGATGGGACAGCAGCAGAGAGGTATACAAATACAAAGATTAATCATCAGTAAGATGGATAGTAATTGATGATTTAATTCCAAGCTTTTCCTTGAAATGTCTCAATGGGATGTATCCACCAGCAAGGCAGTTCCTTTGGAAAGAACCTTAACGTAATCTAGGAGGCATTTTGTAGTAATTTGCACTGCCATGGCAAAGCCTAGATTAAGCCATTCTGGTGCCAAGCCCGTTCTAGTCTCACGATTGTTAACACAGGTAGAACTCCAAAGGCGGTGGGAACTTTTAAGCTTATGTTTACAGCGCTAGAGAGGCCTTTGCATGTAATAGTAGAGTTGCTTGTCTGGCTTTTATATATTTAAACCAAGTATTTTAGCTTTTGAGACAGATGGTAAAATCATCAATGAATTGCAGCGGTTCTGAGAAGTGTAGGGAGAGGCGGCAGCTAAAATTGCTGCATCCCAAGATTGTTTCTAGGTATATGAATGCTAACCCACACTTTTAACTGCACTGATAGATAAACAGGATCCCAAGGATAGCACGGAATGAAAATAGCATGTACTTACTTCAGATTAATGTACTGCTATGTGTAAGGATCATGTATGATTTCTGCATGTTTTAGCTTCTGAATGATCTTCAAGAACTGGCCTACACATGATAAACTATAATAGCCTGATACAGAAGAATAGGTGAACAATACTTGGAAAATAATCAGCTTTAGGGAAAACTGCTGAATGTTGGAGAACCTGCACAGGGGGTTTGTGGGGATGTGAATTAACCATAGGTAGAAGAAGATCAATAATTTCATTCCTCAATACCTGCATTCATCAAACAGTAACATAGTTTGTTCCGAAACCAGCGGGTCCACTTTACTTACTACTGGATATCTAGTCTCTTGTGACCGCAGCCACTGTTTAGGAATAGTACATTTTTTAGGCTGTTATCTATCTTATCTTTCAACAATATGTATTTTTATCTTTTCTACATTTGCATAGCAACGTCAGGAATGCCTGAACCTCTGGCTATAGTCACCTGCTTGAAAAATTGCCTAAAAAAAGGCATTGGTGGTTATTCCCAAGGGGTAACTTCAGGATAATCTCTTTAGGGTGCGTGGTCAATGGAAAAAGGGAAAGATAAAGGGATTCTGTAGGCAGAATCCTCTGCCACCATTAACAGTAAAGGGAATCAAGACTAAGTAATTAGTGCCTAGAGTTAGCTACAAGACACACATTCTTTCTTGTATTTATTTTTGTCAAATTATGAAACTATATTCCTGAATGCTTTAATTGGATTTAAACTGTTGTGCCAGGTCACACTGCTTATGCTTTGTTGTGATGCTGCTAAAATAAAATACCAAATATTCAACCTTGTTAACATGCGACAAGTCACTGTGGAAATAACTCTACATTTGGATTCTGCTGATTAACCTTATGTAATTTGAATTATATACAAGTTGCTAATTGTTTACATTTTAAATAACTTTCAAGATTTTTTTTAATGCTTTCGAATTGATCCTGCTTTTCATAAAATACAGGACTTATTTCCAAATTGAACAGGACAAGAAAGTATTTCCCCAACTAGGACAAATAATTATTGTATTGCTGTCCAAATGCCTCAGCTTTAATGAATTAAAGCATCTTAAAAATCTAAATCTGGGTCACAATAAGCCTGCTAATACTACTTTTCTTTAGAACACCTGTGACATCACTAAAATTTGTTGAATTTATCATGAAGAATGAGAAGAGGGAGGAATGGATGATAGTAAGTGGGTTTGCTCAAAAGCTAAAGGATTTTAAGATTCTTTTCCTCAAGGCGTAAATGCTAACAATGGAAAATGGCTTTTTAGAAGTAATTTTATTTATTTGCTGTATCCTACAGGGAATAAAACAAATAAATGAATGAAGGAAAGTGCTTGCCCTTTCATCTCCATAAATTACTCTTTGTTCAAAATGATTTGAGTTGTCAAAGACACAAGATTGCATACTGTTACTGCAGAAATTATCTTTTTTCATCTATTGCTGTATTCTCTTTATTTCATGCTCCTTTTTTGCTTGCTGTAGTTAGTAATTTTCAGTGTTTCAGGCAAAGAAAAAGATGTTCTTTTTATTCTATTAAATAATAGAAAACTTCAGAACACATATCAGAGGACACTAAATGTGGACAGTATCAGTTTCTTGTTGTCTTGCTGACTTTGATTATCTGGTATTGATTTATACTGGCCCGCTTCTGTCTGTAAGAAATCCTGAGATATTTAATTAAATCCAGCATTGTCATTTAGCAGCTGTTATGGTAGCCACTTGAGAGTCAAATGATTCCACCATGGCCACATGGCTGCAAAATCCACTCCCTGACCACCAAGTTCGATTAGATCTCTCTCTGTTCTAAATCTGAAATGAGGGGGTGCTGTACGTACTGGACCTACTGCATGGTTTGGTGGTTGTTTTTTTTTTAAAAAAAAAAATCATATTTTTAGTGTTTGCAGATGTTCTGGAAATTTATCTTTAATACTTTTTTTTCCTGCAGTTTCTATAAAAATAATTCAGGAAACTGTAGTAAACTTTGATCGGTCCTTATTAGGCAAATTGCAATTGGCTTCATATCAGCAGTCAGATGGCCACCAGCTGCATATAAACTAGCAACGCTGGCACTAGGATTTCAATATTACTTTACTATTTAAAGGAGCTTTGCTTTAACAAGGGAAAAGAGTCTCTCTTGCACTTTAAAAAAAGGAGCTTTTAACTTTGCATGATAGTTTAAAATAAAAAAGAAAATATTAATGTTTGCTATAGTTCTTAATATAGGACATTTCAAAATACTTTATGACTTAGCCAGTGTAATAGCTACTGCCTTTACTCTAAGAAACTGGTCTTTATAAACTGATTATTACAGTGTATTACAAAGGATCAAAAATAAAAACAGTCAGGCACAAAAAGCAAGCTGTGAAATACATGCCTCTTGCAGCAAAAGCAATGTTAAATAGAAAAAGTGAAGGTGACTTCTACTTAGTTCTTGGTATTTGTGAAATAGGAAGCGCAATTCAATTTGCAGATGGAACAGCGTTTCCAAATTATCCTAAAATTAGCACCTCCTTGAAGAGATGAGTAGCGCTGTTAGACAGAGAACTCCCTGGTGCATGAGACATGATAGCTGCCTTGCTGCGCGCTCTACTCTTTGCAGAAAGCTGAGGCTTCCCCAGCAGAGGAGCTCTGAGCGTCTGCACTGGATCCTCTGGACAGTGCCAGCCTTTCCACAGTCTTTAGTGTCTTAGCTCTCAGTACTCTTTTAAAAATGTTACTACTCCTGTAGATATCAAGGTTAGCGACCTACTAGATGGATTATTTTTTTTATTTTTTTTTTTTTGGGGGGGGGGTGGGGGCGGGGGTGAATTTTAGGGTGTGTTGATGATTTAGTAAAAACATAATAAATCACCTGAAAATCTGAAGCTACTTCTGTTACATGCTGGTACAAGCCTTTCTTTGATGTTCAATTGGAAAGGCTACAGTATTCTAGGAAGTGTGCCTTTGTCATTTGTTCCAATTAGCTGTAAAAGTCTCAGTTGTTGGTCTGCTTGCTCATTGTTGTTGTTTTCGTAGAAATAGTGTCCTGATCCTTTTTAACCTGGCTTAACATTTTTTTTCTGAAAGCTTATTTATCAAGATAATTTTTAAGTTGAACTTTCATTTTTCCCTTGGGCATGTCTATGATGATACCAAATGACTACTGGTTGGATGATTCAGTTTTCAGTTTTCCTTACTTCAGTCTGCTTCTAAGGAGAGTAGTGACTCTTCCAAAATAACACACACAGCCAGTGTGGATTCTTCTATAATTCATAGAACAGTATAAAGTGCAAGAAGAGTATATCAAGGACACTTCATTTCAGAGAAAATATTCATGCACTACCTGCAGAAACAGAGTTCCAGCATAAATCTTTAAATATAACCACTTCTTTTTTTCTCAGTTTTTCTTGGTCTCTTTTTTTTTTCCTATATCAAACTGAAAATAGAAACCTCTAGTTTACTTAGACCTAACAAATATTATGAAAAATGAAACTTGTAGTCCCTATTAGCTTAATATAACCACACACACCAATTGTAACCATAAATAACTACATTACATGTTAATTAATCTGGAGGAAAACTAAGCTCTGCTGTCAACTAGGAAGTCGACAGTGACTTTGTCATGAAACTAAAAATGAAATAAAAATATATTTTTATTAGCCATGCTTTTTTTCATATGAAATCAGCCATTTCTTATATTGGAACAGTTCTTGATGATTCTTGATTCTTGATGAAAACCCGCCTGGATGCGTTCCTGTGCAACCTGCTCTAGGTGACCCTGCTCTGGCAGGGGGGTTGGACTAGATGGTTTCCAGAGGTCCCTTCCAACCCTACCATTCTGTGATTCTGTGATTCCATGATTCTATGATTTTTTTTACTATGTACCCTGGCATACAAAATTAGTATGTAGTCTGGACACATAGAATTCTCTAAAAGCAGAAGAAACCCAAACTTTCCCTGGCACACCAGCTTCTGTTATTTTCCAGCAATTATTTCTGCATCTCACGATTGCATCTCTGGCAGTGAATCCTCAATATATTTTTTATTCTTCACTGGCTGCAGATTGCTCGGGCTTCATACAAAAGATCCAATCTTAAAGTACTTTTAGATGAAGGTCTTTTGACTGTGAGTAGTGTAGAGTGACTGACTCATTTCAGATGTGGTCCCATAGAGAAAAATGGCATATCTACTGCACTGGAAGTGGAATCTAAAGAAGAAAACCTGGGAACTGAGGTTAAATTGACAGTTTTTAAAAAAAAGAACAATGGGTGATTTAATGTCAGCCAAGAAGTCTTTGTTTTCAATGTGTTATGTTTTAATTCTGAAATGAATATTTTTAATCTAGCTTTGGATCACTGATTTTTATTTTTTTAAAGATTTATTTTTTGGTGGCAGCATGTTGCCATGGTTAGAACAGAGGCAGCATACAACAATGCCTTTGTGATAGCTGAGATGAGGTGATTTCTTCCACTGAGTATAGCACTTCCTGAGCAAAGCGTTTTAAAGCAACAAAACTAGATATAACAAATGTGTTATTTAGACAGGTTCTGCTACATTTTATCTGACTACCCCAAGGGACTTTGGCTTTACTATTCTTATATTCCCTCACTCCCAGAGCTGTCATGTAATATAATGGTATTTAACGAATTGCATTTGGAAACTGATTCTACTCAAGGTCACTAAGATTCCCAACACCGTAACCTACACTCAGTAATCCACCTGCAGTTATTACTGCTCTCCTTTAGCATTGCAGTATAAAAAGAAAGACTTCTGAGAATTTTTTGAGGAAAAAAACCCACAAATTGTTCATGAAACTGGGGAAAGCAGTATCAGTTACTATTTACTGGTCCTGGACCAGTGAAGTCCAAAGGGAGCTTTGCCATTGTCCTCTATAAATTTAGTATCAAGTCATTTAGGAAGCTAATTTAATGTCAGATGATGTCTTGCAGTTATTTCGAGCATATCTTTTGAACAGATGGATTTTAATGGAGAACATTACATGACTTTTAAGTCAATATAAAAGCCCAGATTCTTTTAATCTAATTGTAAGCCTTGAACAGAGACACCCAATTTAATAGCACAGTTGCCTAGCCTCCCTCTACAGTCAATGGACAGAAATGGGGAAGACTGATATAGCTTACTACAGGTCTACATCACTATGTCAGCTTCCTCTCTTTGCACTGATTATCTACAGAGCTTAGCACGATTTTCAGTTTAGGCTATTGAGTTAGGTGGGAGACTCCAAGCTTGCTGAATTTCTCACAGGATTTCAAGGCTATGGAGAGGGAGGCTCTAGGAAACAAAGAATTCAATCAGTCATCATTTAACCTCAAGTCTTATTCTTAGATGTTTTCTCAAACTCGATTTTCTAACTTTAATTTCCTAAATTTAATATGTGTTTTAAACTTCTTCAAATAATATTAATACCTTGATCAGTAATCACTGCTCTCTCACATTTATATTTTGGACATCAGGGCACTTCAGCAGAAAGTATTAATTGGCAAGCTAAATCAGTCTTTTTCTTATGTCTTACTTCAGGACTTGAATTATGTTAATTTGGGGCTAGAAAAAACCCTAAGGTATTTGATTTATTATCCCTGCAGGATGCAAGCACCTCTTTCTTGGGTCAGAGAGATGTTAATGTAGGCAATCTCTCTAACGAAGGCGAGATTGCAGCATGTATTCCAAATACAGAGAAATTACTTGAAGTTGTTCTCTGGTGATTGCCAGGGAACTTTTCCTATGTAAAACCAAGTATCCTTGAATTAGGAAAGAATACAACAGTATAAGCTAAGGATAATAGTAATAAAAATCTTTGAATCTCTCTCATCATCCACCCTAGGAGCTCTGAATAGGGACTGCATATGATTCATTTTGTGGGTGTTTTTCCGTATGCTTCAGTAGACATTGGATCATACCAATAGAGCTAAATCCAGTGTCCACTGAAACAAATGAAATTATATCCCTTAAATCCAATAAGCTCTGTGTCAGACTTGTAAATTTTACAGTAGTCTGCACTATATTCTAATAGCTGTCTGAGCCTAATGCCTGTGAGGCAATTGGCTGCTCACTACTCATATCTTGTCTTATATAAATGGACAGGAGATTCAGAAATTTCAGAGGGAATGAACGTTCCTTCTTGTTTGCATAACGCTTCGTTCTGGTAGATAAACAAGTTCTTTAAACAAGTCCCTCAGGTCATCAACACTTTTTAATGCTGAAAAGAATTTTTAGTGTCATTCACATTTCTGTAACAGAAATCAAAATATTTGAGGGGGTTTTGTTGTTGTTGTTGTTGTTGTTGTTGTGTTTTTTTCTTGGAAAACCTAGAATTCCACTAAATATTTTCCTCCTGTTTTTTCCATATGAACACGAGTATGTTTACATAGCGCTTCAGTAAGTACCATGAAAAACACTGTCTGTGTACTAGTGACATTCATAAATCTCAAGTATTTGCTGCAAGCTCTCACGTTTCTCAGATAAGTCATGACAAGCTGTGGTATTGTTACATATTATGCGTATTGGAAATAATAGTCCTCATCAAAAGCAAAATGCAGTGCAATACTAGACTGTCATCTACTTATGTCAGAGTAATAATACTGTTAAGCCTTGCTGCTCACACTGCTCTATAAATTAATGGTTGAAACTGGTAAGATTCAAGAGGTGAAGTTTGACATATACATATTTTACAATCTTCCATAAATATGTTTGGGTTTGTTTTTTTTTTTAATCTCTCATTTTACAGAGGAAACGAAATAAATCTTAGGGTCAGATTCAAGTGTGCCTATACATGAAGAATAGCACTGGTTTACAGGAACAGTCCTTTCAAATTTACTGCAACTAACTTTCAAATAAGTTACTAATCAGTTCGAGGAAAGGTTCCAGACTCCAGTCAATGTTCAAATTACATCTAAAGCTAAGACATTAAGAAATTCACAGCTCAGGGGTGGCTTTTTATATGCAACATGTATCATTATATAAAAAGAACAAAGATATACATTATCAGCTCCGGGCAGCTTTGTTTTCTCCAAGAAACATGAATGGCAAGAATTAGTCTCTTATAATTAGCCTTAACATTATAATCGTAATCATAATCAAGAAATTATGAAAAAATTGCCAGGTTTTTCTATCACTGTTCCTGGTTTGTTTTCCAAAGATACTCTTATTTTTATTTTGACATTTCATATTGATTTGTTTTACTGTCATCTAATTAACTTTCTGTAGAATAACAAATAAATATTATTAACAAAAATAATGTTGATGTTTTTGTTAGCAGGCACATTTTTAAACACTCCGTGCTTCAAGTGGCTTATTTATGAAAAATAAAGGGCACTTCATATTTCTGGATATCTCTTTTAAAGACAGTTTTTATAGTACATTTTGAAGGCTGAGGAGTTTTCAAAACCTTTACTGTAATCCTTGCCATACTCTTAAAATAGCAAAGAAAACAAAAACTAACACCCAAGCTTTCCCTACGGGTGAGATGTCATGAGAAACTTGTTGACTCTTGACGGATACAATGTGACACACTCCAAATCCAAAAAGAATTTTACACAGATATGCCATAGCTCATCATGTTAGTGTCTCTGTCAAAGAGAGAAAAACTGAGGCTTCATGAGCATGTTGGTTACCTTTTCCGTTGAATTTATTGCTCTCTTACATTATAACAGTGGCATTTGATAATGGAGAAGTTGGGGGACACAAACTGAGTAGTTAATGGTTTTCTGATATTCGGATGGATTTTATCAATGTGCCAAGATCTAGGAGAGAAAAGGAAGGAAAAAGTAGTTATGATGGCAGGAATTTTAACTTTCTTTTTTCAAGGGAATAATAAAAATGTCACTATTTAGTGATCAACAGGGCCCATGTATCAAGCATAAAATTATCTGACAAGCTGTCATCTGAGCACTATTTCTGACATGGCTTCAGGATCCAATCACAACTTATTTATAAGCTATCATTTTTAATTACTTACAAATAGCTCTAATGAGCATGTTTCAGAATTTTGATATTTTAAAACCCTTTCAAAAAACCTCATTAAATAGGGATTAATTTTGACATGGTTCTAAGTAAGAAATCTCAAATGATAATCATCAAATAGGTTCAACCTTGTTTGTGTAGCAGCAATGCATTTAGTTAAATAAGATGTACTTTGACATAATAGGTATTCTGATATCTCTTTCTTAGCAGTTTCATTTCTATGATGCTCAACAAAAGGAACATTTTACGTCTGTTTTGTACTTATGTAAATGAGTATGTATAATGTACTAATGAATGGTAAGTGGAGACTGAACTTTATTTTGATTGTCATAGCTTTGAGATGTTGACTTTCTAAAGAAAGGGTCAATTTCTGTGTATGTATATTTCATTGTCTAGCATTTTCATCAGCTCAAGGGCTTGGATTAGCATTCTCAGAAATGAATATTAGTGATTAAGAAGTGTTGATAGTAATGCCATACATAGTACAGGGTAGTAAGAACTAAATAAACACAGAGTTATAGGGGCAAGGCAAGAGTAAGTTTTACTTAGCAGAAATTGAATGTATTATAGCCTCAACATTTGAAAACCAAAGAAGCGTTAAAGCTTCTTTAAGCACTAAAGCTAATAACTGAGGACAGCTGAAATATTATCCCTGAGAATAAACCAGTTTTATTATTTTCTGTTTTTTGATATTCTATTTTCTGGATAGTTGCTACAGCATATACAATATATATTCTACAAATTTCATGTTTATTTCATCTCTCTCTTGAGAAGAATCTCAAATTCTCTTTAAAAAGCTTTACTCTTCATGATTGAAAAGATGACCACAGCAATTTGCTTTCATTTCAATAGGACAGGTGAGATGGCTTTCTTGAATCTAGATGAGGTTTAAAAAAGTAACAAGGGAGATAGGGCATCTCAATCAATGTTTAATCTAAGGTGGTGTTTTGTGGCCAGAGAATTAAATATTTGTTCAGATGCCACAGAATTTAGCTTTTTTGTTGGATGATTCACCTTTTGGCTGAACTTGGAAATTAATCTGTCTTGGAAATTATTTCTGTATCCTTTGTCATCCAGCTCTCCAGTCTTCCTCATAAAACAGTGTTTGGGGATTTATAGTGGATCTGCCTCCCACCGTATCGTGGAGCTAGGCAGCAGAAAGTCTGGGGACCAGAGTTGTGTGCTGTTCTGCCCAGCAGTGGAGGAAGGTTGGTGGGATCTTCCCAGGGAAGCCTGGGGAATGCAACCACCCAGCAGCTAGGAAGCCTTGAAGATGAATAATTAAAGCTAGTTTCCCCCATTTCTTGACACGCACATGGGGAGGGTAACAGGACTACCAGAACAGCTTAAAAGGAGAAGTAAGTCAGGAGACTGGAGAGAAAAGCTTTAGGATCCTATCCAGATATGATCTTTATATATAAAGTTCCTTACACAAATGTGTACTGGAGATCTGTGCAATAGCTGTGAATTAATTTCTGCAGAGATCTGGCAGAGACTATGAAGAAGGTGATGTAAAAGTATTCTGAGATTGCAGAAAGAGATGCCTTGCTGTAGAGCAGAGAAGGTGCTGCATTGGACTCTTCTGTTGCAACGAAAGCTAAAGGTTATTCTTTCTCAGTAGAAGTTTGAAGCTATTGCACTCTTATTTAATGTATTAGTACTAATTGGGAATGTTTTCCAGTTGCAGCTAATGCTCACTGAAGTTATTACGGAAGTTTGGGGAAGTCTTTCTTCTAATTTCAGGATGCAGGTTGTTCAGGCAACTCTAAACACCCATCCAAAGTTTTAGTGCTATCTGCATTTTCCCTTTCCTTTCCTTTCCTTTCCTTTCCTTTCCTTTCCTTTCCTTTCCTTTCCTTTCCTTTCCTTTCCTTTCCTTTCCTTTCCTTTCCTTTCCTTTCCTTTCCTTTCCTTTCCTTTCCTTCCCTTCCCTTCCCTTCCCCTTCCCTTCCCTTCCTTCCCTTCCCTTCCCTTCCTCCCTTCCCTTCCCCTTCCCTTCCCTTCCTTCCCTTCCCTTCCCCTTTTCTTTTTTCTTTTCTTTTCTTTTCTTTTCTTTTCTTTTCTTTTCTTTTCTTTTCTTTTCTTTTCTTTTCTTTTCTTTCTTTTCTTTTCTTTTCTTTTCTTTTTTCTTTTCTTCCCAATTCTCTTGAGAACCTGGCCCTGCATTTTTTCACTTTTAATAAGAACCACACTTTCCCTTGTCATTAGTTACTAACTTCCATCGTCTTACTTGCTGCATTTAGGGTATCATGGTTTTGACTCATGATTAAAATCACATCCTCGTGCCTACCAACATACGGTGTGGCAGCCTCCAGTTTGAGATTGATCCACTCTTCAAACGGGTAAATGGTGCATACCACCAGATGGTGAGACTTCTGAGGACAAGGCAGCTTCAGATTTGCCTCTGGCTATATGTGACTCCAGACGGCACTGGGACTTACATTATTGTGGGAAATTGGGAACAAAACGTGGAAGCCTTTCTTTGCAGGTTTGTGGGTGGCTTTTGTCTGTTCAAGAATAAGAAGCATTAGACTCATTGAACAAGAAAGTTCACAAGATATCATTTTGGAAGTAAGAACGTGTAGTCCTTACCAAGCTCAGACTGGGTTGCTGAGGCTGTACACTAGTGGAACAAAGATGCTACAGGGAGGTTGCCAGACCCCTGTTGCAAAGCAATTGCAATAGCCATCTTTCCGTAGCTTTTACCTATAGCTGACAGAAATTTAGTACTCTAAAGCAAGCTAGAAGATGAACTATTCATAATGGTGTCACTAAAATACGGATCACTTTTTTCATCTGCTTTGAGTGCTAAGATCCTGAAGTAGAAAAACAGCTCAGTAAACATACAGAACTATATTTTCTTCAGAACAGACTGATGAAAATGTATCAGATTGTGCTGTCTGCACATGTCACTGCTGCTGTCTCCTCAGCTAATTTCAGAGACGGTACTTGGATCTCCAGGCATTATAGCAATGCTGATGGATACGCAGTCTGCTCCTGACCGAAAATGTGATTTCTGTTCTCCAAAACAAAGAGGTACAAAATAGATGTTGGATTTGCAGCATATTTTGAATAAGATTGTGTTAGAAAGACCAGCACTTAAAGGAGTTTTACTTTCATTGATTTTCTTACTGGAAATGAAAAAGCTCCATATAATGAATTGGTTTTAGTGGTGTAAAGTTTTAACATTTAGATCTTTCACATCCTAAATGTGCTAGTCCTTTTCTTGTACTGATGACCTGGCAGTCCTGTGTGGTTATATCTTGCTAAAATAACCTAATAGCTACATATAATCTGAAAAATCGGGTAATTTAAAGAGTTAATAAATCTGGATCATCAGCTCACTGGAAATTGTATTAATTTTATTTTATTTTACTTAATTTTAATGATGTGCTCAAGTGTTTTACTTGAATATTTAAAGTTCAGCATATGCTTTGCTGAACTATGGCTTGATTATAACTATGAGAGAATATTTTATTAAATATGCAGGCAACTGAATTCATTAGTCTTCCACTACTTTCTTGCTCATGCTGTATAGCTTAAGAGCAAGTCTTAATATTTCCTTGAGACAAATATAGCTCTTGATGGTAAAGTGATGGGAAAGTAGTGGATTAAATCTGGTTACTGCATTTGGCTAATGAGGAAGGTAACTTTTCATTTTGAAAGTACGCAGTCTGTGACTCAGTTATTTTGTTTATAGTATCCTATCTCATTATGTAAGGGTACATTAAAGAAGGCTAGAGAGCAAGGGGAAAAGAGAAAAAAATGGTGAATATACACCAAGAAGAATAACAAACGTCTTGAAGAGAGCAATGGTAGAACTGACTGTCTACAAACTGTTTTTCCTGTGTCCTAGTGGACCTGAGACATTTTATGTGCTTTTGGAAGATATAGCACAGGACTTTGAAGAAGCCTATGCCCTTCTGAATGAGGAGGCACAGTGGCCAGTAGAGGTTTCCTGGGACATCTCAAATGGCAGAAGGTACTTCTGTTTAGGCCAATTGACTGGACCTCTAGTGTAATGGTCAGGAAGCTCATAGTGGGCTTCCCCTGTCCTTCCCAGTTTTTCTGATGTCCCCATAATGATGAGGAGAGGCATCACCCTGGCTGCTGGTCCCCTGCCCCTCTTCTGGATCAGTCAGCTCTACCTGGGCTGCCAGGCACATGGGCCAGGCCTGGAGACTTGATCCATCACATGACTTGTCTATAAAATTGCCTTCTCCATAAACACGAATCTTCCTGATTGAGGGAGTTTTCTGTGGAGAATTAGACAATCATCTCAAACGTGATATCCGGCCTTGTAGACTCAGGATTGCATAGAAGAACTGCAACAGCATTTGATTAAGGATATGAATCTTCTGATATTTTTTTTTTAAGCATTTTTCCTCAGCGAAACTTGTTATGCCATTATCTTACGCTGACCAGGAGTGAACTAAAGAAAAAAAAATTAATACGAGGAGGAATAGTTATGTAGGATGTGGAAATTATATTCATAAGTATATAGTGTCAATTATTTAATCATAATTTCTGTTGCAAAGTGAAAGGATAGTTATATGATTTGAATTATATCTAGAAGCCTTGTATTTTGACAAATGTCACAGTATCATAAAAACACAGAATACTAAATAACAGTAAGATTGACTAGGGGAAAAAAGAATGTTTTGGAGATAGTTCTTTCCAAGTAAAGTAAAAGCTGGGTTTAGCACATTTAATCTCTTCTCCATAGTTTCAACAAAAATACAGAATAAATCAGATAAAGACAAGAGAGGAAGTATTTAAGCATTCTTAAATGCATAGCTATTATTATAGCTATAAGGGGGAGAAAAATCTTTGTATATATTTAAAGTATTTATGTGTTGCTTTTTTTTCTCAGCTTTGGGAGATTATGTATACACAATTATCTTGATAAAATTTACTGGTTTAGATGAGCTCTAGCCATCCTCACACAAAGACCTCTATTAAAAAGTCTTTTATAATTTTAATAACATATCATGCAGCTATTTAATGACATTTTGATATCCTAGCTGCTCATTGAATATTTACTCCCCGTTGGTTTTCATAACTCATATTGCCAACAGCATGTTTTCTGTAAGTCAAACTGTTTCTGTATGCCATTTTAGAAGAAAGTATAAGCAAGCCTCACAGCACGATTTGTTGAAATATTTAGTTAAGTGGAATAGTCTATTGAACAGTAGTCTTTTTAAGGTAAGAGAAAATAAAAATGATTTTTTTAACAGTATTGCAACAACCTCATTTGTATCAGGCTAAAACTGTTGAAATGTGTGATAAAAAAGCAGAGAAGCTGTGAGCAGGTTGACAGATCTATTTGCTGAACATACAAGCTATTGTCACCGAAAATTTCTGAACAGTTCTCTTAGCTTAGAAAAGGCTTGCTTTGCCCAGTAACAGTTGTAATATCGTAAGGTGTTGCAACATTTTGTTTTAATTAAGAGGTATTTTCTCACCTGTTCCCTTGAATTAACTTTTCTTGCTACTGCTGGCCTTCTTTACTTCCCCCCCCCCCCCCTTACCTCACCATTTGATACTTACTGTAATGTGATCTTGCCTGAGTGCCAGGTATCTGCCAAGTAAAATTTAAGTTAATGAACTTTCCCAAATGTCTGGGGTCTGCTGCTCCCAGTGCTGTCCTTTCACAGAGTTCACTGATGGAGCCACTCAGCACTCAGGCTGGAGCTGCTCCTAACAGAGCAGATGAGGCAGCACTGGAACGGGGTGTTCTCCATGACTTTCTTTAGTGTCGATACTTCTCTAAGTTCATAAATAGCCTTGATTTTTGACCTATGAGATTGGGTACTTTTCTGAGCTTCTGCAAAGAGTATGAAGAATATAAATTAGATGCAAGAGGTAGCTAGTATTTGGTTTTTATTCACATCACTTGTCTTGAAGAAGAATTGGAGTGTATGTAGAAATAGAAGCCTGCTGTTTCCTTCTGGCAGTAGGACTCCTTCCTTTCCATTTTTTTAATCTGGAATGAGTCTGAAACAATATCTCCCAGCTTGCATGCATATGATCCCTGGCATAGCTATACTTCTGGAAATTTGATGAAATTTGACCTGTCTTCCCAGCTTGTTTGCTCAGCTTTGCAATACTAGCCACTCATTATGAGGGCTGGAAGCAGAGCAGGAATATGCCAGGGCTCTCCCCTGTGTTGCACAGAGCGTCACAGTAAATCTCCATAGCCAGAGTGGTGCTGGGATTCCTCTGTCCCGCTCTCCTGGAAGCACAGTGAAGAAGGGGTGACAGAGCAGAGGGCATGGTTCCATCTGCTCCAGCACCAGCCCATGGGGATGAATTGGGTTTGGGGAGGAGCGGCAAAGTGAGAGCACGATCGCAATCCCTGGGTAGTGTGTGAGCTCTTGGAGCGGCTCTCTGACTCCTTCCCTTCTACTCATTGCACTGTACCACTGCATTTGCCAAAGCTTTAGAATGAAACTCTAAATTAATGACATGCAATGGGACAAAAATGTAAATCAACTTAATTTTTAAAGTACAGCATTTCTGCATAGTGTCCTAAGTCAAGAAAGACAATGCACATAATCAATCTTTGTGTAGTAAGCTGAAAAACGTCACTGAGCCTGACATTCCTCTGACTCAGTTGGCACTGACACAATACATTGCTGAACAGGAATTCACACTGAAGGCTTTTATGTATTCCTGAATAATTAGTATGCATGGATTTGGGATACTATCTACGTGAAGATAATGAATGTGTTTTGGTAATTGTCTCCTGCCACTTGATTTATCAGTTCTTAAAATACTGAGTTGCAAATATTTTACTGCTTTTTAATGTAGGGCTCTTTCATTAATTTTGTTCTTCTGTTGAGTTACATGACTTAGTGACAATCCCATTTAGTCCAGGAATTTTGAGCATTACCCAGTGAAATATTAAAAAGCTTTTAACTATTAAATGATATTTATGTATATGCAGCATGCAAAGCACATCATACTGTGCACTAAGCAAATTCTTTCACCATTTTCATTGTGAGAAATCTAAAATAAATAATAGATTGGTTTGTAAATCTTTTTGTAGACCTATTTAGTATAATGGTTCTCTTAATCATAAGCAACAAAGAATAATTTTTAAGAAAGCCATGCTTACTGAAGATAAAAGAGTAGTAGTGCTGTTTTATATGCTAAACTCTATTTTAAAAAGGTGTCTTCAGAAAACATAGAAGAAGAAACTGGGAAGGAGTGAAGAAGTTAATTAGCTATAGTGTCCCTTTCAATAGTATATCCTCGACAATTCCAAGAAAATGCATTGAGATAGAATTCAGCTCATAGAATACTTGTACCCAGCTTGTTACAGTGTTTAATTTAGTCAATGGCATTGACAGCTGATTTCTTAATGCATTGAATAAAAAATACACTACTTCGTACTGAATTGCTTTAAATCTGCACAGCTTTTATGAATGTAAATTATGGTTCGGTGTTAACTGGTCTCTGTCTGCACATCTAACTGTAGAAAAATCTCATATGTGAAATATATTCTGTTTTCGGTGACCATTTCCTTCCTTTACCTCTTTTGTAACTTTAACATAGGCATGTAGACATGATAGAACAAACGAGAATGCAGCCCAGTTATTTTGATATTTAGTACATTGCATTTTTTCAATTCAATCAATAACATGGGTTTTAATTACAATGCAGTGACTGTGCTCACCTCTTCTGACATGAGTAGCTTAAATTTCAAAACCATGTTGAATTCAAGCAGTCCCAGTTGTTATAATGATTTCAGCTACTCTAGGCTAACATGCAAATTTTATTCATTCTGGGAATCATCCATTGCATTTGAAATATATTTCTCTCTTGTATATCTTATTTTGTGATTATGTCTGTGCATATATATGTGTAGTATTTGTGCATCCCTCTCGAGTGTTCTATTTTCACCGTTTAAAGCTTTCTTAAAATAAAATAATTATCATTTATATATGTTCAGATTTTTTATAATATGTTTTATATCTAAATGAACACTTCTGAATTTGATAACTTTAATAAGGACCTTTACTGATTTTACAGTAGCTCTGTGAAAGAAAACACATATGGGATGTTTTATGTGGAGCTGGAGCTGCTGCTTCAGCTATCAAACTAATGGAACTGTAATGGAACACTTACTAACAAAATTAATGGGCTGCATTCTTTTCTTTGTCACTAGATCTGTATGGCTCCATTAGGTCTGATTTGTTCAGGGATGAGAGGAAGGAGTGATGAAGACACTAGTATTTTGCTATGTACTTGAAACGAATCTATCACTTTTTTTTGTATTCATGAGCTAGTTAGCATCTTGTTACGCCAGCCTTCAGTGAGCTGATATGAGTTAAAGAACATCTGTTGTGGTATGGGTTTATTTACAAAATACTTTATTGATTCTCATCTTTGTGTTATTCTTGCATTCATAAAAGAAGGAGGTCAAGGATATTTGTTTCTTCTGCCATTGTTCATTATCCCAGACACTTCTACTAGAGGAAGTGGTTTCTCTGGGATTTTACTGTAATCCACGGGATTTTATTTTTATTGAGCTTTTTTCCTTCAACTGCACTTGATAGTAGTTGTTTCAAAGTTCAACCATGTACAGAAAATGAAATGTAATAGCAATCATGTTTACTTTCTATTAAAGTATGGATTTTTTTGAAGAGACTAATTTGCTGGGAGAATTCTCTGAGAGACCATTTTACACCTACAATCTAATATCAAAACCCAGTGCAACAACCTTTCTTAAAGACAAGCAATCTAATTTGACACAGATAGCTATCCCACGCTATATGTTTTTGTTAGTATTATAGCTGAAACACTACATAGTTACCTAAGTGTTTCTATCCTGAGTTTTTCTTGGAGATTTTGGGGGATGAAATGTTCTAGAACTCTTTTCTCTCCTTTTTCATTAGCCCGGTCCCTTTACACACAGTTTTCAACCTCCACACAAATTTGGCATTCCCAATCTTCCAGAATTTCAGTGTAGTCAAACTACAGCCAGGATATAGGTAGCAGGGCTATGAACTACTATATCTGGAAAAATTCATTAAAGTCATATGTCTGCTCAAGTGGTGCCATCTATAAATCACCCAGGATTTCTCCATATTAGAGGAGTTTTCACCTAATGTATTGGCACCTTTCAGAAACTCTGTGGGGAGCAGCAAGTATCCAGCCAGCAAAATATAATCTGAATAGACCTCTACTGTTACAGAATTACTGCCCACCATCCCCAGTGACTTTGTGTTATGAAACAGAAAATTTGAGAGAAAAATTTTGAATACAGCTGATATTCCATAGTGCTGAGCATGTGAAAGGCTGTATATAAAGCTTCTTCACTAAACTGCATATGAACAAAAAGAAAAAGTAATAAGAATATATTACTTCAAAGAAAAGAAAGCATAATTTGAAACACTGTGATTGTTCATATTGTTTTATCTATTTTTAGTTTGAGAGAATTTTAATCTTTTGTGTTTGCGTGGTTAGAATTGGCCACAGCGTTTGGAAGGCCTGTGCAATATTGCCAGAATATAATTCAGCTAAAGACTCTTCAAAGCAAAAGTGACTCTTCAAAACCAGAGGCTGATACATACCTTTAAAATTTTGATTTTCTGCCTGTTTATGAAATTCCTTAAGTACACAGGTTATAATCTGCGGCACTTGTAATTTAATTCTGTTTCTAGTTTGTTAGGTAGCTATTATTGTTCACTTCCAGTGGTATTTTAGAGGAATTGCACAATTTAAACATTTATTAATGAGTCCAGGAGACAAAATACTAATTAATATGGAAATCTTTCTAGGCTTAAACATGATGAAAAAAAGGGAACTTTTAGATAGTGTTTCTTAGTATTTCTTCTCCAGAAGTATATTTGTATTCAAGTACTTATTCAAGTACACCTTCTGAGAGGATCGTTGTGTTGATCTGATGTTGAATTTGCTGTGCATTATTATTATCTTCCTATTACCTTTGCTTATTATTATCTTCTGTGACTAATCTAGATATTCCCAGATTTCTTATGTTATTTCATACTATAATATGATTATTACAGGACCTTCTGTCACAAAGATGTAAATTTTTCACGTATATTTCATGTTTTTATTGAAATAACTAAGTTAAATTTCATTCACAATCCTCCCAAATCCCATTGTAAGAAAATAATGTAATAGTCTATTTAATTTTTTTCCTGAGTTTGTCTGTGATGGTTTCTTCTCCCTCACTCTCAGTTCCACTTCAGGCTAATTTAGTACATATTTGAACGTGGTTTTTTGCCTTGTTCTTTGTTCATTGATTGGCAACATCACTTTTTATCTGTATTTATTACATGTTTTGTTTTGCGTATGTTAGTACATTCCTTGTTCTTCTCAACTTTTTTTACCTTTGTTAGCCTTAAAATCTTTTTGTGCAACTCCCAGCCAGTTGTTGGGTTTTTTTTAATGTCCATTGCTAAGTTGATTGTAGGCCTGCAGTCTTTATTATCCCATTTCTATAGTCTTGTGAACCACATTATTATGTTAAAGTCATAAATATTTCATTCTACATGGAATAATTACTTTTTACTGTATATGTAAGAACATTGATTATACCACAAGATGATGCAAATATAATCACATATAAGGGATACAAGGGAAACTGCAAAAAATTAGGCAATAGTTACCTGATCATTAGAAAAATTGTTGCAGCTAAAGAAGTTAAATCAAAACTCCAGGCAGGCAAGGAAAGTTAAGATGAAGCCTGAGAAATTAATCTTGAGGCCTTGCAGTGGTGGTACAAGGTCTACAGCTTGTTATTAGCAACGGTAATACCATCCTACAGGGCTACAATAACAGCTGAATAAACATTCTTGCATTTTTTTTTTCTCTTTGTCTTGTTATTACTTCTAATTAGCAAATTGACTAGTTCGAAAGTCTAGCTTTAGAAAAGGTTGTAAAGGCCTGGGTTTTTTGGTTCTTCAGTGCTGTTTTTCAGGTTATATTCAGTGGTGCTGTACTTTCTTGTTTTAATGTTGTTACAGAATTTGAGTTCTTGGCCGTTTAAGCTATAGAGAAATAACTAAAGGTTCAAGGAAAAAAGAAGCAAAGAGAAATCTGTGGGGAATGCACCTAACATAAAGGGAACTCACAGCTACTCCACCAGTAGTACCTGAATTTAGCAGGTTAGGTAGACTTTACATATCCTGAGAAAACTGAGAATATCCTGGTTAGGGTCGCATCCTTATCTGGACTTTTCATTTTCTTGAAATCCAAGCTGAAGACCTGGATTTCCATTGAAATTTTCGTGTGTGCCACTGCATGCTACAGGATTCTTGCACAGTCTGAATGCTGCTTTTACCACTGTGATTTGGGATTAGAAAAGGCATCAAGGTAAGAAACAGTGAAGGTATCAAATGGCAAACAGACAAGAAGAGGTGGAGAGTACAGCCTGTAAATCAATGAGTATTTTAAAACGATGTCTTTTGGAACGGGGAGAAGTCATAGCAATATAAGTCTCTATACTAATAAAGGTGCATTTATCCCAACCTGTTAGGATGGAATGAACAAGATAGATAATTGTAAATACCACTGCAGATAGCACTATCAAGTTTAGGCTTATGTTTCCCTAATGCAGTGCCAAAACTAATCAGTCTCCATACAAGTAACATATAACAACTAAAGACTCCGAGGAAATATGCTTTTATCACAGTAACAGTGTCAAAACAGTATTATTCATTCAAAACTTATTTTGCAGATAAAATTGCTATGTTACCGGAATGACTTCTCAGTTGTTCAATTAAATATTCAAAGATTAAAAAAAAATTAGAATTAATGCCTACAGAGCTCAGGTTAGGGAGAATAATATGGATTCAGTTCAACACAGCATCTCTTGTTGCCACAGCAAGAATAATATGTAGATCATAATGTAGAAATAAAAATCAACTATATAGATTTATGGCATCTCTTACTCAAGTCCGTAAATGAAATATGTTCCTCAAAGAATTTGCGCCTGTAAAGTACTGATTTTCCTTATAGTTAACACAGCATTTCAAGGGAGCAAACTTATTTTCTTAAGTAAAGAGAGTAAATAATGTCTGTAAGGGAACTGATTAGTCCCTTTTCTAGTAGATTATTTCAGCATTTCACTGTTGCAACAGAAAGTGTAGCCTCCCAGTTCACCCTTTGTCCCTATCTAACTGTGAAGAGGGTAAACCCATTAACAAGGGCAGGTTATTCTCTGAAAACAATTCTGTTCTTCCTCAGTGAAATTCATGGCTGCTGTGGTAACTGCAGAATAATAATAGGCAGTGGACAAAGTTATTAAGGTTGTTTGCAGAAGTCAAACATCAAGGTGCTTTTAAAGTGATCCTTTAAGTTATTATAAAAGAAGCCCTATAGCATCAGTGTCATTTGTTATTTAGCGAAGACTTCCATCACCCAACAATACCCGTTTTTCCTTTTTAACACTAGTCATGTTGTCCTTTAAATCAGGTTTATAGGAAGGATATTTCTTTATTAGTTTAAAGTCAGATGATGGTCAGTAGAAGTAATCCTCTGGGCAAAATTATTGCCAGCCTCAGCTTCAAACAAATTTTGATTCATTTATTATATTCCCAGTCTGTGTGCAGACCTCCTACTAACATCGGTAACAAGCAATGCACTGAGAAAAACACAGAGCTTTGAAAATGGGATGTTATTTGTGTTTGAGAAGAGTATTTTAACATTTTTCTTTATAGTAGTGCTGTCAAATTTTATGTGCAGTGGTGGGGTTTGCTGTGGTTTTATGTTTTGGCACCAGCCTGTAATGTGTGTGCCATCATGCTGTATACTCAGGGAGCAAATCCCCGTGGCAATACTACATTTGCAGACCCCTTTATGGGATAATTAAGATAAAGGATACTGTGAATTCCACAAATATCCAGCAAACTACACAGAAGTATGTCAAGACTTAAAAAAATGTAGCTAAATCCTATCAAAACGGAGTTGTCACTTAGCAGCCTGTCCTTTGCTTGAATGTAGGAAAAAAGCTGCAATGGATCAGGGAAACAAGGGATCAAGCAAACGAAATATAATGCTGGGCTGCAATTTCAGGGATCTACTTTAGATTCTTTTAGATATTGTGGGTTATTAAGTAACCAAATTATATTCAAGTAATTCAGCACCTGCTTCATCAAGCTACAGAATATGGAATTAGATATAGACCACTTCAGCTTCACTGATTTGATTATGTCGTAGAGAGAGACTAGTGAATATACATTAATCCTATGAAATTAAATCAAGAAAATTAGCTGAAGATATTCCTAGGGGCCTATTTGGTGTCTATTTGCATAAAATGCTGAATTACCTGCTTACTGAAATCACTTTTTTTGTGATGAGTAATGGAATGGAACCGAGGAACTGAGTTTACATAAAAATTTAAGCAGGAATGTACAGGTTCAAACCAGAAATCCATTTAACTCCTGGCTCTGACAACAGCCAGTAGCAGATCATTAGAGCATAAGAACAAAACAAGTATATAATTTTTCCCTCAGTGTTTCCTAATGTGGAGTATAGAGACTACACTGTTACTTTGTTTATGTTCGATTATGTGTGATGGACTTTGCCTCTATTATTATTTTCTGATCCACTTTGTTATTCTTTTCTGGTGTCTTCAGTATCCTGTATAATGTATGCAGGCGTGATGTAATCGTGCACGTTCTGAAGAAGCGTTTCCTTTGGTTGTCTTTAAAAATTCTTTAAAATAATGTCATCTGATGTTTCCTCATTCTTATGAGAAATGATGACTTAATAGGCAAATAAAGCCTATGCGTTCTTTATTCATGCCATTCATAATTTTGTAGACTTCTGACGCTGTTGTCTCTTTAGGAGACATTCCAGTATTTCTAACTGTGTTTTTGTCCTGTTTGCAACTTTTCTGTTGGCACTGGGTGTTTATTACTGGGAATATTATACACTGGGAAGCTTACTACTTGCTGTTGTCTCCAGAAGAAGTCTAAACAAATAATTTAAGATGCAGAAGTCTATCCTGCAGGCTTTTCAAATTAAGTGAGATTAACTCCATACCAGATTACTTCATCTCAATGTTAAGTACCAACATTGAAGGCCTGTCTTATTATTTCAATCTGAAAATGTGACTCTTCTCAGTTATTCTTAGTCTAGCCATTTCATACCATATTCGAAAAAAAGCCTTGTTTGTGGTTTTCTTAAGGTTTTGTAAGCAATACAGTTTTCTAAACTGTACCACCTCTAAGTGATTAATTTGTAAGTGATATCAGTATTTATTTTCGTTTTGATTTATTGAAGTAGAACATTAGTGAAGTAAAATTGCTGAAGTAAAACAATAATAAGTAATAAGATAGTAAAACATGTTTACAAAACAAATGAATGAAGTGCAAGTAATCCTAGAAGTTCCAAAGTATTTGATCTGTAGATGTGTTTCAAGTAATTCTATCAGAAATACATTTTCATCCTCGGGGAAATATTTACAATTCACAGTAATTTCCGTTTTTGGTTGGAGGCAAAATGGAGTTTTGAAGGACAATGATAAGTAGAAAGCACAGCATGTTTAGAAAAGCCACTGTCCTGCTGTGGTTAGTGTACATAGCTCAAATTCGAGACAGGTTGTGTTTAACTTCTTCAGAACAGATACTTGAACCTTATTGTGCTGTACCAAGAATAACTAATAACCAAAAGCTTTCAGTGGATTATAGAATCCCTTACCTGTTTTGGCCAACTGTTTTTCTTGAATCTGAAAAAACATTCCTAGCTCATGTTTGTTACAGCCAGGGCATTTCAGCAGGCTGGTCTGAGTTCCACTAAATGTTTTATCAAAAAACACTCCACGTGCGTGCGTGCTTTGTGTTCTCTCATTGCTCTAACAAATCATCAAGTGCTTTGTATTTTCCACAGTTTATTTTATTTGCAGTATTTAATAATCGATCTGGCTTACATTTTGGTTACAGGTTTCTCTTGGGCTTTTACATGCTCGAGCTACTCATATCCTCTGGCCTCCACGACGCTGGCAGAAGTTACAACCAATGCTACCTCCGGAGCGCAGACCACTCCAGAGAGAACAAGAGTGATCTAAAAGTTCAGAGGAAAAAAACACTGAAGTAAAGTTTAACCGGGAAGAGTTGCAGCAGTTATACCATCATCCATAAGAGCTTTGCCAAATATGCTTTAACATCAGGTACCATATCAGCAAATACATGCGACATCTTCATGTTAAAATGCCACCTTAAGTGTAAAGTTTTTTGGGTTTTTTGTTTGTTTTCTTGTTTGGTGTTTTTAAAAATTGTCAAACAGTAGTGCATTGTGCATTATTTTGCTTTGAAATAATTAGTTGTAGAAGGTTTGAATGTTCAATTTTTCTGGGTAAAATGCTTGACTTGTTACGTCTGTACCTGTGCTTCCCTGGATAAGAAATTATTAAAACCTTCAATAAAATATTTTAATCTTTTACATTGTGTCTTTAGTAACTGAATGGAACCTTTATTATTATCATTGATTGCATATGAAAAAAACCTCACAAACACATAATATGCTTTGGATTGTCCCATAATTTCTAATACCAAAGAATCAGTACTTGTATAGCTGAAAAGTTAATAATATACATCTTTTTTTTTTTTTTTCAAAAAGCTAATGAGATTTTTTTTCTTTTTATGCAGGTTGTGTTTATTATTAAACTGAATACATATTGCTTATTTTTAATTTCTCCTTCAGGAGTGTTTTATATAAACATTCCCTGTATATTTTGCTGAAGTAGATATTCAGTCAAAATATAAAAATTATATTGCAGTGTCTGAAGGCACTGTTTCATTCATTTCTCAAGTATAGTAAATCATTGTTAGTATTGATTGCCACATTTATTTGAAACTATGTAATTAGATTATGAATAGTATACAAGTAATACTATAAATATATAATTAATATTATAAATACACTCTGAATATGCAGTGAAGCTTCTGCACACATCATAAGTAAAAAGAACTTGAAAAATGACACATTTTCAGCTGCAAATTAATATCAGCCAGCTTATTTTCATATTTATTGAATTTTACTTTAGATAGATTAGTACTTTAAAAATTTAACAAACCACACAAAAGATCTTTAAACATCTCAGCTAAAATCATGCATTTATCAGAACTTCAGACAAGATGAAAATAAGTCTATAGCTCTTTGAAGACACACATCTGTGTATCAGTTAGATGATACATTCAATCACTATGAAAACTCTCTATTATTGTCTAACCTTCTTAAATGTTCCAGCTCTCTAAGCACTTTACTGTCTACATGTGCCATGATCTTTCTTTGTTCCACATAGGTCTCTGAACTCATCTCAGTTAAAACTCATGCAGTTTGTTTGGGTGTTAATTGCAGTAAATTCACAATTATTTTGATTGGCATAGGGTGATTGAAAACAGCATTTTGCAATCGTTTTTTTTTTCAAATTAATTAACAAAACTGAAATGAGTTCAAGAAATTTAGCGCAGTCATAATTAATTTTGGTGACAAATATACAAACACACACCCATGAAAGCCGAAAGAAAGTGACAAACATAAAAAGGAGTTGAAAAAAACCAGATTAGATCAGCTTTTTTTCTTTTGGTTGTTTAGGTCTTCATTTCCCTTCTTTTGGTTGTTCAGGTCTTCATTTCCCTTCTTTCCACTAATTGATTCCCTCCCTCTTCCTCCTCTTGAGTATCAACTGGGCAGAGTTCTTACATATATTGACTAGCTGGAAAATTTGGTTGGCTCTTTTTGCTGGTATGTGTTCTGCAAAACCAGTGCCAGAGAGTTATCAACAAAAACAAAGGCACTTGTTCCTCAATTATTATCTTAATTATGTTTTTCTATTCATGTTGTCTAAAGATACAACCAAATGCGTCTGCATCAGTAACATTCCCAAAAAGATTATTTCAAGTTCCTTAGGATTGCAGACCTTATTTTCCAACTGAGAAGAAGGATCCAGATATGGATCCAGATATTGGAAGAACTTGGGTTTATCATTTAGTCTGGAGAGTCTGAAGCACAGTATTCAAAATCATGAAAGGTTTCTGTGAAGTGGAAGAGAATCATTGATTTTCCAAGTACATCATGTACAGGCAAACTAACAGACTTACAATGCAGCAATAAGACTTTTATGTTAGACATGGAGAAAAAAACGTTTGAATTTTAAAAATAATAAAACATTGGAATAGATTATTTTTCATTGCAAGGTTTTAAATTTTTTTATCAGGCCTGTTTGTAGTTTGAGATGGGATCATGAATTAACTACACCTTGAGATCCACATCAGCTATTTTATACATTCTCTGATTAGTTATTCTGTGATTGGTAAACTTGGTGGTGCCTTTGATGCTGGGCAGGCAGCAAGTTACATCAATTTCTACTTCCTTTAGACTTATAAGTTTCATTATATGCAAGCCTAGAAGTGTTAGAATAGCCTCATGTAACACTTCCTTCTAATAAGCATCCAAAGAACCTGATTCTTGTAAAAGAAGCTATTTTGCTACATATTGTCGTCGGATTAATATGCATGACATTTTACGTCATCACATAGCTTAGTGAATGGAAATACCTCAATGAAATCATAAGCATTCGAGTAAGATAACATAATGTATCATTCAGTATCCAGAGCATGAAAAGCGAACCCATATTACCAAAGCAGAAAGGACCAAGCAGCAGCAATAACAAATGACCACATACTTAAAGGCGTTATTATTTTTTTGATATAGTAATATACTTGGTTTTCAACCCTCAGATGTGAAATGCATAATGAGAACCTGTTCTGGCAGCAATGAAATCAGTGGCAAAATTCTCATGGACTCAAACTATCACGATTAGCTTTCTAAGTCAGCATCTTCCTATTCAAACACAGGCCTTCTGGTGATTTGGTGCTGGGTCACATTAACTCAGGGGAGTTAAATAAGAATAAGCACAAGTGAGAAGTAGGACTTTAAGAAATTAAAGGATGACAGGATATTTCAAACGTGAATATTTTTATGTATAAGGAGTCACATGAATACCTTTCCTATGGCCCAAAACATAGAATTTTCTTCAGTGGGTGCCAGACTTCACTTGCAGAGCAAGAAGAGATGTTTCAAGCTGATCAGGAATTGGTACTCTTAGCAGAGATGAGCAACTGCCTCTGAGAGAGTGGAAACCAAAGCTATGTATCTCAGCAATGTCTAAGCATCACAGCCTCATACAGAAAATCAAAACACCAACTGAGAAAATGGAAAGCTGGTGCAAAGAATGGATGGTCATCTAATGCGTACGAGCATCCTTAATTAGTTGTTCAGGATTTCCTGTGACGAAGAAACACCGTAGCAGGAGATGCGTTGAGTTTCATTTCTTCCATCTGTTCATCCTTTAAGATAACATACCTAGATGATGCAACATGAAGACTAACAATCTGTCATGGCACGCACAAAACACTAGCTGTTCGGGTCTAAAGCCACTACAAAATGGATAATTTAATGCAGAACTATCCAAGGAAAAGAAGGTAAAACCAAAACAATAGATTGTGCTTTAATAAACAGTTTATGTTTCCTGGCTCCTTATGTACTAACACTTAGGAAATAACACTTATCAGACATCAAAGATCACATCTAAGACATATGAACTCAAAGTAACATTGTAAAGTCAAGTGATGACATGTAACAGCTCTTGCTATGCAGAAGTTTGATTTTCACAAATGTTTTTCATTCCTTTAGATTTGTTTACCACACTAAAATCAGAAAGAGCTCTGAACACTTCCAGCATATGACAAGTTGAATAGCTGTCAGAGGCATCATTCTGTAGGCATATTGCTCAGGAGTCTAGCAGCTGATGAACCTGCATACTCTTGTGCAACTTTGGTCATCCTGTGGTATTTTGCTATAATATGGAATAATCCTCTCTCTTTGGAATATTTTACTATCATTACTATTATTATCAAGAGAATTATTACTTTCTCCCCACGCCAACATGGTCTATTATTCTTACCATGGTCTATTAGGCATCTTGTCCAAGGTCATATAAGATAATCATGATAGGTTTGGAAAAAAAACAGGATTTCTTCTTCAAGAAGTCTACCTCCTTAGTAGCAAGACTGTCTGCCATTCACTTTCTTGCACCATTAATGCACAAGTAAACAATTTGTGATATAAAATACAAATCTAAATGAAAGAAAAAGATTAGTGAAAACCAAAATTCGAAGTAGACGGCTTAGCCTTCCCCCATTGGATGGTGGAAGGGAAAGACGAGTCTTTTTAGAGCTAAGGTTTCCTGTGGCAATATAGGCTCAGAAATAATGCAATGAGGTCATACTAACAGCAAATACTGTAAAAATTGTCCTTCCATAAATATACAATTTCACCCAAAGAGACTGGATTTTTTTAAATAACATGTAGCAGCACTTTCTAACCACTGTATTGAAGCTGTGCTTTTATGCAGAAAGAAATTATTCTTGAAGAAAACTAGAGGACAAAGGCTGCCAGAAAACCACCTGGTGGTGGCTTAGAGGATAGACCGGGAACCCCAGAGATAGCAGAGCTGAAGTCCCCGTCCCTGCATCTGTACTCCTTTTCAGTAATTCCTTTGTGTGAAGTAAATATGCAGATTATTAAGTCTGGTGCCACGACTACAAACTTAATTTCGTATAGTGTATTCTGGTATTTTTTAATTAAAAAAAATATTGTGTCCCCTATCTGTTATGCCCTGAATGCTGTGGCTTTATTTGTTTGGTTTTTTTATTTGTGAAATAAAAGATAAGCCAGAAGCTGGTTTGTATAACTGCACCTCAAGAGACTTTTAAGCAGAACATTACACAGAAAATATTGCCAATACTCAAATTATGTCACCATCCAAATATCTTCTTGATTGGAATTTATTAACAGTGTTATTGGATGAGTGGCTTGCCTTTGGATGATTTAGTAGCTAAAAACCTGAAGGTGTAGAATATTTTAAAAATGCAGCAGCTATGTCTAAATACCAGTTTATCCTGATCATACAGGGAGAAAAACTTTAATTTAAAAAAATGTTTAATTTGTGATAACTTGGTGGAACTATATTAACCCACCACATCATGTACTATCTTCCTCATCCCACTCACAAATGTCTCAGCATTTTATTTAACATCTAACCTTTTCTCATATCCTTCTATTAAATGTCAAAATTGAATTTTACATCCTTTGGGAGATAAAATGTACCACCCTCATATTTTTTCTTATACACATTTCAATTAATAAATGAAACATATAAGAGCATTTTTTTAGCACTCCCTATGGTTTTATCCATTTGATTACAACGGTTAATCACACAAATGGTCCTGAGTTTTCTGTAGGACTGTGATGCCTGAGGATCTAAGATCAGGCTATAGTGCTTAACCTTTTAACCTCTTTTTGATGAGCCTGTAATTAAAAAAATGCATTTCCTTTATTCTCCTGCATTCTTCCCTCATTATGAATGGATGATTCTGAATCTGACATGAAATATCTTAAGGGTTCAGATAAGTAGTCCATTTGTCCGGTAACCTGTTCCTGACAGGGGTCAGTAAATTATACTTCCTATAATGAAGAGTTTGGAATAACCTGCCGTAAGTGAAATTACTGTCCAACCCCAGGCAATTAATGTTAGTGTTATGCCCTGAAGTATGAAATTTAAATCCTTTACTTATCTTACATCTTTTCTAATGTAACCGAATGTTCTTATTATTTATACAAATGTTTAATGCAACAGCAACATCTGAAAAGTCTCAGTTTGTAAATAGCAAGCATCTGAGTGAAGTCGGAAATTTTATCCTTAACTTCTGTTTACTTGTGCTATCCCCTATGTTAAGTTGGGAGCAATTTACTCTCTGTTGGCTGCTTCTGTCTGTGGGATGCTTGGCCTGCAGTACCTGTCTGAAAAGTCTGGTAAATTGAAATATTTTTCTTTCAGTTCTCTTAAGGAGGAAAAAAAAATTACCCTTATCAAACATTGTGAGAAGTACCTATTAAGACTTATCAATGTTAATTATTTTTACGTGTTATGACTGTCACTGTCAAACATCACAAAGATTCAGGTGGCAGATTGCTATATGTGTGCAAAGTTAGTGACTATGGTCAACATATATGAAGACCTAATGTTTAGGATGCTTAGGCCCTGAAGCAGACTCCGTCATCTCTGCCAGCCAGACTGCCCGAAAGGTGTACGGGGAGACTCATGCTCTGGAGTGCCAGACTCGACACAGGAGCAAGCTGAGAAGGGCGGTGTTTAATTATTGTGCTAAAGCCAATGGAGACAAAATGGAAACCACACCTGCAACCTTCTGTGGGGCTGCAACAGTTCCAGGAAGGGCTCTTGAGTGGAATCCATCACCTGGGACCATATCCTGGTCCCAGGGGTGTGCTTCATTTCAAAACACATCTTGAGAGAAAGACGCTGAGACTGACTATCTTCTACAGGATAGCTGAGAGGCTAGTATATTCACCTACTATTTTGTAGGCTCTCCTCAGCCTGAAGAGCTGACACCAACTGGCTAACCTTCTGCATAGAAATGGCTGATTTGGTAGATGAGGGGAGAGCAGTGGATATAGTACCTAGAAATAGTATTCAGGGAACTACATAAAACTGTGAGGAACAAAGTCCTAGAGGAATGATGAAATATCTTTTGCCACGGAGCTGTCAACTACAGAATCTTTTAATGTGTGACCAAGATAAGATATAAACCTTTTTAAAGAATATCCACAATAGGAAATAGATTTCTGTAAATGCCTGGCAGAATCTATAATAGCATTACCTAAAGCCTAGTAGTGAGGTCAGCCAATTCTTAAGGCTTTATTTTCAGTGAAAAGAAGGTTGTTAAGTCTCCAAAGGCAAAGAACAATTATGTCTAAAAATAGAAGCAAGGTGAAGCTTGAAATAGAGAAGCTCACAAGTACTGACAAAAATTATGACTCAGATGGAAACCTCCACTTTTAGGCTTTAAACAAAATGCCTTGGACCTTATTTCAGCAATTATCAAGATGTTTTTTCCTGCTGCCAGAGGTCTAGGGTGGTAGAAGGTAAATGGAAAAGCCATACCATGATCTTTCAAGTACTTCCTAATGAAAACCATGTGTATTATCTTCTCACACTAATAATAATAAAAAGATATCTTCTGTGCCTGAAGTTTGGAGAACAGTTATGATAAAATTACTCATCTCT
This sequence comes from Rissa tridactyla, assembly GCF_028500815.1. Taxonomy (NCBI): domain Eukaryota; kingdom Metazoa; phylum Chordata; class Aves; order Charadriiformes; family Laridae; genus Rissa; species Rissa tridactyla. The sequence goes on along the minus strand of NC_071466.1, from coordinate 188,835,106 downwards.
TTTTTTTTTTTGCTTTTTTTTTTAATCACCATATCACGTGTTAGCTGACATAAAGCGTTAACAGGAGACTAACACTCTCCGACAACAAAAATGTGTGTTTCCTCCCCTGAAAGATACGAATAATTAGCCCTTGGAGATGGTTCTACCCTACAAGCTGGAAAGACCTCAGTGCTTACAGTAGGATTCAAAATCTAAAAGGACTTTTTAGGTGTATTTCACGAAGAAGGAATACCAAATCCTCCATAGAACTTCTAAGCCCAGATTCACTTACCAAACTTCAGTGTTTTAACTGAGGCTGTATTTATACTCAGTGCCCTGCTTAATAGATTTTAAAAGACAGGTCCCTTGAGAGCATGATGTAGGACTTAGGTGGGTTGAGGCACTCACCCTCTGAAGGTGCTAGTCTCTTTTCAGTGAGTCTAAAAGAGCTTTTGGTCACCTCAGTTAAGTTCCATGAATCTAAGCCTTGAGTTTTTTATATGATTTAGTTCTTGGCACAACAGATTGCTATTAAAAAACTTAGGTAAGTCAAAATCAAAGCCAAATTTTCTCCTAGTTGTTCTTGAATTTTATTACACATATTAATCTTGAACTTCCCTTTGATCGCACAAAATTATGTAGATTCAGGTTTCTCCAAGTGCTGATTTCATTCTTGATAGATTATTCACAGTTGGTGGCAATGGCTTTAAGATTTTAAAAAATAAGTTGCACCAAACTTAGTATCTATTTTTTTCACAGGAAAGTTGAAAAGAAGATTTAGACGTTTTGCTTTAACTCACATATATCAGCCAGATTATACAGATTTCTGTTGATTACATCAGACTTTACACAAGGAAAACATCTGAATAACATCACTCTACAGCTGAGTTAAAAAGCTCACACTCCAGACAACTTGTGCTTTGTGTTAACTCTTTTGTGGATTACTGTTAGCTATTCGTTAAGACATCCCATTCATGTTGCCTGTTCTTGAAATGAGGAGTTTTACGTGAGCATATGTAATATGTACTTTCTCATATCTTAAATGTTCACAGAAAAAAAATCAGAGTATTTGTTCTAGATCTTAGCAATTATATAAAAAACCAATTATATAAGTAAGTAAAGTCTTTTTAAACTGTGCTAAACACAGTAGTACCAGCAAGTTGAACAATAATAAGGTTTCTGTTCTCTCTCTACAATTGGTTAAACTTATTTGGATTGCCTTATGGCACAATTCCAAGTCTGAGTCCTCAATAACTGTGTGCCAAGCATGAAAGGGTCTGTTTTTCAGGGGTTGACTTTTTAATGCTTTTTGAAAATCAGGTTTTTCTCTTTTCAAGACATCTGAAATGAAATGCTTGGCTTGCCAAATCACTAGCCACTACTGAAAATCACTGCAAGGGTGTGATACTAAGTTTGAACATATTTGCTCTTTTACTAACTGGATAATAAAAAGAAATTATTTCCTCTACCTTTTATCTATTAATAAGCTGTATTCAAAACAGACCCGTCTCAGAGGTAAGTGGATGAAAGTTTTTAAAAAACACTGAAAACTTCTGATGGGATTTTCTAAAAATACTTAAATGTACAAGAAAATGCATTACCTTGATTGAAAGGTAATGGAACTTTTTACTCTAAATCATTGTGGGATAAACCCAAAGAGTGATTTAGGCATCTAGCAGTCAGCACAAGTTCTTTAGCCTATAATTTAGGCACAGTGAGGCTAATCTCTGTTGCATATTTTTTTCTCTCTCTTTCTGCCTCTCTCTCTCTCACGCACACATACATACACACACAGATGTTCCTTAATCCTGTAAGTATTTAAGATACAAAAAGCTACATTCACAAAAGTTTTCAGGTGCTACACTACTTTTTTAGTAAATTAACGTCTTCAGTACAAATATTCATGCTCCCTGTACAACAAATAAGGGAAGAAGAATTGACTACAGAATGAGATTTCCGAAGTGCACTGCACAAGGAGATGTCCAAATTGTCCAAAGGTAGGAAAGTTAGTCTCTAAGATTGCATCAATCCTAATAAACTAAAAGTGCCTAGGAAGAGTCTCAGGCATAGTTTTGTCTCAGGAAAATTGGTACTTCTTCAAGCAGGAGTTTACATGGGCCTGTGACCATTTTTATAGGTGGTTTGAATGCAATGACCCTACTTTGGAGAATAATAAGTTATTAAACAGTGTGAACGTAGGCCATTGGTATCAATGCTAGAGAATGAATGGTCCTAGACACACTTCATTTACCTATACAGATATAATATAAGGCAGTTGGTAGCCATTGCTCTTCTGGGGTGTAGACACCTCTCTGTTCTTTGTACCATCTGCTGGAATTGGTTGCTAAACACAGCTATTTTCCGTGCTTTCTACTCATAGTCCAGTTTTCCTTTGTTAGATTCTTTGTCTAGTTTGCAGAAAAGACAGTATCTCCTCCACAGGAAGGATTTTGCATTTTAGCAGAAACTTTGTTCATGGCTTTCACAGGGCTCTTGCATCTTGATCTGGATGACCTGCGCATTTGATCCTGCCTTCGTACCACCTTTTTCTGTTCTTGCGGTCTTGCCCCTCTGAGATATTGTTTAATAAAAGTATCTTTTCTTACGAGAATTTGCTTAATCTCAGCACTTTTACAAATCAATATGGAATATTTTCCCATGAGTATTTCTTCAGAGATTCAATGACATTGTCCTTATGTCCTTACTTTTCCTTCATAACTTCCTTTCAAAAAGTCCTTCCTCAGGACTGACTTCCTCAGAAATGACAGTCATTTTTACTCTCTGATCTATGTGTTTACAGGTTTTGCTGACCTGCTCTGAGAATATTACCCTCCTTCTTTTGAGGTTATTTTCCCTTTTTCTCTTCCTTGGGAAAAAAACCAAAAGAAAACAAAAAAATCAAACCAACCAACAAATACTTACCCCCACCACCAGGAAAAAAAACCCAACAAAACAAAACCAAAACAGAAACCACAGTTCTAGTCTGGACATACCTGCAGAGAGGAGGAATGCAAGTGTTTTTAATAAAAAGCAACCTCTGCCCCCTGCCACCTCAGGGCCTTTGACCTCTGCTGCCCATTCCCATGAACAGTGAGTGCCTCTGCAGGTTCCCACATCAGCAGTGCCAGCAACAGCCTTGAAGTAAGAGCTGTAATGCCTAGGAAACCATTGCGATATTTCTTAAAAAAATCAGTAAATATATTGGAGAAAGATACACTATTTATGATGCACTCATACAAGGTAGAGATGGAAGAGAGCGTTGGCCAAGGGAGAAATTCTACATTTTTCCAGCGATGGTGGTGAAACACACCTGCGTGTCCCACAGACTGGTGAATTGCCTGTACCTAACTAGCATATCATCCATCTTTCCTCAACAGTGCTACGTGGTGGAGGGCTTGCCATGGTTGTTGGGGGTGTCTCCCTGAAGGAAATGCTATATGAAACATGTCAATGTCTTGGAATGTCTTATTTTTTATGTAATGTTTTTTGAAACTTATCATGTGCTGCTGAGTTTATGTCTGAAACATAAACACATCCTTTCAGAATGCAAATATAAAAATGTAGGTAATATAAATTGGCATATAGATTGAAAGTCTTTAATTATAGACTGCAAAGTTTAAAATTATAGATAATTAACTAAGAAAGCACACGTTCAACACTGATGCTGCTCCAGCTCTTTAAACATCATCCAATTAAGGAAATCGAAGAAACTGAACTGATGAACAGTGTTTATTTACAATAATCTGCCCTTAAGCCTACGAATGGGTTCAAATACATGTTTTACTCGCTTCTATCTCCATGGATGAAAGGTGTCTATATGAATAAAACTAATTAGTTACCAAGGGAAAATCTACACTGTTACATTGCAATCAAAATTGATGGGCCTCATCGAAGGTTTAGCATATTACAAGCGCTGTCAGTTCTTGAACAGGAATAGGATAATTCCATTAATTAATGCAGATAGTTAAAATTCTATTTAAAGCCAAAAAGCTGCAATGATAGAAAAGAGAAGCTTTCTGTTCCTCATGTAAAGAAAATATAGATATTTATGACAAGTCACAGCCATGTCTTTTGACCTAATTTCAGTATTTAGTTTTAAAGATTCCACTGTTACAGAATTGTTCGTAATTCTGTTATGCATATTCAAGAAATCATTATTTCATAGCTACAAAATAAAAAACAGGAAAGAATTCATTCTCTTTATGAATTTCATTTAGAAATTCCTATGTCTATGTCCCCGAGGGAGATAAACAGTAGAAATTTCATATATTTAGCTTATGTTTAACATTATCTGAAGGTAATGGTACTTAAAATGCAGTAATATCTAGGTGACTCATCTAAATACTTGCTACTTATTTACTGAACATGATGACTGCCTAGTCCTTTTATGTTGAAATATTTAGGGGCAGGAAAATTGGAAGCATGGGCTGGTGAATAGTGCACCTTGTCCAATGGAAGTATCTTGAAAATGAAAAAACCTTTTAAACTTCCTGGAATCATAAGTGGAGCTATGTCTGCTTGCAAAAAAACCAGAAATAAATAAAAATCCATGAACAAGCTTCTGCATGAAGCTCGTTAATGGCCTGCAGGGGGTGAGTCACTGCCCAGACGCACCCCCAAGGGCCCATGCCCCATCCTCACCCCGCAGCACCCCCTTGCCCTGGGCAACATGTGGTGCACTTAGAATCTTAGAATCAGAATCTTCATGGTTGGAAAGGACCTTTGAGATCATTGAGTCCAACCATACACACACACACACAAAAAACCCAAACCAAACCAAAAAAACCCAAACCCCTACAATCTCTGCCACTAGAGCATACCCTGAAACGCCACATCTAGACATTTCTTAAATACATCTGGTGACTCAACCACCTCCCTGGGCAGGCTGTTCCAGTGCCTGACCACTCTTTCAGTAAAGTAACTCTTCCTAATATCTAATCTAAACCTCCCCTGCTGCAGCTTCAGACCATTTCCTCTGGTCCTGTCATTATTCACCTGGGAGAAGAGGCCAACACCCACCTCCCTCCAACCTCCTTTCAGGTAGTTGTAGAGGGCAATCAGGTCTCCCCTCAGCCTCCTCTTCTCCAAGCTAAACATGCCCAGCTCCCTCAGCCTCTCCTCATATGACCTGGTCTCCAGACCCCTCACCAGCCTGGTGGCTCTCCTCTGGACACGATCCAGCACTTCCATGTCCCTCTTGTACAGAGGGGCCCAGAACTGAACACAGTACTTGAGGTGAGGCCTCACCGGGGCCGAGAACAGAGGCACCATCACTTCCCTGCTCCTGCTGGCCACGCTATTCCTGATACATGCCAGAATGCTGTTGGCCTTCTTGGCCACCTGGGCACACTGCTGGCTCCTTTTAAGCTGGCCATCCACCAGCACCCCCAGGTCCTTTTCTGCTGGGCAGCTTTCCAGCCACTCCTCCCCAAGCCTGTAGTGCTGCTTGGGGTTGTTGTGGCCGAAATGCAGGACCCGGCACTTGGCCTTATTAAACCTCATACAGTTGGCCTTGGCCCATCGATCCAGCCTGTCCAGGTCCCTCTGTAGAGCCTTCCTACCCTCAAGCAGATCAACACTCCCACCTAGTTTGGTGTCATCTGCAAACTTACTGAGGGTGCACTCAATCCCCTCATCCAGATCATTGATAAAGATATTAAACAAAATTGGCCCCAAAACTGAGCCCTGAGGGACACCACTGGTAACCGGCTGCCAAGAAGATTTCACCCCATTAATCACAACTTTCTGGGCACAGCCATCCAGCCAGTTTTTTACCCAGTGAAGAGTACACTTGTCTATGCCATGATTCGCCAGCTTCTCCAGGAGAATGCTGTGGGGGACAGTGTCAAAGGCCTTACCAAAGTCCAGATAGACAACGTCCACAGCCTTCCCCGCATCCAGAAGGCGGGTCACATGGTCCTAGAAAGAGATCAGGTTGGTTAAGCAGGACCTCCCTTTCCTAAACCCATGCTGGCTGGCCCTGATCCCTTGGCTGCCCTGCACTTGCCATGAGAGCTCACTCAAGATGATCCTCTCCGTGATCTTTCCTGGTACCGAGGTCAGGCTGACAGGCCTGTAGTTCCCCAGATCCTCCTTCCGACCCTTCTTGTAGATGGGCGTCACATTAGTCACACTCCAGTCATCTGGTATCTCCCCTGTTGACCAAGACTGTTGATAAATAATGGAGAGAGTCTTGTTGAGCTCTCCCGCCAGCTCCCTGAGTACTCTTGGGTGAATTCCACCCAGCCCCAAAGACTTCTGTGTGTCTAGGTGCAGAAACAGATCATTGACTACTTCCTCCTGGATTATGGGAGGGTTGTTCTGCTCTCCATCCTTACCTTCCAGCTCAGGAGGCTGAACACCCTGGGGATAGCTGGTCTGACTATTGAAGATGGAGGCAAAGAAGGCATTAAGTATCTCAGCCTTCTCCTCGCCATTGGTTGCAACTTTCCACCCCTGGCATCCAGTAAGGGATGGAGATTCTCCCTGACTCTCTTTTTGTTGACATATTTATAAAAACTTTTTTTGTTGTCCTTAATGTTAGTGGCCAAGTTGAGCTCCAGATGGGCTTTTGCCTTTCTAATTTTCTCTCTGTATAACCTAACGAGATCTCTGTACTCCTCCTGAGCTGCCTGTCCCTTCTTCCAAAGGTGGTAAACCCTCCTTTTATTCCTAAGTCCCATCAGAAGTTCCTTGTTCATCCAGACTGGCCATTTTCCCCGCCCTTTAGACTTGTGACACTTGGGGACAGCCTGCTCCTGGGCCTTTAAGATTTCCTTCCTGAAGAGCGTCCAGCCTTTCTGGACCCCTTTGCCCTTCAGGACTGTCTCCCAAGGGACTCTCTCAATCAATGTTCTGAACAAGCCAAAGTCCGCCCTCCAGAAGTCCAAGGTGGAGGTTTTGCTAACCCCCCTCCTTATATCACTACGAATTGAAAACTTGACCCTTTCATGATCACTAAACCCAAGACAACCTTCGACCACCACGTGTCCCACTAGTGTTTCACTGTTTGTGAACAGTGGGTCTAGTGAGGCACCTTCCCTGCTAGGCTCACCTACCAGTTGTGTCAGGAAGTTATCCTCCATGCACTTGAACCTCCTAGCCTGCTTGCTCTCTGCTGTGTTATATTTCCAGCAGATACCCGGCATGTTGAAGTCCCCAACCAGAACAAGGGCTGGCGATTGTGAGACTTCAGCCAGCCGCTTATAGAATACTTCATCTTGGTGGGTTGATACACACAGAAAGTTTATTTTACTTGTTGGCAAAAATAATAACACATCAGAAGAGCAAGGACTTACCTCCTGGAGTAGTTGAAGGCCGTGTGTATGAGGGCAGTTGTTCCACTGCCTCATCCCTTGCTTCGGCTTACCGCTGTCTCTTCATTACCCACATACAGCTTCGCATTTTGTCTTTTCCATTTGCCATATCTCTTCTGTAATTTTACCAGTCTGTAACCTCTGGCAATAATTAGCTCTATCTAGCATGTAAACTAGAGGCAAAGTGTTGAAATTTTATGCTTTTTGCATGTGCTCCCTCCAGTTATTCCTTTTTGTATTTAACAGGGATTTTGGAAATTATGTGTTTGCTAACGTCTTCACTACCGAATTTGTGTGCTCACAGGCATTCACTGGGCACAGAAAGCTTAAAATCAGCGCTAAATCTTGATTTAAACTTTGCTGTGTCACTTTGTGAATGACAGGACAAATCACATAGTTATCATAGTCCCACCTTGGTTGAATACACATTTACATTTGCAAAAACAACCTAACAATCTGCATTTGGTATGATTTTAAACTTGGATATTGCAGGCTCGGTGGCAAGAGGGTCCCAATTTCAATGCAACAGCAACTGAAAGATTTTTGAGATCAGGTGGAAGATAACATTTCCCACTGCCCTGATCTCATTATTCCAGCTGAAGAAACAACCAGCGCAAACCAGTTAAACAAATAAGGTTATCCTAGCCTGCTCACGTGAAATAACTGTGATAAGCAGTTTGAATTGTAGCTTTGTGATTATAACAAAATCTTTTAAAATGTATTTTGAAAACTATGAGCCGCTTTCTAAATTCAAATCTAAACATTGTAATTCCATTGACATATCATCTCGTTCTCTGTGATCAGTGAAATGAAAACTATATTGTACAATGTTAACGTAAGAAAAAAGTGTTCTATATGCTTATCTCTAACTTCAAGAAATATTTTTCCTGTTACTTCTCAAAGCTTTCACCCTAAAGTAACTGTGTTGTCTGTTCTCATTTTTAACTTTCTCCACATCTCAGTGTTGAAGGAAAAGACTTAGCAGATAGTCACTGGGAACCCAAGCACAGCTCGCGTGATCAATTATGTAAATACGCTGACAGTCACATAGCTCATAAGTCTAACATAACAAGAGTTATATATAGAGAGTTCCCTTGCTCAGGATGGCATAGGGATAGTACCTGGCAGAGTACACGTTAAATATTAATTTTATGAGAACTATAGACACATATTTCTTATGAAAAGTTTGCCCTCTGTTTAGTTTGTTCTGGTTTATTACCTAATTTGAGTGAGATTTTAAAATCCTTAATGACTTTGAGCAACTAAATTTTCCCCAAGGATTTGTGCTGGAATATATAAAACTAAGTATTTAGTAAAATTCTGTTTAGAATGAGCTGTGAGAGTTTGAATATACGAAATGCTACAAAACCCCTAATATGTATTTGTATTATTTAGCTGAAAAAATGATGAGTCATTTAACAGGGTTTCTTTTTATCCACTGAAACCCAGCTTACTTTTTTAATCACATAATTAATACAGTAGACACACAATTCTAACAAATAAATATAATCACATACAAATACTTGAAGTTTATTCTTCTGCAAAAGATTGCAGTGTTTTATTCCAATTAAAATATGGAGAGGAAAGATTACAAATTAGAAATGAAGAGATCATCTTCAGCCATATCTGCAGGGTGGCTAGTGGGAAAGAAAAGCTCAGAAGACTGTGAAACGCTAACGTCTGAGCCTGTAACTTTCAGTCAACATTTGATAGCTGCTGTTTCTGATTTTTCATACCAAGTTTTTCAAGTGAGCCGTTTCCTACATTTTTAGACTGGATATATGCTGTCAGTTTTCACCACTGGCAAGCATGCTATTGAATACCATTGAAGTCAGCAGATTTTCAAGTTCAGGCAAGTCCCTGGCTAACCAATGTATCTAGCCACACATTATATTCTTCTGTTCTGTTCCATAAATTATATCTAATACAATTCCATTGACATATATTTGAGAAATGATATGTAAGTATTAGTTTTAATTACTTGTAAAACCATATTTTTATAAGGTATGTTAATATTTCATTGGCCAGATCCCAGCCCTTGCCGAAACCTGTGGAAAAAAAGATAGTTTGCTCTGGAAGAACTAATGCTCTCACAGAAAACTGCATTAAAAATTTATTTGCTTAAAACCTTAGGTGAAAAGTTTGGTTCAGACTAATGCTTTTGTCTGAGATGCCAATACAAGAGGCACTTGCTAGCTCATTAACTTTCTACTGTGCTCTCTCTGTTTTTGTTACATAGTGGACTGTGGTATGTTAACATATTAAATACATTGTTTGGTATTAGGTTCCTTGTCCTTTGTCATATTTTTCATATTCCTACGGTGGCCATCACTCTTCAAGACAGAAGCATATCTCACATATAAAAGAAAAGCAATTTTAAATCCCACCACTGTGAAAAAGAAGTATGTGAGAAATGAGCAGGTAAAAGGAGAGAAAGTAATGAAGAGATATCCATATATCTTATGTTCTTTTCATTTGGGCATATTGTACAACAGTTCCACAGTGAATGTATCTCCTGTTCCAGTGGATCTCAGAAAACTTTATAATATTGACAAAGGTAAATGTCTGGACAGATTAACTTGAAAGAGACAAAATATTCCATCTATACTAAAGGCTACTTTTAGGAAGTGGATGAGCCAGGAGAAAATTACTGAGGAATATTGGAGAGGAAAATTCATTTCCCATAAAACTCTGTCTTGATAACTCTGTTGTAATAGAAAGAAGTGGCAGTGTGTACAGTAATTCACGATAGTAACAGAGAAACCTGTACAGCAGATGAAGGTATTGTAAATGTAAATCAAGTATGAAGACACAGTGATATGAACCATCTGGAACAAGAAATGGACTTTCTGGAATTTTGCCATGCTAATAGCTTACATAAAAAAAAAAAAAAAGGAAGAATTGAGAATGCATTACATAAAGCTGAAGGATTTTTTGTCTGTAATAGCAGGCAGAGTATTACAGTATTGATCTTGACTAAGCATGTTAGACAATGTTGCTGTTGTTTTTAAGATTATTTTCTTTATATTCAGTTTATCTTGCTTGAATTTAAGCTGAGTTTTACGTTATGCTATGTGACATTTCAAGAGGGTTGTCTTGTAAAAGAAAAAACAAACACTGAAATAGAATCTGAGATGAGTATTTAGATAAATAATATCAACAAGTTTTACCACCAGCATGCATGATTGTAATGCTAACTGTAGGGTACCTCACAGTGCAGAGCAGCTGCTAAATTAAGCAAGATTAAGTTAAGTAAGATTTAGTTACTAGTTACTAAATTAAGTAAGGTTTTTGTATTTGGCCTTCAATTTTGAAGTACCTTTTCTTGCGAATGGAATCAATAAGAATAGCTCAGAGCACAGTATGTAAGTCTTTCCTCTGCTCAGGTCAAACAAACCCAGATACTGAAGCAGTTGATAGAAAAACCGTTCTGTTGCTGTTTTTTCCATTGAGGACTTCAGGCAAAAATATTTTTTAAGGGAAAAAACAGGTTTTAAAATTTTGAAATTTGGATCATTCAAAAAGAAGAAAAAAGAAAATTACATAAACAGATATTTATAATTTTATTTAAATAAGTTAATTAATTTTGAGGAATTTTTTTTGGTCTGTTCTCTGATTTTCCAAAGATTGTCAAGCTGAAAATTCATAGGGAAGCACCTTTTTCTAACTTCAGGTAAAATTCTAGTTAACAATAATTAGAAGAGTTAAATTAATTATGGCATGTGAGAAATGGTATTTAACTGAGCATATGTCCCATCTGCATTTGGCAAAATTTGATTTAAACTAGACTATTAAAGACATAGGATACAGTCATTGTCCAGTAGAGAGTGGTTTGACATTAAAAAAGAATATATAAAATTAAGACTTAAAGATAGCCCGGATTTGAGAATGTAGACAAAGGATGCTGCAATTGTCCATATGAGGGCAGATCACAGGGTTATCTTGGAGGGAAAACAGCTCAACATTTTATTTGGATTACGCCAATTTTAGATAGCCTCCACAAAGGAAAACTAGAGGAAGAGGCCAGAAATTTAATATAGACAGAAACAGACAGGTCTGGGCTACAGAGGCAGGGCTGTGGATTGTCTTTTTAGAGACTGTAATGAATACTGATTGGTGTATGACAATATCCAGGCAAAGGAAAAAGGATGGCTGCATTATGAAACCGCCATGTAGATCAGGAATGGGGGAATTTCTGAACAGCACAGTTAAAGAATACTGATACAAGTAATACATAGGAGAACCAAAAAAAACCCACCAAAGTCACAGAAGAAGAGGTAGAATAATTTATGTTTTTCTGGATAGCCTAGTCTCACTTCTATTTTATCTGTACTTTCTTTTTGCCTTTGGGCTCAGTCAGAAGCTAACTCTTCAGCCAAGCTGGACTTCAGATACTCTTGCTCATCTGTCTGCACACTTGACTAAGGACAGGTTATTGGAGAGTTGTGCTTCCCTGCAGAATGGAAACCGAATATGTAAATGAGCAAGGCTGGCACTGCACAAAACAAATTTAAACTGGTAGTAATACCTGGCACCTTCACTAAGACTGGGGAACCAGAGCTGAGGCAGCAGTTAGGGTTGGAAGTGGTTCTCAATTCAGGCGGGAACACTTCATTTTAATTCAGATGTAATGAGTTCATATTGTGAAAATTGGTAAGGAAAGAGTTTGTGGACGTGTGCCAAGAAGCATGAGCGTCATGAGAGCGACTTTTGTTATGACGGGTTCATCTGTGATTATTTGGAATACATATTTTGAGTAATTCATTCACCTATTTGGAAACAAAACCATATAGTAATTCAATTGGCAAATGCTTTTCAACAACTTAAAGCTTTTGAACTCCTTACACCCATATTTAGCTTCTATTGGCTTTATTTTAGTAATCTTTCTGCTAGTTTTTCTTTATTAGTCACAGTCCATAATTGTTATTTTCACCCTACTGATCAGTTTGATCATGATAAACTTTCCCTCTCACTGCCACTGATGAAAAATTCTCTCTCCCTTTTTTTAAATTTTATTCTCACTGCTCCTAGTTTTCACTCTATTGCTTAGCTACTCATCCAGATTATTTCCTTTTCCATGATTGTTTGGTTTTTTTATAGTCTTCAAGACTTTTTTTTTGAGTTTTCTGAGGGTGTTATTTTGCAATTCAACTTTTGAAAATAATAAACTTCCTTAACAAAGTAAAATATAAACCATTGTTTCCTTTTTTTTCTCTCTTACAATGTTGGTATCTTTGGATATTACTGCATTTTTAAATTTAATTCTTGTGATCCATGTAAGAAAACATAATTATCAGTTACACGATGGATCTAACCCGATGTTGTTCATCTCAGTATTAATATATTGTAAAGTCAAATGCTGCAAAGTTATAATCCCTGTGGTACTTGAAGCAAAGCAAACTGAGATTTAGAGCACATTTGGAATATGATAGGGCAAAAAAGAAATCCATTGATGAATACCTTACATAAACATGCTAAACTGTGTCTTTAAGTGTATCTCCTCTTTCTATTTAAGAATCTTTGTTTTGAAAAATGTCACCATTATTTGCCCTCACCTTGTCAAAATGATTCAAGAAAAGTGGAAAAACTGCAACAGGCTTGGGGGATTTTTTAAAAGGTAAATTATCTTGTTTGAGAGATTTTGCTTTAATGGTTGGAATTAAACAGTGGCTAATTGGAATGTCATAAAGTGGCTTAAATTCTGATAGTAAGAGAACAGGCTGGTCAGAAAAGCAGAGTTCAAATCATTGACTAGTTCAGAACTGAAAGGTCATAGAATGTGGTTAAATAGGACATTGACCTGTAAGTCAGCCTATAAACACCATGTTGAAATGTGGGACATGTCAAAGATTCGAACTCTAACAAGAAGTTTAAATTAACTGAAGAGTCAGCTGGATAAATTGTTGAAGAAGGAATTAATCGCAGGGCAAAATGAGACTTTGGGGTTAAGAGAGGTCTTGTATGGATTGGTTTGATTTTTATCTAGATGAAAACAAATTAAGTGAAAGAAAACAATCTAAAGGATAAAAGGGTTAAGACTTACTATATTACATGGTTTCATGCCTTATGTATTCCTATGCTGTGGTCCTAATCAATCTCGGGTTTACTGACAGAGCTGTAAGTGCCTCTAAAGCAAATCAGATACTGTAGGTAGAAGGGAAATTATTCAACATGACCAAGTAGTTTCTTCGAAAAATATGTATCCCTGGGCTACAAGTGCTCAAAATCAATGCTCAGTGTTCTATTACAGGTGGTGGACAATATTGCGAGGTATACAAAAAATATTCATGATGTTAACTTCCTTTGTCACTGAAATGTCACTGGATTGTCAAAATGAATAACTGAAAACCTATGTATTTATTTTAAAAATCTCTCTATGGAGAAATGATATCTGCTATATTGAATGATGACATTCCTGTATGTATTAGTGTATTTTAAGAAAGCAATAATAAAGCAACTCTTCACATATGGAATAACTATTTTATGGGTTAAGAATTCTGATGGAAAGTAATTACTGAAATTAAAAAACCACATTGTCTTATTACTTATGATCATGTCCAGGAAATAAACACTCAGGAAAAAAAAAGCTTAGCTAAGTTAGGCATATGCAAATATTTGCAGGTAAACAACACATAAGTAGTTATGCCCAAGAGGCCACTCTATATGGGAACTTCTCACAAACACAACGTCGAGAATGATTTCTATACGGAGATCCTCCAGGCTAAAGTTCAGAGAAGTGGAGCTGGAGGTTAATGAACCAGCATAAACAATGAATTAATGAACATCCGCATAACCAAATGGATGTACCTCTTGATTAACTGCATGTGGAAATAAATTTTATCAATAAATATTTTCTCATTCACAGTCAGACTCTACTAACCAGTACTTGCTTACATAAGTCTTTTATTACTATGAGTAAAAGGATTGCTCATATTTACTTTTATCTGGAAAGATACTAGTACATAAACTTGCATACCTTTTTCTTTTCCCTTGCAATGCTTCAGGAACTCTTTTTCCATTTAGTCTCTTTGAAGTCTAATAGCTCAGATACAGAGCAATTAGGCAAAATAACCAAACTATTTGCAAACATCTGTGAATCCTTTTATTCCAGAGCTCATTTTGTTGCTACCAGCTAAATGTCCATATTCAAATTTTGTCAGGGTACTTGTATTACTACTCAAAAGGGAATAACAGATGTATTCAGAATGTGTATCCATATTTATTTTCCCAAGAAATTGCACTTCACCCACTTCATTCTTAGGAAACACTGACAAAAATACATGTTCTGGGAGACATTACAAGATGGTGTCTGAGTTGGTATTTGTAGGTGTGTTCACTGTTTATAGACAAGCTGTGTTCTTGTTAGTAAAATTATACAGATTTCTGAACAGAGGAAACTGTACGATCAGTGTACTTTTATTGCTAGCTAGAGTCTGCTCCCAAGTCATAATTTATCCAACGAGGCCAAGTCAGCTAGAAGTGTTTTGCTTTGATTTGTGAAAGAGGATTACTTGAGTTCTGGTTCTTTCCACCTCTGTTCCAGGACTTGTGTAAAGGGGTTACACATGAAAAAATACTAAAAGACTGCCAATATTTCTTCCTGTATTGGAAAATTGACCTGCAAGATGTTGAACATCTGCTACTAGTGCTTATCTGGGATTAACAGAGCTGGATGGTGAGTTAATATAGGAATAGACAAGCACAATTAAATATAAAATGTAGGGAAGATTAAGAAAAATAAGCAAAGCACTTGTCTATGATTGTTTTTAATTTACTGAACCTCTCTTGCCCTAGAGCACTTTGCCTATCATTGGTCAGATAAAGTGAAATGATACATATAAACACAAATTTTGCTCATCAAGGAAGTGTGCTAGAGCTCCTGTTTCCTCCTACAGTGTGTCGCTATAGCTGTCACCTTAAATCAGTGTCACTGCCCTATGGCACTGCTTTTAGAAACAGAACTGTGAGCCTATAATTTCCACATTTTACATTAATTGTTTTAAAATATTTGCCTCGCTGTGAGATTAAAAGGCAAAAAAATGTTATTAATGACATAATTATTTAAAAGTGAAATGTATTTTTTAATTAAGTAACTTTCTGAAAGCACTCCATTATACAATAGAGTTCTATTTAGAACACAAGAAACTATAAGCCCACACTCCCATTGACATTAATGCACAGGGAGAAAAAACATCATGTTCAGAATGTGATTAAGGTACAGTGATCTCTCTCTGAACATCATTTTATCCTATTTCAGCAGAACAGGAAATCATTCCTTTATTTCTAGTGCTTGAATCCCATAGGATAAAGCTGAATCATAGAATGGTTTGAGTTGGAATGGACCTTTAAAGATCATCTAGTCCAACCTCCCTGCCATGGACGGAGGCATATTCCACTAGATCAGCCTCCTCAAAGCATTGTTCAACCTGATCTTGAACTCTTCCAAGGATGGGGCATCTACAACTTCTCTGGGCAACCTGTTACAGTATCTCACCACCCTCATGGTAAAGAAAATCTTCCTTATACATAATCTAAATCTACCCTTTTGTTAGTTTAAAACCATTACCCTTTGTCCTACCACTACAGGCCCTGGTAAAAAGTCTCTCTCTATCTTTCTTATAAGCACCCTTTAGGTGTTGAAAGGACGCAATAAGGTCTCCTCAGAGCCTTGTCTTCTGTAAGCTAAACAAGCCTTCTATAGGCTAAACAAGTCTGCAGTTCTCGAGTTTTATTTTTCATACTGAGCTTAAGAAGTTAGTATGATTGAATTTACAAGCTTTTCAAACGAGGCTGCAGAGGTGCTTTATGTAAGTCTTGATTTTGTAGTGAGCAGTTCATTCATCTTTTGATTTTAGGATACTTTAATCTTAATTTCTAGATAAATACAATCACCATAAGCTTAACTATTTTTTATAAACATGATAACAGGGAGCTCAGCAGACTTATTCAAGAAAACGCCAAGGATCTTGGAATTGACATTTTGATGAAAATTGGGAAACTGAGTTCAAGAGAGCAATGCAGGAAAATCATGCCTAAAATGCCTAGGTGTTTGAGATACCTTCACTGTTTAATATTTCGAGCAATAATTTTCCTAGGTACCTAAGCCTGTGCTACTTATTATAACAAATACAACTCTCGGTTAAGAAAGCTCAGTGGAAATGGCAGTGGGTGACCTGACTTCTTTCCGCATCAGACCGTTGCACTGGTACCAGACTATAAGATATCAGAAGTAAGAGCACAACCCTTTTCTTTAGCCTACAGTACAGCCAGAACCACAAAATTCTTGGGGTCATAATTTTGGACAGAACAGGAAGAAGACAAAGTTTGCAGACTGTCTACAGAAGACTCGGTTCCAAAACAGGAATCCTGAATCCTAGTGATTTGCCTGTAAATTATTTTGGATTTATATCTAGCGAACATTTAATGTAAAATTCTGTAAAATTAATCAAAGTTCTTCTCTCATGCTTCTTCCTTGCCTTAGCCATGAAGAGAGTATCAGCCTCTGTACCCCAGTTTTATACAATTCAGAAATAAAAACCTAAGAGCCAAAGTTCTGCACAAAAGATCTGGTGTTTCTATTTACTGTCTTGTATGTTTCCCACTAAGTATTCTAACTGTTATAAATCCCAGCCTGGGATCCTGTCTTCTCCCCATCCAATTGGACTAGTTTAGAATGAATAAGCAGATGCCCACTCTGTCCCTTCCTTGACCTTTTCCAAAAAAGGGTCTATCCAGCTGGTTGGTTTATGAAAGAGGGAGATTATCAGTCTCAGATGAGTGGTAGAATTCAGCAGCTGCTGGAATGATGCATGCCAATTCTGTTAAATCGTTTGCCTAGTAAATTTGCAGAGAAGTTGAATGAGATGTAGAAGTCAGCATGGATTCCATTCTGACAGTGCCATGACAGACTTTTTTTGCTACACGGCTCTTTCAAATGAAGCAACTTGAGGAAAACCAAAACTTTTAAGTGATTTTCACAATCTTTCTAAAGGCTTTGATGCTATGAGTCATTCTGATTTGTGGACAGTCCATTTGGCTGCCATAATCAGTAAATCAGCAGTATCCAGTTCTGTTATATGAGAAAGAAGGTTTTGTCTTATTGACGACAAAGATGTTTTCTGAAATCTTTATTTCTTTTTCAAATAAATTAAATTCACTTCGTACTGGCACTGTAAGTGATGCAGTGTTGATGGACAGATTTTAGGACAGCTATCAGCATAGTCTTGAAACCTGTAGATGCAAAAAATCGGCTCATATCTTGCAGATATCCTATTGACCACTGATTACTTTGCTACAAAGCACAGTGATCTCACAATCTATCAAAAAACCCCAAGGCCCAGAATTTATGCTTCCCACAGGACAGGGTAGCTTTGTAACAGTCCCCTTAGTGTCCACTGATAATGTGTGACTCAGGCTGCCAACAAGTTTTGTTATCTTGGTAATGAAATGAGCTGATTGCTGATGATATCACAAAGTGTATCAGCATGGCTAGTAATACTTTGGTAAGTTATGGGGCCAGCCACTGACTGAACTCAAAATTAGTTTTTGAATGGGAATATTATGCTGCTGTTGTCATAGTTTTATGGCTTCAAGATGTGGACAGATTACTATGTAAATGTCTCATTCATTTCCACCTATGCTGTTTTCAGCAAATACCTAGTGTCAAGTGCCAAAATATGATAACTAGTACTGAAGCTTTGTAGGTCTGTAAAAGCACTGACATTGACACTGCAATTACCATATCTCAGATGAGACAGCAAAGTCATATTCTTCATGTGCCTGAGGGGAGCATGCCATTTTTTTGATAGAAAGACAAAGGTGCAGACCTGCATGGCTGAAACACTGGAGACATGATCTCAAAGCTAATCTTAAAGCATGTAAAGTAAATTTATATTTCAAGAAAACCTTTGGTGGCAACAATTTCTGCAATTCTAATGACTTTGAGGGACATATATACTGCTGCTCATGCACTAAGCTGAAAAATCCTCAGTGTGGAGCAGAAGAAAATAACAACACAATAAAAAAAATAATATCAGGAAACACACAATTCAAAGATGCCTTCAGGCTGTCCCAGGTTTTGCCTTTGACACATCCACAGGCTACTGTGCCTTCAAACTAGACTCAGTCTTATCCTAGAATCCATGAGTGAACTTCGGAAGGCTTCTGCAGATTTTCATATGTTGAGGACAGGGAAAATTTATTTCCCCTGTGATAATGTCGTGGTTTAACACCAGCCAGCAACTAAGACCAAATAGCTACTCACTCACTCCCCCCAGTTGGGAACAGAGAGAGAACTGTAAGAGTAAAAGTGAGAAGAAACATGTGGGTTGAGATAAAGACAGTTTAATATGTAAAGCAAAAGCTGCGCCCACAAGCAAAACAAAACAAGGAATCAATTCACTGCTTCCGATCATCAGGCAGGTGTTCAGCCATCTTCACGAAAGCAGGGTTCCATCATGTGTAATGGTTACTTGGGAAGACAAATGCCATAACTCCAAATATCACCCCCATTCCTTCTTCTTCACCCAGCTTTATATACTGAGCATGATGTCATGTGTCATACAATATTGCTTTGATGAGTTGGGGGCAGCAGTCCTGGCTGTGTCTCCTTCCAGATTTTGTGCACTCCCAGCCTACTCGCTGGTGGGATGGTGTAAGGAGCAGAAAAGACCTTGGCTACCTAGAAACGTCCAAAAACTTCACTGTGCTATCAACAGTATTCCCTCCCCAAACCCAAAACATAGCACTACACCACCTGCTAAGAAGAAAGTCAACCCCATCCTAGCTGAAACTGTGACAAAAAGTATGAAATGGAATGTTCACCACAAGTCCCTCTTGGATGACTCTTGACTGCTCCAGAGGGTTTATTGTCTGTTGTTTGTTTATTGTCTACTTGTTTTTAATATAATTGTGGGAAAGGCCAGATTTATTCCTGAAGCAGAATTTGTATTAGTGAACTTTGGCCAGTGGGTGTTAGTATCTAAAGAGAATTTACTAGAGTATTGTGTTATTTGGGAGCTTTTTACATTTGGATTCAGAACAAAACCTGGAAGTTTAAACTCTATGAACCATAATAAGGCTAATTATAAAATGCATAAGTACAGCAGACTTTAATTAACGCAAACTGCAGCAATGCTTTCTATAGTTAGGAAAGATGAGTTGCTGTCTTTTCAAGCAATAGAAATGTTCAAGTGCCCTACAAAATAATTACAGTCTGAAGTGTTCCCCTAGGCTTGAACCAACAGGGGAAAAAATAAAAATCAAAAGACGTAAAGATTTCACCTCTCCTTGGATTTTTATCTCAGTTTATATTAAAGAAATGATAATTGTAGTTTAAATTATAAAAGCTACACTCTGGTTTCAGTGCAGCTCCAGTGAAATTATTAAACTTATTCATGTTAAAACAGAGAATAATTTGTTCAGCATAATCTAGTCTGAAGAAAATTATCTTATGACTGAAAGGGGTCATAACAGTTTCCCCAGTGTCTACAAGAAACCTATAGTAGGACCTCAGAGATAGTTGAAAAACTTGGATATATTAAATCTACACATCTGAAGGTTAAAGTAGGAGAACGAAACATGTTCAGATTAAGTGATGCTATTAGTGCAATGACTTCACATACAGTCTTTCTAAAGCATTAATGTATAATCGCACAGTTACTTATGCTTCCATATACCCAGAAGAAATTGTAGAAAATTGAACATATATCTTTGAAATAAAGCATAGATATAATAAATGCATTTCTTTTCTGTTCTTCAGTGTCTCATTCTGGAGGCTAAAGGTGCAATTTCTCATACTGCAGTCTTAAAAAACAATCAAAGCTGCATCTTGGTCTGAATTCCTTAAGTTTTGGTCAGTATTCATGTGCCAAATCTAGTTCTGAAATCTAGGATATAGCGCCCTGTACACTGTACTGTACACTGGACAGATGATCAGGATTCTCGTATTTGCTTCACTCTGACCTTTTTTTGAACAAGCTGCTCAGTTTACTGTCTCAGTATCAATCTTTGTGAAACACTGCCTTACTACTCCAGGGTAAAATATGGATGTCAAAGCCTATTAGTAATTGAGAGGTCCTCAGAAAGAGCAGAAATGTTGGTCCTTCCTCTGAATCCACAGTAGTATCTTTGTTTAGGTCAGAAATTCTATGATGGATCAGATTTTGATACCAAGAAAAAAAAAAGTTTCTTTCAAAAATACTGTGTCTTGACAAGGATACACTGAAAAAGAAATTTCTTACAAGTCAAAAAACAAAGCCAGGGAAAGGCTAGAATGGGTTTGTAATACCAGATCTTAAGTTTTAGAAGACCTTTCTAGGCTTCCTGTGCACACACAGCATGGATCCATCCCACACCTTTGCAGTCAATTGACACTCTTCTACTGATTTAAAATGTATTGGTCTGATCAAATTCTCTGGTCATTCACCTGTTTCCATGTGTGTGCAGCCTTCATCACCAATGACTAAAAGCAATATTCTCAGGGGTATGGTTGTGGGGTTTTTTCTTTTAATTTTTGGTGTCCTGATTTGTTAGTGTGATTGTGTGTGTATGCGTGTGTGCGTGTGTGCGCGTGCATTTCTGGGCACATATACTTCTGTTAGAAATGATGCCAATTGTATTTAAATTGCAAAGTTTGTACCTCTAAACATTAACTGTTACAAGTACTTGTGACCAAGGAGGATAAAGGGCAATAAAGGTCTTTAATATTTTAGGACAGATGTGAAACTCCAGCTTTGTAACTTATTTTATATGTTGTATATAATTCTTATTTTCACCCACCATGCAAAGGTTTTGTTGCACTTCTGTTCAACTAGTGTCAGCAAACAAGAAATATATGTGCCTAAAACACATATTAGTGCATTATGTATATAAATATCAGTTACTGCAAATTCGTCATACTAAGTCATTTGAGCTGCTTCCTTCATAAGACAGAGAAATCTGATAATATTACTTGCCATTCCCTAATCACCGAGGAAACTAACAAATATGACAAAGATAATGAGCATTCTTCCTTGCCTTGGATACTTAAAATTTCTTACATTCCTTGCTGAGGATGTTTTCTTACTCTTCCCAGGCTCCCAAGCAACACTTTCCTTTCTTCCTTCTCTTCCTGAGATCCCACGGCTTCTTCTACAATATGTTCCTTTCTTCAGTGACTTTTGAAAGAACAAGCAAAACTGTGCTTACTGATACTAGTTTCAGGCTGACTCAACCTAATTGTTATCAGAGAGTGTTCTGGATTTTCATAGTCGTTAGTTAGAGCAAACTGGACTTTCAAATTCACAGTAGCATTCTTGTTTTCAGAACAGAAGAGGATAAGGACAGTCAGCTAACAGCCTGCGCCTCTGAGCAGGGTGCATAAAGCTCTTCATTTCAGTGAAATTTTGATGGTCTTATAGGTAGTGATGCGGCACAATTGGGGTTTTTCCATTCTGTTCTTTGTAAACAGAAGTGTTCTTTAAAGCTTCAGAAGTTGGCACTGACATAGAAAGCAGGACGCCTTGTTACTTTTTGCTTATTTCTGAAAAGAGAGTTTCTTTAGTGCATCAACACACTAATCTTTTTTTTAATTATTTTTTTTCCTCTATTTTAATTTTGGGGGGGGGGGGCATGAAAGCTGTTTAATCTTTTGCAGAGATGGATTAGAAGCCTTATCTTGCAAAAACCAGCAACATCAGGAATCGATATATGAGTGACTTCCTCAAGTAATATCTCAAGGCGGAACACACAATTTTCGTAAGTTTACAGAAATGATCCTAACTCTTGCAGATGTATCTGTGAAGAGAGATGGAGAAATGTTATTGTGTCAGTACAGTTCGGGCTCACATAAGGTCACAAGGGATGAACGTTTGAGCCAAGGCACACCTGCAAATAGCCATTTGCTGTTTTTTCAAACAGAGCAGCTGATGTAGCTTACGAACTTTGACAGCTATAAACAAATTTCACTTTAACAAACTGGGTGTTACCTTTTTTCTTTTCCTTAATTCTGTATCAGGCACAATTAAATGCAAATAATATCTTTTTCCTTCATCAGGATGTTCTACTTGGAACAGATACCTTTACATTTGCATGTGTAAATGACAACATCTATTCTGCATCAAACTTCCATAAAGATCCTAAAATGCCTTTTGCAGATTACCTTAGCCCCTTTTGGGGGGGGAGCCCAGCTCCTCAAAGTGCTTTACACAGTGAGAGTGCCTATGCAGGGAAACCGAACCACAAAAGCTCAGTAAGCACTCAGTGAATGTTCTTTGGTACAGTTAAGCCTGACCTTTGTCTGTTGTAATCCAGTGTAGTTCCACTGATATCAAGGGAACTGTAACAATGTATACAGGGTGAGAATAAAATCCATAATATTTATTAAGCATTTCTTCTACTGTAGAAATAACTAGGTACCCACAGAGGTAAATCAATGTACTTTCATTGAAATCTATTTAGAAATTCTGATTTAAAGAAGCGAGAGACCTGGCCCTCAAGCCTTTTACAAATGAATGCGCTCTTTTTGCTGTTATTTTCTTCATCTACTTATTAGGTCCTTATGTTACAAATTAGTTTTTGTCTCTTTGCTATATGTCTTTTCTGCAGTAGCATTTTCAAAGTGTGAGCCTCCCCACTCGCTCTGACTGTCACCACTACACCACTGCTAAGGTCACCGACTTCCAGGCTGGAGGTTTCTTCCATTACTTCCTGTGGACACTTTCTGCTGTTGTCAGAGGGCTGCTAACACCTGGCTACTCCGTCCCTGGGCCAGACTGTGCTGTAATCACAAACCCATGGCTGGCATGAACTGCAAGGTGAGGCCTTTTGCCTTCGTCAGGCGAGGCACAGGACTAACAGTCAATGGAGTACATGGTAAAAAAAGTCTTTGAAACCATATTAGAATTTGCAGATTACTACAGTGCCCTACACTGAAACAGTAAAGATGTGTTTTAATCACAACAGACTGCCTAAGACAGTGTTAGCTAGCCTGTAAGGTTATATTCAAGAAAACACTAAGTATCTTTGGGTTGGGTTGTGAAGAGCCTCAGCTTTATGGGGCTGCTTGCATCCCTTTTCTGAACAGGTTGTGCAGCTCCATCTTTAGGATATGGTGTGGAGAGTACGCCAAAAGGCTAAAGAGATTCTGCCTTTTGATTCTGCAATCAAAAGATTGTTTTTAACTCCTGTTGCAGGTGCTCTTCACTCCAGTATCTGGCCTCCAGAGAAAAGGCGTGGAAAAGGGATGGCTCTTCCCTGAACTCCTACTTAGATTCTCACTCATGAACCCACTCCTGTGTAGAGGCAGAGGCACAGGTATGCTCTGGATCCTGACTGGGACTATGCTGGTGGGGTAGAGGTAGGTACCTCTGGGGGTGAATCGCTGGTGCCTAGAGCAGAGGCTCTCAATGACCTATGTGGTGAGAGAAAGCAGCACATATGAAAAACTGAACCCAAGCTACTGATCTCTTTCAGGCTGTCTCAACAGTGGTAGAGACACAGAGGAAGAGCTAGCCACTTTGGAGCTGGAAGGAGAAGAAACAGGGATGAGGCAATTGGGTCCAGAGAAATTTGAGACATTCTCAGTCATCTTTTTTTTTTTAGACCTGTTGATAAAGATGACTCCATCCCATCCAAATCCCCACTTCTGATTTTTCCTCTGATGATGTTCCTGCTCTACATCTGTATCAGAAGAAAACTCACATTCTCCGTTGTAACGCAGTTCCCACCCTCTGAAGTTGCTAAAGAGGATGCTTCACCGAAACTAATATTTATTCTACTTCTAAGTCTCAAAACACATTGCATTGAGGAGTCTGCAGCTGCATAGAGAATTGAACTCAAAAGGTACGTGCCATGGCTTCTACAGAACTCTGCACTTGTTAGAGAACAACAAACAATTGTT
Source organism: Rissa tridactyla (assembly GCF_028500815.1). Taxonomy (NCBI): domain Eukaryota; kingdom Metazoa; phylum Chordata; class Aves; order Charadriiformes; family Laridae; genus Rissa; species Rissa tridactyla. The sequence continues at coordinate 188,810,932 of NC_071466.1, read as the reverse complement.
AGGTTTGCCCCTGTCCCTTATTAATTTGCATATGGTTGAAAGTGAACAAGCTCAAGGGGAATTCAATTTTAAAGGAGCAGAAGGAGCAAAGAAAAATATTGATCAGTAGGAATGCTAACTTAATATTTTTTCACCTTCTCTTTATAGGAACAATCTATTCTCTATGAACAGAAAATGAAAAATATGTATTGCCATAACAAACATCTTTAACGTATGCAACTGTCACTTACAGCAGGATATAACTCGAGGTCTTCCTGACCTTGGCAGCTTTAGAAGGTATTGGCAATTGAGTTGATTTTTCTCGTCTTGGCATATGAAGCTTGAGAGCATGCTTCTGGCTCCATCTTCTAAGAGTGCGTATGGCACAAACACGATGTATACACAGCAACTTTATATGTATCAGAAATAGATGTCAACAAAAGCAGACCATTCTGGAACGCTGATGAACATTTCATAGAGTTAGAGCCTGACTCTGCTTTTATTAAATCCTACGGAAAGCTCTCAGCAGACATTATGCAGTAGCTTGTCCTCCTTAAAGGCGAAGAGGGGGGATATTCTTGAAGCCTCGCTTATTGCAAGAAATGCAACTCTGAAATGTTCGTTTACACTTAAACCAAGTATTTGGAAGTCTCTTCTATCTTAGGTATTTATTTATTCCACACATCTGCAGGTGGTAGCTGTATCTCATAAGCTTTAATCCTCATATATCTAACTAATGCCTTAGGTACTGGAAAATTCAGAAGCAGTATCTTTTATCATAATTACTGTATGAAGTGTAGTAGGTATGCTCCCCTCAGTACAAGGCAAGTTAAAGCAGTGAACTGTTTAAACCCATAGTTCTTCAGTGAGGGTGATCTCTTGGCATATGGATGAAATCTTTTTTCTACAGGTATTTCGACAGTATTTCACATGGAAATGCCATAACCTCAGTTTTCTGTCATGAGTTTAAGGATCAAAGATTACTATGAGTCACACAGAAGTGGCATAAGAATTTGAAAGTCCTAAGCAGCAAGTTGACTCAGTCAACTCAGTCACACATTTTGTCTATTGAGGGCCTGTTGCAATTAGCCTAATTCATGCACAGAGAGTGTTGAGCTGATTCAACCAGCATTGTGGGGAAACAATTCATCCTTTTTAAAAATTTATTTACAGTAGTAGAACAACAAGTTTTGTTTTGTTTATAGGTGTAGTGAATGTTCTGCATACAAATTCATGATCTAGGTGGCTTTCTGAATATGTCCAGTTTATCTCCATGACTCCTGGGCCTCAGTAAGGTCCCAGCAAGGCTGATTGTATTAGCCTTCAAGTGGAATAATTTGATAGGTAAGAATTGATGTCACCAAGCCATGGCAGACTTACCCGATGTGTGTGACCCAGAAAAAGAGACACCAAAAGGAAGGAATTGGAACACTGCTGTGTTCTGAAAGCTATAAAGTATCCAAAACTGCCTCTGAGTCAACTTTAACTTTTTGGATTTTGTCATAATATCAAAGATCAGTGCTAGAAAAACCCAGTTGCTCAGTACTTTTTTCCTCAACACGTTTGCATTTTTCAAGTTTAGTGTGATGCTTTGCTAAGGTTAGAACCAAGTATTGTGTTATATGAAGTTACATTTGCATTAGGAATTATTTTCAGCAATCCCACTGAAGAAATAACCTTCTTTGGTCATGCAGCTATATACTTACTGCCAATTGTTTGCCATGATGTCTATTTTTAAAGACTCATATTAGCAATAAATGGCTCCAGGTGAACACAATAATATTCTCATTCCTACCTACTCCTGCTTTACTTGATCATCATTCCTGGAACATTAATTCTTAATGCTTACATGTTATGCTAATGACTCAGTCAGATATGCCATATATTCACATGCTTGCAAAATTTTGACTTTTTATTTCCTAAAATGTTTCTAAAATGTGAAAAATTTAAATATATTTGTGTATTGATATACTTAGGCACTTGTATTTATTACAAAGTAGGTTGTTAGTCAGAACACATATTAGAAGTACAATAAAAAAACAGCTGGAATCTTACACACTTTAAGAGTGTGTAAACAAGAGTTTTCCGGTCTCTTTTTGATAACTGCAGCTATAATGTAATACAGTGGTAGAAAAGTAAATTACACACAAAAAATCCATTTCCATGCTAATGGAGTGTGTTGTATAAGACTGTTAACATGCTTTCAGAGAGCAAATAGATGTTATTTAAGAAACTGACTTCTTAGAATAAAGGTGTACATTAAAATTACTCTGAAAGATTCTAGTCAGCTAAAAAAATCTATTCCCTCTTAATGAAAGCATTTATTTCTAAGTAGAAAATGCCAATGAGACCAATGACTAGATAAAAATCAGTGAAGAACTGTAAAGACTAGGATTTTCCATTTCAAAGCCCTTTAACTGGTTTCACAATAACATTTTAAAAATGAATAATATAATATCAGGAAATTCTGTGGATGTCAACTGACAACATTTTCTGCCAGTTTTCAGCCCATACAATGAAATTCCTCCTGAAAATTTAACTGGAAAAATACTGTGGAGAACTTCAGCTGGGAGCTGTCATAATCAGAATTGGACACAGAAAGAAATGCTCTGTGTGTGTGTGTGTGCGTATGCATGCGAACGTGTATGTGACTGATACAGGAAGAGAAGGAAATTGTATATATGCAATATCAGTACTTTGCTAACATTTTTTCCCATTACCTGAAAAGATTAACAGACTTCAAAAGCGGACAGGTAAATGGCACAGTCACAGCTGCCTGTTGGTAAATTCTGCTCTCCAACAGTTCTGCTCAATCAGTCCTCCTCACTATGGTGTACAGTCTATAATAATTTCTTATTGCTAGAAGAGTGAGAACAGGGAAGTCTTTGAAAGCAGAAGTGGAAGAGGGCTGGGAAATGCAACAGCAGAGTGGTTCTTCCACATGCAAGCTGGTAATTTGCTTTGCTGGAGGTGGTGTTCACCACCACTTTTATTTGCAATCATTTAGGGAGGTAAATGTGCGCTCCAACAAATGTTCACAGAGAGCAAAGCAGTAAAAAATTCCAGTGAGAGCGTTTGCATTAGAAGAGCTCACAAAACTATTTTTAAAAGCTATATTTTATCTTTCACACACAGTACTAGCAACTGCATATATTTGTAGAGTGTATTTTCTTCCTTGCAGTTAGAGTACCATGAAATGCAGAAGACTCAGTGCAGAAGACTCAGAAGACTCTCTGCTCTGTTTGATTTGTAGCAATGGTTAGACTCTAGCTTTTCCATCTAACTAGTAAGTATTTTGCAGATAAAGCGTATTCATATGGATCTTGTCTGTTGAAGTTCTCCTTCACACGCGACCATTAAATATCTGTTGGAGCAGGTTGGAAGCCTTTCTCTTTCAGCTGAATGCCTCAATGGTGTTTGCCTTGTATATTAATGAGTTTCCCTCCACCCATAATGTATTTTGTAGAGTTACCAGATCAGATCCTGCAGACTTAAAAAAGGAAGGGCGAAAAAAATCCAAGCCCATGGATGGACATTTCAAGTAAGGTAGATGTCTGTCTGGTTAATGATACATAGGGGAATGGGCAGCAGCTGAAATGACATAGAGGCAATACAGCAGAGAAATGGGGGCAACCATCAAATTATTATATACAATAATGCTGAGGCCTTGAATATTTGTCTTAAGCACAACAATAAGTGCTTAGGCTTGTGAGCTTTCTATGTAAATCTAACTTGCTGTCAGTTAAGGAGCAGCTGCCCGTGTTGGTTTCCCTGAGTTCCTGTTCCATTCTCATGGGTAAAACTGTGGCTTTATTTTCCATTCACTGTGAGGCAGGATATATTCTAGCCTGTAGTCCTCTTTCTGGACACTTCTAATAGTCAGCTGGAAGTCTGAACATCCCACAGAAGATAAAGAAATATACACATTGTGGTGTCTCCCTGGGAGATGTTCAGTGTTAGTTCCTCCTTGTCTTGGTTGCGACAGCTACATTAGACCATTCTGGGTATGTCTATACTTGGCAGAAGGATGGATTTATGCCAGATTACAGTGACTGTAATTATGCCTAGACATTGAGCTTAATGAAGGAACAGCCTGTCCCTAAAAGCAATATTTTATTTTTTCCTTGGTCAGACACTCACACAGTAGTGCGTCAACAAATTGTAGGACAACAGAGGCAACAGGAAAGAGAATTTAACATGGATTTTTAGGATAGGACCACTATTTCAGCAGCAAGATTTCAAGATGGTTAAAGTGATTTGATGTGCTATTAGAAGACCCTTAAAACTAGGCTTGAGCTACTTCTTTTTCTTCTGACATAGCAATACCTGAAAAAATTAGAAAAAACACAACCCTGTTGTCTGTTTTAGTCTGGCACGTAGGGCATGCTAAAAGGATATGGGATCAAATTCTCATTCCAAATCACTTGTCAGAAGTTTTGAGCTTGAATTTTTCCCAAATGAGTTCTCTAAGCATTGGGTAAATGGATGTGTATGTATGAAAATTTGTCTTTCTTCTGCTTTTGTTTTGCGTAAGGAAAAAACCCTGCATAATTGCCTTGTATTATACCAAAACACAGCATATGTGCAAAGCTAGTGCCAATGGAGCTAGCTCCCAAAGTTGAAACAATATATGCAGATGAAGGCAATGTGGCACCTGAGCTACCTGATTGTATTTAGAAGCAGGGTTTTTAAGCTTTCATTTGCTGCTGCTTTAATTGTTTATGATGCTCTTGGGACTCAAGCTGTTATCTCTGCATGGCATTGCACTCCACCATACATTCATGCCAGCCTAACTAGAACTAGCTCAAGGGGCTTTACACCATATTTTATTTCATGGAACAAGCACCCCTCTTGATTCCCGACTCATGGTTGTGAATCCTTACTAGAGGGAATATTTTAATCTTTGCCTTGGAGTTAGGAAACCTAGACCCAACTTTTTCCTTGACATCTCCTACTATTAAGTAGCAGCATACAAGAAATGGAAGTAGAGATACTGTCCAAGAGAGAAGATATGGAGTTAGGAAAGCCAAAGCTCATCCAGAGTTGAATATGGTGAGGGACGTGGAAGAGAAATAAGAAAGACTTCTCCAGGTGTATAAGCATACAGTGAAGACTAGAGGAAATGGGAGCACAGTGCTGAATAGGATCTGGTAAGAAAGGACATGGAAAAGGCTGAGGTACTCAGTGCTTTCTTGTACTCAGTCTTTACTAGCGTGATTTGTTTTCAGGAATCCTAGGCCCCTGAGACTAGAGGGAAAGTCTGGAGAAAGGAAGCCTTACCCATGGTAGAGGAAGGCTCAGGCTGTGGAACATTTAAAGAAATGAGCAATGCACAAATCCATGGGACCTGATTCTTAAGAAAATACAGGTTTTGTGGTCCTTTCTGAGTTCACAGGTGTTATTGAATATGGTATCATAAGATGCAAATTCTCCCTTTCTTGCAATAGCTACATTATTTGAAGAAGATAACTTCTAGCCTTATTCTTATCATTCTGTACACATTTATGCAGTCTGACCTGGTAGTCGATTGACATCTGATAAACGAACAAGAACCCTATTCGTTATGATTTATAATCTATAAAATTCAGTATGCATTCGATTGCTTCCCTCTTTTTATCTTTACTTCTTTCTGGCTAGGCTTTGAAATTGATGACATTTCCTGAGTACTAAGTTTGCCTGTTAAAACACATTGTCTGAGGCTGTTGTTACTGTTTAGTTTAGTGAAAAAAATGCTAATAAATGATTGTTCAAGATGTCTTGTTTACACAGTCTCAACAATGTTCATTCCTCTACTCTTTCAAATTTTACATATGAATTTTGTTAGCAATAGAGTTAACTTTTTGTTTTTACTTGATATCTTTTTTGCTGATGTGAAACTAATAGTGTCATGCAAATTAGACCTCCTGAAGCATTTTCATGATCCAGTGGGATACTATTTTATAGACATGACATAAACACAGTCTAGTCTCTTCCTTCAATCAGTTTATCTTATATTTTTGTTGCATTTTCCTGCTTGTTAAAGTACATACTATTGTAGCAGGTTTAGAAACACAAGTATATAAAATACCTTGTGAGTATATTAATCTATCCCAAAGTTTTTTATGTCATGTTCCTTTTGAAAGTCAAGGTGGTGTTAATATTCAGTGTTAAGTCATCCAATCCATGTTCATTTCTTTCAGCTTTCATTGAGATCTTTCCATTCAAATTAGATTATATTCTCTTCTTGCTCCTTGCTAAGCTTAGTTCGTGGATTTTCATGCAGCTTCTAGTGAAAAAAACCCAAGCTTTCAAAAGATTGCTTCATAACTTCCATATTGCTGAATGATGCTGTCAATTCCAATCTTAATATCACCAGGAACTTCCTTTATTCTGTCCCAAAGGCAATAACTCCCGAAGTCCTTTTCAAAATTTCCTTTGTAGTTCATTTCATCCAATGTCTTAAAAGTAGCTTTTTTTTTTATTAAAAGTAGCTTTTTTTGTTGTTGTTAAATTATATGTGAACTCCATCAACTGTATGGTAAGTCATAGAAACACACTGAAATAACTCATCAGAATTATAAAAAATGCAACCTAAATTGCGAAAGTCAGAAGATGTTTTTATCTTTTATAAGGTGATTTGCAGCTGCTTTTGGGAAAAGGCGTTATATTTCATCACTCTGTCACTTATAAATCCTATAGTAGTGCACCTGTTTTGGGTGAAGTTAGTCTTCTCTACAGTTTATCCTATAGTGCAGACTTACAGACATTTATAACAGATGTCTGACAAAATATATTTTCTTGTTCTTGTTGAGCTTATTCCTCTTTAAATTTGAAATAACTATGTATTAAATTATATGCTGAATAATGTATATATATTCAGATATATATGAAAAACCTTCCCATCAGTAACAGATGGAAAGTTTTGGAGGGCTATCACATGCATTTTACAAGTTACAAAATGTAAGAAAATTACATTCATTTTCTTGAAGAGAGGGCAGAAATTCTTGGGTGAACTGTGAAGCTGCTTTTTCTAAATTGGCAATAGAATATCTATGCATATGTTTAAAACCAGCTGGTAAAAATGATGGCACTAATTGCCACTTATTGTCATCTAAGAAGATGACGGATTAAATTCTGATCTTATAGAACTGCTTGAAAAAATTCTGTTACCTCCTTTACATTTTGGAATTACTATACTTGTGAGGTTTTTTTCTGAAGTGATTCAGTGCTACATAATGCCGCCCTTAATGCTATTATTTAGTGGTGAAACATTAATGAAAGGAAAAGGACCTCCCATGCCACAAACAAAATATGTTGCTTCTTCTTTAACCTAAGAAGCCTAAGGCTTGTGATATTCCCTTGTGATATTAGTATAATGTGTCTGTTACTCTTCCTGTGTTTTCAAAAACTCATTCCTTTTTAAATCTGTATTGAAGAACATAGAACCACTGGATCATAGAAAAGCCCAGGTCGGAAGAAACCTTGAAAGATCATCTAGTCCAACCTTTTGTGGGAAAGGGAGCCTAGATGACATTACCTAGCACCCTGCCCAATGACACCTTGAAAACCTCCAGTGATGGATACTCTACCATGTCCCTTGGGAGGCTGTTCCAGGGAATGATTATTCTCACTGTAAAAAATACCTTTCTTATATTGAGATGAAACCTCTCCTGGTACAACTTGTACCTGTCACCTCGCCTTGTCCATGTAGGTCTTATGAAGAGAGAGCCTCTGTCCTCTTTCTAGCTCCCCTTCAAGTACTGGAATACTATGATGAGGTCCCCCCAGGCCTTCTCTTCTCTGGGGAGAAGAGACCTAACTCCGGTTTTCTTCATAAGGCAAGTTCTCCAGCCCTTTTGACCTTCTATTATGCTTAGAAATTGCAAAATATTCCTATGGATTTTAAATGGCTAATAAATGGGAAATTTGGATTAAAACCAAGCAATTAGAGTGGGGGCTGGTGAACACAAGTATAGCCTTGACTTCTGTCTCAGTTGAAACTGAATGGCTGTTAGAGTTTTTTTGAGTAGTAGAAGTAATAAAATTAAACATACAGGATCAATAAAATCACTTTGCAGGGTTTTCCTTTTCACAGGATAGTCATAGGTACTTTGGATAAAGTAAATGTATGAATGGGAAAGTGTTAAGAAAACATCAAGGCACTGAAGATGGATGCAAATGAAAGAATCATTTAAATAAAGAATTATTCCTGATAGTACTTAGACTATAACAATGGTGATCTAATTGAAATAGATTGCTTGTATATTGCCTCTTTACATTGTACCCAGTACAATGTTTGCACTGGTCCTAAGAGTGCCGAGAACTCTTTCTGCATGGAAAAAAAAGAGTTAGAGATGGTCAGGAAATGTTATCTGTGAGGACTCTGAGGATGTTTTCCTGACTTGTACTGATGCATCTTTCTGATGGGAATGTTACGTGAAGCATGAAAAGTTACACAGGTAGCTGATTAAGTAAAGCTGTCCTTTAGAAATGTTTTTCCTAGCCATGAATGTTAATAATGTGAGGTTCTCAGGGCTTGTATCTGCAGCTGTCGTATTTCCCTTTCTTTGCTATAGCATCCTATGCAGTGTTCCCTTTGAATTCAAGGAGAGATTGCCTCCAGCAAAAATTTACTCTTGCATATTTTATTTACCTATTTAGTACAAGTCTTTAGTAAGGCCCCTGAAGTAGATTTATTTTCTCTGCTACCTGGAAACTGTTGTGGAAGATGTTTATTATGACTGTGTTAATTCTTCCAAGCTCTATTATGTCATTTCATTGGCACTAACACATCTGTAATCTAATACCTTTTAGTCTACCATAAGTGATGTTTTCATGCCATGTTTAATGCTATCATGGTTCTCCTAAATAGAAATGAAGTTTTAGAGCTTGTACAATAATTCTGTATCTAGAATGTTAAGAAAAGAGAATTTATTCTCGTGGAATAAAAGCAGCTTGAATTTCATAAATCTGGCTAAATCTTAACATGACTGATACGTTAATTTCAAAGCATAATTTCAGGTTGATCAAGGTGTTGACCTGGAAGACAGTCAGCAGTTTTGCCTCTCAAGGGTTTATATTACTATTTCCTGGTATTAATATTCTCCTATATCAGTTTATGTCCTTTAGGTGCTTGTATTTAAATAGAAGGAAAATTTTGAAGATCACCTCAGCTAGGTGCTATCCAGCTTCATAACAGAATGGTGTGAAACTACAAATATCAAAGGTTGTCAATGGAGGAAAATGAATTGCTCCAAGTTCACTCAAAATTATAAACAATAAGTAAGTTTTCTACAGGTCACGCCCTTCCTTATGGAACCCAAAGTGTTTAGTGACTTCATTCCTATTGCAAGCATTTCATGTTAGTCGGCGTAGCAGTTAAGCACACAGATTTTTCTTTGAAACCTGCCAATCTCATCTCCATAACATAGCCTAATGCATGATCCATGATTGCCAAGCCTCCTTGAGGGCATCAGACAGCTGACTGTTCCTCAACTTGGAAGCTCAGTAGGCAGAAATCATCACAGTATATGCATGTGAGATTCAAACTAGTGAATCCCTTTCGTGATTATTTCATTGAATTCTGTATCTTTTGCATCACAGGACATGATAATCTGAGTTCAGTGGTCATATATAAAACTAGAAAAACTCAGCAGAGATCTGGTTTTGCCTGGTTTTGAATACTTCCTTCCTATGGTAAAATCAAAAAGACAGACTTTACACACAGCCTTTCTTACCGTGTTTTCCTATCCTATCCTCCATTTCCAGAAATGAAAAGGCTATCTGAAACCAATTTTAATAATATTCTTGTGTATGAGATGAAGTTCCTCTGTAGATCAGAATGTCTCACAGAAGAATGACTTGATTCAATCCAGGGACTAGGCAGAAATGTTTGTTATTTCCTTCATTACGCGAAGTGTAATTGGAAATGGCTTTGAACAGGCTTAACAGCACCAACCAACAACGTCCATTCCAATAAGGTCACATCTTTCTGCTGGTAGATCTGGCTTCTTCAATGCTGCAGCTTCCCCTCAGCACAAGCTGGGAGAGCCAGGTCTGCTTGCCTCAGGTTGCTCTTCTGTCTAATGCAGTTAGAAAGGCTCAAGTTGTACCCATTCACAATGACATTGATAGGCTTAGACAAGGACAGGCTTTGATTATTCATCTTTTCAATATTCTTGCCAAGGCAAAGGAGGAGCAGACGACAATTTTCCAAAAATCTCCCATTTTCATGCATGCAGGATTTTTTTAGGAAGGAAACAGCCCCAAGGTAGGTTAGGCTGCCTGTATTTTTCCACTCTATACATTTCATTTTAAACGGTGCTATGGCTTATTCTGAAAACGCAGGGCAGGATTTGATACTCCCTCCTACAATTCCTCTTTAGGGATGAATTCTTTTTATAAAGAGGCAAAGCCAGAGAGAATAACTTCTTTCCCAGCTCTCAGCCAGCCTCTGTGCCTTCAAATCACATTTGTTCCCATGGGGAACATTGTGTAGGGTGAGGCAAAACATGAAATCAGACTTTAAACTTGGGATGTTTCTTCTGGGTTGTAATTTCCAGACGCCTGCTATTATGAACTAGTGGGTAATCTATTATTTTCATAAGCTACAGGTACAACATTTCAGAAACATTCTTTCCAATAGAAACTAACTTTGTAGTTTACAACTTGGTAAACATCTTTCATTGTGAAAAAAACCCAAACAGATTAGAGCTGATAAGCAGTCCATTTAGCCCAGTAACATAGCAAAAATAACACCTTCTTCAAAAAGAGCGTTTTTTTTACTGTGCAGTTATGGAAATCCGTAGGAGATTCACCAGGACCTTACATAAGGTTTTAACCAAGTCTTGCTAAATCCTTGTGAACCTTTCCTATCCATTTGGTGGTCATCCTCTCCACATCCTGAGGCATAACTTCGATGCATGGTCATCCAGAACTGGCTTTTTTTTCACTTCCATTTCTTAGACCCAGGGACTGCTGCCAGCTTTAAGCATGTTTTATTGACAGAGGCATTTTTATAGGGCTTGATTATCTGATGAACAAGTAGCAAACAGTGACTATTCGAACTTTTCATTGAGGAGGCTGGAATCCAGAAACTGGCCAAATTTGTGAAAGCCTTTGACCATTTCTTCTACTTAATTGACCGAATCCATTTGGAGGGAGCACATTAAAAGCTACAGAGATTTTCTCTGTGTTGGAGAGCATTGTACCCATCATGTCTGCAGGGTGAGGTTTAGTTGACAGGTTTAATTGTTCCCAGGTTCAGCATTCCTCATTAGTTTGTGTTCAGTGCTGTGTCTTTTATGGATGGTAGATTATTTGACATGACTTGGTACTGCAGAAATTGTTATTTCCAAGCTGCTGCCAGGAGACTGCAAATGACTTTTATTGTCTAACACCCACAAGTTTATACTTTCACATTCTTCTACCCAATCCTAATGAACCTTGCTTAGAAAGGAAAATTTAAGCATGACTATCTCCTCACTGTAATTTCACACACATTATCTTAAACAAATGGGAGTGTCTTGAGAATTGCACAGTGCAGATGCCAGGGAATATCCAAATGTTCATTGATTACAGTAACAGTTTCAGTCACAGGTGATGTAATTCTCCCCTATGACTTGTTCCTAACGTAGAAATATAAAAGGGGGGTTTGGTTGCTGGTTTTACCTAAAATGCATGTTAAAATACTTTGCTGTTAGACTGTGTAAATTTCAACATTCTGGGAATGATGCTGTTCCTTTCTCTGATCTCTGCAGGAACTAGTAAGTATCTTTGTGGTATAATAATAAATAGCAATTATTATTATGCTGCAGTAGTAGCTTACCTACAAACTGAGTTAAGCTTGCTTCATGCTGTGTTTATGTTCGTATCATTCATAGTAATACATTCAGAATTCCTTTGAGGTTTGGGTTGGGTTTTTTTTTGGTTTTTTTTTTGTTTACTTTTTAACGGACAGACAGTACTAGCCTGTGTCCTGTTTCATGTTTCATGCCTAACTGCTGTATGGGAAGCTCCTGTGTTTTGGCCTGCAAAGTGCCATCTGCTCACACCACTTTTCTTTGACTTACCTTTACATAGTATCATTGTAGGCTGAGTTAGGGAATTCAACAGTGGCTTTTTCCTCATGCTTTTTAATGTGATGTTTGGGTAGACCGTGGAAAAATAATTTACCATTCCCATAAGTTACTGAATTTTATTTATTAGGATGTGTGTCAGCCTTCAGTCTTTCAGTTTCTCAAGGTGCCAATATAACCAAAACAGAAGAGTTCAGGTGTCCTCAGTTTCAGCTTTTCAGCATGCAGGCTGTCACTGGAACATGGTTATTAGTCATTTCAGTTTGTTATTGTGGCTTTGGATTGCTTCTTCCTTGACTTTTACGTCTATTACAGCAAAAATTACAGCAGCAATTTTAATTTATGAGAGATTCTTACTGTCCGGTTACAACAGCCCCGGCTTTGGCCGCAAATTTATCTGACTCTACCATTTAACAGGTTCTTGGCATTTGAAATAATGAATGCATTTGCTCTGAATAAATTCGGTCTGATTTTCTTCATTATTGTTAGTAAGTAGTTGAAAATACATCACAGCTAGACTCCAATTCACTTTTGATCTCATATTACAGTTATAGTTGAATAGCTTGCAGTCTTCTACAGTGTATCTCATGGGAAATCTTGGATTTTCTTAATTCACTCCTGACTTTCACTTCTCTGGAAAACTCTGCATCTCCAGTGATGACAGATACTGTTGCTTTTTCATCTTTTAGCTATAACATAGCACAAGAATTGCTTTCAGACCATGTTCAGTGATATATTAATCCAGCTGCACACCATGTTGGCAAACCTTCCATGTTGGTCTGGACATGAATTCACTGGTAATGCCAGAGGAGAGGAGAAACAATTTCTGGCATGACATGTTATCTGCACTTGAAGATTGCATCAATCACTTTGAGTCTGGCCTAGCGGCTTCTGTGAAGCTCATTTAACTAAATGGCAAAGTCAAAGTCAGTCAGAAAAACCAGCTGTAACTCGTTCAGAGGATTCCCAATTTTACTAGCTTTTGCCTAAAAAATAAATTGTATGTGGGACTTTCAGGCAGCCCGAACTCGGTCTGAGTTCAGATTACTGACAAGAACATTGTGATTGTATGGATCCATGTTTATTATGAAGACAGAGACAAAATTTTTTTCTAGTGTACCTACATGGAGGTGTAATTCTATGTTGTGTATTGCTTATTCTGTTCTCTGGTTTGATCTAGGATGAACTGAAGTACGCTGTACACTATTGGTGGCTTTGCCCCTGCCACTGGATACATTAGCAATCCTTCTTAGCTGGAAATATTTTTCTGTGATTAAATCTATTTTTTTTCAATAATTTATCACAAAAACGTGGCTAGTCTATACCATAGAAACTTTCATGTCTCTGGAATTTAATAAGAAACCTCTTACTTGCAGCCTGCACTCCTCCCAAGGTGTTGCCAGCCAGCTGTCAGCTCTAGCACAAATCTTGGTGACCCTGGCAGTGCTATCGCAGGATATAGAATCATAGAACCATTTAGGTTGGAAAGGACCTTTAAGATCATCAGTTCCAAGCAATAACCTAACACTGCCAAGTCCATCACTAAACCATGTCCCTAAGCACTACATCTACACCTCTTTTAAGTACCTCCAAAGATAGTGACTCAACCACTTCCCTGGACAGCATGTTCCAATGCTGGATAACCCTCTCTGTGAAGAATTTTTTCCTAATATCCACTCTAAACCTGCCCTGTAGAAACTTCAGGTCATTTCCTCCTCGTTACTTGGTAGAAGAGACTGACAACCACGTCACTACAACCTCCTTTCAGGTAGTTGTTGAGAGATATAAAGTCTCCCCTCAGCCTCCTTTTCTCCAGGCTAAACAACCCCAGCTCCCTCAGCTGCTCCTCATAAGACTTGTGCTCCAGATCCCTCACCAGCTTTGTTGCTCTTCTTTGGATACGCTCCAGCACCTCAATGTCATTCTTGCAGTGAGGGTGCAGCACTCGAGGCATGATGTGTGGCAGGGTAGCCTTCCCAGAGCTCAGAGTGGGACAGTCAGATTTATTCACTGGTAGGCATACAATAAATATTGTAGTTTCTCTTTAAATTTCTTTTGAAACTTTGCTGGTAAACCTCATTTTGTTTAGTGTGGTGTATTTAACCTATATAAAATTTTATGAATTAAAATATTTTGAGTTCATTTAACTGTTTTTATCCTGTCCAAGTATTATTTTGAAAATTCTCTATCAAAACATTACATTTGAATATTATAATGTTCTAAGGGCCAAACCAAAGAAGTGATTTGTTAAAATTAATTTTTTGGATATTTTTTTTAATTTTTATTTAATTTATTTTGGAAGAGAAAATTGGCTCAAAATAAAAGACTGTCTTGAAAAAAAACTGTCTGATGTACAATTTAGAATTCAGAGGATAAGGGTTTAATTCCTGCTTTTCTTCAATTCCTGGAGTTTCAGGGAGGTTGTCAGTGAATATTTTAAAAATTTCATTATCTTTTACTATGAAATTTGAAGAACTGTATACAATATTTTCCAGTTTTCAGTGTATTCTAAAAAGACATACTGAAAAATGGTATTGCAAATTTTTTAATGTTTCTAGATCTATGGAAGATTTTGCCTTGAATATTTTCCTGAGGACCAATAAAACTTGCAAAAGAAGAACAGGATAGGAGCGTTGCTTATGTGGTGTAAATTTGTCCATGATGATGGACTTCAAAAGGCTCCTAAGTCAAATTCCAGGATCACCCCAGTTTCTCTGTAAAACTGAAGAAAAAGCATTAGAAACATGAAGTAGGTGTTTTCTTGGATATAGTGGGTACTCAGGGTAGGAGAAGAACAACAGCCACAACTTGCATTCAGCTTAACAGTAAGAAATGTTTGGTGATTTTATTCACTATGGCTTGGGCTCTTTTGTCCTTTAAAGCCTCCAACATTTCCCTGCCTGAAGTCTGTAGAGCTTTGCACCACTCTGGTCATCTCCAGGGTCATTATCAAAGAAGCAGTAACCTCTTGGTCTGCTATGATGCATATTTGCCCTGATTTTTGTCTCACTAATCTCTTCAGGACTGTTTCACTAAGCGGAGATTAGGTCAGCAATGTTGACATTCGTAATGCTAAACATGGTTTCTACGCCTTTCCAAAACATCGGTGTTGAGAACTTGGGTTTCCTTTACAGTGACCATAGAAAATGGAGGTCTTTAGGTTTTTAGGTCTACAGTGAGTGTAAAAAAATTAACAACTGTTATGTTGAGAGGAATTAATTGGTTGAAATGAAAAGGAAAATGATGTCACTCAAGCCGAGTTACTTTTAGTGCATAGGGAAATGCAGAGAGCTGGTCGTTTGTAATTACACACACCATATTCACCAAAGCAGTGACTTTGACTTAGGTCTGCTCTTCCCAGCAAAGCTATTACCGTCAAGCTATGAAATCATTCTTTCATGATCTCTCCTTGTGTTTTAATGTATCCTCCTTGTAAAGTGGAACATGCATAAGAGGAAGGACAGATAGAGTCCTACTTATGCAGGTCAAGCAGTTGCTGATAAGGCCATTCCTTGGAGTGGAGTTTCAAATTCCTTTTGACAGACGTCATTTGGACATATTTCCAATGAATTCTATAACCTTTAAATTCATGGATTACGTCAGGCTGGAGCACCGTAAGCACCAATGCCAACTCTACCTTTTCCAGCTGTTTTCTAGTGATTTCTGCCAAGAGGTGACAATAGTAAATGAAGCTTTTTATTATACTGTAGATGGTTAGGCAGAAGACAAGTGCTGTGCAGGTGAGTGCTGCTGGGATGATGGTATAGAGTTCAGTTGTGAGACCTATAAATTCTGTGGGAATTTTCAAATGTAAGAGTAGCTATCTACAAAATTAGGCAGGGAGTTTGAGAATATCATTGATGCCAGAAGTCACTGATGCGATTATAACTTTCCATAACATGATTTCTTCAATAACTACAAGAATAACAAATGCAAGGTTATTATTTGTGGTACCTTTTGTTTCTTTGCAGTGTTTTATGCGAATAAACTTATGTATTATGGGAGTATAAATTGGAAATGAAGACTTTGGTAGATGTCCTGAAGTTAATTAATAAAGAACTCCCACTGAGTAGTTAAATAATTCATCTCATTTTTAGCATTCTGCTAGTCATTTCACCCGAAAGAATTTTAGGAAGTATGGTGAAATCTAGCTTCAACATATTAATTGGTACCCTATAAGAGATGTCTTCTTAGTATTTGTCTTTACTGTTCAATTAGATGCCTGGCATTTCAACAGTTTTTGCTATTAAAAAAAAAAAAGAAAAAAGAAAAAAAAAGAGGGAGATAAAGAGAGCCAAAAGGAAAACAAAAGGATGTACAGAACAAATTATGTCTCTCTGAATGCAAAAGAAATGCAATTGGCTTTCCACTCTGTTTCACAATGCTATTTTTTTACTAACATTGAGGCTTTAGGAATTTTTCTTATGGAGTGAGATTATCGTACTTTTAGACTGCTAATCAGTCAATGTCCTGATGGCTTGTGTTCTAATTTAGATTGCTTCTGCAACACTGTATGACATCTCATAAAGATTAAGCTTAAAAAACTCATACACTGAAGGTGGATCACTGACAAGCTTCAGCCTAAATGCTGCATCTGTAACTTTGGCAAAAAAACCCTAAGACAGTATGATGAAATTTCCTTAATTTCAGCTGTTATTTTTATTTGGAGAACAGTGTTTTTGGTTTCTTTCAGCTGTGTGTGCTTGAGTATGTGTTTGTATAGACGTGTAGTGTTAAAGTAACCCTTTTACATTTCCCTGGTAAACCAATGCTTGACTACATTACATTCTGGTCTTCTAATTAATCTATTGCTTTGAGTCACTTTTGAGATGTTTGTTTTGAGTTAGTTTGTTTTAGGGCTTGTTTGGGTTTTTTTGAAATTGTATATAACTAGTGACATCATACTGTGAAACTTAACACTATAAATTTAATGTACTGGAGCTGGATATTAAATAAGTAATCAACTAGTTAAATGGCTGAATAAGTTTATTTTCCTACAAATCTCCCAAGGCACCTACTTCTCTTTCACTTCTCAACTGCTGTAGGGTTTTTTGCATTTGTGTGTTTTATTTTCTATTTGTGTCATACTATAGGGGAGACAAAAACTTAATTAAACTTCAGGTATGGTTTGCCAAAATTGGAATAATATTTTAGGCTAAAAATTATTAGTTACAAATGAAGGTGATAGCATAATGAGAAATACAGAATGGTGTGAAAACACCCCTTTATTTTGGTAGGTACAAGAAGAGTATGTTCCTGAAATAGAGTCTTAGGTGAGCCAAATTCTGACACCTGCTTCCTTGAAATACATCTAAACATCCGGGGTCTAGAAGAATAATTCAAAATTAAAGCTTTTTAGTAATTAAAATAATAAATTTAAAAAATGTAACATCAATCCATCACCACCACCACCACCACACCCCCAAAAAAAGGTGGAAATACTCAGACTTTTTTTCTTTTGTATGAACTGGATAGAAAGAAATTCTAACTGACTGCGAAATTCCAGACTATTGACTGAGACTAAGAGGAATTTACAGAAGATATAATGTAGGTTCCATGATGATGTTACCCTGTATTTCGAAGTTTAGTCCAGGGATTTCATATCACAGGTGCTTTAAAACAACAACAATGAAAAAACCCCCACAATGCTAGATTTTCTTATTATAGGGCAAAAATGTTAGTTTAGGTAATTCAATGCTGCAGTTAAATTTTAATGACTGAAAAGAAAATAAGTGTCAAAACAATTAAATTATCCCATGAAATAATCACTGAATTTCTTTTCAGACACATCCCAGTAACGTGTGGAATGATTAGCTGCATGACTTCACATGAGTATGTCTCTGCTAAACTGCAGTCAAATGCTAGTCTTCATGCTTTTCTCTTTTTGCTAGCTTTCCGCTAATGTCATAATATACTGAATTAAGAGATTTGGTTGTTAAAGGGAACCGTCTTCCACTCTAGAGTAGAGCATGTCACACACACACACACACAGGAACCATGAAATTTGATAACATCTGAAACATAGCCTCATTCACTAGCTGTTACTGTGTATAAGAAACCACAAATTGTAAACCTGAGAGAGATTTTTAAATTGTCCTGCTGGACAAACCCTGAACTTTGGAAATGACTACATTTTTCGACAAAGATCATTGGGTTCAGACATAATTTTTTTTAGTTATAATTGAAGGGTAGTGTTTGTTAATCTGTTACTGAGTTTGTAAGAGAACAAGATATTTATACATGTGTAAAAGTCTTAATCCTTAAACTGACATAGGAATATGTTTTCACTTACAGCTGATGCAGAAAAAAATCCTGAAGGAGAAGATGTTGTGGGAAAGACTATGTCAAAAACAATGTTTTTTTGGAATAATGACTTGAAATTCAATGGAGACAAATATTCAACGTTGTTCAATAGTGATAATGCAAAATTACAAGGGAAGAAGAAATTGTCCAATCTTTCTTTGTAGGTGTTAATTTGCATTCTGGCAGCTGTCTGGTGTTAGATGTCTAGAATATGAGGTTTACAGAAAACAAAACACTTTAAGCCCAGAAAAATATTAAAATAAATGAATAACACTAAAATTCAAAAAGGGACAATTTTCCAATTCATGAAGATCAAAATCAAAATTATGTGCCCTAGCATGTAACATATATCAGCTTATATTAATGAACATTCCATGTAACATCAACCTTTAAGTTCATATTTGTCTTGTTACTATTAAAGGGAATTGTCCAATATTTCTTTGTAGGTGTTAATTTGCATTTTGGCAGCTGGCCTTCAGTAAAAAGTTTAGTGTTCTTCTTTTAGGTATGACTTTGACATTTATTCTTAGCAAGGTAAATAGTGTTCTAATGTCTTTCATTTTTAGAGTATCCTTGCAAAAAGAAAGACAAAGCAGACAGGGAAATGATCTGACCTTTCAAAAAATATTTTTAACTACTTGTTGCTCTATTAAACTGCTTTTCATGATCAAAAACTTGAATTGCAAGAGCTAATTATCACATCTATTTTGAAAGCAGAGTTCACTGAAAACTTTCGAAAGCTTGTCACAAACATTTTTGAGCAACTTCAAGATGAAGAAGTGTGCATGTGGCTATGAAAAAAGAGCGCTGATATACAGATAAATACAAATTTATGTAAGTCAGTGATTCTACATGTTTACTTAAGGATAAGTTTTAGCATAGGTTGTTGTAGAAAGGAGTCTTTTTTAGAGATAATTTCATTAATAACATGTCGTTTTACTTCACATAAAAATATTGTCATTCTATCTAGAACTTAAATTTGGCTTTATTTCCCTGAATCAGGCTCAGTCTTCAAACACTGTGTAAATTACATATTTTTTCATATCTATTCTATACGTCGCTGCTCTCTTAAATCCACAAAAATGTAATATAAAAATATATATATAAAAGTAACAGAAAAAACAACATGAGAGTTGCACATGCCTGTATGGAATCCTTATAGATACACTCTGGATGGCCTTATGTTGGACATCATTCTGCACTGGTACTTATTAACAGAGGTTGAACAGCACACATTTTATTATTCAGTAGAATAAGGTTCCTGCTTTTTGTCAATAGAGAAAGATTTCCTGAGGTAGTTCATTGTGTTTAACTCAAATGTCAAGAGTTGGACTCATTTAATCTATACACTCCCACAGTATAGATAGTTCTATCTAAAATTAGACAGTGTAAAGCCACCTTTTTATGTCAATGGAGGGTAGTAGATATTGTTTCCATAGAGAGGAATACGTGGTGATTTGTTTCTTTCAGCACTTACCCAGAAATTTACATGTGCAAAACCATTCTTAACCCTGTGATGTCCTAAATTCCCCTGGTATATATGTGTGTGGCAGCCAAGTTTCACTGGTGCCTCAATTCTGATATTGGTGACTATGTCAATGGTGGTCCTGACTTGTGCTCCTTTGCTCGTGGGATTCCCAGGGCAGGAATGAATGTCTTCACACATAGCTTTGGACCTTGCTCTGTAGATGGCTACAGTTGAACTAGCCAGTGTTTCATTTTAGTCAACAGACATAAACAGGCTTACAAATAATTTTTATGATGTTTTGTAATGAGATTTTAAGCTAAGATAATGCATGCCCTTAAAGTGTCTGTTTCTCCCCACCGAGTGTAAAGGGAGTCTGGACAGCTAGTTCAGACCCTGATACCATAGTGGCATAGTGGCTTTAATTTACCTGAGTATTTCAACATTTTCATAAAATCATAGAATATCTTGAGTTGGAAGGGACCCATAAGGATCATTGAGTTCAACTCCCTGCTCCTTGCAGGACTGCCTAAAACTAAAACATATGACAGAGAGTGTCATCCAGATGCTCCTTGAACTCTTGACAGGTTTGGTGCCACAACCAGTTCCCTGGGGAGCCTGTTCCAGTGAATGACCACCCTCTCAGTGAAGAACTTTTTCCTAGCTTACCTGAACTTACCCTGGTGCAGCTCCATTCCATTTCCTCGTATCCTGCCGCTGGTCACCAGAGAGAGGAGATCAGCACCTCCCTCTCTGCTGTCCACCTCGAGGAAGGTGTAGACTGGGATGAGGTCACCCCTCAACCTTCTTTTCTCCAAGCTGAACAAGCCAAGTGACCTCAGCCACTTCTCGTAAGTCTTGCCCTCGAGACCTTTTACCATCTTGGTTGTCCTCCTCTGGACACACTCCAATAGTTTGATGTCCTTCTTACATTGATGTGCCCAAAACTGCACACAGTATTTGATGTGGAGCTGCACCAGTGCAATGTCAAGTGGGACAATCACCTCCTTCAACAGGCTAGCAATGCTGTGCTTGATGCACCCCAGGACACAGTTGGCCCTTTTGGCTGCCAGGGCACACTGTCAACTCATGTTCAACTTGCCATCAACCCAAACTCCCAGATCTCTTTCCATGGGGCTGCTCTCCAGCCTCTTTTTCACCGATTTCTATGTATTTTATTCAAATTACAGTCCCTTCATCTTGGTAAGCTAGCCTGTGGATGTGAGCGCTGGGTAATTTTTTTTTCTTTGTTCGTTTTCTTTGGTTTGTTTCATTTTGTTTTTGTTGCTTCATTAATCCTAAAGAAGGAGTGACCCACAGCAGTCAACCTCTGCCTAAACTTTACTGAAAAAGAAAACCTGAAACCAAAATACCTCATGCATTTCCTTGTGACCACACATAATGGGTACCTGCAGTGGCCAGACCAAGTGAATTTGGGTCTATGCTGTAATCAGACACATAGTAATATTTAAAGATTGTTTAAAAAATTAAAACAAAATCTTAAAATTCTCTCTATAACAAAGAGAGACACCCCTCCACCCTGCCTCCTATTTAAAAACTCTTTAACTGTTTGGTTAGTGGCTGGTACTTGAAGAATGAGAGAGGCCTGAGGAAATTAGAGTTTATATGCGTCTCATTTTTCCTAATGAAAATAAAATGTTTTTATTCATGCCTATAACTTGAGAAGCAGTGGGCACTTCTACTTTCTAGAAATTCACAGTTTAAGGACCAAGACCTTAGAAAAATCCATCCAATTCCTACATAAGGAATTCAAACAGGAACAGTTTTCTCATTCAGAAAGAATAAAATAGACCTCTTGCATACAGGAAGCTCAAAAACTTACAAGAAATATGGAAAATGAAATAGCTCATCTTTACCCTGCACAGGTCAAATTAATGTTGTAAAATCCATTTCTGTGGGGTTTTATTAACCCTTCTTACTAGCTTCCATGATAGCTGTTATATTTAAAAGAATGACAGCATTAAGATACATTCCACATAGCTAAGACCTTTTAATAACCTTTTTTTAAGATATATTTGATGTAGTTTATGTATAATGTGTTCTGCACTTTGTGGGTGTTATTCAGAAACACAAAAGGTGTTATTCATAATGCCTCTTTTACTGGAAAATGTATGCTCACTAACTTAGCTTCAAATGCTGTTAAAAGAAAATCTGCAGACGGAGCAAAAGGGCAAAAGGGTGACATCTGGCATAGCAGGCTTTTTAAGATGGTTTTGGCACACAGCCTGCATTAAACGGCAGATGCTGAGAAAAAAATATTGGAATCAAAAGAAAAGGGAGTACAATGAAAAATTGATTTCTAATCTTTAGCTATTGCAAACCAGTCAAAACTGGTCAAAGTGCTTTAGTTTATTATCTGTTGTGTCTTGAACTGGGACATTCTTTGATCTCTAAATGACCCAAAACCAGGTCTGAGGTGTGACATTTTGTCAGCCTGATTACGTCTACTCTCTGCAGTATTTCCTAATCGCTATACACTTGATTTCACCTTTTCAGTTTTCACCTGAATGAGTGATATACAAAAATATCCTCATCATTACCAGACCTCATGCACTTCATTTTTCAGAATGGTTGAAAGATGAAATACATGACATGCTGTTTGAAGTGTGGCCAAGTGCATTTTATACTTTAAACAAACAGTGCCATGGAAACTATGATATGCTTGTCCTTGGAGGAAAATAGTCTATGCATTTCATCTACACAGCGAAAGAAAAGAGAAAGAAAAAATGTAGATGCTAGAATTATTAAACCTACATAGAGGTAGGGCCATTTTTTAGAGATTATGTCTGACCGAGCCAAAAACTAGAATTGGTGATCTCATTGACCCTTTTCTTTCACTGAGGTACTTGCTGGACTTTGTTTCAGATCTAACTAGGGATGAGTGGAAAGGAGGGCATTAATTTTGAGTGATCAATAACTCATTGCTTTGCAGATTTGAGGAGCTAATTCTACCAAATCTCCGAGTTACTGATTCTTTCTGTCCAGACTCTTAGATGCATCTGGGAGGCTTTCTTGCCTTTTAAAGTACATATACACTGGGGAGGTATTCCTCTGATTTCTGTGTTGATGATGAGAAGTCACACTGCTAATTAGCTTTAAAAAATGAGTTTTTGCATTTATGTATGTATGTTCTAAACTGAAGTTTGAACATAGTGCCTCCCTCTTTTTTGATCTGTCTGGTTTGATGTGCTTAAATGGACGTGGAAATGTAAAACTTCACCAGGGATTATATTGGAAACCCAATAATTTCACATCAAAATATTTGAGTGTTTTCCTGTATTATTTGGAACTTACACTTTTCCTTGATCCCGCTAGTCTTTGTGTAGCGCACAAATGTGTACTACACAAAGTGTAGTATAATAATAATAATAGCTATATAATAGCTAATATAGCTATATAATAGCTGATATAATAATAATGATAATAATAATAATAATAAGTAAAGTACAGAAACCTGTACTACAAAAAACATAGATAAGTCTTTTTCATGGCATTGGTTTTCTTTAATTATTTTTCCTTGTTTATTTTGCTCGAATGCTTACTTCACTACGTGGGTTCCTCTACTTTGAAAGACAAAGAAAATAATTAAGGTTTTTGACCTCAACTCTTGGAATCAGTTTGGGCTGATTAGGTACTTTGGGAATGAGCATTTGTTTTATGGTGCCTGCTAGTCTGAGAATTTACATAGATGCTATGGAAGTAGCATCAGAGGATTTTATACTGTTGCTTACTGGGCAACAGAAAAGAAAGGTTGATTCTGAGCTCCTTCAGTGTATTTAAAATAGGTTTCACTAGTGCAGCACAAGGCATGCAGTATCACAAAATAGATCTATGGAAGCAGTTAGATCTGAAAAAATTAATAGAATTATTAAACCTACCTAGAGGCAGGGACATTTTTTAGACAGTATGTCTGACTTAGCCAAAAACTAGAATTGGTGAACTCATTGTCCCTTTTCTTTCACTGAGGTATTTACTGGACTTCTTTGTTTCAGATCTAACTAACCTCTACAGCTCTGTGATAAGCTACGCTGTCAGATAAACATGCATACATACTTGGTATATATCTTAGTCCAAATTTCTTCACTCAGTTTTTGATTGTGTGAGTCATCACTAAGGTATATTTTACAGTTCTATATTAAAGTATCACCATCAAGAGCTATATTTTATAAAACAGGACAGGAAACATTATAGATTGAACTCTTGCAGTGCACCATTACTCTGGGGAAACAATGAAAATGAAATTTATTCTCCATTGAAATAAATCTGGAAGTCTCAACTTAGTTTCTCATGAACATCTGCCTTCCATCCAATACCGACATAAGATTTGGCAGAGTTTACTCATCTTTGCTCACATGAAGCCAAGAACTAAAATAAAAATGAAAACCAATTCAGTGTTGAATGCTGATGGAACAAGCTTGGGCATAAATTTTACAGTGACTTTAGCTAGTGTTATTAATTCTTCATTGTCATGTTTAACAGAATAATCTGAACAGAAGAAAAAATAATAAGAAATAACATTTGCAAAACAAATTGGTTTTGGCATCCACCCTTGCTGGTCAGAAAGTATCTAGAAATCCTTTCCTTCCATTCACCAGAATACAGGTATTTAAATCAAATTTTCAATTGTTTTTCCCCAGATCTTCTTTTTACCTATATTTACGTTGTGGGAGTACTGAGTTGCTAAATCAGTTCCTAGCTATTTTTGTAAGGAGTCCTAGCTACATAAAAAAGTAAAAATTGGCTGAAAGTTAATGAAGTTTCTTCCTTCAATGAAGTATAAGTGCATAAAAGTAATTCCAATAAGCTAGCTCTAAGAAAGTTACAAAGAACAGGCTTCTTGAAATTGCTTGAAATTGCTTCAAATCAGGCTAGGGACTGATTTTCATCCTCCTCCTCCCTTTCTACAAGCAATGCCTGCAAGTAAAGCACACACTAATATGGAAGAAATTCCTGAATATAGCTGTGTTTAATTTGAGTCATTAAAAAAATTGGTACTAAGTAGTGGGCTATAAATTGCTATAAATTGGTAGTGAGCTATAGATGTTTAAAATGAAAGGCAGGCAAAACTTCTCTACACACATAAATGAAGGGAGTATTTCAGGAATACAGCATGCATTTTTCATAGGCTTTCTCCCCAATTAATAGTGCTCATAAAGGCATCCATATATTTTCAGTCTTGCATCTACTTTTTTGTTAGGAATTATGTTTGATGGAGGGAAATTACATGCTTGCAGCATACTAGTTGAGCCAGTAGTACTATGAAGCTAATTGTTTTAATCCTAACTGTAACAAATTAATCTTTTGAAAATTCTGCAGCTTTATTATCCTACCAGCTGTGCTATAAAATCTGACCAATACTGGCTAATGGAACATGCTGTAAGGACATGATCCTGGGTGAAAAGATGTGGGAAAACATTGTTTGTCAGTTTGACGGTGGACAGGTTCAGTGCTGGCAGAGGAAATTGCTTACGTTCTCCAGGAAAGAAAGGAAACAAAGGCCACACACATGAGAAATGGATAGTCTAGAAGAACATGGGTATGCACAAACATCAGTATGCCTCATCATTGTCACAGCAATATGCGCTACAGGTTTAGTGTATTAGTTTGAATTACATTTCATGTTATTTACCATTCTTTATTGAGGCTATTGTGGGAAAGACAATCCCATATCTAATTCATCAGTCCAAATACTCCAACACTTAGGCTATGCCTCCATTAGCTAGTGACGCAGTGCAGTTCACTGGATCAGTATGTTGAATTTGTTGGTGTTGAGACCCACCTCTTATATCTGCTTCATACGTGATTTGGTAGGGATTGTGCTCCAGTCTAGATTTAGGTTGGTTTCATGAACTGAACTTCCCCACTGCATGTATGTCATATTTTTGTCACCTTGTGTTGTGGTTTAACAGGGGTAGGAAGCTTAGCCCCACACAGCCGCTCGCTCACTCCCTCCCAAGGTGGGACACAGGAGAGAATCAGAAGGGTAAAAGTGAGAAAACTTGTGGGTTGTGGTAAAGACAGTTTAATAAGTAAAGCAAAAGCTGTACATGTAAGCAAAGCAAAACAAGGAATTCATTCACATCATCTCATCAGCAGGCAGGTGTTCAGCCATCTCCAGGAAAGCAAGGCTCCATCACACGTAACAGTCACTTTGGAAGACAAATGCCATCATTCTAAATGTCACCCCTTCCTCCTTCTTCCCCCAGCTTTATATTGCTAAGCATGGTGTGATATGGTATGGAATATCCCTTTGGTCAGTTGGGGTCAGCTGTGCCAGCTGGTCCCCTCCCAACTTCTTGTGCACCCCCAGCCTACTCGCTGGTGGGGCAGTGTGAGAAGAAGAAACAGCCTTGACTCTGAGCAGTAAGCACTGCTCAGCAATAGCCAAAACATCCCAGGAATCTAGCCTGTGCACTTCAGAACTGCCCTTCAAAATGAAGTCAGTGAATGCAGAGTTTATTCACAAGAAACACTAGTGCTCCAAGACAGTGAGGAAGACTCAGGTTTTATTAACTCCTGTTGCATTAAAAATATACTATAGAAATTGTCAGCCATTTTAGAAAATATAAACTGTGCTTTCTTTTTCTGTAGACTGACATATGAGTAGCAAACAACAAACAACATACATAAAGTTGGGTGCAGAACCTGAAACAAACTCACTTTAGAACTGAATATAAATGACACTATTTTAATTCTATGGAAAGTATTCAAAAAAATATGTGTTAATGTAAAAATTATGTCCAAGTCCTGATCTAATTATCTAAATTTATTAAATAAAGAACTATCAGGTTTTCCAAAATTACTAAGTACCTATTCTTTTCCATTGTCTCAGTGAGTTTACAGTAATGTGAAACCTATAAAGGGAAAAAAGAATCTAATTCTAGATTTAAAATAAAGATTAAAATCATATGATACCAATTTAAAGCAATACTTATAAATCTCAAATTTTATACAAAACCATCAGTTTTTGCTTACTTAATCTTCTAGTTTAATTTAAACTAACACTTAAGTGTTAGAGATATTTGATTTTTTCAGAAAATCCAGATTTCTCATTTAAAATATACTGCCTACCTTTTAAGGAAGAACAGTGACTCTTTTCCTTTATATTAGCTGCACTTCTCTCTCTCTGATATCTTTGCTACAGTTTTTCTTCTGAATCATTTTTGTCAGCATCGAAGAACTTTTCAATTTTCATCTAAATTTACACCCATCTTATTGCTGTCTCAATCTGCAGAGAAGTGTCTTCTTAGTGGTAAAAGTTCACATACAGAATTTTGTCTTGACATGTCAGTGTTTCTATGTAGATCTAGTAAGAGAGGGGCTGGAAAGCCCTCATTTCTTTATCTTGTATTAGTTTATGTACTGTCTATACTACCACAGTATATTTTGTAATCATCATTGGTAATTACCATTGGTTAGCATGGGTCTTTTTATTTTTGTCTTTTTTTTTTTTTATTGAAAAGCTGTTTTATTAAAATTTCATTGTGGTTTTCCCCCCCCCTCAAATTACCTTGTTCTTATTTTGATCTGATGTGAAGACAGAAACTTTAGCATGGGAAGAAAAATGCAGCTGTGGATAATGGGCTAATTTTGGACCATGTTCAACAGTTTTTGAATAGGTGCCCAATAAAAATTCTGTCATCTACAGTGGAAAATTTTCTCTGTGTTAAAATTTTTTATTGTTACAAAACATAGGAGTCATCAATAGCATTCCTGGAAGAAGTTTTGAAAGTAATTTTTGCTCCAGGGAACTTGATCCAGGCAACTCAGTAGAAGACAGATTATATATTCCATGGGAAGATACTATCAAGAGAAGCCAAAACAGTGCTTTGGGTTTTTAGAAAGCAGAAAGAAAAGACATGTGAGAAGACTGCAGTAGTTTACATGAAAGAGTACTGGGATATGAATGAGAGTGCCTTGCATACTATACAAAGAAAATAAAAAAGTGGGAAGGAACTGGCAGGTTCACAGAGCGGGTTTGACAGAAGAGTTGTGTGGAGAAAATCAAGATTTCTGAGGGTTTCAGCGTGACTGACTTCTTGTCTTTCATTTAAAACTAGTTTTATTCTCAAAGTTGAAAAGGATTTGCACTGACAGGGTCATCAAGCATTGAAACAGACTGCTGAGGGAAGTGGTAGAATTGCCATCTCTGAAGTTATTTAAAAGGCAGATAAATGTGGTGTTTAGGGACATTGTTTAGTAGTCGTTTTGGCAGTCTGGTTGATGGTAGGACTCGATGATCTTAAAGGTTCTTTCCAAACTAGATGATTCTATGATTCTGTGATTTAAATAACTTTAGCCTGTGACAAGGCATCCTCCTGGATATGCCATTCATCTTTGCCAAAGGGATAAAGAGCAGGTTCCAGAGACTAGGCTGTAGCTCTGGGGTTGGGTACTTGCCACTGACTGGGTGGGAAAGGTTACCTGCTTTACAACTACCTGTCAGGGAGCACTGTCTCATTTCTAAATTTAATAAAAGCCACAAAATTTCCCTCTTTGAATTGAGCTGCCTGTATGTTGCTACTGTTCTTTTAAAGCTCTTTGAGGTTGGCTTGTGCTGAAGTTGGAAACTGGACTGAAACATGCAGGGGCTTGATTGCAGTCTGTAAATAAGGATACACTAACTTGATTAACTTTGGAAGTTGTTTTCCTTTTTTTCTTGTTGTTATTCACATCTAATTAAGGTAATTGTAGTTAATTGAAAAGGCATGATTGGTTTAATTGGATCTGAAGATGCAACAAGAAAATCACTAACAATGAAGATGAAATTGATTTGCTGGAAAGTACTCCAAACCAAAGTGCGGTCTGAGCATTATGGATCTCTTTAGAGAAAAGCATTAATGAAAACAGTCATTTTTTCATCACACAAGTAATGAACAGATGCAGGATTGTTGTACTGAAACTAAGTAGAAATAGTGCAAATTTGATAAATTTGTCCAGCTTTGCTATCTTATATAATGAGTTTCATCTTTCTAATTGTATCGTAAGATGCTTTAGTTTACAAGACATGGTGGGGATGGAAAGTTTACAGCACCTAGGGAAATGGGTTGTACCCATCATTGAGCTCTAGGAGGATCAGGACATATTGGGGGAAAGCCCAGACCATGTTAAAATTCATTGGATTTTTAGATAGCATGGTGTCCCTTGATTTGCTTAGTTCCCTGAAATAATATCTAAAGAGCAGAGGAATTAAAATGTTCTGGTGAAGTCCAGATATCTCTAAACCCCGGGTTAATAACTATGCCCATGAATGTATGAAGAACAGAGTACTGGAATGCAAAATTTTGCCTGTACTATTTTGGTAACATCTGAAGATTTTTTTTCTTTAAGTTACAGTGACAAAATTAATTAATGACTGCTGAGCTTTAACCTGTTTTGTCCTTTTCTCAAAAAAAAAAAAAAGTGTAAAATAGATGAAAAGCAGTTCTATGTCAAATGTAAAGCCATTTTATTACAGAGTTTGATTTAAAAATGGCAGGTCTTGTGTGAAAAATGATGGTGAGGAAAGAGTAAGTGGAGGAAAACACTGTGTTCTATTTCTACAAAGAAAAAATATATTCATTTGTTTCGTGTTTAACTATTGACGATAAAATATAACTATAAATTTTGAGAGTCATTTTTATACTGAATGTTACTGCATAATAGATACAGTATTTTTTTTCCTTAAAATCCTACTATAAAAATGTATAGCAGCACACCATTTCTAGAAGAAGTAATTACATTTTTATTATGATCATATAGCACCTTGCCTGGCTGTGAAGTTCATGGACTGTGCACTCATTTTTGAGTTACAAAGTCGTACTGATGTTAGCTTCTTGTAATACCAATATATTTTGTATGACTTCTCCTGAACATGTCTCCAAACTGAAACCTCCAGTTCATCTGGATAGCTGAATCCTAATGACTCGATGTTGAACAACGCAAGGTCATCACTTCTTTTGAGGTACAGAAAATTCCTGCTGAACTTCTACTTCAGCTTGAAAGTCGGTGGCAACAATGTACTGCAGAAATGGAAACAGAGTGTGACATGACATACTGGCTGTTTTTTCCTACAAAATAAAATTATTTTTTCACAGATGGCAATTATAACTATATACAAGCCATTGTAGTGCCACAACACTGTATATTAGCACCATGATAAAAATAGTCAGTTAAGTTTTTGTCACATAGCAACAAGAAATTTTAATTAATATCACAATTTTTGCCTTTATTGAGAGTGTAAACATTTCTTCTACAGTTTTAAAATTGTATGACTGTATACACCCATTCAAATGTATTTATGTATTTCAAAACAAAGAGAAAGAAAATACAAGCTGATGTGATAAAGATTTTACTGGCATTCATTCACAGCCATGTTATTCACAGTGGCAACATTTCCTCTGCTTTCTGTGGAAAACACAGGTCACTAGCTGCTAAACCAGAAAGGCCCTCAAACATAAGCTGTACCAAGCTCTTAGGTCAGTATTGGTGAGGATTTAACTGCACTTTCTATGATATTTCTCTTCCATAGAAAACCAACCAGGAAAATTCACTGACGTTTTCACAAGTGCCAAAACACACACAAAAAATAAAAGTTTGT
This sequence comes from Rissa tridactyla, assembly GCF_028500815.1. Lineage (NCBI taxonomy): Eukaryota > Metazoa > Chordata > Aves > Charadriiformes > Laridae > Rissa > Rissa tridactyla. Next base: position 188,780,529 of record NC_071466.1, on the reverse strand, counting down.
ACATTTCTGGGACATAAATCTAAAAGCATGTTGATTCACTTTAACAGTTGTATTGCTACTGCCTGGGGCTACTCTGCATAACAGCTAATATTAGGTACAGAAGGATTACTGCCAGTGATCCATCCTAATACCTGACATTTTACTCCATGAAGGAAGCAGAGACAACATAATCTCTACATTTGTCTTAGTACCATTAATACAGACTCAAACAAAGCCAGATGTTCATGAATGAATGAAAGCATAATCTTCATAGAAATGGTTGTCTTTTAGCCACTGCTTGTCTTAGTAAGGATCAAACATGAGCTACTTTAAAGAAGTATCCATGTCAAGGTAAAATAAATGAAAAGCACACCAAATTTCTGTATACAGTGGCCTAAACGATCAGCTTGTCTTCCTTCCAAATCCCCTGGAAGAATAAATCTCTTCCCATAAAGGTAATCAAGAACTGATAGACTAAGGCATTCTTCAGGAAGCAGGTTCCCTGCCTGTATCCCTTGAATAGTCCTTAGAGGGAGGCCTAATTTAATTTCTCCATTGTCTAGAGCAGTGACAGTATGATCAAGGTATGAAAGTAGGTTTGTGTATATACATATATATATATGCGCATATATTTATGATTAGTACTGGAACACCTCTCCTATGAGGAGAAGGGTGAGAGGGTTGGGGTTGTTCAGCCTAGAGAAGAGAAGGCTCTGGGGACACCTTATAGAAGTCTTTCAGTACTTAAAAAGGGCCTATAAGAAAGAAGGCGACAAACATTTTATCAGGGCCTGTTATGAGAGGACAAGGGAAAATGGTTTTAAACTAAAAGAGGGAATATTTAGACCAGGTAAAAGGAAGAAATTTTCACAATGAGGGTGGTGAAACACTGGAACATGTTGCCCAGAGAGGTAGTAGATGCCCCATCCTTGGAAACATTCAAGGTCAGGTTTGACGGAGCTCCAAGCAACAAGATCTAGTTGAAGATGTTCCTGCTCATTGCAGATAGGTTGGACTGGATGACCTTTGAAAGTCCCTTCCCACCCAAACTATTCTATGATTCTATGGTTGAGAGAGCTCTTCATTATCCAACCTGATTTATGGAAGGCTTTGTGGTTAAGGCACTGGGCTGAAACCTGAGAGCCTTTACAGTGAAGCAGAAAAAGGTTAGTTCATTAATGTTTAAGAAATGCTCTGATACACCAGAGATGTAGATGTATAAATAAGTGTAAATGTGCCTTACAACATTGAGGTTGGTTGGAACAAATGCAATGTTCTGCCTAAATCAAAACCTTGTTAGAGGGTTAACAATTTATTTATGCATGGATTCCATATTTGCGCATGTAAGGAACTCTTAGATATGTGTGTAAAGACAGTCTAAACAAGATGGAAGCTAGTGATCACTGATAGTCATAAGGAGACGTACTACTTATCATTTCACTTCTTACAACAATTTGAATTTTATGTGCAAGAACCACATTCTGTGAGGGATCTTAAAATTTTTTCAAGATTAATTTCTGTAGGTGTTCTCTCAGATATGTCTGCTTTAGCCACACAGAATTTTCTCTTCCAGTCTTCTTTCATTTCTTTATTTCGTATAGGTGACAGTGTCATTAACAACTTGATGTATGATCATGGAACTGTGGTGAACTTTGTACACTCCTTTGCTCTCTGTGTCCTGTTGTTTCCTTTGTCTTGCGCTGTAAGGGTGAGACCCAAGGACTCGGTTGTGTTTAGTAGGGATAATGCAGCTGTAGCTCAGAGCTTACAGAGGCTGTTTGGGATCCCGTGCTGTGAGTAGCACAGCAGCAGTTCAGTGTGTGAGGGAGTGCAGGCAGCAGTCAGCTGCTGCCCTCGAATGAGACAACAGAGCTGATTTAGGTAACAGGCTTAAAATCTGAGAAACCAACAGTGGAAATAACCGGTGTAAAAATCTAATAGAAGTTTTACTGTGATAAAGCTGTGACTGCTAAAAGCACCTACAATGAGATTTGGATTTGAGTGCAAATCCAATGAAAGACTCGGAGGAGCATGCCAGTAACTAAGATTCAATATCAAATAGAGATGATACACTGAGAGAAACTGGTTATTGAAGTGAACTGGATAAGGGGTGTGAGAGCCTCTTTAAGGAACAGGAGTAACAACTCTGTAAAGAAGGAATGCAGATTCAGGGGAGGAAATAAACATTTCTTTAAGAAAGAAAAGACAATAGAGAGTCCTGCAATGGAAAGGAAGGATTCACGTTGGTAAAAGAAATGCTTTGACGCCAGCAAACAATGAAAACTCAACACTAAACATAGTGTAGGAAAAATAGATTAGTATGATATCGTGCTAACACATATGTACATATGATGATTCTTCTTTTTAGTTCTGAGTTCCTATTGCCCTTTGATGATGACATTTTTGGACGAGGTAACAGAATCATTCATCTTCTTGCACTTGTGTGCAGTATGTAGGAGTGAGCCAGATCTTAGGGATTTTTTGGGGACTATAGCATCACTGGTGTCTGAGAGCATCCTTGTAGGCTGATTTTGTCCACTTGCTGAAGCATCCTGATGTATGGAGTAACTGCAACAATTTCTGCTAGGACATACTTCCTCTGGGAAATGACTGGTTGTGCCAGGTGGTGACAGGATTACAGAATGGCTATCTCCTAGCACAGAGAAATGCCCATGAAAACCCAGTGATGATTCCATAGTGTATCTGGAGAGGTGCTCCCAGCAGCTGAACTGACAAGGTGAAACCTCTCTGTCATTTTAAAGGCCCTGGTGAGATCTCAGCTCTAATATCATGTTCCACTTTGCTCAACATATTAAGGAAAGATGAACTGGAATCCCAACAGCTGCAGCGAAGGGATGTAGGGTTTTTCAGGGGAACGAAGAACATATCTCTCAGGAAAAGACTTTAAGAGATTAATCCAGCAAAATGAAACATGAGGGAAGATATTGTTACTGTATATGAGTATGTCAAGGGGGCAAGCATGTGAGAGAGATCTATTTCTTAAGCTAAAAGATCAGCCTGGCGTGGGAACAGGTGGCTATCAACTGGCTATGGTAAGTTGGAAGCTGGAATGAGACGATGGGTTCTAACTCTCAGAGCACAGTTCTGGGTCAGTCTTGCAGGCACAAGTACTGAGGGCAATTCACCCCCAAATGCTTTAAAGATAGAACCTGGAGAGTTTATGAAAGTGATTTCATGTTTGATTTGTCTGCAGGGAGCTGACCCAAGAGGTCTCTGGCAGCCCTGTGAACAGACCATATACCTTCATCTCTTCTTTTAAACCCTTTTGGAGAACTCGTTTTTCTAGGCAATCTTCCCTATATTACTCATCACTATTCTCTCTCCACAGTTTCCCATGCGTCCCGTGCTTTGTCTTTGTTTCTTTTGTATGGCTTGTTATTATGATCTCCACAACACAGAGATTTATCTTTCATACAATGGCACTTGTTCATAGTACTATATAGATGATTAATAATAATTAATAGTACCATCTGGACTATCAAGCAGTAACAACTATATAATCATCAGCCTTTTCTGAGTCTCCCAGATAGCTTTTTCATTAACTCTAAGTTTTCAAAATGTAATTACATGTAAAAATTTTCTCAAAGAAAATATATATGCTGAATAGAAGAAAAATCTTAAACTATTTTTTTTGGCTTCAGCTTGAATTCACCTAGTATATAAATATTATGTATGGATTCACACTTGCATAATATAAATGGCTATATATAATGCATAATTATCTATATATAAAATAAATATTTAATGAAAAAACTACAAACTAATATGAAATTATGTAACATGAGGGATCTAACATACGGTGTTACTCTATACCATTCAAGAAACAAAACTTAATGAAGATTTGGTTTAGAATGGAAATGGTGATCATTAATTTAATGGGGAGCCATTATGATTATGCCAAACCTAATGACCTCTAGACGAAATCAAGCATGTTATAACCTGGAAGTGCTCACTAACTGATTTCTGTCATGCTGGCAAAAAAAGACACCAATTTATTTTACTGTTTGTAGTCTCAAGTGGGATTAATCTAATTTTTCATTTTAATTATTCTCGTATTATTTCTCCAGGCTTTTAGGCTAATCTGTAGTCTAAAGAGAGGACAAAGAGACTTCTAATGTCTCTGCAGACAAGTTTGTTGTCTCCTGCATCGAAGGATTTCCCCTGTGCTCCTGTTTCAGTTCCTTCCCTGATGTTGAGTAATTTAAACAGTATTGACGAGGCAGTGGTGCTGTAAAGTGTTATTCATGCCCAAGTGCCCAAAAAGCAATTGGCCACAGAACCTTTAAAAAGCAGGAACAGTTGAATGAAAAGCCTACGAATCAGAATTCTTGGCACATTAATAGCAGTCATTCATTGAAGCAAATTGAATTACTTCATGCAAATTAGTTTTAAAAGAGGGTAGGTTGACTAGCTACTACCTCTGTTGTCACAGTAGTCACACTGATGAGTTACATGTGCCATTAGCATGACCTGTCTGTAGTTTAGGTAATCATAACAATTAGAGAGAAGCTAAATTACAACCTAATTTCCTCAAATATAGCGTATGAACAAAATTTCAATGAGTGTTAATGACAGAAAGCCTACACATCTGTTTTATTCCATTTCTGTGATCATTCGGGACAAAATAAAGACTGACACAGATGTGAAAATTCTTAAAAGGCCCCAAGTTTTAATTGATTTTAAATCATAAACTAATTAATGGGTATGCTTTTAAAATGAATTGAATTAAATTAAATTAAATTAAATTAAATTAAATTAAATTAAATTAAATTAAATTAGAAAAAATGTAGTAGGGATATGTAGTAGCATATCTGATATGGTTCCTGTCTAACAAAAAGCGTATTCTTGCTCTATATAGCTGACACATACTAGTTCGACCTGACAGCACTTGGGGTTCAAAAACTTGTTCATACAGCAGTAATATGGCATTGCATCTGGTCTCAGCTGGTGCAGGCATGGTGCCACGCTATCCTGGGTAGACCACTTTTTTTTCCAGCTTTGAGTGTGTGCAGATGTTAGTTGTGCATACCCACAATATACATCATAAACCTATATGCAAAGCCTGGATCTTTGCAAAAGATGGCATTTTGTCTTTCAAAGGAAATTTTCCTGATTGAAAGCTGTTTAAAAGTCATCACTTCAACCACATTGTTAAAGGTTGCCACTAAATAATTTATTGAGTATTTCAGAGTCATTTTCTCTGCAACATGTTATAATAGAGGTAATTTATTCAGAAGCCTACTTTTAGGAATCATTATTAATGCAATGCTTATAAATGTTATCTTAGTGTAAGGAATCATAATGAAAAAGGTACTTTACAAATTGTTATTGAGCAGCACCTTCTTAATTTATTGATGAAGTAGCATTGATACATAGAAAAATTTTCTAAAGTTCTCAATAAGTTTTCCTGTCAAAGACATCGAGACAAAAATTGTCTCCATTGCCAATTTCATGGGCATATTTTTTTAACCACAGCTTACATTCTGAAGAAACAGGAACTCATCAGGTAGTTGTGCTGGTAAGACCGGAGAAGCAAGGAGGAAAGTTTGTGCATGTTTCATAATAACTGGACAAAATATTTCTTTATGCTTTACAGAAACACTTGATTAATTATTTTTTTTTCCCAGATTCTCTTATTTTTGACATTTATCACAATCTCATAGACTGTGTTGTAGTTGAATATATACTCTTCAGCCTTTGTCATACAATTCCTGGGGCTGACACAATGACTAGAAACACAGGGTCGGGTTTATCACTGTCCTTCAGCAGTACAAAAGCGGCTGCAAGCCTGCCATGATTTGCCGCTTAAACTAAATTTATGGCTGTTTGTCAGTGCAGATGGTTTTAAAGTTGCTTTGTGTCACTGCAGAAGCATGAAAGAACCAAAAACATATCAGTGAATTTATCTTCCAATTACAAATTAGATTCACAAAAGGAAAAAAAAAAGTGGAAAAGGCCTGTAACCTTTACCCCTATAGGTCATGCACCAAAGCTTGAGCTTTTTTCCATTGATTTTAATCTCCGAGCGAAAGCTGGTGGCAGGCTGCTACTAAAGTGAGCAGACGTTTCAGAACTAATAGAAATCCATTCTATTAATGATTATCTCCATGGGCCAAGATTTTGGAAATGAGCCTTTTATTCTCTAAAAATGTCGGCATGAATTGTATTTCATTCAAACCAAGTCAAGCCACATGTTCCATTTGTTTCCAAAGATCTTAGTTTGTTATGATATTAGGGAGCTCACCTCCCACTGAAAGAAGAAATTCAGAGTACGTTAAAATCAAAACACTGTTTGGATCAGAGCACACATTTTTCAGCTTCCTTTTTCTGCAGCTCTGAACTTAGTGAAACTCGACATTTTACTTTAGCACTTGGTCTTACAGTGTTAGATCCTGAAGTGATTTACAAGTGCGAATTTACTGCTTACACATCCCTGCAGTAGATATCTTTTATGCCCATCTACTGAGTAGCGTTCCCTATAATGTTGCCAATATGATACTGGATTAAATTCAAGCTGATCTTCACCTTCCAGTGCCCTTTCTAAGCAAACCTGAAGGCCATCTTTACACATGTATCTTGATATTTTTGGAAACATGCTTTCGAAAGAAGGAGTCATGTCCTTTATTCCTTGGCATTATATCTCCAATATAATATGGACATAGAGCAGTCTTTGGTGGTGAAGCTGTGAACTGCATAATTTTGTGTGACACCATTTTCCAGCAGTGCAGGAAATGACACCTGTATGTAAATAGTTTCTACAGAAAAGGCTCATATGCTGATCTTTGTGGGTCTTCTGATCAGCAAACATGATCTTATGTCTATTAAACACTTTTATCCTTTCATTTCATTTCATTTAGAACAGCGTTTGACATAGTCTATCACTTGCACAAATATCCGTAGCAAAACGGAGGGCCCAGCTTGCCTTTCCGTATTTAAAATCTGCCCTTGAATACATGGTCTGACAGATCCTCCGGATGAATACTATGGACTGCCTATGTTGTTACTGTTGAACAGCATGCAGCCAGTGCACCCATTCTGCCATATCAAGGATCATACAAAGTAGCTGAAGTATTCATGACTAGGCAGAGCCCTTGGGATATTTTTTTGGTCGAAAGAATTATTCACTGATATTGATTTGTAACATTTTATTTATTCTTTTCATGAATTTGCTGTTTTCTTTTTTAATATAGCACCCTTTGTAATAAGTTTATATTTACTTATATTAACTTTGGCCCTCTAAAATTCTTTAATTTCTCAAATCTTTATTCTTTTGGGGCTAAAATTCTGAGTTTCTCTATGCTTTACATTAGGTAAAGAAACTTAAAGCTGATGTTATTTATCCTGTTCTTGCCAATTCTGGACAAGGAAGAATTTGGTTTTCCTGACATTACCATCCGGATCATCATTTTTTTTGAGGGTTTTGGGTTTTTTTTAATGTTCTGACAGAAATCTTTTTGCATATGCAAAGGAAAGGATCTTCCTTTTAATGTTACTGCATTATTTTCAAGATACATGCAGCTTTTTTGAATAGATCCTTAGATATACGCAATATATATTTAGAGATATGAACTTAAAGAGTGACAAAAGGAACGGTCATTCTATACATGTACTGCCAAGATGGCAGGTGTTGTACATCACTTCGTGGGGAAAGAGGTGCTTATTTTCCCCAGTCACATTATTTCCATATCAGGGATGAGGTCCAATGTAGTTAATGGACACTGACTTACTAAAGGTCTAGTTTAATACATTAAGTCTACGGTAGAAATTCTCTCCTCATTTTAGAAATTTATTTAATTTTTTTTTCTATTTAAATATGTCTTTTTATGAATTACCTCCATGTTCTCCCTCCCCCTTTTCCCAAAGTTAATCCATATAGGAAGTTTTTATTTGGTTTATGTGTGGGAAGAACAGTATTTAGTTCTGTTCTCCCTATCCTTGTGAACTTATAACTGCCAACTATTTGCACTATACACCTTTTTTCTTCACTTGTTCTGCTTGCTTTAAAAATCTGCACATTCTTCCTTTTGTGCTACAGTATCTGCATTTGAAATCCCTGATGTATGCCTTTTGACTTTTGCTTAATCTCATTGATTTCTATGCTGCGTTCTGACACTTAGATTTTATGAGTATTAATAAAGATTTTACTCTTTCTATCTCTTCCTGAAATATGTTCTGATTTTTTCATTACACATGTTCTGTACAATACTTGACTGCAATCATCTTTCTTGAACTCATTACACATTCTCTGCAAAAGTGCCTTTTAAATTTTAATACCTTCAGCTCCTGTCTTTCCCAGATAAATTTTGATGATGGACTATGCAACTGTATGAGTGCTACATAGGATGATTCAGAATGTATTTTCAAGACTTCATGCTTCCTCCTGTGGATCACACAGCATTCTCATTTCATTAGAACATCAATGTATTTGTTTTTCTCCAATGAATTTTATTGCTGCATGGCATGAGAAGGACTACTTTCTCAAACAGTCCTTCAGACATATTAATCAACTCAAAGAACTTAAAAAACACTTAGTTTTTTTTCAAATGTTAAGGCGTTGTTCATGGAATCATAAGATGATAGAATCATAGAATCATAGGGTTGGAAGGGACCTCTGGAGATCACCTAGTCCAACCCCCCTGCCAGAGCAGGGTCATCTCTCTGGGCAGCCTGTTCCAGTGCTCTGCCACCCTCAGGGTAAAGAAGTTCCTCCTCATGTTTAGGTGGAACTCCCTATGCTCAAGTTTGTGCCCATTAACTCTTGTCCTGTCACTGGGCACCACTGAAAAGAGCCTGGCCCCATCCTCCTGACACCCGCCCTTTAAGTATTTATAAGTGTTGATAAGATCCCCCCTCAGCCGTCTTTTTTCCAGACTGAAGAGAGCCAAATCCCCCAGCCTTTCTTCATAAGAGAGGTGTTCCAGTCCCTGTTTGGCAAGAATATATTACATTACACAAAAAACCCCTACGAATGATACTGAAGCATGTACTGCATGTATAGTTTTTATGGAAAGTGTATTACAGAGAGAAAAGAGCACACAATTTGTTTTTAATCTTAGACCCTCTGACCCTCTGGGAAGAGTATTCTAAATGAAGAAACAACTTTCTTTAGATTTTCTACTTTCTAACATAACTTTGATAGTAAAAGAAGTGCTTATAGCATAATCAAGGTCTGGGTTCAAAGAAGTCCTTGGGATAGTTGAATATGTCAGCATATACTTAGAATGACCTTGAGTAAAAATGAAATAATATTCCTTTAATATTTTTTCAACATACTTAATACATTCTTTACATGCATTTTTAGTCTACATCTCAGGAGCACCACAAACCTTACACAGGTGTGCAAGCTAGTGCATTATACCTAGTAGGGTTTTGTGTTTCACCCTTTCAAAATTATACCTTTCTTTTTGTCCATCGATTTATGTTTAGTTTGCATTGACAAGTGTGACTGCCTAGCCTTCTAAGCCTCTTCAACAGCCAGCACGAGAGGATTTTCAGTACTTCTAGAAGCACATCCTACACTTAATGATACTACAGTTAGTGAGTCAATCAATCCCGTAGATGATAACTTAGGTCCTTGTTCTAACTCTGCTGATGCTCAGTTTCAATGGCATTGCATTGCTTCATGTATCTTCCTGTCTTTCAAAAGTGCTGTAACTGAATATAAAACAGACTGAAGAGGATCCATATCAAAATACATCTAGAAAATTAATCAATATTTTTATGGCCTCCTTTTTTTCCCAAATAACTCTTAGCTTACCTTAAAGATATGTTGTTGGTATAATTTCATATTTCTTTGCAGTGTTGTAACTGTTGGGTGACGCACAATAAATAGTAGTCAGAATATTCTGTAAACATTTTTAGACTGCTTTCCTTCCAATAAACAAAGATAGATCAAGGAAGGCTATCCTGTTTTTCCAAACTGGATTTTGTGATTGAATGGTTGTGTAGTATACAGTAAAGTCCTAACATTTAACCAGCCTGGGGTGTATTTTCATGGAATAAACAAAAGACGCGACATCCCCAATAACAAAACTATCCTTTCACCTTCAAATTGTTTCTTCAAACTGAGTAGAAAACAACATTTGGAGTAAAACTCTTAAGGTTTGTTTTTTACAGTATGAAAAAAATGCACGTTTTCCCTAGATTCTTTGAAAAGTCCAGTTTCGTGATCAAAAGTAAAATAAAAAAAAGTAAGCAAAATCCCTGACACATTGTAAAAAATCACCTTGAGAGTTAAATTTTGGCTGCTAGAAGCTGTACATTGGTTTCAGATCATATTGCAGACAGCTGAGCAATTCTGATAAAAGGTGGTTTTACTAACTCCACTTATGATTCAATATAATTTTTGTCTGACTCTCCCTGATTATCTCTGCACACACACTGTCTATTTTTGAATGAGTGTGTGTGTCTGTGTGTGCATTATAGAGAAAGACTGAGTGTGCATATTTTGTCTTTTTTATCTACGTGTACAAAATTTGGAGGCAGAAATATTAGGAAAAATATTCTGAAAATGGAGGAAATTTTTAAAAAGGCTTATTAGTATCCACCTCATAAGCAGTTAGTCCATAAAAATCTATAGCAGATGTGTAAGAACAGAAATTTATTCTGTTTACAAGTTTGCCCTTTTTTGCCCTTACTCTCCTACCCCTCTGATGTTCACAGAGTACCACTGCAGAGCTAAAAGGAAACTACTGTTAATATATTTCAGGCCTTTGTAGTTCAATTTCTTCAGGAAATCTCAAGCTTATAAAGTTCAAAAGTACACAAAAATTCTCAAAACCTGGTTCCATCATTAGCATAAATGTGTGTGCAAACATGTCTGTTTCCTCAATGCAACATGATGTACTTTAACCTCTTCAACCTTTGCCCAGAAAAAAATAGCTTTTTCCTTTTCCTTTCAAGCAATCTGAACAGCTAAACCATGTACATGTATTTATGGATTTATGGCATTAAAAAGCCCTCTCTCTTTTACGAATTCACGTAGCTGGTAGATGAAAAATAATTTCACCTGAAAATGTATAACGTGGGTTGGAAACACATTTTGAAAGAGCTCTGTAAAGTGTAGCAGATTAAATAAGAAGTAGCTGTGAGAGGAAAATCAACTTCTAAATCAAAGAACAAGTCTCCTTTATATAAAGATAAGCAATTCTGTATGGCTACAAAAGAATATAACTTTCATTCTGTGAAGGAGGGAAAGAACAATAACAGCAAATTTATCTACTGTGAAAGAAATTCTACAACTCTATAGTAAATGTACTAAGCGTTTGCACACTACAGTGAGCTTTTACCAAAACCTAATTTTCAGAAAGTGGCAAAATTTTCAATCAAAAAAATCTTATGGGCTTTTAGAGTCGTCATATGAAGCAGAAATTTTGTTCATTGGATGCGATTTATGAATCAGAAAAACTGGACGTGTACCTATGACAACACAAGTTAATGGAAAATAAAAGCAGTAGTTGCTGAATGTATCTTCAGAGTTTCAAATAACTGGTATTTAGATTTTTTGTGTAAGCTGTACAAAGTATATGTAAGCAAAACTGTCACAGTGGCCTGTGACATTACTGAAGTTATCAGACAACACTGCTGCAAATATTCAAACAAATTATGGGAAATTAACAAAAGTGGCCATTGGCTGTTCGTTAAAATTTTCTGCCATTTGTAAATTGATTGAATAACAGAAAAGGTGTTGTTTATTGCAAAGCAAGCCAAGCCATTACATGTTTAGAGACAAAGTTATTATCAAGGATATGTCAGCATTTGTGTCAAAATAGTATCTGGGTACGTGGAAATTTCCACATGAAATGTTTAGTAGCAAAATGTCCACGCAAAAGAGTAGTTTGAATAAAGAGGTCTATTATTTCATACTTTTCATTGTAATAGCAGTTAATATTTTCATTATAACCAAAAGCAGCAGTGTGTCCTTCTTATTCAGATTTTTCTAATCTTCACCTTTGGCAGCATGTTGGTTAAGCTGAAGAACACTTATAATTTTTTAGAAAGAGCTTTCTCTATCCTAGTCCAAATAGGTTTTCTCCAGTTACTCTTATCCAGCAAAGCGCTTCTGTTTTTGCTTGAAACTTAGACCTTTAGGGTTACAGCTGCTTTGAATAATTATCAAAAGCCAAATTTTAAAGATCTGTGAAGTCAGCTCAGCCATCATTATTCACTGTCTATGTCAGCTGGCTGGTTGGCTATCTTTCCAAGACACACTTACGCATTTTTGGTTACACTAAGCAATGTAAATTATAAGACATTGGGCTGTCCAAGATAACACAAAATTTTAGCAAGGTGAGTATTTACAAAACCCCTTTTCTCACAATGGAAATATAGCAGAAGCTTTTGAATTTTAATCCTGTTGGGCAAATAATTGTCCAGGCTTCCAAAACTAGCTTTACACTATTGATTGAAAACTTAAGAAAAATATGAGAATATGCTATTGCACACAGAGACAGAAAAACTGAAGTTGTTTTATTCATTAAAATGTAATAACACAATAATGGTTGGTGTGAATTATTTCCAAGATGGTAGCAAGTGTTTAACTAAATTTGCTGAATATAGTAATGTCACATCTGTTTCAATACTGCGAGATATTGAAAATCATTAATCTTTCTTGGCTTAGTACCAATCAGATTTACAGGACTAATTGTGTATTTTATAATAAGTAGAAATAATGGTAATATTTTTCAATTAGGGGTTTTAAATAAATAGTTCACACATTATAATTTACTTGCATATTTTTAATCATACAATTGCCAGTATCATAGTAGGAGCCTATGCATAAAAAGGCAATTAACTAAAACAAAGTGATTGGAAACTGAAGGAAATTAGTGGGTTTTTTTAATCAAATTTTGCCTATCATTTTGGAGAACACCAAAAAATGAGTGCTAAGATAGAAACAGAAGACTTTGTGATTTTGTGGATTTGTGGCTTTTCAAGGGGCAGAACAAGCCTGATGAAGATGACAGCTTTCTATGATGAAACAGGTGACTGTGGACATGGGGAGAGCAGTGGATGCTGTTTACCTTGCTTTTAGCAAGGCATTCAACATGTTCTTCCATAGTATCTTTGGAGCCATACTGATGAAATATTGACTGGATAACAGGGTGGAAAACTGGTAGGACTTCCAGGATCAAAATATTGCAGGATGGGTAGGAAATTGGCTAAGAGGCCACACCTAGAGGGTGGTGATCAATGGTTTTTACTCAGACTAGCGGCCTGTCAGAAGTGAGGTCCCCCAGGGACTGACATTGGGTCCTACATTATTCAGCATCTTTATAAATGATCTACACAATGGGATTAAAAGCTCTCTCACCGAGTTTGCTGATGACACAAAACTGGGTGCTGAGGTTGATGAGTCAAGGAGGGAGAGCCTTCCTACAGAGACACCTGGACGGGCTGGAAGAGTGGGCAAGCAAAAACCGTATGAAGTTCAGCAAAGATAAGTGCATGGTCCTGCACCTGGGACAGTGCAAAAAACCCCAAAAGAGCCCAGTATAGGCTGGGATCTGTGTGCCTGGGGAGCAGCCTTGCTGAAAGGGACCTGGGGGATCCTGGTGGGCAACATGTCAAACATGAGTCAGCAGTGTGCTGCTGCAGCAACGAAGGTAAATTAGATCCTGGGCTGCATCCACAGAGGCATTACTACCAGAGAGAGAGATGTGGTCATTCTCCTTCTACTCAGCAGTTGTCAGGCCACACTTGGAGTACCGTGTCCATTTCTGGTCCCCACAATTCAAGAAAGACACGGGCAGACTGTGGCGTTAGTTGCCTACTGGAGTTAACCCACAGCAATTGGTTTTTTAGCTCTCTGCATGCCAGCACAACACAATTATTTTCTGTCCTACAAATGAATGCAGATGGAAAACATTGATCAAAAGGGGAAAACCAGTCAGATTATGCATTGTAATAGGACTTTTTTATCACTGAATTCTCCCAGAGGATAGTAACATGATACGTCAAATTACATTTCAAATCGTGCAAGTGTTTGCAAACATTTGTCTGCGTTCATTTGATTCTAAAAGGAAAAGGCTAGGAAGTATATTAGGTGGCACAGGTAAGGTGAACTGACTTTCTAATAACAAGTAACATCTGTGAGCATTTAGGAATTGTAGTAACTGGAGTAATGTTTCAAATTTTTTTCTCACTTTCGCTATTTCTCTTTAGGTTGTGAACTTATTCAAGTGAGTTTACAAGCACTTTATTGTTCTCCAGAGTTCAGATAGTTGCTAAACTGCTCGCTGCAGCTTTACATTTAAAATGGTTGTTATAACTCCCTACAGAGTAGTAAAACATTACGCCATACCCCCATTTGAGCATATAGAAGAATACTTTTAACACCTTTGCTATTGCTGCTACTCAAACTAATACCTTTCACCACTCAAAACCAATTGCCATAGCTTTGTAATTAGAAAAAAGTGTGGGGAAAAAAACCCTCCATAACAAATAGCTATAATGATTTGCTTGTTTGTGTGGATATGCACAAACAAAGAAGGACAATTCTGGCACAAAGAGCTTACAAATTAACTGAGAAATATTCAGATAATCACATGCTTGTGACCCAGCAAAAAGCACTAATGCTGCCTTACAGAGGTGGAAGAATTTTGGATTACAATATTAGTTCAAAAGTTAGTTTCAAACAAGTCTAGTCATTCGGAAAGCCATTAGCACTTCACACTGTCTGATTTCTACAGAAATCTTTTTGTGAGGACAAGACAGGCACACAGATACAATGCGTGACTGTGGAGATTACAAGGATAAAAATACACCAGCTGAGGACATAAAAAATGTAAGCTTGAAAAGCATTGGCACCATTAATCTGTTTTCACAAATTCATTTATACATATGAATCTCCACTAATTGTTTTTATTTAAGTACATTAAAACAGTATTATCCTTCACTGCCTTAGGAAACTCTGGAATAAATGTGTCAAGGTCAAATCTTCACCTATATAATCTTCATTTATATAGTTTAATCTATGTTGATTTGTTAACTGAGAAATTTCCAAGCACATAGTGGTAGGGCATGATAAATAGTTGCATCTGCATAGTTGCCATTTCTTCTACCTCCAAACATTAATATTAAAAATAATTTGAAAAAGAAAGACTGACAATCTATCTTATTAATAAGAATGCCTATTCTGGCTGCAGAAAGCATTCAGATAAAAAGTTCCTTGAAAATGCACCTAACATATACAATAAAGGTACAAGGAAAAGTTTGTGGTGTTTACAGTCTAGCTCATGGCTCTAATAGCAAAAACATGATGATAATTTCACTTTAACTTGGGTCAAAGTTAACACATCTTCCCACTGAAGCAGAATGTCTGAATTTAAGATTCCAACCACAAGAAATTATCTGGAGATATGACTTACAATAAGAATTACAGAATGTAAATGGATTTTAGAAAAGAGGAAGGAGTGACAAAAGCCAGATCAGTTCAAGTGCAAGGTTGGCACTTCTAGTACCTTTGTGGTCAGAGTGCTGATCAATGGATTTGTCTTTGCATTGACATCAACAATAAGGGATGAAATGAAGAGCAGAAGGAAGCTGACCATTCTTGTAAACAGTGCATTCCACATTACACAAGTTCCAAAGCTTTTGTGTTGTAGGAAAGTCCACTGACAAATCTGTCAGATACTATTAAATGGCATATATGGTTCCTTCTTCTGTATGGCTGTCAAAGTTGGATGCTTCAAAACCCTTGTAATGCAGGACTCAACGCACACATAAACTTCAGCAGGTTAGGTGCTTAATTTAAATGGGTCATCTAAGTTTATTCTTCAGATAGTGAGAGTGATAGACACCTCTAGAAGGCAATTTTTCCTTTCATACTTTCTGGGTGGATAATTCTCTGATAACATCAATTAAATGTAGTATATCTTCTTACAACAAACAAGTTAGGCAACTAGAATATTTTGGCATTAATATTATGGATGCTTAATGGATGAAGTTTAGCATTAGCATATGATATTTAAAGTGTCAAAGATATTTGAGAAAAGTTTATATTAAAACCAGCACAGAACTGTAATACACTAAAAATAAAGAATGTACCTTTGTGGACATTTAACAGACACCATTTGGCATAGTTGGCAACTTGTACTATTACACTGAAAAAAAAGGGGAGGGTCAACTACACTGGATCTGAATCAGTCTCTTTTGAAATCTTCATCCCTCCGTGAGTAATGTAGAAGATCTTGTTGGTTAGGGTTTTTTGCTCAATGATCTCCTTTACATGCCTAAATTTGGACAGAAATAATCTGGTCTATGATCTCCGTGATTTAACCTCGAAGTACCCCAGTGTCTTCTTGTATAAAACAGCAAAATAGAGTACTGGAAGTTTTGGGGGCATAATTCATAAATATTTTCCTGTATTGCATTTAGCACCTTCACTGGATGGATGGGCAAAAACATTTGGTCAGGTCTGAGCTTTACTGAGTAACATCTTACTTGCTAAGTTGTCTCCTCGAAATCCGCGTAACTACTCAATGAATAAGGAATGACTACTCAGCGTGTGCAGTGAAATGGAATCTGACTCATGCTATATCACTTCTGATGAAAAACCAGGATATTAAACAAGGTACATTAAATAACAGTAATACCCAGAATGTCCTTTTAAAATTAGCTTTGTTGAGTGACAGATTATTCTCTGTTGCAAACAGTAGGATAAAAGGGTCGTTTCAAACATGCTGTAATTGAAGTCCTGCTTATGTTTCCTGTTAGCTTCAAATTCTCGTATTCATCCTGTTATAATCCCCTGCTTTACAATACAGAATCTAAAAAGTAATCTTATTCATTCATATTTTCCTGCAAGCTGTTTTATTTCCTTTCTTTTTCTCTCCTCCCTGCTCTTGCATTCCTATCCTCTCCTGGTTGCTAGTCTCAATTAAAATATAAAAATGTCACTCACTTTACAACATCAAACCAATTTAGTCTACCTTATTCTCCCACTGGCTGCAGGCAAATTCTTTGTCTAAATACCAGTTGTACTGAACGTTTGGTATCTGATCTGTGTTCTGATCCCCTCTCCAGCTGCAGTCTCCGTCTCTTTGTCGCTGTAATGGTAAGAGATTGAGGGAACCTGGGGGGGCAGAGGGGGCAAGGTTCTGGAGATAAGTGACTAAAGACAAAGTGCAAGGATCGAAAGAAAAGGGTAGTTTTGCAGCTGGAAGAAAGAGACTTGCACGATAAAATGAAGATCTGTGGCTAAAACAGTAAAATCTATTTATACACAATTTAGAGAGAGAGGAAATATGCAATTTCATGAGAAGAGACAGGAAAGTTATTTTGTAAAGAAATTGCTTTGTAATATTCCCCATGTTACAGAAATTTGTTCTGAGGATGAAATGATGAATGGCTTTCTTCACCAAGAAGCAAAACAGTAAAGGTATTTTGCCTTAGGCAGGCATGTTACTTCCCTGCTTGTGACCTGGAGGCAGAGTCAGCAGGCCCATACGAGCAACACATAACCAGTACAATATACGCAATACATAAGCTTTAAGTGAAGAGGGTTCCTGTTCACTTGCTGATAGGGAAAAAGGAAGGGCAGCACACCTTTGTAGTAGTGCCACGCCAGTAAAACTAAAGTAGACCAGGAATCATGTGGGTGCAAAATGTGTAGAGGGTAACATGATTCCATGACAGGAGTGTTGTCATCGGGGCTATTTTTTTGGTTTGCTTTTATTTGTAAAATGACCTTAGAAAGAATTAGAGACTCTTGTTATCTTCTCTGTCCCTATTGACCCACTTTCGTCTGTTCGCTTCATTTAACTACAATGTCTTTGTGTAACAGTCAATAAAGACATGCTTCATCTCGCCTAAATTCAGATACCTAAAAGCTAGATGCAAGCAATTTCCTTAGGCTACCTATATAATTGTTGCAGAGAAATGGATACCACAAAGTGAGATTGAGCTGCCCTTTGTCAGGTACCCACCTCAGCCAAGAGAATTGCTCCCTGATAATTCCCATTTCTCTCTTTGACTGCAAGTTACAAGTTTGGATCCAGTTGTATCTTTACGTACTGAGGGTAGAGCAATGAATCCTACCTTATATCTATATTGTTTGTTATTTCTTCTATTTTAGCTATTTCACATAAGAAAAAAAAAACCCAACACTTCTATAGTAATTGCACTTGGAATTATGAGATGAGAGGAAGATCAGATAGAAATAACTTACTTAAATGATTTTTGATTTCCAGAAAATTATATGAGTCCTTACAGTAAAAATTCATACAGGATTGAGTAGTGCAGTGGCTCCGGATGGACTGTGTTGTAAAATAACACATGAACATGCTTAAAACCCCTTCTGCTTAGAAGGATGATAAGTTGCTTCTTGTGCACCACATTGATCAATTTTCTATGTCATCATATAACCTTCTTAACAGTGGAAACGGAATACTTTTTTCTTCAGTACATCAGTGGTTATAAAGCCTCTGTTTATAGCTGTCTCAGCTGGCTGCTAAAACGCTTTTAATCTGAGGGGTTGCTTTGTCTATTTAATAATTATATTTGTATTTTACTCAAATGCTTAGAAATTCATTAACATTTTTCATAAAGAAGAGAAAATAACTTCTCTTCTAAGGACTGTTTTACAAAGCTTTAATTTTCACAGTTAATCTGCCTATTTCTCTGCCAATTTGCCATGCCATTTTACTTCTCCCCATTTACCTGGCAAGAAGCTGATATACAAATGTTCTGTTTATAATAATTTCAAAATCTCTTTCAGTTTATGCCACTATCCATGGTTAGCAATCAGTGAAAGGATTATTTTTTGAATTAATTTTGTAAAAATGCCATCAAATCTTCACGAATATATTAAGACTTTTTTTTCCTATGAGTCAATAGAGAGACATCTATGCAATCTACTGTTCACCTTATCTGACTTTAAGTGATTGTTTTGGTATTAAGAGAAGTATGACCAGAAGAGAATGCTCTTGCTGCATACTTTAGACAAGTTAAAAAGTGGTCATTTTATGCATCAGCACTCTGTGAATAGAACTCTGTTCATCTCACTTCAGTCAGAAGTTCAGTGACTAGACAAAGCCCCTTGAGGACTTCAAGAGAATGTAGCTCTCAGTGGAGAGATACAGACCTCCAAAGCCTGATTCATCAGGGATAACCATTTTAGGAAAGGTGACTCACCCTGATATACTCATCTCCAAACCACATTATTTTTTGGTAAATGTCAATCTGACTAATGGAAAAAAAAAAATTCAAAGTCTTCTCTGCTGTCTAGGAAGACTGAGACATGGTGAAACAAAAATATTATTGAGTATTCAGGCTTGGAGCAAAATTAACCCCTTCCCTGAATTTCCTAAACAACCCCCCTGTCTCACCTCAAGATGGCAATAAAAAGATGCAAAAATTAGAGGACTATGTCCTGTCAAAGGAAACAGTCCTACTGCAGCAAGAAAAAGAATGACATGCCATACAGAAGCATCTATATCTTTCTACAGCAAAAGATAAAACTTGCTGGGCATTCATAATGAAGGCAGATATTTTTGTGAAATCAGATTTCTGACTGATCATCTTTTGGTGATGATTTAGAGCATGAGAGAGAATGTCAGTCTAAGCTTGTGGCTGAGGTGGTTGATGGTTGATTCAATAAATTTGAATGGTGCATATATAGAAACAGCTAGTGAAGAATTTAATTCATCACTGATCATGATATTATTGCTTTACTTTTTATTCTCAACTTAGCTTTCCTTTAATTTATATTAAGATATCATTTTAATTCACTTGAAAATATTTCTGTTTTATTCAGCTGAAGTTGTATTACAGTTCAGCACAGAAATATTCTGATCACTGAATGTACCTAGTCAGGAACTAGCTTGAAAGATGTGGTCAAAACGAAAGGTCATTAGATCTCTACTCTGACCAGAATTGTGACTGTTATCTTGGATATTTCAGACTCTGTGAAGTTACTGAAAACAAAAATAGAGAAAGACGGAATTAAAGATATTTACCCAAAAGTTCATGAGACACACAAAAATGAAACTGGTAAATTTCTAGTTGGGGTATAATCTGCTGCTTATAGCAAATCTGATTCAAGGAATGGAGGGAGAAAAATAGGATTTAAAACTTGAAAAGTGTTAGGAGAATTAATTTAGGATTATAGACCAGATTTCCATATCAGGCAGCTTCTTAAAAACTAGAATGAAGAACAGGATGAATGAACACATGGAAAAATGTTCCACTGTGGAACAGGTGACTTGGAAGTAAGATGCATTACACAAGTATATCAGAAGGAATCAGTGAGTGTGTGGGCAACTGATGCATGTGAGATACTCAACTTGGGCCTACACGAACCTCAAAAAGCATAAAAGGGAGGGAAGGTGCCTTAATCATGTAAGCATTAGAAAATGACTAAAGAATAAGAAACATAACATGGGGATAGGTGAACATTTTCCTCAGTTATTATCCAAGATTTTGTGCTTAGATCTCTGCTGTTAAGTACCTCACTAAATAGTCACAAGGGTGAAGAATAATCAAGTGAAAAGTTCTCATACACAACCATAAAGAGCAGCTGAAGAAAACTTACAAGGCATTTACAGGCCCCAGTCAGAGTCCCCAGTACAAAAATCCATCCTGAATCCCAGTAGTTACAGGAAACACTAATCACTCTCCTGACCACCCTCCCCACCCTGGTTACCAATCCTCTACCTGCTTTAAGTAGGTGAAAATGGACACAACCTTTTACGCTTTGGATACTCAGAATAATATTTTGGGAGTCTGAGTTCTGTCATGGGCATCCTTGGAAGCTTGTTTAATAGATTTATTTCACTTTTGTGTGAGGAATGCCTTATTGTAAACTCACTTACCAGTTGTGTTTTGCTCTACCATACATCTAACTCAAACCACGGTAAGTAAAATGCATAATAAATTATTTTGTTCACAACATGAAAAAGAGGCAAAACAATTACAAAACTTTACAAAAGAAAGAAAAGAAAGAAAAACGATGCTTAAACTGCTTGCTTTAATGTTAAGGTGAGACACAGCTATCTTTTTTCTTCCTTTTTCTCATATTTAGGTGATTGGTGAGAAGTTGTCCAGACAAGGTGATTGTCAGGGATTTTCTGGTTTTGCTTATCATACTCTTCATGTTGCATTATTATAGAGCACCCTGTCTCGGTGATGCGTGTTTGCTTTTATAGCCAATCTCTCCTTTGAAATCCTCCAAGGTTCCAGACGTATAATTTCTTTCCCAAAAACTTTTTTTATGTCTTCCTTCTGCAAGAAACAGACAGCTTGTCATGTCTCTTAATCCAAAGAAGTGGATTAATCCACATCCTTGGAAATGCTAATGTGTCTTTGTTAAATCAGATGTCATTTTTTCTACTTTGCTAGCTAATAAACAACTTTTTGCCTTAGCGAGAAGTAAATCCTCCCTCCTCACCCCAGTTTTGTTAACTCATTACGAACTTTTCATTATGAAGTATTGAAAACGTATGTTTTATATCAATCTGTATTTTATATCAGTCTGGCCATAAAGATACATATAAGGATCTAAAGTGGATAAATGTATGCAACATATCATTGGTTCTTGAATACAGGTCAGAAAAGACAGTAACTAGCTTCTCTCACATGACATGTCTGTATGATCGACCCTTGTTATCTGCCTCTGAAACAGTATTCTTATAGTAGAAGCTACGACTGGTTGCCTAGAGAGACAGGGCAGTCTCACAGTTCGGTGAAAAAATGACAAATGAAATTCAGTGAGTAGCAATGCACATGGAGGAAAATATATGCATAAATGATAGACTTTAAATTACTTAAAATCGCTCAGAAAAAAAGATCTTATTAGATAGTTCTACAACAGTCAGAAAAGCAAACAGATTGTTTAGGATTATTTGAAAAGGAATTAAAAACAAACAGAGCAATGATTATACCACTAAGAATCCATGGCGTGCCTTTAACTTAAAAACTTCTGCAAGTTCTAGTCTTCCTTTATCACAAAGAAACAGAGAACTAAGAAAGGCACAGAGAAGTGTAGCAAAGATTATGAAAGGTTTAAAGTAACCTCCTATTAAAAAGTTAAACTTACCTATAAAATGAACCTGAACTCTTCAGATTAGAAAAGGCAATTTAAAGAAAGATAGCATAAGGGTTTGTATCATTGCAAATAGTGTGGAGAAGATGGGAATTATTTTATTTTATTTCCTCATTTATTTAACTGTGGAACTCATTGCTACGGGGTGCTGTAAAAGCAGAAGTATAAAGACAGAAAAAGCAGGCTATGAGACTTCAGATTGCAAAGAGACAGCTGAAGGGAAAGACAATGGAAGTACATAAAAGCATATATTGTGTGAAGAAGGTAAACCGGGAACAGTTTGTCACTATTTCTCCATTATTAAACTGTGGATCTCATTGCCACAGGTCTCACAGAGGTCAAAGTATAAACGGGTTCAAAAAGAAATTCATAAAGTTGAGCTCCACTGGAGAACATTTAACACTATGGTTCAACCACAACCTCTGTCTCAAGGTACTAAATTACTCTTCTAGAAATGATCACTTTGTACAGGTCATGCTTCCTGTACTCATCCCCAGGAATCCTCTTTTAGCCTCTGGCAGAGGAAGAATATTGAGACAGACTGATATCTGGCTCTTGTGCTCCTATGGTTAACTAATTGCAGGGCTTTGGGACCCACAACTACCTATCCATACATTTATTTATTCTCAGATCAGGGAGGTGAGCAAGTGAGACCCACATATATTGTTTTTCCATGTGTATTCTTTGCCGTTAAACACATCTAGAATATGCAACTGGCTCTGCTGAGCTGCGCAGATCATGTTATACTTTACAAGAGGAATAGCTTGGCTTACTCAAAAAACTTTGTGATTTTTCTTATGCAGAAACACTTATGTTTAGTCTGACAGATTTTCCAGAAGCTTAGATAGAATAATTTTTACTTATCTACAGCTTTTGTTAATAAAGACTTTGTGATTTGATGGAACTTTTTTCTTTTTTTGTCATAATTTTGGAAACAGGAAAAAGAAGAAAACGTCCTTAGGAAAAGAGGAGATTTTATTTCGAGGCATACACCTACTGCGTATAGTTTTGAAGTTTAGTCATTGTCACTTTTGCTCAGCAAAATTTGTTTAAGGAAACGTCACTAGGGTAGGATACAAACAGGTAAGGTGTCAAACCAAATGGAGTGAATGAAATGCCTCTCATCTATGATGTTTAAAAAACTTTTAAAAGCCTTGTAATGGTAAAATTGAACTATTATTGTATGGCAATTATTAACATTGGTCACCTTATTTCAGGGCCTTATAGACCATGCAGTCAGTGAGTATATGTTTTCAGGCACATGGTATATCGCCTCTCCACAAAGGTCTGTGCTTCTGCAGTATAATGAATTTTAAGAATGATGCAGAAATCTCTACAAAGTGAAAATGGTGAGGCAAGTATTGGCAATAATCTCAAAAAATGCAATGATGTTGTAGGTTACAGTGAAGTAACAAAATATTTCTGCTATCTATCTCCTTTGTTGTTAGGCTAATATTACTCCAACTGCTGATATTCACAGTATTTATAATTTAGATGTAATTTAAATAGATAAAGTGCCAGAAAAAGTCCAAGATGTGTTGCAGATCATGATTGATATGATGCTCATTTCATTTAAATACATTTCTATGTGAACAGCCATCCAAATATATCTATTATAACACCAGCAGTATGACAGAATCATCATTCCTTAAAATCTCTATTACTAGACTGTAAGTGGACTGTTAAACTTTGGCTCAAGGGCACAATAACCCCCACATCAGCATAATTTAATCATCAACATAAGCTAATGGAAAGTTAAATTCGATGTTCAAGACAGTGTAATTCTTTCCTGTTTCATATATTCCACGACTATAGATTTTCCAAAATGAGTAAATTTTTTATATTGAAATGTCTTTCCAGACATAAATAATTTAATGCATTTTTATACTGTTATTATTTGATGGAAAGGAAATTATCTTATTGCTTTTCTATCTGCCTTGAGAATTATGTTTTTATTCTTCTGGAAAATGTTTTCTGATATATAACTTTTAAGAAATTGAAGTATTTATCTGTACTGGGTACTTTGACAACAGACTCCTTGAACTGACAAAAGCTTTTTCTTTGCTGTTGACAACTGTATGAAATGCCATTTGGCCTACAAAACATTGTGGACATTTATTTCTAAAGGGAAATGACCTAAAAGAAGTTCATAAATATCCCTTTGCTTCATGTATGAATCTGCCCCAAAGATTTTCTCTGACATGGTGTAGCCAAGGGGCACAGACTGAAACCAGGACATGCCACATGGGAAGACAGAACAAAGACAGCACATCAGCCTGCTAATGTAGATTGAGGAAGATCATGGCTGGTCTGCACTTTACAGGGCATCTCTGATATTGAAACATTGCTCCATTTTCTGGGGACAACTGAAGCATACAGCACCTTTCCTGGCATATCTTCCTTCCAGTTTATATTCTGTGTCAGTTATACTAAAGTATCTGTGTACAGCTAATAAACAGCCTCCACTTGCAGCTGAATAGATTGTGTGGAGCAGGTTAGCACTAGAATTCTTTTCTTTACTGACCTGATGTAAATCAAGTTAAAAGAAGAGGACGACTGGGGCCAATATCTTCTGTGACACTCTCTGGGGTTCATATGAAGAAAGAAATGATGGTTTTGCTGCAATGACCCCATTAGAGGTTTTATATACCAGATGCAAAGTGACTTCAATTCTTTGAATTGTAGCACAGTATAAACTCAGCCTATCCTTTCAAAATACTCTTTAAAATTGCCTCTTCTATGTCTACCAGTGATATCACCATAGTTGTTATCATAGACACTAAGTTCATCTTTAATAAGTCCAATCAGGAAAATGATAAAATGTAGATCCTCATCTTTTGCTTTTTCCAGGCTCTTCTATGTTTTTCATTTCACTGCGTGATTGCTTGACCTCTTATGATTTCATTTATCCTTAAAACCAGCAGAGCTATTCAGCACTGATGCTGTGGCTTTCAATGAGTCTGATTTTGATTCTGCGTGTGAATGTAGAAACCAAGTATAACATAATGGAGTTAGACCACTGACAATATCTGGTTTCTGTTAGATAAGAAGTCAAGCCATCCAAGTTCTTTGTAATTATTTACCTCACTTTAAAAATATGGTTTATAAATTTAAAATATACCTGTTATCTCAAATGTGTCTCCAAAGTTTCAAAGATCTAGCGAATCTTAGAGTATTTAGACGGAAAGTTGTCACAGTGTTGCTTGATCAATTGTGGCATTTATGAAGGAATCTTTTTGTTGATACTTAATATTATCTCATTATGTATTCAGATTTATTACTACAGGGAATATGAGAAAGACACAGTTGGGGTTTTTTTGGTGCACTATAAATGGGTCTTCAGCCCAAATGTAATCAATTTTATGGATCTTTTCTTGTTATATATTCAGATCTTGTAAGTCTTGGAGTTATCTTTCTAATCACAAGACAGAAGAGTCCTGCATGACTGAGAAAGGAAAAGTCATATTGACTAACCTGTTTGGAGTTTAGTTAACATCTATTTAGTTCTAGTACTCTACACACACTTGTCTGACATTAAATCTTTGTTAAAATGTCAACAATGGAGCTTCTTCTGTAAAAGAATGATCCCAAACATTTTTGAGACATTTAGTATGATATTCTTGCAAAGCCAAGAAAGACCAAACTTCACTTTGTTATCACTTATAATACAGGAAAAAAAGCAGGAATTACATCTTCAAGAAAAAAAACCCCAAACAATCTTATTGTCACTAGATATGTCCATGAAGGGCACAGCTTCATTAGTTTAATGTCATAGTGCGCCAGGCTACAGAACAGGTATTGACGGAGGAATTTACTAAAGGCACTGCGTAATGGAAAATGGGTTAATAAGAGCAATTAGATTCCCAGGATAGGAGTTCCAAACTAATCTTCTATATTTCTTTGATAAAGTACCTGGTCTTTTAGGATTTAAAAAAAATAAAAAAAAATTAAGGCATTGTGGAAAAACCGTTAAATAAGAAATGATGGTAGTTGATAGAAAAATTGCTGAATGAGTATGAAACTAGTTAAAGACAAGAAGGCAACAGGTTGTGATGTAAAGTGGGAAAGTGTGAGTAGTGCATTCCTCAGCTCGATATTGACATAAAAACTGGTTTGCATTACTGACATCTGACAATCACACAAGTTCAAGGACGTTGTCAATATAGAAGGACAGGCATGTTGCATGAGAAAAGTTAGATGTTCTTGAGATAATACAAATTAGGAGAAATTCAAAAGGAAAAATTAAAACCTTTGACTTTTGCATTGAGCTGTGAGATCAGACAGGAGAAGCAACTCAGAGAGACAGTCACATAAGTATGTTAGATAGTCACAAGATACTTACGAATTACTAATACACTGTGATTCAGAAAAAAGTAATTTATCTGAAGATGCTTTAGGAAGGATATTCTGGCCATGAGAATCATAATAATTCCTTTTTAAAAGACCCCATTGAAACTTTACTAGTAATAATGTACACATTGTACACATGTTCAAGGCAGATGAATTTGGAATGCAGAAGTGAAGAAAGACTACTAGGTGTATCAGAGAAGGGAATCTAACACATAGAGTGAGACAAATGACCTTCATCTTGTTTAGCAAAACAGAAGTTGTGAAGGGACAAGACTGCTATCTGTGAGCGCACTGGGGAATAAATGTTATGTAAACTGAAGGGAAATGCTAGCCCAGGAACAAACAAGAATAACTCATCGTGAATAAATTTAAGTGACAATTCAAAAACAAATGTCTAACCTCCAGAAAATTGGTTTCTGAAAGGACTTCCCTATAAAGGAACACAAATCACTATTTTAAGGCAAATATCAGATCATTGTGTTTAACCCAACTGAAAGTGAACTGAAAATTCATAAGGTCAGGTTAGTAAAAGTATTTTAAATAAGGTAAGAATAAGCAACTTTGAATCATCCCAAGTTAATGAGATATCAAAGAATGGATACAGTCACTGTGATAAGAAGCTGCTCCTTTCCAGTGGTAAATGTAAGCTAATTTGCTCTACTTCTACAGAAGGTAACTGGGTTTTTATCACCCCACATGTACAAGGGGTCAGTGAGTCACTCACTCACAGTTACTGCCCAGATGTAGGTTCACTCCCTCGGCAGAATCAAGATAAAGTGAGGCAGCTTTTCATTTAGTGGAAGAGGGATTAGCTGCCTCTCATTTACTGCAGAGCATTAGTGGATCAGCTTCAAGTGGCCTCCGAGCAGAGGACAGAGAAGCTGCAGTTTACCATTCCAGGATAACTTCCTAATGGGCAAATCTAAAATAACCCCTGGCTTTTGCATCCCTAATGGATGCAGAAATGTCATGTCGCATTTAGATAAATATAGTATATGGCATGACATAATTGTCTGCAGTAGTACATTACTGGACTGGATGACCCGAGAGGTTCATACTCATATGTACTCCAGGTACCTATAAAATGCAGGATTTTAGGATATTATAGGATTCAGGATGTTAAATATTTGAAACTGCATCACCCAGCTCTTCCTAGTCTGTACTAAATTCAGTCTTTTTAATAGAATAAAGTTTTTTGAATGTTTCCTGCCTGTTGTTGTTACTGAGCTTTTTTGAAAATGACTGTTGAAGGACAGGATGACTCTATGGATGAATCCTTGCATGTAGTGAACAGATGCACAGAAAATAGAAATTTTTAAACATTAAAAGTCAAGATTTTGTAGTGAAAAACAGGACTGTAACCTAACTATTCAGTTCAGAGAACAAGTTGCAATATTTGTTTCCTGTAGGCATAAGCACAATGTCATTCTTAAAGGCAAGCTTCCCATCCAGAGGTTATACCCTCTGAGGTCTACCAGAATAGAAAATGATCTCAGTAGGAGTTTAAAGAAATTATATGCCTTAGACAACAAATTATACCTCAATGCATGGTTGTTCACTAGCAAATTCAAATAGGACCTTGTGAGTAAAATGCAAAGGCTATGAGCTGCTGAAATTAGATTATAGCTGTCAGGGAGCCTATTGTAGAATTCATTGCTCTAGTTCATTTCTTTCAGTTGAAAACTAATGACAGGGACCACCCAACCCACCTCCATGTCAGAGACCATGTATATGCAAGTGCTAAGTGAGTTAACAAAATGTGAAAAAATCCACTCAGAAAACAGCTGTTCTGGCTGTGAGAGCTAACAGCAAAATCAGAGACATGAGCACCAACATTTCCTCTAGCAAAACCAGAGGAGACCAAGTATCTTAAGGAAGACCATTGTGAGGTGATTAAGTCACTAAACATTAAGATCTATTGAATATCCCACAGAAATGAAAGAAGGCACAAATCCAGTTAACTCCCCCTCATGCCTCACACACATACTTTTTGTAGACAAGCTTTTAGTGAGATTCCCAGATAAACTGTGATTGTACCTTGACAGGCTTTCAATCTAAAGTTTTTGGTACTTTCACCTAAATGAACGATTTAGAAAATCACCTTACTGAAGAGTATTTCCCTAGTGATTAATGAGATTCTTCTTTCATTAGCCAGTTCACTGTGCCACTAAGAAATCGGTCTGATTTAGTCTGATAATCCTGTGTGGAGGAGAAACTCAATGAGTATACACTATAACAAGATGTTTTTCTGAGGAATTTTGTAGTAGATGGAGGACACTTACAAGTTTGCTGTAGCAGAGTGTATCTAGCAATTTTTAAATTTCCACTTCCTCTCAAATCATCACACCTCCAGCATGTTTCCCCCAGTCTGTTTGGTTTTGCTTCGTTGTTTTTTTTTGGTTTCTTTTTTGTTTTGGTTTGGTTTTGGTTGTGTCCCTTCCCTTCCCTTCCCTTCCCTTCCTTTCCCTTCCCTTCCCTTTTACTTTCCTAGCATGATCCAAAACCTCCACAGCATGGAATATCCTCCTCAGAAATTTTGAACTTTGGACTACTATCAAACCTAAACATTTCCCAAGCAACTTCCTGAGTACACTTGGACCTTGGACCTCATGGACCACTTTGTGTCTGCAAAACACAGTGATGGAAGCAGTGTCTTAGATGATTTGGCCAGCCCCTGTCCCTAGCCTCCATTCTTTACTTTTGATTCCAAAGTCCTGTTTTTCAGGGTTCTTTTCCCCTATAGCTTAATAGCAATCTGATATTTTGGATGAGTAATGTAGAGGCTTCATTTTTGATGCTATTTTCCCACTAGAATTTTTATTTCAACTGCCCAGGAGAAAGTATTGCTCTTAGAGTAGAAGTTTCCCAGGGAAAAGCTGAATGTTATCTTTGAGATTCCCCTCTGTAAAGTAACATTAATTCACTAGAGGAATGATCAGATCCTAAAACAACAGATGAAATACAGTGGATTATTTCTGTGAACAACATTCTCTATGCATGTCCAAATGTTTGACTCAGTTTTTTGAGAAGTGAGCATGAACAGACTATTTCCCATTCCTCTAAATGCAAAAAACAAATTCAAGCAAGTAAGTAATAATGACGGAGTATTTTCCTAGGCAGAATTATCTGTTGATAATTGCTTTGTGCCGATGAAATGTGATGATAAAGGGAATTCATTTGTAAACAAGCCAGTAGTGCCAAGCAAGTGTTGAGATTCAACAATATCACTAGTACTACCACACAACCATTGTTGGGCAGAGGCAGAAGTGGTACACACTTCTTTCTTTCTCTTGCTACCCCCATGTCTTGCTTTAGTTTAAGTCCTTGGATCTGGTACAGCTGAATAATTGAGAGCCTTTCGCAGGCAAAAGTTGCCTCAGAAAGTGGGAATGTAAATATTACATATGTTTGCACTCCTAGAGATAAAACACATACTTTTCGCTTTGTGTCTGTAGTGTTTGTCCAATTATCTCTTGATTGTTGAGATGTGAAAAAAATAATTCACATACATTAAAATTCTTGTAATTTTCACAGGAGACAATTTCAGTTTTAAAAAGGAAATGTATCCCTTCGTGTTTGGCTTTGTATCCACTTTCTGGTGTCCCAGAAGTATATTTTTGCTATTAGAGCATCTGTAGTTTCAAAACATTATGCCAGACAAGTACTACAACTAGGAGACTCCACAGAGAGAAGGTGGGCCTACCAGAATAGGGATGATTCTGTCAGATAAATGCTTTCAAAATAAAGATAACTCTACACAGATGTAACATATATTTATGGGCATATGGGCACATGGCACTACAGATTTTTCTTTTTATAATAGGTCCAAAAAGTGTACTGCCTTATGTTAGTTTCACACAAGGGTCTTTCTCCTCTCTCGAAGAATCTCATCTGTTCTGTAATCCTTAACATGAGTGGGTTTGTTTGTAGTAGATGAACTCTCCCTTCACAAAACATCAAGCACTGAGATTTAAGCAGTAAAATCCACAACGGGTATTGACTTGAATATTACCATTCCTTCATGCCAGGTTCTGGGTATGGAAGTCACAAGTAAGCATGAAATACGTGATTATCTAGAACAAATGCAGTGGTCCAGAGGGTGTTTACATCAGCTCACACGCTGAAGAAGCAATCCACTGATTCATCAGGAAATTTTTTTCTTATTTTTTCACAAAACTTCAGAGTCTAAAGCAGATTTCTCTTCTTGTGTACCTCATTCATGTCTTGGAATTTACACGATCCAACACAGATTCCTATCCTCAGCAATCTGCTCTTTATTGTCACTCTAGCATAGACGGTTTCAGACTGTGCCTATTAGATTCCTCACCTCAGGAGATGTAGGTCTAGTGCTGAATTAGAAACAGCCTTATGTACAAGTGAGGCACTTCAAAGCTGGTGAACCACCCCATGAAGGTGAATCTGGGCATATGCGGTAGGCATCAAATTAAGTTTTCTAATAAAAATGTAGCCCCATTAGACTCTGAGTCATTGGAGCAAATACATATGCATACAAAGTAGAGTTCTCTCATGGTCAGTGAAGTGGGTACTTCTACGGTGTAATAGATCTGATGATAATGTTAATGCCTAAAATAGTAAAACTGAATGGTACTGTATGTATTTTTTGTCATTGACTATAAAGAGGTTTGAATGAACAGCTGAAACTTAAATACTGACACTCTAGATCCAAATTAAGTGAGATTAAAGCCTTATGGACACTGTAGATATCTAGATCATGAATCCCATGTGGTCTTCTGGACATTTAAGCAGTGCTTAGGTTAATCAATGTTCTTACATATCTCCTTTTTGGATTTAGGTTTCCAAATTCTACTTAAAACATACTTTAGATATTGAAATGGTTTTTTATGTCTTGCCTTTAAAGACTATAGGGGAATTGCTCCTGAGAAACCTTATACTAAGCAATGGAGACCTGTGACACTGTGAGAAAATGGGTTCTGGAAGCCCTCCCAAACCTTGATTTAAGTTTCACTTTCCTCATTGTACTGAGAGAAGGAATTGAAGTATATTTTATTGGATATGGAATAAAATATATATTGCAAATCTCACTGAAAGTAAACTCTAATCCTTAAATGGCCTGTTTATCTCACTGCTTACTTTCTTCAAAGAGGTTAAGCATAAGATACGAGTACCTCCTTGAAGGTAGCGTTTCTGGTTAAAGTTAACATTCTAAAAATATGAATTTTGCTCGTATTCAAAGGGTGCTTTAGATGGTAAAATGCTCTTTGCATTTCTAGAAGTTAGATACCACCTATATTTCTAAATCTTTGCCTGCCTCAAGCACCTTAGTGCTTAAGTTACCACATTTTCCTCAAGTTTATATGGTGTTAGTTCGCCTTCTGAAGCTAGTGACTTTTTCCCGTCCTGGCTTTAACAATCACAGAAAGCAACCTAAGACTACAGATTTCACTAATTCTTATTACTTCATTCACAGCCAGATGCACCAATGCCAATGAAATAAGTAAAAGCAGCAACATGCTGTAAAGAAGCACTTCATTGTACTGCTTGCACCTTGTTATGTGACAATTGATACATTTCGCATTACTTTAGAGTCTTCTGATATAATTCCAGGCATACACTAAAAGAGTTAATTGGGTGCTCTTTGTGGCATATTGATCCTCTGGAGCTATGTATTCTTTGCTCTAGTTTGCTTTGTAATGTAAAAGCTCTCCAGCTCTTCATTCAGTCACAGCATGGGTGACTGGTGGCAATGTCTCATTACTGTACACAAAATTCAGAAGAGAATGCCTGAAGCCTGCACATAACTCATACTAGTTTCATTGCATTAATGCAAATGGCAGAAAGTTAAATGATAAATTTTTCATAAAGTGATTGCAGGCAATAAGTAATACCTTGCACTGGACCAGAATCTTCACTGATTTAGTGATGCATATATTGCAAACTGGGGACAGGTTGGAGTTCTCTGTAAAGGAAAAGAAAGCAAAAAGTTCATTTTTGCAGTTCTTCAGTCATAAGAGCATTCTGTGCATGATCATTTCCCAGAGTAAGTTGCTGATGTTGTTATTGTCATTATCTATATTAGCATCACTCTTGCTCATGGGCTAGCATGCCACTGTATTAGAAGCTAATAACAAAAATAACAAAAGGTCTCTGCTGCAAAGAATCAGTATTCTAAGTGTGAAAGATGAAACATGAGGCACAAGCACCAAAAAAAGACCATGCACGTCAATATGACAGGCAGTCCTCCTACCATATCTGTTGTTCAATTTTTACTATTTTTTTTTCCCAGGCAATATAATAAAAAAGGGTTTGCTAAAATACAGTTGTGTACAAGTAGTTACTCCCAAGTGGTAAAGGGGAGTGTCAAGCACAGAGGCGTTTTCCCAGGTTGGTGACAGAGAATATAATTGTGGTCCAGTGAAGGAAAAATTACTGGCAAGACTGGATACAGACTGGATTTAGAGAAGGGAAATATATGTAACACAATAAAGAAGGGACAGACAGAGGGAAAAGAGAGGAAGTGACGGATAATGGTTACAATTTGATGGAGTAGAAACAGAATCTTTGTAGCAACACCTCTATGGTTATTATTAGGGAGGACTGTCTTTTCTAATCTGGAATGAAAAAAAAAAATCTTTTCAGATGTTGGGATGCAAGGTAGTGAGAGTTTTATCTTTGTGAATGGACTGGACAGGCTGTTTCTTAGATCTGTCACTCAGGCTCCAACTCTTAAGAAAATCCTTTATATAGAATGAGAGAATGGTTTTAGCCAAAGATGATATACAGGGTGAGGATCCTGACCTGCAGTTCTCAATAAAAGAAGTAGCAAGAAATATTTTTCAATAGAAATGAAAGAAGTCAATTTAGCTATAATGGTTAGACATTTCTAAAATAAAGTTGGAGAGATCTCAAATACTGTGGTTTAGAGAAAAAAAGTGAAGGTGGAGAAATGAATAATAACCCTCTGCCCACGTCAAATAGGCTACCTTATGGAGCCACTGTCCAGGCACATTCCAGAAGTTTCAGGATAGACGAAAGTTTAAAGTTTTTTATGCGACTTTTTGCAATTAAACCGCACTATGCTTTGTATAGAAGTTTTGGTTTTGGTTTGTCATAGCAGTTTTAGACTGAAATCTTGAAATGATCACATTACAATAGAGCAGCTAAACTCTGTAAAAAGTATTCTGACAAATAAATTCCAAAGAAAAGAATAAGATTTTATGCACTTAGCCCTGAAGTCCATGGCAGCCATTTCCATAAATTTTAATAAAAATTGGATTATGCCTGAAGAAAAATTAAACTGAGAAACAATAGTAGTGTTCATTGTATTTGTTTGTTGAAGTGCTCCCTCATAGATGTTTTTCTGGAAAACAAGGACTTGCTAGTAGGAATGCATTTTGAACCTTATTTAGGAAACATACAATTTCACAAGAAAACCAATTAAGTCCCACTAAGATCAGTTGCTAAATATCAGCTGCCTGTACGCAGTGACCTAGAACTTGCCATTATATGAATAATAGGGGCTAAACAAAGAACATAGGCATTAATTTCTGAAGACGAAGAAAAGAGTAAATTACATTTTAATTTATCTGTACTTTGAATAGCTTTGCCTGAAGACTTTTCAAGCTTAGGATGAAATGGAAATTCATTCACTTATCTACATTTTTTTACTTTTATGCATGGTAACAATCAGATCTATTGAGATTGGTTAAAGCTAGTAAATAAAAAATGTATTTGACAAAGACAAATCCTGTGTGCTATGTAATAACCTGCAAATAATTATGTTGTCTGAAAAAATAAGACTTTAAAAATTCAGATGTAATTACTTAGGATGCTGATATCTGGTATTATAGTAGCCAAATTAATATTTGGGGTTATTAAGTGTTGCAATACTGAATTGTGCAGTAGCATAAACTGATTTTATTATCCAGGCTGCACTGAGTAGGATTTAAGGAAAATGGAGACACTGACCTGAAAGATTAATTTGGTACTATTTTGTTAACTTATCATAAAACACTCAGGACTAGTAGTAGGAACATTTAGGACAAGATTTCCACCCTCAAGTAAGCCTTGACTGAGAATATCTGTAAAAATGTGTCAGATAATTGGCTAAAATAAATCAATAGACATATGTTTTTCAAGAGAACTGTGGAGAAAATTTGCTGCATCAAACGGGTATCAAGGTACGCACGTGTTTGTGCAAGACAGGGAACCAGAGGCAGCGTTACTGTCTGCCTGTCTCTAACGAGGAATACCTGAACCTGTGCAGAGGACAAGAGCCTTGATGTAAATGTTTGTGGCTCTGCTCTTGAAGTAAGTTCATGTTAAAGGGGGTTATCCCAAGCTGCTGGGAAACACGCATGTAAATAAGACTGCTGGCGCTGAAGTACGTGGAGGTGGCTGAAAGGTCAGAGCAGAGACGGGAGAGAAAAGGCCACAAGCAGATGCAGGCATGACCTGGCTGCTTCTGCCCATTGTTCGGCATGGAGAGGAGGAGGGGGATGCGGTGACAGATGTACAGCAGAGTCCCTCTCCAGAGATCCAAAGAGGTACTACAAGGAAAAAGCAGGTGAGACAGGTGCGAAGGAAGCAGAGCTGGCTCGAGGTGTAGTTACAACAGGCACCCGCCTGCGTCTTGGATGCTCATAACAAGATCAGTGTTCAGAAGTCTTTTTAAAATTGAATTACCCGTGGCCTTTCTGGTTCAAAAAAGATTTATGAAATTGCCACTGGAACGTAACTTGGGCAGTGCTCTATGTGTGTGTGCATCTCTAGACAGGCTGGTAAAAATAGCTCTGATGGGCTTAGCTGCCCAAGGCATCTCATTTCATGGCTTATACAGGAAATTAAATGGGTGAGGTCACAAGTGTGACCTAACAAATGGCATTCAGTGCTATACCATAGCTAAAAATGAGGGGAATAGAATAAAATAAATTGAATTTATTAACAAAACAAATACTGCGTAGGCTGCTGTGTTGACAATTTTATTAATTTCTATATCTAATTTAACTAGGTCCTTGTGTACACTTTTATCTTTTTCTGAACAAACTACAGACTGTCCATGTGAGGCCGTAATATCCAAGGACTGTGCCTGAGACCTTACATCCACGTGTCCCAGACTGCGTGAAGGCTTGCCTGAGGGATGCTGGCCATGCACAGACCCAGCGAGGACACTGCCCAGCACCCAGCAATAGAGTAAATGGTATCCCCCCACATGCATGCGCGCATACACACATACACACACACAGTTCCTCTGGAGTCTGATGGATCCTCACCACTTATCAGATCAGGGATAAGCCCTGGTGAGGGCACTTGGGGACCTTAACAAACTGAACTGCTTAAGCTTTTAGGGGAGTGAGATTTCTGTCTGTTGTATCTTGTGATTTTTCCTTCAATGATAAATGCTTTTTAAAACCCACTGAAGCAATGAAATCCACAGTAAAAGACTCTTTCAACATCTAAGCATGCTACAGGGCACAAGAAGCATTGTCTATGAAGTGTTTCTTTTATAAATTAATTCCCAGAAGCCAAAAAACCCCAGATACATAGCTGACAAAAAAGTAGTATACTTAACCCATAAGCGTCAAGGTTGTTATTTATTGAAGACTACAAAATAATACCCCAAGGAATAAATTTTCAGTGTAGTTATGGGCGTTTTATAGCTAAATTCCCATAAGCACCACTGTGAAAATATAAATGCAGGAACACATAAAAAAAAGAATGTAATCACTTTTGTAGTAAAATTGTAATTAATTTAACAGTAATTCCATTTAAGTTCTAAGGTTATTGTACTGGAATCAAAACTTATTTTCATTGCTAAGGGAGCACCTGTCGATAGAAAAATTGCTGGATTTTTTAGTGCAAAACGTATCTCGGTGCTTTATGAAACACTGATTAGGAAACAACCTGAATGCCTTAGAGTTAACAATAAATAACTAACATCAGGCAATGACTGTGCTTGTGGCCTTGTTTGTATAAAATGGGCTTACAAATTTTAACCATTATACTGATATAAGAATATCATTAAATGTAATATTATTCCTACATAATTACTGAAACTAGTTGAAGTACTGCCACAGGAAGACTTTTTCACTTCAGTGTGATAAAACTATTTCATTATGATTTCTTCATCTTTCGTTTATACTATGAATCATAGTTTCATTTTAATTGTTCTCAATAATGTTTTACTATTTCATGTATCAAAAGTAATAGCAGATATATCCACACACATATAATATCTTGCAGTTTAATGATTCAACATTCTTAGCAAGAAACTTGTACTGAAATTCTGACATTTCCAAAGAAATATTTTCCTGGAACTGTATCTTAGGAAACATTGACATTTGGATTTTCATTTTAATCAGAATAAGAACAGATTACAAAATGTCAGAATTTCATAGAGAATGGGAATTCTCTTCTTGACCACCTCTAGTATGCCTACAAAAATATGGTAATGATTCAGTGGCTAATGTTATGTAATTTCTATTTCTTCTGCTGTGCAGCAGTGCCGTATTGTTAACTTGTGATCCGTCTGCTGTACTAGTTCAAATACTCTCATTCTCCTTGTATCTTACTTTTACGGAAAGTGCACAGGGATTTTTGTTTGTTTTTTTGGTATATAGCCTTCTACACTGGAGCCTTCATCTGCAGTTGGTGTGTCTCAGTGAAGTAATGGTGGCAGCAGCTGTATCTTCTTGGGACACCAAATTCCTTTTCTGACATGAGATGTCAGTCAGTCAGTCGGCCAGTGATGCTGGTCAGTGACATCTGTTTGGAGCCAGGAGCATCAACTTCCCAAGGCGGGTGCACCCAGTCAAAGTCTATTCTTAACTGTATTTTCTCTATAGGCTTCTACTGGCATAACCATTGTGCTCCAGGTGGTAACTATTGACTTGTTTAGCTTTAGAAGGAAATGCAAGTGGGGAATGAAATGGCCAACAAATAATGTAAAAGGCAATTTTAAAGGTAGACACAAACTTATAGTTCCTGTGATCTCGTGCACTGAGAAAAAAAGTATGAAAACTAAGTCCCTTAAGGGAACTAAGGAACAAAGACTAGATACCAACCTGCTATCCAAGGATGTGCGCTAGTAGACCCTTTGATACGGTCTAGCTAGTGCATTCCTGCAACATGTGCAGAAGATTCCACATGCACAGGAATCTCTGTGTTCAGTCCTCCCACTGTTTTCCTCTCACCCTAACGCAGAACTGATGAACATCTTCAGTGACTCAGAAGATCTTACCCTGATCTTGTACAACATGAGTTAATAGCATCTGAAGAGAGCAAGAGCAGAAACTTAAAAAGAAGTCACAAGTAAAAAAGACCTTTGCATTACCCACAGCGGTTTTAGATCTCTATTACAAAATGATAACCCATTCTTAATATGCAGAACACTTCTCTTCGATATTACCTTGATAAAATCTGAATAGCTGGGTACTTGCAGAAATGTTAGTCTTCAATCACTGCTTAATTTGACCTACTTCTGTGAAATATGCAGTTTGGAAGGTTATTGAATATCTGTAGAAAATGTTCTCTGTGATCACAGAGCTATAATGACTGATCATATATGATGACTTCTAGTGCCAGCGATGGTAGGGTGAATGTACATGGGACCAGAATATATCATGGGGCCTTTCTGAAGTACTTAGTACAATATGCTTCCTTATTTCAGGTGACAGTACTGTTTAATTCCATTTTCACATTTAGTAACTTCTATCTTTTTTCAAAGCGAAATACTAAATTGACTTCAAGCAGACTTAAAACAGATATCAAAGAAAAAATATACCAGATTATTAACAAATGGAGTCACGTGGTGTTGGCCATGAATGCACATGATTGTAAGCAAAATCCTATTGATAACTGGCAAGATATCCCTTGGTGCCACTGGTTATGTGCTTTACATTGGTTGGTCGAGGGCTTTTAAGTGCAAGAATAACATATCTCCTGGTAATGCTAACCCATAACTTTGAACATGTGGCACAACAGCTGATTAACTTATTATTATTATAGCTATAGAAATCATAAATATAGATACTGTACTGAAAATAGTTACTGGAAAGAGGCGAGCTGGCTGCCTATTGTGTAGCAGAATCTCTCATAAACCAGATAATTTTCTCTAAGCAAATGTGACTGAAGCTTAGGAACAAATATATGCAAATCTGAGGGAAGCTTCAAAATCCTTGGCAACAACCAGTCAGTCATAAGTAAACTGTGGTACCCAGAAGCAGCACCTGCAAAAGCCAGTAGTCAAAATAAGGAAGTATGTAAGCTACAAAGGAGGAGGCTCAGGATGATGTATGGGTCTTACTTCTGACTACTGGGAAAAAAAATCACTTTGATCAGGATTCACTGGCCGTAGCCATTTTCTGGACCTCTGATGCTGAAGCTAATCATCCTTTGACTATTAACTGGGCCAAGCTGGGATCAGGGTGGAGCACAGCAGCGAGCCACCAGCACAATCTTCCCCTCAAGGATGGTGGAAATTTTTTTCTCTCTGTAAACACTGATTGAAAGAAATGATAGTGTAATACTCAAACTATTTTGGAGGTTAGCACATTCACTAAAAGGAAAGGAAAAAGCAAGGTTTGATTCTTTTATCCTCATATAAATAGAGCACGAAGCTTCACATTCTAGTTTCATAAAAGTGCTTAGCTGTACCCTGACAGATCTTTGCTACGTGACATCATATTGGAAGCCCTCCTTCCCCCTTTTCTCCTGCTTTTTATTTGTCATACCCCTCTTTTTCATACTACTTATTGTTTGGGTGATATTCTGACACAGAAATCGCAATGCAGGAGACTGATTCCTCTCCCTCTAGCGTATATTGGATGCGAGTCTACAAAGCACACCCTGTCTTCCTTTTCTAGCTCACTGTCTGTCTTTCAGACTACTGCATTGAAGACTATATCGGCCAGTTTTTTTACTGTCCTAGCCCTGAGATTCAGAAATTGCAGATACCCATTAATTTGTTCAGAATCAGTAGGAATGCCAGCTGCTCACTACCTTCCAGTATCAGGCTGTTGTGATTTAAAAGGTTTTTTATAGGCAGAGTAGCTAACTTCTAGTAAGCTAGTTTAGAAACTGCCATCCCAGCCTCTCCAATTCTGCTGTCCTGTTCTCCTTTGCTGGTATCACTGTCTCATAGGTGTATACCTTTGTCCCCTTCAGAAGTAACCACTGCAAAATCTCTGCCTCAAAACATTCTCAGGTTTTCTCTATAACCTAAAATTTTTAATGAAGTCCTCATATTCTGCTCTTTTGCCACCTCCTTATTAACAGAGTACATGTTCTTCAGGGTGAATATCTTTTTTATCTGTCATTATGACATTTGTCATCCCCATTGTATGGTTTAGTCAAGGCCATATATTTCTTTCCTCATGGGTTTAGAAACACTTTTTTTTAATGTTTCCCTTGTTCTCTATTCAGCCAGCACAAACTGCCCTAATGCGCTCTTCATGCACATTGTAAATAAAGGTTTCTCTTTTCTCTTCCGTATTGTTTTTGAAACTTTCTTAACTTTAATTTACTTCTAGGGTGACAGACCACGGTCGTCCATGCTTTGAAATTCTTCTTGATAACTCACTCTTAGCCAGGTAGCTACACTCATAATGACAGGATTATGACAGAATCTGAGGCTGTCTATATGAACTTATAAAAAACAGGAAGCAGCATATATAAAGAACTTAATCATGGTTGCCATGGTGATGCCTTAAAAGTTAGAGGATGCTGCAATTAAGGTCACTTGCAAATATTCACTTGCCTTGTTTTGTTCCCATGCCATAGGAAAGTAAATAATCTTAATTAATATGAGGTTGTTTTGTTTGTTCTTTTTTTTTTCTATAGGATCCCTGCCTCATACAGGGTACAGGACAGAGTACTAATTAAAAAGCAAGCCCCACCACTGTGTTTTCTCCTACAGGTTTGGACATCTTACTTCCTGCAAAACATACAAATTGTGCTTTGAAGACAGAACCATTAATTTCCTCTTGAGTTTTTCATGGCATCCATCTGTACAATCTTACTAAATGCTTCAAAAAAATGAACCGAGTAACTGTCAGCTCTCAGTTGTCCCCAGATGGATTATCTGGATTGCAGATTAAGTGTGGCACAGACGTACAGATGAGTAAACTGACCCTGCGCAGAGCCGGCATGGATCCAGCTGGACTTTGGGGCAGGCAGAGCACCCTGCAGCCGGTGCTGACTCCAAGGCTAGCACAGGCTCAGAAGCACAGCTGCCCTTGAAGACAGCGAAAGCCACGAAAGCCAACCCCACAGTACACGTGCTCGCCATGCGAGCTGTCAGTGCTGGTGCCTCTGCACCATTTCCTTGGAAGTGGGGCACCGGTAGGTGCAATGGAGAAGCGGCTGACCCAGCTCCACATCTGACTGCTCAGAGCCCAGCAGGGCTAATTGGCTTCAGTGTCAATACCAGACCTGCCAGAGCCAGGCTGCGAGGTATCACCACACTGCACGGTTTCTCTAGTGGCTAAACTATTATTACACCAGTTTTCCTCCCTTCCCGATGCAATCAGTTGTTCCTAGCCCCCGGCTGTGTTTGTCACACCCTCAGCTGCTTGTGAATCTGTGCTGTGAGCCAGCTGATGGGAATTAGGAGACAGAGAAACAAACAGAAAATGCGGAATACTCACCAAAAAGGTATTATTATTTTTTAATACTGTTGATTTCATTGGTCTGGCACACAGCATGAATCCACATACACAGTTGAATCAGCTTAACTGAGTGGGTAGTAAAATGTGTTATGGGGGAGCTTTCAAACAGTCAGCGAGAGGGTAGGTCAGGGACCTCAATTAACTAGCTTTGCTATTGCTCACAGGGCAACATCAAGCTCTTCTCTAAGCAAGTCATCTCAGATACCAAATAGGACCTGACTTGTCAGAGCTCTTCACACAAAACAGAGTTACCATTGACTTTGTAACAGTTGTGAGAGCTGAGCACTTTAGAATCAATTTTCAAGTCAAATCTCCCAAAAAGAGGACTTGATAATTACTATCTACCTGCTAAAAGTTTAGCAAGAACTATGCAGCTGCCATAATCATGGAGACAACCTTCCTATCACTACGGTACAGGCCCCTGCCTCTCTAACTGCACAGTTATCATTTTGTGATAAGCAGGTAAGGATCCTACAAATACACTTTTAGCTCCCTGTTTAGCTCTGATTCATCTCCAGAGATTTTTTTTTTTTAATTATTTCAGAAAAATAAGATGTGCAAGTAAAGTAAAACTCACCATAGTACTCTAGATATCTTCATAGCTGAGTGTTTGCCTTTGTAATCTTAATAACATTATTTCAGCATATTTCTCTTTGTACGTTTGCATGTGCATGGAGGGGGGGGGATATCAAAAGTATATAATGACTTTTGATCCATAAATCATAGGATTGTATCTCTGTCATCAAGATGGCTCTCATATCTCCTGTTCACTTCACTTGTTTTCTGTTCCTCTTTTCCATTCTATCAAAGGATCTGTTTTCTTCTTCTGTGCTATTTATGTGCATAGTTATTTTAGAATTTAAAATCTCTGGGATAAGAAGTTTTCATTTTGTGATTATGCTCAATACATTCTTGGGTTGTTCAGGGGAAATTGCTACTATCACTGTAATAATTTTAAAAATAACTTAAAATTAATCAGTTTTTTTCCTCTTGTCACAATATGTTGTATTAATAAAGATAATGAAAAGAGTTATGTTATATTGTGTAAGTATCATAAAATGATAGATTATGTTGTATGTAATCAGTTATACAGCTAAAAATTTGGCAAACAAAGGCTTGGGAATAGAAAAAGGCAATTGAAAAAAATCCTCTTTCCTGGTTGTATTGCTCTAAGGCCCTTTCTTTTAAAATTACTTACTGTACGCAGAAGATTCTTACCGTTTTTCCCCTGATTTATTTACGAAGTATCATCATTTCAGGATCACTTTACTTTCTGCAGAAGTTTCGAAACATGACATTATCATATTATGCATAGGCTGGAATGGTGATAGTATTTGATTCCATCCCCTACAGAGCTAGTTCATGGGGGGGCTGGTGGAATCCATCAATGCCTCTTGATATAAATGTACACAGCAAAAAAGACAGAAGCTTGGACCCAGCAAGTCCCTAAGTTTTAAATTGCTGAAAATGAGGACAGTGCACTGTAATTGTCATTTGTTTGTGCTCTTTTCATACTTATTTTGCAAAAGGAGCCATTGTTTGTCTACTGTTAAAAACTGGGATGAACAGATTTTCAGTTTGGATGTCCTGCTGTTTTGTAAGTGCATTACTTTGTTGTATACTGTCATGTTCTTTTGCAAGGCAAGGCAGTAGAAATGGAATTATTTCACAAGATTTACAGTGGAGTCTGGTTCTCAGAAACATGTTTCCTTAAAAGCAATTGTTTTTTTGGAACATGAGCTTGTTTTCTTTATTACCTTATATGAATGCAATTAACTTGTGTCTCATAGTAATAGTAGCATCAGTGGACAAAGATACCGTAGAATCATAGACTCATAAAATACCAGGTTGGATCATCTGGTCCAACCTTTCTTGGCAAAAGCACGGACTTCAGTACAATTGAATAAACTCTCAGTAGCCCCTATATTCTGATTTATCCAGTATTTTCTTTTCACTGATGTAAAGCCCATCCCAGATGTTTAATAGCGGCAAAACGTAAAACAGGAATACAAACTGGAGTTTATTGCTCCACACAGGAGTTTGAGGTGCAGACAGAAATGCATTATGCAGTGTATATATATACAACACAATATAGACTGTATATTGTTCACAGGTAATTCTGTACCTACTGCTTGAAGACAATAGGACTGCAAATAAATGCTTAGGCCACTGAGTGGGCCTGATGGCTGAGGTAACTGAATGGGATGTAGAAAATCACTGGGCACAACGTGAGGAACCACTGGATGTGGCAGTAACACCGTGAAGAGTTGAAAAAATTACAGGCAGTGCCATGAGATAGTCTGTGTCCACAGGTGTTTAAGGGGGAGTCATGGAGAGATGGCCAAACTTTGTAGATAATGGTTGTCCAGTGATCGTTTGGGGATCAAAATCCTCAAAAGCCAGCAGTGCCTAGTGTAAAGGTATCAGTGGCAACACATAAGGCAGAGATTGCCTAGCTAACAGCACACCGAAACTGGGACCAAAGGGGATAAACTAATCATTAGCCAGTGGTTTCTTTGGGACTGGGTGGAGGGAGAGGGAAGTACAAAGGTGGTGCAAAGGATGGTTAAAAAACAGGAAAAGGGGGAATAAAGTTTGTATGTCACACAATTTGTGCTGTTTGAGGGTACTTGCTGAGCAGCCCTGCACTTGACCACTGCAGCCTAAATTAGGAAAATGAATCAACCTGCTGCTACGGGCACAGCAGGAGTGTCAAACGTGTTTCTTCAGTCAGGAGGATGAGAACGGTGTCCCTGGCTTGCAGAAGAAAACCTGGACTTGATGGATGATGTGACCTCATATCATTGCCTCAGTGTCTGAGGTCTGGCAGCATCAATATCGTCCCAATCAATGCCTAATAGAAGTAATTGGTTAATATTCAGGAAAAACCTCTTCAAGGTTGGTGGGAATCAGAAAGTGGAAGCAACAGTAGGTCTCCTTCCACTTGCTAAATAAATGATCTTGCTAAATTGCCTTTTTATTTACCACT
Organism: Rissa tridactyla; assembly: GCF_028500815.1. Taxonomy (NCBI): domain Eukaryota; kingdom Metazoa; phylum Chordata; class Aves; order Charadriiformes; family Laridae; genus Rissa; species Rissa tridactyla. The sequence goes on along the minus strand of NC_071466.1, from coordinate 188,736,503 downwards.
TGCTTAATGATGCCTTCAGCTCATTTTTCTAGCATTGCTCTCTGCAGAATTTCGTTACAATAAATATTCTTTTCTGGGTTCTAAGTTATAACCCTTGTCACTTTCTCAAATTCACATGTCATAAAGCTGTAGCTTTCAAAAAAAGTTCTCAAAATTGAGACCTAGTGTGATGCGTTTGCATATAGCGATGTGCCTAAGTATAGATTTGCTTATGTATTCCAGGTTTTATTACCTTTAAATAATTTACTATCCAATCCCTTCCCCGTTCTCAAAGTAAGAAAGTGACAAGCACCTGTATTTTCCCATCTTTGTCTGGAGTCTCACTATTTTCTTGATTCATCATTCCCATAACGAAGTCATTACCTTAAACTTCCAGAGTTCAGAAGATACATGGCAATCATCACTCGCAAGATTACTAAAATATAGCCATTTATAACCATATCTCTACTGGATATTTGCTACTTTATGTCAATTAACAAATAAAGAGTAAATATATTTGCATAGGTAAGTAGAGTAGGCTCGCAGCCCTGTGCTACTGAATAGAGAACTAGTCAGATGTTAAAAAGCATCAGTACACATGAATGCCTTTTTCCACAGGCAGTTGGCTTTTCTTCTCTGGCTTAATTGAAAAGGCTCCGAGAAAGTTTGTTGTGTGTGTAAATTGTGGTGGTAGTGATTGAATATCGGTGACGTTTTTATGCTGAGCATCGCAGTGATTTTTCCACTGACCAGCTGCAAGGCATTTTTGCCTCCAGGCACTGTGGAGCGCCTGCAAAGCACAGCTGATAGCCTTTTCAGCTCCATCTGGGATTTGTTCTGACACTACTTTCCTTGTCACACTTTAGGGGCTTTACACGGCAAAAATATGGCCCAAAATGGTCTTATTGTCATTCAGTACCTCTTCCTAATGTTCTGTTTCTCCTCTCCCTGCCTTCTCTCTTTACCACGGGAATACTTGACATCCTTTCTGGAGGAGTTGCTCTTTTTGTGCCAACAGATAAAATAGACTTGGCAGGTAATTTGGCAATAATTGATCATATCCAAACAGTAATTGAATTTTGTTTGCTGTTGACAAGGAAGAAGCCAACACCATGCTGTCTCTTCTGTGACAATAAGCACCAAATTACATTACTCATTTCATTGCTCATTCTCCTATCTACTTCTCTGGACATGTAACTCTACAAGTTACATGGATGGGAAGGGGAGAAAGAAGGAAAAGACTGAGGACCCAGTTTGGCTGTGACTGTACCAAGTGGCTAGGGGCAGTCAGATCAAAGAACAGAGCTGTGGCCCTCTTTCTCACATTGCCTCCCAAGAAAATCCACCGTGCTTTGGTTTCAGCCAAGCATTTTTTGCTCATTTTACATTATCAACTCCACAATTTTCAGGACACTAATTTCAGATTACTGTATGGGGACCTATCAGCAATATTTACTTTTCAATGGGCCAGATACTCCACTTTGGCAACTGTGTCAAACACCATCTGGGGCCTGGGCTCAGTTTTTCTTAATCACAAACAGCGAGTTGGCTCTGTATGTAGCGCAAGAGACATTTTTGTGTCTGTTGCAATACAATACTTGCCACCAACATTTTGGGGCTTATTTACTGACACTTCTTTCAGATGTGAATAAGGATAAGTCTGGCAGTCCTGCCCCACCACCCCCAGCCCCGAAAGCATACTTAATCCATGTTAGGTGTGCTACCTGTTTCAATATATTCACAGGGTCCACCAGAGACACAGCTTCTTTTATGGGATTTTTTTGTGACAGAGAGGGGAGTAGAATGAAGTCAGGACTCAAACACACATTCATGTGTCATAAAGGCCTCTTCTGCACAACCAGGTGCGAGTGGGTCCTACCTACACCCATGGCCGAGAACAGAGCAGGCTGAAGAGAGGAAAAGTATGTGCTGAGAGGAAATGTGTGAAAGTCTCACAAATGCTGACAGGCTCTGGAAACTTGTGGCCCTGTTGCATTCTCAAGAATTGAAAGATGACCCAGAGTCTGCTGAGCATTCATTAAGGCCACCAACACAAGCCAGCACCAAGGAAGGGCTGTGCAACCCAGACCACATCTAAGGCGGCGGAGGCAGCTGTGTGCCATCAGAGGCACCAGGACTGCATGTGCTTTTGAGGAAACCCCATGAGGGACTCCGCACACCTGCTGAGAAGCCACTGTCACTCCAGTGCAGCTCTTCCCGGTGAGCAAACTGCTGGGCTGGCCTCCACTGGGACGACTCTGTGTGTGTGGCAGAGTCTGTGACAGTGTGTACCTGCAGGTATGAGAACACTGGGAGGGAATAACCAAACGTACCGTGAGAATAATCATCAGCTTTTAATAATACTGGATTGATTTCCTTTATAATAACAGCTTAATAAAATTTATTCCTATAAATATTGCTGTGGTCTGTATCTCACCCCAACTCATTTCCCTACCAAGACAAGGGGAATTTACAATACACACACACACACACACACAGAGTATGTATAAAAGGGTCAAGAGTCATTTACTGCAGTAGGTACAGCTGCCAGAAAAGATCTTAGGAGTTTTTGGAGAGCTTTCCTGTGCTTTGCAGGATCAATTGCACTATTGAAAGCAAAAGTCTCGGGTTAGCATTATAACTGACTTAATGTTGTGAGTTAGAATTTAACTGACTTCACTGAGATTGAAAGGAAGTAATTTAGGACAGGAACTGCTGTTAAATGTAATGGATACATTACAAGCTGGCTTCAATTTCCTTTATTGAAGAAGTTGTAAAAGTAATGCCATTTCAAAGAAGACCTTTTGCATTTGGACCAAATGAAGAGGCCATCCTGTGTTTTCTCCTGACACATCAGTGCTTGGTCACTTTTGAAATCATTTGACCTTGTGACTGCCAATAATAAAACAAAAAGGGCAGTTACTAGTGAATAAAGCAGTAGACTTATTTTGGAATGTACGGTATGCCAAACCTATCTTTCTTTTGGAAGAAAATGACCTAGTTATGTCTGAACATGAAACTGTGATTTCTGTGTGATACCACAGGATGAAAGAGTGCTGTTTTTCTTTTTCTTATTATCTTCAGTCTTCAGGGTTCCTAAACTGTGGGTGAGAATGAAGTTGACCTGTGAGGCCAATCCATTATCCCTGTCAAGTCAAGGAAACCTCTGAGAAAAAGTTAAAAAATACTGGTACTCCCAATTCTCTTTGAGACACAGAGGAGGGAAGGGCCTCAAAAGCACAGAAAGCCCTCTTCATTTCTTGAATCTGTAAGGTAGTAAATTTACCAGAATCCTGGAGAAAATTGGTGCAAAATTAGAAATCGTAAATTTAAGAGAACTTATCAAAATGACAAAATCAGAGCTCCCTGTGATTGTAGAAACTTCTGAATGATTTGTGAAGTTTTGTAAAATATACAAGCAATTTTATGAATTTATTTTGCCTTGTTTCTTTCTCTCTTGAATTTTTCTCTGCTTTTTTCTTAGGCAAGCTGTGTTTGATCTTATTCTGGAGGGTCAGAGGCATTCACCTCTTCCCTTGAAGCCTGCCGTGCTGGCAGCTCCAGAGGAGGGGGTATATTCCAGAAGTCTGATGAAAAGGAAACATAAATGCCAGAAAACAAAACCAGCCCTAGAACTTGAAATTAACAGACAGGGCAATTGAGAGTAGGTAGGAATGCAACATCTCTAAAACCTGTAGATCTAAGATGGTCTTGCTGAAAGGGCGCTGGAAATTTAAGCGGGGAAAAAAAGAAGAGTGTATCCTGTTATTCTTTCCATTAAGATTAGATTCATACACAGATGTAGGTCTTATCCACCTGTTGCCTGAGATGTGATGTGCTTTGGTGGGAGTATGCTCTCGTGCTTCTCCTAAATTCTTCCCTTCTCTCTCCCTGTCAGTAGCTACCGGTCTGATCTCTGCGACCTAGGAGTCTTCTCCCTTCCTGTGTCCACAATGTCACACAGATACTGAGTTCCTGGGTAATACTTCACCTTCATTTCCTTGAGCCAGTTTTTTAAATTAGGCAAAATCAGTTCATGTGCTAGTGATTTCTACATTGCTACCAACTTGGGAAAGTAGAAATGCTCAAAGTAGAAATGCTGTGCTATGACCTCGGGCAAATCACTTGGTCTCCCCGTCTCCATTACAGGTGTTAGAGAAGGTCCTGGGAGCATTACATAACTGATGCTGCAGCAACCCTTGAAAGCATGGCTACACGTGGACTTTAATGCAAGAGTATCAGTGAATCTAATCATGTGCAGGAAAATGGTAAACTGCAAAATGTCTGACATCTGCTTTTTTCCAATGCATTTCAGTGAGATAAGTCAGGCATCACCAATTATTAATTTGCTTTTCTGGTAAACATGTCTAAAAAACATATTGGGCCTGGATCTACGAAGGAAGCTCTGGCTGATTGCAGGATGAATTACCCATCTCAATACGTCTGAGGAGATGGACTTGAATGTTTTTTCAGATTGAGCTCTTATTATAATGAAAACATAGCAAAAAAGAAAATTGTTTGTTTTGTCATCCTCTTAAAGACCATTCTAGTTACTGAAGATTGAAAGGGCTTATGATTTTAATTTCGGAAAAGCAGACAAACTCAATAGAGAATGTTTTGTTACTATCTCTCTCTCTACTTAATAGTGGAGTTTTTCTTGCTTTTTGCTCTCTTTGCAATATTTGATTTTGCTCTCTTTATAATAACTCACAAGTTTCCTGAAAGGTAGAGAATAGCATTGTCGCTATTTTACAGGTCAGGAACTGAGGAGTATAGAGACAAAGAGGCAAATCTAAGCATTTTAGCAGCAATGTTTTACTACCTGCCTTTATGACACAGACCTGATTTGTCATCTTCAGCCCTACGTTCAACATCTTTGTTGCCTGCCTTTGCAGTTAGTTTGGCACTAAAGAAGAATGTTTTCAACAGATGCATGAAGAACAGAAAGCCACTAAAAACATTAAGAGATTTTAGTGCTTGTAACTTAGCTGCTTACCGGGGCTTATTGACCCTAGTTAGTTAGACATCCTATGGTAGTCAATGGAGGGAAACAAAGACTTCCAAAACATGTTTCACTGGACCAAAAGAAGATGTCTACTTCACTCTATTTCTCTTCTGTGAATGTAAACGGGCTTGGGAATGACTAGCTCAGATATGGACAATTACTGTGTAAATACCTAGCTGTATTCTGATAAAGTCCACACCAGCTAAGCTGGGCTGTTAAGCACATTAAGGTCTGAACTGATGGGCCTGCAGGGGAAGACTGGCAAGGTTTGGACACCTAACCTGTTGTTTTGTGCATTTACCTCAACTGAAATGCCAAAAGCTTTACACAGCATGTAGTTGAGCAAGGTTTTAAGACTGGATTTCCTGAGTCCTTGTGCTAAATGACAAATTTGAGGCTACATATTATCTACAATAATTAAGGAGGACACTGTCAGTTAGCAACGTGTAATCCATTCTAGTGTTGGATTAGACCCCCTGTGACTCCTTAGTCTTGGTTTCAGTCTCCAATGAACAATAGACTGGGATTTTCTTCCAGTGTCTTGGCTCTGGTCTCTGTTGACTCGGGCCAAAAAGCTCTCCTAAGTCTTGTGAACTGAATCACTGACTCCAGAAATTACAGGTCTCAACTGTGTTTTACCTGCTTTTTAGCCGTGAAATACTTTTCTGGATGTCATGGACAGACTGGCATGGTGGCTGCTCAAGCAGAATCACAGCAGTCGCTGACACATAACGTAAAGTTGATTTGCTTGGCAGGACAAATACAACAGGTGGACAGTGATGCCTGCGCTGTAAACAGAGACCTCAGAGAGATCACAGCTCAGCCCCACTGGTGCAGTTTACACAGCCAATCCAGACGACCCCTGGGAATGGCAGGCTCGCTGTGGCTGACAGCTCAGATCCTACACGTGGCAATTCCTCTCCTCAGACTGCAGCTTCTACAAGGTGTTGGATGTCTGAGCACCATGTTCCTCCCAAGGGGGACTCTTTATCCCTTTCTGAATTAGTTGTTGCCTTATTATCTCGCTCCTAATGGATTCAGGTATTCAGCTCCAGCTGGGGACATGCAGTGAGGTCTCCTTTGTCCAGGTGGGTGGGTTTCGCGTACTGTCATTTACACAGCCTGTGTGATGGCTGCAGTTCCTCATCTGGAAAAAAATGTATCTGCAGGTGGATGCATCATTAGTGACTTTCCTGGATGCTATGCTTTTGCAATTGAGCATTGTTTGTTCACTACCGTTAAATAGATTGAAAGGTATAGAGTGATTGACATAACAATAAAAGATTGAGATCTACATTTCCTCTATGAGTGTTGAGAATTACAAATCTGATTTTTATAATAGAATTCTGAATGTCTTCCCATGAATGTTTCACCTAGCACAATTTATTTATTCAGACCCTGAATAGGAAACAAAGAGTTCCTAACCTGCAGCAAACTTAATTCTTAGAATATTAATGGAAAGAATACTTGAAAAATATATGAAAGTATTTGGATTAATTTTAAAAATCAATTAATATTCAGAGATAACATTTTGCAATATTTAGAGCCCAGCTCCTGACTTTGTGATAGTTCCTGTATTCCTTTTTGCTATGCAAATTGACTATGTGGTATAACATTTATGTTTACAATAACTCTTCTGACTTTGGTTTACAATTATTATTTTTTGTGAGCTACAATTGTTGTTTTGAAATATAGAAAGACAAAGTGATGAATATCAAGAAGAAATAAGATGTCACAGCTCGCTACTCTCAAATTCGTTGGGATTTAGACAATCTTGTCTTGAATCCTCATTAAACTCCCTAACACCACTGAAGATTAAAAAGAAGAATCCTATCAGATATAAACAAGGTGATACTCAGAAATAAAACTTACACAAGACTGTAAATAATACTACTTTAACCAAACACACCTTTACCTCTTCTAAGTTCACAAGAGAGTCTTACGTATAGAAAGAATTTTCAGAAATCAGAAATTGAGACTATAATTTCCTGCAAGGCCTGGCTTCTTATAAACCTTTAGACACAATTAGAGTGTTATTGGAAGGGCTGTACTGTAGCTGTCAGTCCTGCGGGAGCTTCTATGTATTAATGGAAAATGCATTTTAAGTGCAGATGTATGATAATGACACCATCTTTGTTTATGCGACAGGCATAGATGCTGTTATCACTTAGTGTGTGTATGTTCTTGTGCGTGAGTGCACATGCTGATATATTTACATAAAAGCAATCATTAAATCAGTGGTTTGCTGGTTTTGTTCCTCTCTTTTTCTTACACAGAAGTGGTGAAATCCCACTTAGATATTGACAGTATAAAGGATGCATGCAAACATCCTTTAGGAGGGTTAATTTTAATTCTTGACAGTTTGATTTAACCTTAGTTTTGTTTGCCTATCACAAATGAAGCGATATAACATTTATTTCTTGCACCTCTGTGCACACACTATATATTAATGAATGTATTTTTGCCCAGCTTCATTTCAGATAGCCTTTTTTTTTTTTTTCAGCAATGTAATTTATTACTACAGGATGGTTTAGGGTATTTTTTTAATGGAAGATTGGCATAGTGAGAAAATTATGGTTTTTCATACACGTTGTAAGAGATCTAGGTTTAGAACAGAGATTCCTGTCATACAATGGGAGAAAGCCTAATTGCTCATGTCATGCTGAATAATCCTTGTTTCATGGTTTCTTGACAGGAAACCAGAATATCTATGGATAATAAGGGTCTCTCATAAGCATCGAAAATAAGGATGGAACAGTCCTACTCAGTGGTTCTTACAGCATCCATTCTCACCTGTTTCTGGTGGGAGTGGAGCCATTATCTCGTTTCTCCTTCTAAACCAGCTCCTGTAGAAAAACAGCCATGGGAGAAAGGAAAAAACCAGCTGTGCCAAAGAGAGAGGATGGGAAAGGTGTGATCCATGCATGGAGATAAAATTCGTCTCTACCTAACTTCTGCATTAGGTATCTAATTTGAAAAGGTGATTCTCAAAAATTCTGCGCAGCTCACATGTATTCCCTGAAGAATATAAATTCCATAGAAACCCATTTTTTGCTGTTTACCTGAAGATATGTATTTGGTTTGCTCAAAACCACCCGAGCAGAGAAATGTCACCTTTATCCCACAACATGTAAGAATTTTGTAACGTATAGACTCCTCTGCCTCTAATGTCCATGATGCTTAATCTTGCTTTTTATGTAAGTCACATGAAATGCAGACATCACCATTGAATCACTGAATTGAGACTAGACTACAGGTTTATCTACCCCAAAGTAAGTGCGCTAACCACCAGGAAATAGTCTTGCTCCAATGGATATTTTGCCTTTGCAGCAGGGATGCAGAAAAGTTGTTCTGCACCTGAAACAATATCCTATCTCCCCTAGATATGTATATACACCTCCATCTTCTATTCTTCTCTCCCTCATGTTTCCCCTACTTGCACCAGCAGGAGTAACCATCTTCAGCAGCGGTAACTGAGAAAACCCCAAACACACTTACAAGTATTTACATGGAAATGATGGAAGATTGAAATACCTTCAGTCCTAAAAGAAAGCAGAAATTAGATTTTCCTGAAGGACTGCTCTAAATTCAGACCAAGTACTTAAAATAGCGCATCAATCACTGACTTGCTGTCCTTTTGAAAGTCAGAAGAAACATCTGCTCAGGTTTTGAAAAAACAGGGTCATGTGGAGCAGAGTCTTCTTTTCTAGAGGCTTTGGGATGGAAAATGTTGAGGAGAGGTGAAATTACTTTCATTATCTAAGCTTTAGAGATGGGTGGGATTTGAGCCATGCCAATGTTCTCAGCATTGTGATGTGTGAATTTAGGCTCTTCTGTATCCAGTATACAGGTCTTTCTTAACCCTCTTCTGAGAGACACAACTCATATATGGACCCTGTATGCTCCACTGCAGCATTGGGCACCTAAAGCTTAGGGGCTTTCTGAACATTACAGTACTGACATCTCTTTGGACACCTGGGACTGTCAGGACACAATGAAGGCATAGAAAAGAAGAGAACGTCTTACAGAGACATAGTTACAGGTTGACAAAAAGAATAAAGAATAAAGGTAAGGAAAATAAAAAGATGGCCATTTTTGTTGAAAGAAATTATCTGTTGTTTTCCTTGTGTTGCTTTGTAATTCTGAATTCTCTCTGAACTAGAGAGATGTTTAGGCTTGGAGGACTGTCTGTGTAATGTCTCTAGTTTGCCATTAGAGATGTAATTTCTTTCCTTTTTTTTTTTTTTTTTTTTTTTTTTGGTGGGCGTGGGTACACAAGACACCTGTTTGGTTAATTTGTTTTTCCCTTTGTGGTTGTCTGTCCCCTCAAATTTTGTCTGCTGAGTCGCTCCAGTGCCTCTTAGCAGCTAACATGGACTGAAACACCTGGTTCCTTTCTCTCTTTGCAAGTGAGCACAGGCTGCATCAGCATTTCTGCTCCTGGATCAGCTATGGTCAAACTGCACAGAGAATGAAAACTGAAGGTGGGAACACCTCCAGTTCACATTATTAATTCCCAGTGTGCCTGGGAAGGCGGCAGCAGGAAGAGACAGGGGAACACAGAAAAAATTTAAAGAAGTCTGTAAAAATAGGAGAAGATGTGGTCTCATGCCTAAAATGAAGAAAAGGCTTTCTCATAGTAGTAAAATCTTTATGACTCCAGCCCTTGGGAGCCTGGGGAATCTGGGGAAAGGGTGTGTACAGCTGCCAATGTTGGCAGGAATGTGCGTCCTGGCCATTCGCCTGGGTTTCCTAGATGTCTGGAAATCTGCTGGATTTCTGTGAGCTATGATGATCTGCCAGCAGAAGTGGTGATGTTAGCAGAAATACGAAGGAGTTGATGATTGCTGGAGCAAGCGACAGTGCCCAAGGGACTGGCATAGTTTGGGACCCAAAAGGAGATGGAAATACTGTACACAATGTGAGAAAGGATAAGATGTCATTTTCCTGATGTTGCCAAGTATCTACTCTCTCTATAGAAATTCTCTCCTGTGCAAGTTTATGGTCTAACGTCCTCCTTGAGCAGGTGTAAATGCATGCACTGCCAGGGCAGGACAACAAATCAAACATGCAGAGCCTATTGCGCATGCAGAAGAAATTACTGACTTATTTTTCAGCAGCAAAATGTTTCTTTTCCTGTGTTCCTTTAGGTGTCTTTCCTGTAAACTTCAGATAGATTTTTTTTTTCACTTTCAGAAGAACAAAGCTTCACTCTAACATGTTTTTTAAATCTGAGACAGAGACAAGAAATCTTTTTTTTTGTTAAAAACAGCATGGTTAGTAATGCATTTTTATAATGTCATTTTGGCCTGTTTTGTGTTTTTCAACAAAGAAAATCAGCAATGTTCCCAATGTTTTTCTGGTGGTTTGACTTATGAATGTCAGATTTCAGCTACTGCTGCATTTCTTCGACAAAAAATAGACTTTGCACTATTTTCAGTGAAGGACCGTGGAACCATGAGAGTTCATAACAGCAAAGTCCAAAATTAAAGGCTTCACTGAAATTTGTTATGTGTGCAACCCATTATATTTTTTAATAAACTAAAAAGTGTTTTGCTGATAGGAATACGTCCAGGTGCCCTCCTGTTACAATTTAATGAAATACTTATTGAAAAAGCTTTCCTGAAGTACTTCTATTGAAATACTTCAGCAAGTGGCAGATGGCAACACCCAGTAGACTACAGCCTGGAAAGTCTTGCAGGACTTAATTATATTGCATTGTGAGGAAAATTGAAACTTGAAAAAAGTTTTTTGTTTCTTTCTTTGTGCAGTATGTCATGGGCCACCCCTCAGTCCCAGTTCCTACTCTTACTCTGAATAGCTTGCTTTGATTATATCATGTCTGAATATGTTTTTTTTGAAACATTGAATTAAACTGTTTTTCTATTCAGAAAAAATAATTTTGCAAAAGGTTACATTATTTTTCAAAACAAATGCTTGTTTTCATATTTCAGTAAAAGCACTTAATAGAGTAAGTGGCCCCATAAGGAGGAGGATGAAAAATCTTGATTGAAAATTATTCCACACAAACCAGTCAGAGTCATCAGACTTAGTCAAAGGATGGCTTACACGTCCAGCGGTGGGACAAAGTCTAAATCTGTGCAGTCCTTCCTAGCCCTTAATACAAGATTTAGTCTAGGTTTCTGTTACCTTTCTAAAAACTGCAAATATTTTCTTCTGGTTTAATTCATGCTTGTTTGCATCTACTGGATATTATTTATTTTCAGTTTCAATCTTCACAAAAAAATTCAAGGATGCACTTGTGTTCCACTGGATCTATTAGACTTTGGCACTGATTTGAATGACTGTAAAGAGAGGCCTCCAAGTGGGAACATTTTATGCCTATTTAGGAGACAGTTTCACATTGTTAGAACAGTGATCATTAAGGCATCTAAGTGAGGCAGCACACAACGCTCCTAAGCTTGGCATGAAATAACAGGACCGTCAACATTTAAATCCTACCATGTCCTTTACAGGCATTTAGCCTTATAATCTTTGATTCCAGTTCTATGATAAATACGATAAGTACTCCCTCCGGTATAGGCACATTAAATGCAGGCAAAGAAAAGTTTCAAAACAGAATTATCAGTATAGAACACAGAACAATATGGGGACAATGAGTAAAGACTGGGAAATCTAGGCAAATGTTGATTTAGAAGCTGGAATTACCTCCATCTGAGGCTGAAAATCTGTAACATCTGTTCCTTTAGGTGTCTTTCCTGTAAACTTCAGATAGATTTTTTTTTTCACTTTCAGAAGAACAAAGCTTCACTCTAACATGTTTTTTAAATCTGAGACAGAGACAAGAAATTCAGAACACAACAGAAAGAAGAGCATGGAAAGATACACTTTCGAATGCCCAGGATGCTCCAGGAAATGCATTTTGAAAATTTTTCCATCATTTAAAAATTTTATTTGATATTCATGAAATTGTTCCATATACAGTGAGACTGGTTCCACCTTGTCTAATTACCTAATGCTGAGAGTGACTAATTATGAAAGATTATGAAGAGAGAGTAAGACACAGAATTTCTGCAAAAGAAACCTTCCCCTTGTTCCCTTTTACATTGCAATAACCATAAATGTCTATCACCTACTTTGCAGGGAATCTGGATCTCTTATAAGCCTGATTATCCCTTAAGATTCATCCCTCCTAGCCAGTAGAAGTGTACATTTGCTGCGAGATTTTTGGAGCAGAGCAAAAGACTTCCAATTTACACATGCTTACACTTAAAAGTTATTGTCTGATTTGCTGTATTTTCCTCTGTCTTTATTGATTACTGTATTAAGTCTTCTCATGAAAGGTCTGTTTGAAGGGCTTTTGCTTTTCCTTACTACCAGAAAAATGATTAGTCTGCCATTGGCTGTGCTAACAAATCGCTGCCTCTGATGTATGGACTATTATACACAGCACTTTAAAAGTATGTCTCTTAAAAAAAATAAAAATATCTCTTTATTTGATGAAATGTTAAGTAATTGGAATTGCTTGCTGCTTCTCAAAAATGCCATGAAGCCTATAATCTGCCAGGCAGATTTACTGGCTGAGGGAGGAGGAGAGGTGCTTTAGCCACGTCCATTATTAGTGATAACCTGAGCCTATGCGCTCACTTCGCCTGACCTGATGGCTGCTCAGTCCCCCAGTGCCATACTGTTCTTCTCCATAGCAGGGAGGGTGCCAGGGAGACCTTCTGACTACAGGGAGAGCAGCTGTTCACATCGTGACATTCTCCAGTCTCTGTGAAACACCTTTTCCTTTGGATGAATGGAACATGAGACAGAGGATTAGATTAGGATTGGCAAAAGCAGTCTTCTAGTATCAGATGCATTTTAATGATTTAGTCATAAACTCCACCCTAAAATCCCGCAAGATCTTGTTGTTGTTGTTGTTCCCATTGCTACTACTGTCACGTGTTTTCAGGAGCAAAACCCTTTCCTCTGGGTTTTAGAAACTATCTTTTAAATTGCATATGGTCATTTTGCTCTCAGTTTTCCACACTGTTGTTTAATTTACATGGTGATTACACTCTAATGTGCATAACATACTTTATGTCTCTCCATATTTGGCTAAACTAAGCAAACCCATTATTTCGTCTTCCCCTCAGAGGGCTTTTTGGTCCCTTGATCATCTTAATCTAAGCTCTACTTTACGTCTGTTCCAGTTGGGATTTCTCTTTCTGGTTGATCAGAATTTACATGGCTTTCACTGAGGCAGCTGATATCCCTTAGCTGACACACAGGGGTACCCGTGGGATTGCAGAATAGACATCAGAAAGGAATGCAAAAAGATGGAGACTCCAGACTCCCTCCAAATACTACCCCTCTAAAGGCAAAAAATGGGCAACGGTCTGTAAGACTTCGTCTCTCCTGCATCTAAATTGTTAGCCCATTCCCTCTTCTCACCTTCTTTTAGGCCATTTGGATGTGCAAAGGAGTAAAATGGCAATATGGGGTCTGTGCAATGTCTTTCATGCAGCTCAAGGACATGACGTGGTAAAATTCTCCTGGAACACCCCTTCCTGTCATGGTGTTTGCAGTAGCAGGACCTGATTCAAGTTCAATCTTGTAGAAAAATAGTACTACAAGCAAAAGCCTCAAGTTTGCACTTTATCGTGGGGTTGTGACACTGACCATTCATAAACTTTGAAACAAAACCAAATTATGACTCCAGCCTTTCCAAAGCTTTGGGCAGGACCCTGAGAAGGACTAGCAATATTTTTCTTTACTTTCTCTTCTCAAATTGTAGATTTTAGCACGCTTGTATCCGCTTGTATCCTTTCCTCCTGAAGCAGATTATATCTACTTCTTTCATTTAACATTACTATACTAGTCACCAGAGTTTGCATGCCTATAATCTAAACAAAATAAGGGGTTCCAGCCTTTTTTCTCTAAAAGATCAACTTCATCACATATGTATGTTCAGCAAAGAGCAATACGAGACATACTCAGTTTAAAATGCTCCTGTAATTTAGATGCAAAATTTAGGATTTAAGACACAAAAAGCTTCAGACATCATCAAGAAATTACTACAACAGTATCTGAATGAACCCTGCTGGGAAGCAGCCAACACAAGGACTGAGAGGTTTGAGCATCTTTTCCATTACAATTATTGCATTATCTCAGCCATCACACAAAAATACTCCCCAAAAGAGGAAATTACTTACCAATTCTAAGGAAGGAGCACCATGATCCAGTCCTTTACTAAATTCCTATGTAAAACTGGTTTGTAAAGCCCTGCCAAATTGCCTCCTTTTTTTTTTCTTTTTTTTTTTTATTCCTTTGACACAAGTACATTAACTTAAAACCAAAGCAGGAATATTGCCAGCAAATCTTTTTAGATTAAATTAACTTGGAACTTAAAGCTAAAACTACAAGAAGTGTGGGGTTTAATGCAAATTATACACACTAGTTTGAAGTCTGATGAACCACTAAATGTTTTACATAATCATTTTGTTTCACCTGTACTGTTTAATTACCAGTTTCTTATCAATAACCTGCTCAGGGTATACGTTTAGCTGCTTGCCAAGCAAGGTCCTTTGATCCCGAAACCCTTTAAGACAAGGATTTCCTGATGTGCCTAAGGGAACCAGACATCTGATTTCGAATGGCCATGAATCTTAAAGAACTTAAAGATTTCTCTACAGCATTGCAGAATATTCCTTTCACTTTCTTTTTTATTTTTATTCTAGTAGTGCTTAGAAACCTGACATTTTGTGTTGGCTATTAAGCACATAAACATAACACTAAAAGTTGAAATTCGGCTTGATAAGAAAGAAGCCAAAACATGGAAGACAAGGTAATGTGGTGAATTAATAGTGACCAAACCTTAACTTATGTGTGCGGGTACAAGGAGTTTTGTTGACAAGAACAGAAATTGCAACGACACGCAGTAGTCTGCTGAGGGAAGTGCAGATTTACCCTAGGAACAGGTACTGTGCAGAGCTAGAACTAGTACAGTTTTACTGGATGTGCCTCTACTGGAAAGATTAGACGTCCCCAAAGAAAGGAGATACCACGGAGTGAGCAGTTTAGCACCATCCTAGATCTGTGCGTTAAAGTCCCAAACAGGTGTAAGGACTAAGCACAATCGGTCTTAACTACAGCTGCAACTAAAAGCTATTTTTTTCTTTACAAAGAGATACATGAAAAGACTGTACCTCTAGTTCAGAAGTGGTTTTATCTCCTGGGTAAGAGTGAAGTATCTTATGAATGCTTTGTGAATCACAACTAATTATGCGTGCAATAGGGAGCAACACAAAGGCCATCCTAAGGAAGGGAGAGACTAATCAAGGAGGTGAAGGAGGAAGTGGTACGTGGTAAGAAAGCAGTGGAAGGAAACTAATTTGCAGATTCAGTTGCCAACAGCAAGCTACTGCTTTCATTTGTGGGTGGCAGCTGTGGAGGGAGCACAGGATCCCAGATGAGTCTGGGTCATCACTGCTGCTCCTGCTAGTTTCAGCTACCATTGGAGACCATCTCTCCCTCCTAAGTGCTGGCTTCACCAGTGCTAGCTTCTGCTTCTCCTACCCCATGTGGCTAGGGGAAAATGCAAAGGGGGAATTTTTATTATTTTGCATCTTTCTGCCTTTTAAAGAGGGATCATTTTTCCTCCTGGGAGTCAATTTGCGCTGGAAGAGATTACCATTTTATACAGGTCACTTAATAGCTTTAATATAGATTTTGAATAATTAAATAAAGATCTTGCAATTCAGAAGGCAGGGACCACAGACAGAAACCATTAATGCATGTTGTGAGTTCTACATCTTGGAGGAAATAGTCTTCTATAAGTTCAATATATATTTTTGATTAAAAACAAATTTTAAAATGTTTCTTTTAAAACTCTTTGTAGCCTTGAATATATTATGTAAAGGTAATTTTGTAATTGTTAGAAAAGTGCTCATGAGTGATTAGTATTTTCAAACCAACATGGACAAAATTGTGTGATGTAGAAGCAATTTACACTTTTTAATAAGTACATTGTTTTTGTTGAGATTATTGCATTCACTGACAGCCAATTTTCTAGTGATGAATTGTCTAAAACCCCTTCTCTGATATTTTTAGCAAGTAGCTGAATAAGTGCTAAGATAATTTTTATGGTTTTCTTTACAGATCAAAGCATTCTTTTAATTATGTTTTGCATCATTGTTACAGATAAACATATGACTGTAAGAAACAGTAGACAAATTACATTGTTAGAACAGTAAGTCTGTGTCTTGTCATTTAGATTGATTGCTTTCTTCTTTTTATTTTTCTTATTTTTTTTCTTATTTTTTTTTAGTTGTTGATCCAGGGCCTGAACCAATGACCAGGGTAATCAATGAGAAAATCCCTGACAATTTCATAGATTTTTGGATAAAACTTCACACAAAAACTTTTTTCCTGTGTGTAAATATGTCTTTTTTACAAAATTAATTTTCAAATACTTTCTGTTCCCCCTCTCCCCCTAGTATAAAGCAACCATAAAAACCTTGTTGACAGGGAAGAGGTTTCTTTCAGAAAAAAGATCTTAGTTTGGTCTGTGGACCTCATGTCACACTCTGCTGATATATTCTTTGCATGTTAACTCCTATTTCAGTAAAATCCTGTAAGTAAAGTAACTGCAACAATAATACAGAAGAACTAACAAGTATGTATGATGCTGGCTTATGTCCTGAATGAGAAAAATTTAAAGTGTAATGAGAAAACTTAAGTTTTCATTTTTTGTCTTTCTCCTAGAGGTACAATAATTATGAACGCACAAAAGCCTCCACAATCCTTGCCTTTTGAAAGGACAGAACATCCTTTTCTAAGCCTCTGCACACTTGCTGTAACGTAAAGGAGTGAAGCACGTATCTTTTCCATAACTCTCCTTGAAATGCTTAGATTAATTTTGCACCCATTGGTGGGACGGTCGCCTGCTGAGGAGCGCTCGGTACTGATCCCTTCCGGCACCCACACTTTTGCACATCCGCACATCAGTTCTGTGCCTTTTCTTCCAGGCTTTTCTGGGCAAGGCAGGGAGCCCCCTTTGTCATTTCTGCTCTAGTTGGTGTACTGAAAGTACTCTGTGTCCTGTTAGGCAAAGAAGAGAGAGTGTGTGTGGGTAAGAATCCTGACTCCGTTACTTGCTCCCTTAGAAAAATGTTACTACTCTCTGGCAGTCTTGAACGTTTTCAAACAACATGGCACTGGAAGGACAGAAAGAATAGCCTACAGTCCCGAAGCTGTAGCAGTAATTGTAAAGAGAAGATGATGACTGAGTCCCCTTGGGATGTAATACGACAGAATCTGGTTTCACACAGCAGCTGGGAGGTTCTCAGGCTCATGGCGTGAATAGAGTTATTTGGGTTTTGTAGGAGTCCCATCTTCATCCCAAAACTTTTCTTTTGGCCATGGCCAATGTGGATTCAAACGGATCAGTGCAAAGCTGTGATTACATAGGAAATAAATAATAGAGATTCTGGCCTCTTTTTCATTTCTCCTCTTTAAGTGAAATAAGGGATGAACTAATAAAAGGGCACCTGTGTTGAGAAATGAGACCATCTACCTGATTACAGTATGAAGGGCTACATTTAGCATAACATCGTAATGTTGAAAATTATAAGCAAACAGCTATTGAATGGTAATATTTGGATTGTATTAATAGACATTGTATCACAGTATTAAGCATATTTTAAAAAATACCACTGTCTACATGTCTAAAATAAGGGACGCTGTGTGAAAATTCAGTCGACTTCATCTCACAATGTGTAGATGTGTAGATATTGTGATATCTATATCTGTGTTACTATATCATACACCCTGATATACACAAATAAATCTGTCCAGAACTAATTCTATACCAGAGTCAAGGAACCTGGTAACCTCTAGGGTATTACAACACTCCCCTGCACTGTGCAGCTTAGATACATTTCAAGTATACTATTTTTTGAGGTGCTTATTTAAAGTGATCTTGTGTATTTGGAGTGTTACAGCATTCATTGGCCAAAAGATCAGTATGTGGCTTTGAAAAAGGTCTACGGCAAGAGCCCTCTTTTGCAAAACCTCAAATAGACAGAATTTGCTGTATAAAAAGCTGCACTAGTAAACTACCACTCTTCCAAGCAAAGAGAAATAAGGAGAGCTTCCAAAGCTTTGACTTATTCTGGTATCTATATTTTTTTCGCTTGATCTTAATATTCTTGACTGTAGTTTAGGGAAAAGTTGAACCTTCTCATAATCAGTCTCTGCTCTCCTGTGTGCTGAACACCACGGTCCTGACTTTCCCTATTATACCATGCCTTTGACTGTCATGTGTCAGCCTAAGCCACTGACTATTGGAGCCATCCAATCTAAAAAGAATAAAGATCTCAATCATAATGATTGGATCTACTTGTGAAAGGAAAATGCATAATTATTTTGCCAAGCGGAGATAAAAAAAATATAAATATATATTTATGATCATTGCTGCCACTTAATTGCTCAGGAGAGACATTGATTTGAAGAGCTCTCCATGGCTGTGCATCCTGCCATCAGTCAATGGAATCCCTCAGTAGAATAATAATATATCACATTAACAGTATACTGTGCACTGTCAAGGAATGTAACACACCACACATGTCAATTAGCTAATTCCCCAGACTATGCTCTAAAACACTATGCCCAGGGAACTATTATTGTCTTGCTTTAAGGTTAAGTAAACTGAACCAAAGTAAGCAACATCTCATACAAAGTCAGTGACCTATCCAGGAACTGAAGCTTGGAATCTAGATTTTTAATCATACCTTACTAACCAATACATAATAATGTCATTTATAGGTCTTGTTTACAATTATGCTTAACTGGTTACTTACCTTTTCAGAAATACAGAAAGAGAGTTGAGAAACCATGTGTAGATGGCTTTCAAATACTTCTTGGAGCATAAACTACTTTTTTTTTTTTTAATGTTTCATTTAGTTATATTTGTTTCTAATGCTGCATAATGTTGCCCTGAAGTGCACACTAGAGCTTTGCTTCAGTCTTTAATGACTGGGAACTTGCAGTTTCCACTGTATTTGGCAGCATCTTGTATTCTTTAAATATGTCCTGTAGGCCATGTTTCAGCTAAAAATTTTGACAAAAGTGTGTAGTAAAGTGTGTAAAAGTGTGGAGTAAAGTGTGGAAATTTGAAGAAATGTCAGTTTTCTGCTTGTGGATTCCAGTTGGTATTATGAAAATGTTGAAGGTATTGAAGTCAACTGAAGTCAACACAGAGAATCTGAGATAGACAGGAAGAAGCTGGGGAAGCCACATATAATAATGTCAGTCTTGTAAAATCTAGGCATCTGACCTGAGCATGCCATGTGGAATTCTTCTGTGTTGATTGTGAAGTGATGAGCTTTTTCACAGACCATTTTTTCCCAAAGACAGGGGGAACAAAGCATAGTCTGAAGACACTTCTTTCCATTTAATGCAGAGGGACAACACATGACCTAGCTGTCATGACACATATCTGATGTCTAGACTCCCAAATGGAGGACATGACTTTGATTTAGTCTTATGATTGACTTCAATGACTTGTAGGTTCCAAAAGGCAACTATGGTAAAAGCAGAATTTTTCTTTTTTTGGTCCTAAAAGCCAGAACTGTGGATTGTCAAAGTGTTTGTATTGGAGTAAAATAGCGCATACCAAGATGCCTATATATTTCAATGAAAGACCGTATGTTTATTCTATCACACTTAGAAAGCTGGAAAAAGCATACTTTTACTATAGCTCAATGGCTGGCTGAATACATGCCTGTTATAGAGATATTTAGAAATGTCTTCATTCATGGGAAGTGGGTTGTGGCAGGCCACAGAAATAGGTCATGGAAATCAAAAGCTGTGTTTTCATGAGCAGCCAAAACAACCTAATGACTCTGCCACAAAGCGGGAAGATTTTGTATCTTTTCTCTTTAAAAGCCCTACCTTCTTACACCCCAACAGATCACATCCGTGCTGTCCTGACAGCTCCCTGAAATCAACTTTGAAAAGTATTAGAAGCCTCCATGACCTTATTCATGTCTGGCCCCTCTCCTTCACTTCTTCCCTTTTTCAATAGATTAGCTCTTAGGGAAGTCTGTCAAGGACAAGGCTCATAAAATAAGAGTTTAACAGAGAGAAAAAAAGGGAGGAGAAATGGGAGGAGAAAGGGGAGGAGAAGGAGTAAAAGCTCCTGGTTTAGGTAGTGGCAAGCTGTTAAATCAGCTTGCTGTCCAAGTGCTGCTGCTGGGAATTGTGGACTTCTACTTGCAGATGAAACAGCTGGGAAAGTGGAAGGACGAGAGGAATATGCTTACAGAGGATTAGTGAGAATTCCAACTTGAAAAATCAGCTCTCTACATGAGGAGTTGCAGGCAGATTTTTATTTTAAACACTGTGCAAAAAATCTGTTGCACTGAGTTGGGGAAAGCCGGCGTTTAACTAGTAAAATGAATAAAGTTAACAGAAGTGCTGTTACTTCCAGGCTAATATTTGAAAGACATTAGACATTTCTCTTCTCAGCATTATTGCACTATATGACCAGGGGCAATAACGCCCAAACTGTTTTCAATCTCTGGTTTTACTTTAATAGGACTCTTGCAATCAGTAGAGCACAGCCATGGTGAACACTTATCTTCAAAGAGCTTTACAGACATTAAAAGCCTAATACTGCCACTTATAATTGTGTTCTGTAATCACTTACATACTTTGGGGGTCAGGATAGCAAAATCATAGCCTGGGTCCAATGCAATTACCCATGTTGAATAGCCCCATTCTCCACCTTCTGACTTAGTGCACTACCCTTAGGAACTGGGCACAAAGTACAGTAGAAGTGTTCTGATGTTTCCTCAAACTACCCTTCTGTTGTGATGTTGAAGATCGTTTAAAGGTGTTTATCTCAAAAGAAACTATAAGAATTCAAAATGTTTTGGATTGTTTTGGAGTGCAACTAACTAATAAGGTCAGGAGCTTTCAGCTCATCTTTTTGTGAGGTGAAAGCATATAAATCCAGTATGAAATGAGGATGAGAGAGGTACAACTAAAGAAATTAATTTAATACTCCCTACAATTCAGGACACTGGGTATAAAAGAAAAGCGATATACCCCCATAACCATTCTCACTAAAGCTTATGACAGATTGCTGGATTTAAATTTCAGTACCGTTCTAACAGCCTGTTTATGATGTTCAATGTAAATGCAATTAGATGTATTGCTCTCATCACCTTATGTTCAAAATCAGTAGATTTTATTCCTAGCAAAATCTATGAGTCTCCTGTTTGAAACCAAGCTTGTATCATCCACTTGAAGGATTTACTCAAAAAGCAGGAGTTTAGGCACAAAGTGAGGTAAGTGCATTATCTTCATGCAGCATATATTACCTTCTAATAACTCCAGAAAAGCATTTTTGGAGTTCAGAAAGCTTATTTTGATTCTGTTTTGTTAGAGGCGTTATTTATTTATTTAATGAGCATTTGTGTAGTGTGCTGCTGCGGATAGGATAAAGTTGGTTCCTTATCTATGATTGCATTTTTCTATGCTGAGTTAGCAAATGGTAGGGTAGTATCTGCTGCCTTATCTTTAACGTATTTATTTATGCTATTGAAATTAAGGTCATTATCATATCTGTTAAAAATGTCATACACATGTATATAGTTGACATGGAGAAAAGGATTTATCTGAGGGAGATGTGTAACTGAAAAAGAGCATAAAAGGAAGAGAATTCATGACCTAATGTTATTCCATACTTTTTGAATTTTGGAATGAGAAAAGAGAGACCATGAATTCAGTGCATCAGTTTTTCTCCATTTATTGTCTGCTTTTGGGGAAAAGAAAAAAAAAGTATCTGTGAAAAGAGAGAGAAAAGAAGAGGACTTCACTGTGGTAGTTTCATATATTTATCATAAAAACTACCATGGAAAAATCTAAGAAAAAGATGGGTTTGCACAACTGACCAAAAGATGCTATGAAAGCAGAACTTTTAACTTGGAAAGGCAGAGACACAGAAAAGCTGTAATTTATTGTCTTGAGTGCTAGCTGGTACTATAATTATTATTTTTTTTCAGTAATGAAGAGGTTCTAGAAAGGCTCCAAAGCTTATCATATATGATTATCTCAGCTTCTAATCAACATTTATACTGAAAAAATCTGAGGCTCTCCAAACTAATTTAACTAAATATGAGCAGTATCAGAACAGTTACCAATTGCTGTGAGTAGAAAGAGGACTGGATACCTGACTATGGCTGAAAATGCATTAGGAAGAAATAGAAGACTGAGTTTCCTAGCTCTCATCCTCATCTTTTTCTCAGACCCTCGGGGATTTGGATTTCACAGGAAGAAAAATCAGGTCTCATTATATCTAGCTTTTGAAATTTCAGCATCCAGTTAGGGGAATAAACATGTATCCTGGATTAGGCAAGGGCCACCAATGTAGTGTGTAGGTGGAACTGCCAGTTACCCCATAGGTTCCCTTTCAGCAGTACTAAGGAGTGTCATATCACTTCTCTTATCAGCCTCAGGAGGATTCTGTACTTAGCAAAGCCAAGGCATATTATGCTGAACTGCTGAAGAAGTACCTTTACTCACTAAGTATAAGTATCCTTTTGTTTTGTAACTACAGCAGGAACCTACCTTTCTTTGTAGGAACGGATATTTATTTTATTAATGCCCACTTGTAGCAGCTTTAACACATGCTAGTTATACATCTGTGTCTTTAAGTCTGTGCACAGTGGAAAAGTTACCTGGAGCAGTTTTACAGTAGAGCTCTCTTGCTGGCTTAGCTGGTGTAAATATTGAAGATGTTTTGGCACTACGTGTTTCCTAGAAAACCTAAAGCTCTACTTTTTTATTAGACCCTCAACACTTTCAGTACTCTAGAACTACAGCAAAAAGAAAGTATTTTCCCCAGAACATTAAAAACATGATTCCTTTTTCTGATGATGGTTCCCTGTACATTTCACTGGGTTTCACATTTCTAGGGACATAATAGTGCTGCCTTTCTCCACACGTTGTTCTCTCTATTGATTTCTTGTGAGACGGGTGCAACTCCTGCTTAATCAGTTGAATAGCATACAGCTGATGCTCTGTTTGAGTCCACTGCATCTAGCATTAAATTGCTAGCTTGGCACATGCTCAGTATTCAAAGAATCTAATCCTCACCTTCTCAACATTTGCTAACAGAAAAATGGGTCATTTATAGGTGCCTGGTGAAGAGGTAGACAGTTCTGAAATACATCTGAAAAATGCATTTACACAAATACACAGACAGTATTAAATACATAATAATACACCCAGAACCAGTACAAAACAAAAATGATACCTTTTAATGTAGAAATGCTCAATTAAATGGACTTATATGGCTTGACAATTTCAGCTCAAGGTGGGTCTGTGGTTCAGATAAGTTGATACATCAATAATTTTGATAGAAAGGGAAAGGGGTAAAATTGGAAAGTTTCCTAGAATATTTGAGAAAAATTTACTGCATCATTTAGTATGAACCAGATACATTACCTAGATGTATTAGTAGAAAATGGAGGGTATATATTTGTAACCACAGAGACAGAAATAATCCTCTGTCCGATATGAAAACTCTCTTCAAACCCTTCTGAGGAGATATCTCACTCCCATACATCCAATTTATTAAACGTACATAGGATCATAGCACATCATAGGTAATGTGAGAATGAAATTAATGAGATGGGTTGACAGGTTTCTAACAGGAAGATGCGATAGAGAGGAAACCATGGAAGGAAAGATTAAAGCATTAGAGAAACCACATAAATCTCTATTAAAGAAATCTCTATGTCTAGCTTATACCACTAGCCATAGAGTTTAAAAAAAAACCACATTGCATGGGAAAAAAATTATGACGTATCCTGAGAAATGATTGTACGTTATGGCCAATTTTTTAGAACACTTGCCAAGATTTAGATTAGCAAGTACAGCATACCCTAGTGCTAGAACCTGGTATCGTTTTGTTAAGGCTTTTGCAAGCAGCTTTGCATGTTAACAATGTGCTCTCCTTTGATCTGTTCGTCATCCAGCAGGAAACTAGCAGAAGACAGTTACTTTATAACAAGAAGCACAGGTATTGAAATTACTGGCATCTTTGTAGGACCCCAAAAAATATTTAACATGCTACCATGCAGGGCTTGAGTCATTATCTCTGACAGAAAGACACTATACAACTTAAATATTGAAGTCTTCCTTCTAATGGGCCAGGAGAAGTCTTTCACATCTCTCAGTGTCTTAGATAAAGATAGAGTTTGTGTGCCTATTTAGTGTTTGGATTTGGGGGGGGGCGGGGGGGTTGGGTTGTTTGGGGCAGGGGAGGGGGTTCTATTGATGAAAGCCATCACTGAGACAGATTAGGAGTTTGGTGGATTTTGATTCAGACACAGTCTGTGGGGAGAAAAAAAAAATACTACTGATGTCTGGCTGACTGTCCTAGGAAGCATACTAAGAGAAGAGTAGATGAAGCCTGCTCTCAGAGCATTTCATCATAGCGTTTAATCTTAATAAATTGTGCCAGGGGACAGTACCTCCCAATAAACTACAGAACAGTGAGGATACACTAATTAAGTGGAAGTGGATTTCTTGTTTGATCAGACTGTATCTGGTTGATCTGTGATGGTGATGACAGCAACGATAATCTAATCTCATCCACCCACCCATCTGGTATTTCTAATGTGTTTATTGTACAGTTGTATCTACATCATCAGTCATGGATGTAAAATATGTAAAGACTGCAAACATAAATAAGGAATGACATATTAATTGAGCAACATGCAAATTGCTTCATTTACAGTGCTGGGAAGTGGGTACTCTGGGGGACTTCTCATTACAGATCAGCTGCTGATAAGCTGCTGCTTGCTTCTGCCACATAGAGGTTTGTGGTGGTACCCATTGCCACGTAGTACCACACAAGGAATGGCTTAGTACTGCACAATGAATGCATTGAAAAAATCCTTGCTGGGCACTTAAATCTGATTCTGTGAAACAGTCATGAGGAGGGGAGAAAAAAGTGCACAGCAGTATTTCATACACATTAAATTTATTTATTGTCTTGAAACTTGCCTACACAGAGAACACTCTTCTACAAAGCTGGCCAGTGTGTTACTACCTTCTCTCGTGTTCTTCTTTGCTACTGCCTGCATTGGGATGTCTGCATATTCACTCGGTCTTTCTTTTCAGATAATTAATCTTCCAAATAAGCATTGCACTGTCCCTCAGGCATTAACTATTAAGTTCTAGTTTTTGCTTTTCTGTCACTGCCATGTTTTATTCAGCTTCATGCACTTATCTCCCTGCTCCAGTCTTATCAGGCAATCCTTTTGTGACAAGAATTCAGGGAAGCTCTATAGCATTGTCATCATTTTCAGCCTCTACATAATGTCATCAACACTGTAAACTCAGGTGTTGGCTGGACTGCAGATTTTAACTCCTTTTTCAGGTGTTTAGCTATTTTATAAACACTTCCATTTCTTCAGCTTCCTGATTGAGAGTGGTTGTTTTACATCTTGCTTCTTTAGTTTAAGCATATTAAACTTACTTCTTTAGTTAAAGTGTATTGTGTTCCCTGTCAAACACTCTGACCCGATCAGAATTTTTATTTCATATTTCCTTTTAAAGCTCAGACCAGCAGATTAAAACTGAAATCTGATGCATAAAAATGGCAATTACTTTCTTGTTGTTTTTGTGTTTGTTTGGTTTTTTTTACCACTCAAGTGTCGTAATAACATGTAAGAACATTTGTGAGTTTAAAAGGCAGAAAGCCCTTTAAAATGAAGGCTATGTTCAAGTGAGAAAAAAAGGTAATTTTGATTTGTATAACCAAGTTACTTAAATAATCAAACACACTTACATATACAGATATTCATCTCTCTCCTCACTTTTCCCAGGATTGGTGGAAAATACGGTGAAAATACAGATGTAAACTTCTGTACATTCAGACTCTATTACTTGGGTGAGGGCTTGAATTCACCAGTATTTAAAAGACAGAGAAGCATGCTAGCACATCTTATCTGAATTGTTAGACCACAGGTTTGTTTAAATCCCAGAAACATTTCCCTCTCTGGTGAACAGAAACCTCCCTGAAGAAAATGCTGATGAAGAAAATAGCTGGCATACAACATTCAGTTGCTTCAAACAGAAGAGCCAAGGATGTCAAATCACTGATCCTGTAAGCTTCTTGTTTTTTGTCTCCTAAAACCACATTCCCTATGTCAATCCATGATTTCTTTTGGCACTAACTGTATTACAGGCACGTGTTGTAATCAAAGAATTTCGTGTCTATGTCAGCTCCGCGAACCAGTGCTGTCCTTACAAACACTGCACAACCCCAACCAATTTCACTGAAAATAAGTTACGAAAAACATAACTAGGTAACACCTAATTTGTGTCTGAGTTTCTGAACTTAGCTTCCACTACATCTTTCTAACACCTGAGCTTTTGGAAGCACAATGTTCACATGAAAATGATTTCTGAACGTAAGCTGGATATTGGTATTTTCATGTGACTGAGTAAATCTCAACAATTTTCTCTCTGTTAATGTAAAAGTGAATACATTATTTGTAGCAATGAACTGTATTGCCATTAGCTGTTTTCAGAACTTATTAAGGAACAGAATTGAAACGTGGCATTTACCTTTTCACGAGAACAGTCTGAAACAATGCAGTGAGTGTTACAATATACTGAGAAGATGATGCTGGTTTACCAAATATCTTATATGTTGCCCGTATTTGGCAGAAGAAGAGGTAAGCAATAGCTTCAGTGAACACACAAACACATATACATGTACATATTTGAGGACAAAGGGCCTAAAATGAAACTTAAAAATATAGTTTTGGTTAAAGGAGCAATGTCGAATACACAGTTTGCTAACTGTTGCAATAAGAACTCGACCAAAAGGCATATAAGATCATGTTTTCGGCAACATAAGTTAAGGAACTCATCTCAGTGCTCTTTACTAATTTAGTGTACATAATGCTCAAACAGTACTATACTCACTGATTCCTTAAAAAAATTGATTGCCATAACAACTGTGACGAACTTAATGGATTGGATATTTCAGTGATTCCAGTAGATGTAAAGTTCTAATGATTATTCTAAACCAGAATTCTTACACAAAAATGTATGTTTTAGTGGAAAAAAAGATTCAATATGCAAAATATTATGCTTAATTAGATTATTTAAAAGCATTTTACATGAAAAAATAATTAAGAGAAGTCCTGAAAGAGGCATTAGTTAAACATTTTTTAAAACATGTCACTAGCATAGTTTACCCGCTCTGCATATCTGTAAGAACTGAGCATTCATTTTGGAGATTTGGTAGCTATCAGAGAAAATTATTATACCACAGGGAATTTGTATGAAATATTCATTTAATTAAGTATTCAAAGCCCTCTGAGCCATTCAACTACTCAGTCAAAATGAGCATATTCCAGGAGCAGAAGCATTGTTTTTATGATAATGCGCACAAGCTGATTTCTTAAGTAAGTGCACTTTTTGACTTGGAGATCCATCTAACAACTGTATGATGATAAAGGCTAGCTCCTCACTCAGAATTCCAGAAAATGTTTTGCCTGTTCTGCTGTGCTGTAAACGCAATTTGTTGTGCTCTCAGTAAAGTTATTAAGATGTTACAAGACCAGAGCTACTTCTCTGAGTTAGGGTGTTTTGGTTTGCTGGGTGCTCAAGCTGGTGCTGGGATGCACAGCCCTCCAATTTGTCTGTTTTTCACTCTGATTAGTGTATTTTTTTTTATCTTTTTTTTTTTTTAAACTAAGCTTATTAGCATTGAGATACTCTATTCTGAGGTTTCTGTCTGCTTTGTTTTTCTTGATTCAAATGAGAAACAGAGACGTAGCTTTTTTTCTGGTGCAAACTTTTTCAGGCTGTGTTAAGAACTTTGCCACATATTGATCTAATTGATCTCTAAATTTCAAAAACTATCACTATGGGTCTGGCTAAAGGTCCATTTAGCCTGATTTTTCTGCATACAAGAATGGCCATTTCTGCATACAAAAATGGCAGAAGAGGCCTACTGTAGACACATGGGAGCAGCCTCATGTTCACAAGCCCTAGTTCTCATGGGGAACTTAAACGCCATGTGTGAGGGTACACAGCAAACTCAATACCCTGGACTTCAGGAGAGCAGACTTTGGCCTCCTCAGGGATCTTCTCGGTAGAGTACCATGGGATAAAGCCCTGGAGGGAAGAGGGGCCCAAGAAAGCTAGTTAATAATATTCAAGGATCACCTCCAAGGTCTGGAGCGATGCATCCCAAGAAAGAGGAAGTCAGGCAAAAATGCCAGGAGACCTGCATGGATGAACAAGGAGCTCTTGGGCAAACTCAGACACAAAAAAGGAAGCCTACATAGGGTGAAAGCAAGGACAGGTAGCCTGTGAGGAATACAGAGAAATTGTCTGAGCAACCAGGGATTTAGTTAGGAAAGCTTAAGTCCTTATAGAGTTAAATCTGACCAGGGACATCAAGGACAACCAAAAAGCTTCTGCAGGTACATAAACAGAAAGACTAAGGGAAAGTGGGTCCTCCCCAGAAGGAAATGGGAGA
Source organism: Rissa tridactyla (assembly GCF_028500815.1). Classification (NCBI taxonomy): domain Eukaryota; kingdom Metazoa; phylum Chordata; class Aves; order Charadriiformes; family Laridae; genus Rissa; species Rissa tridactyla. The sequence continues at coordinate 188,707,992 of NC_071466.1, read as the reverse complement.
CCTGGTTACTTGGGATATGGAGAAGGCTGAGGTACTCAGTGGCTTTTTTACCTCATTCTTCACCAGCAAGGGCTCTATCCACACTGCAGAAGTTGCAGAAGGCAATGGCGGGGACTGGGAGAATGAAGAACCGCCCACTATAGGAGAAGATCAGGTTAGAGACCATCTGAGGAACCTGCAGGTGCACAAATCCATGGGACCTGATGAGATACATTTACGGGTCCTGAGGGAACTGGCGGATGAAGTTGCTAAGCCACTACCGATCATATTTGAAAAGTCGTGGCAGTCCAGTGAAGTTCTCACTGACTAGAAAAGGGGAAACATAACCCCCATTTTTAAAAAGGGAAAAAAAAAGAAGGCCCAGCAAACTACTGGCCAGTCAGTCTCACCTCTGTGCCTGGCAAGGCCGTGGAGCAGATCCTCCTGGAAACTATGCTAAGGCACATGGGAAATAAGGAGGTGATTGGTGACAGACAACATGGCTTCACTAACGTCAAATCATAGAATCCTATAATCATAGAATCATTTAGGTTGGAAAAGACCCTTGGGATCATCAAGTCCAACCATCAACTCCACTCTACAAAGTTCTCCCCTACACCATATCCCCTAACACCACATCTAAACGTCTCTTAAACACATTCAGGGATTGTGACTCCACCACCTCCCTGGGCAGCCTATTCCAGTGTCTGACCACTCTTTCTGTGAAGAATTTTTTCCTAATGTCCAGTCTAAACCTACCCTGTTGCAGCTTGAAGCCATTCCCTCTTGTTCTATCGCTAAGTACCTGTGAGAAGAGACCAGAACCAGCCTCTCTGCAATGTCCTTTCAAGTAGTTGTAGAAAGTGATGAGGTCTCCCCTCAGCCTCCTCTTCCTCAAACTAAACAGTCGCAGCTCCTTCAATCGCTCCTCATAAGATTTATTCTGCAGGCCCTTCACCAGCTTCGTTGCCCTCCTCTGCACTTGCTCCAGCACCTCAATATCTCTCCCGTATTGAGGTGTCCAAAACTGGACGCAATACTCAAGGTGTGGCCTCACCAGTGCTGAGTACAGGGGGACAATCACCTCCCTCCTTCTGCTGGTCACACTATTTCTAATACAAGCCAGGATGCCATTGGATTTCTTGGCCACCTGGGCACACTGCTGGCTCATGTTCAGCCACTTGTCAATTAGAACCCCCAGGTCCTTTTCTGCCAGGCAGCTCTCCAGCCACACTTCCCCAAGCCTGTAGTGATGCATGGGGTTGTTCTGTTCCAAGTGCAGGACCTGGCACTTGGCCTTGTTGAAGCTCATTCCATTAGCGTTGGCCCATCGATCCAATCTATCCAAGTCTCTCTGTAGAGCCTCCCTATCCTTATGCAGATCAACACTCCCGCTTAACTTGGTGTCATCTGCAAACTTACTGATGATACACCCAATGTCCTTATCAAGATCATCAATAAAGACGTTAAACAGAAATGGTCCCAACACTGAGCCCTGAGGAACACCATTTGTGACCGGCCGCCAGCTGGATTGCACCATTGACCACCACTCTTTGGGACGGTCCATCCAGCCAGTGCATGATCCAGCAGATCGTATGCTCATCCAGGCCATGAGCAGCCAGTTTTTCCATGAGAATTTTATGGGGAACAGTGTCAAATCATGCCTGACAAATTTAGTGGTCTTCTACGACGGTGTTACAGCATTGGTGGATAAGGGAAGAGCATCAGACATCGACATCAGACATCAAGTACTCAAGGAGCTGGCGGGAGAGCTCACCAAGACTCTCTCCATCATTTATCAACAATCCTGGTCAACAGGGGTGGTACCAGATGACTGGAGGGTGGCTAATGTGACGCCTATCTACAAGAAGGGTCGGAAGGAGGATCCGGGGAACTACAGGCCTGTCAGCCTGACCTCGGTACCAGGAAAGATCATGGAGAGGATCATCTTGAGTGAGCTCTCATGGCAAGTGCAGGGCAGCCAAGGGATCAGGGCCAGCCAGCATGGGTTTAGGAAGCGGAGGTCCTGCTTAACCAACCTGATCTCTTTCTAGGGCCATGTGACCCGCCTTCTGGATGCGGGGAAGGCTGTGGACATTGTCTATCTGGACTTTGGTAGGGCCTTTGACACCATCCCCCACATCATTCTCCTGGAGAAGCTGGCGAATCATGGCATAGACAAGTGTACTCTTCACTGGGTAAAAAACTGGCTGGATGGCCGTGCTAGTTTTGTGGAGTTGTGGAGTTGTGGAGTTGTGATTGATGGGGTGAAATCTTCTTGGTGGCCGGTCACCAGTGGTGTCCCTCAGGGCTCAGTTTTGGGGCCAGGTTTGTTTAATATCTTTATCAATGATCTGGATGAGGGGATTGAGTGCACCCTCAGTATGTTTGCAGATGACACCAAACTGGGTGGGAGTGTTGATCTGCTTGAGGGTAGGAAGCCTCTACAGAGGGACCTGGACAGGCTGGATCGATGCGCCAAGGCCAACTGTATGAGGTTTAATAAGGCCAAGTGTCTGGTCCTGCATTTCGGCCACAACAACCCCAAGAAACACTACAGGCATGGGAAAGAGTGTCTAGAAAGCTGCCCAGCAGAAAAGGACCTGGGGGTGCTGGTGGATGGCCAGCTTAACAGGAGCCAGCGGTGTGCCCAGGTGGCCAAGAGGGCCAACAGCATTCTGGCATGTATCAGGAATAGCGTGGCCAGCAGGAGCAGGGAAGTGATGGTGCCTCTACTTGGCCCTGGTGAGGCCTCAACTCGAGTACTGTGTTCAGTTCTGGGCCCCTCTGTACAAGAGGGACATGGAAGTGCTGGAGCGTGTCCAGAGGAGAGCCACCAGGCTGGTGAGGGATCTGGAGACCAGGTCATATGAGGAGAGGCTGAGGGAGCTGGGCATGTTTAGCTTGAAGGAGACTGAGGGGAGACCTCATTGCCCTCTATAACTACCTGAAAGGATGTTGTAGAGAGGTGCGTGTTGGCCTCTTTTCCCAAGTAAATAATGACAAGCCCAGAGGAAATGGTCTGAAGTTGCGGCAGGGGAGGTTTATATTAGTTATTAGGAAGAATTACTTTACTGAAAGAGTGGTCAGGCACTGGAACAGCCTGCCCAGGGAGGTGGTTGAGTCACCATCCCTAGAGGTATTTAAGAAACGTCTAGATGTGGTGCTTCAGGGCATGTTCTAGTGGCAGAGACTGTAGGTTGTTTGGTTGGACTCGATGATCTTAAGGGTCCTTTCCAACCATGAAGATTCTGTGATTCTGTGATCATTTGCCTGGACATGTGCAAAGCATTTGACACTGTCCTGCACAACATCCTGTCTCTAAATTGGAGAGGCATGGATTTGATGGATGGACCACATGATGGATAAGGAATTGGCTGTATGGTTGCACTTAAAGAGGCGCAGTGAATGGTTCGATGTCCAAGTGGAAACCAGTGACGAGTGGTGTTCCTTAGGGGTTGGTACTGAGACTGGGGCTATTTAACATCTTTATTGGCAACATGGACAAGTTTGCTTAGCAAATTTGCTGATGACGCCAAGCTGTGTGGAGCAGTCAACACACTGGAGGGAAGGGGTGCCATCCAGAGGGACCTGGACAGGCTTGAGAGGTGGGCCCATGCAAACCTCATGAAGTTCAACCAGACCAAGTGAAAGGTCCTGCACCTGGGTCAGGGCAATCCCAGGCAGAGCAGGGATTGAAGGCAGAACAGGATGGGCAGAGAATGGATTGAAAGCAGCCCTGAGGAAAGGCACTTAGGGGTGTTGGTTGATGAAAAGCACAGTAGTAGTGGTAGGATGAGGGGTAATGGTTTTAAACTGAAAGAGGGTAGATTTAGATTAGATATTAGGAAGAAATTCTTTACTGTGAGGATGGTGAGACACTGGAACAGGATGCCCAGAGAAGCTTGGCAGTGTTCAAGGCCAAGTTGGATGGGGTTTTGAGCAACTTGGTCTAGTGGTTGGTGTCCCTGCCCATGGCAGGGGGGTGGGAACTAGGTGATCTCTAAGGTCCCTTCCAACCCAAACCATTCTGCGATTCTATGAATCTGTGATTTACAAACACTTCAAGTGAGAAAAGAAGAAATAGAGGACTTACAGGTGACTTTTCCTCAGGATATCCTTTTACCCCTTAATAATTTTATTTTAAAACTGCATTTTGTTTCAGAAGTGTACTGGATAGGCTTTTGCTTTTAGTTGTTTCCCAAATAATTTTTGATACGTTTTAGCATTTCATTTGCCCTAGATTGCACAGCAATTCCTAGTTTTCTTGTCTGAATGGGAAATTTTTTTTTAAGGTTTTCTTTTTATTGCATGTTTTAGTCTACTTTTTAATCTGTGCTGGATTTTTTGTTGAACCTTTGCAAATCTTTGTGTAATTGTACATCTTTGTCCTTGTCCTCCAACTTGAAATGTGTCCTCCATCTTGAAATGTTTAAACAGCTTCTCTGTTGACATTTACACTGTGATTACTCTATTATAAAGTGACTATTCTGGAAGAGTGAAATGTGAACTACTGAAGACTAAATAAAAAAATTCTTTTTCTTTTCGGAGGTCTCCACTTGCTTCAAGAATAAAAGAAAAAGAAAATGTTAAAAGACAGAGAAACCAATGTTAAATATTAGGGCAAAAACCTTGACATTAAAATTATGCACGTATCTCTATTAACAATTAACAATAAATTCATAGACTTACATTAGCACTTCAACACAGTGCAGTAAGAAGAAAGTCTTGCAGTTGAGTGTACCTGTGCTGGTGATCAGACTGGTTGTAAAGAAGAAAGGACTGGGGTTTAATTTCTGTGCTCCTGCATGGTCCCGGGACCGTGGGTGTACATTGCGTATTTGCTAGCAAGCAAGTTCACATCTGTTCCTGGCACTAAGCATGCACTGCACGTGCACTGGCAGGAGTGTGGTTGTGGGGGTGTGGGGGTGTGTACCTGCTAAGAGCCTGTGTCTGGGGCTGTCTTGGTGGCTTCTCAGTGTGTACCTTCCACCATGGACCTCCCAGGAATGAACACATTTTGAGAGCACCAGTGCCGACCCTGTGTATGCATTGCTATTCCATTCTGCATTGGGGCAGGATAAACCATAAACAACCTATAAAAGTTCAAAATGGTTTAAAACAGATCGCAGTCTTCTAGTTGGCCTTCTTTTTGGTGAAAATTCATCCAGCTTGCCCTCCATCAATCTTTTGGAACATCAAGGCAACCTGAACATAATCTTTCTTATTGTTTGCAAAATAGGATCTGAACATCCTGAAGTGTTTTGTGAGTTTAGTGAGCTAGCATAGCCAATTTTTAGCATCTTTTTTCTACCTGTGCTTCTCTAAAGAGGTATGAAAATAAATGTAAAGAAAATCCAATGTCTGGAAACATTGTGTTACTGATTCCAAATGGACTACAGGTGGTAAAACAATAAATGTAATAATTATAGAAAGGTAGGTCTGGTGCAACAGTACCCACTTCCTTCAGCAACTTTCCTTGGGTATGAAAATTCGTCATTGTTCATTCTGCCATTGCATCACAACTGTTACATTTTTTATAATACTTTATGTCTGACTAGTTCAATATTGTTTAATATAAAACTGTTTTTTTTCCTGAGCAATGTTCCACAAGTCTGTTCAAGCTGTATACAAGGTTGATTCAGAAATTGTTATTCTTGCCATATTTTGAACCTTACTTGAACTGTGTCATGATGTATCTTAAATAAATCGAAAAAAGGATAGTAATATTAAATATAACTAGATAAATTTCAAATGCTTGATCTAAACATGGATTATCTGACTATAAATATACTAACATCAAGGGTACCGAAATCTAGTTTACATATAGTTCCAACTTATTTGTATTTTGGTTAGGTTATATGTTCAAACTAATACTTTAAAATGGCTGAAATGAATAAAATACTTTTGGCAGCTGGAGTCACTTGCTGTATTTGCTTTCTATCTATATAAAATCTGTGGGTTTAGGCCTGGATTCGTGCCATATAAGCTTGCATGCTTAACCATAGTGACTAAATTAAGAACATAGTCTCTCTAGTGTCCTTACACAGTCAACAAAAAAAGGCTTACCATCTTTAGAAGACTATTCAGCCCACTTAAGATGTTAATTTTCTCAGAAGCTGGCACTTTGACTTTATTGATCACAGAGGAAACCGTGGCTTGCAGAGGAGACCATACTCAACTCTATGCACCACAGTCAAATTCTTATGTTTAAACAGGAAGAATGGAACGATTAAAGTCTAAAATAATATGAAAAGACTTGCTACTAAACCCATGCATTTTAAAGGACTTTGAATTATTTACATACATTTCTCCAATACAGTACATTTCCACACTGAACATTTACGAGAACCAAAAGAGGGTCAACAATGGAGTTAGTCCTAATGCAGATTTATTCAATCTCAAAATCCTTATAGGAGGGAAAAACCCTTACTACATCTTTGAACTGTAGAAAATAGGAACTACACGCAAATGAAGAGTCTAGTTAAAAGGAAATGTAAAGAGTAAGTTGAATTGCCAACATATGTGCACTGGGGTCTGTTTGAAATAACAGTAATATTAGCAAACAGAAATCATCAAATGACAAAGGCTCCAAAAGGGACAAATAAACAGTCAGAATGATTAAATGTCTCAGTAAAAAAGATTAATAGAGGCAAAAAGATATCCTTCAACAAATTGAAGTTGTGCTGAAATGAAGAAAACATGATAGAGCAGGTATTCTGGCAAGGTAATCATAAACCACCTATAAGTTCAGAAAAAAAGAAAAAAAAAAGATTTGGAGAAAAGCTTGCTAAAGGGTGAAAAAATAAAAATATTTTAAATACATCTGACCACAGTCAATGCAGACAGAAAGGTACCTCTGAAGAGCAATGCAGAAAAAAACACATCTTCTGAGATGTTCTTTGAGAATGAGAGAGAACAGGAGCATCCTTCCCTGGACTGACATGCCGGATTCAGAGCTACACATTAGAAATCTTGTCTATGAAGAACAACAGCAAGGAGTTAATCACCTTAGGGGTGACAGCTGGTATAGAGTGTCCACTGTCTCAAAGAAGAAAAAGAAATGATTATGCTGATACTCCTTTCTGAGTAAAATGTCATGATTGTTACACCTGCCTAGAAGATGAGAATTGAACTCAAATGCTCCTCCAGACTGGAGACTGACATCCATGGAAGATTTTCTCTGCTGGCTTGTGATCAGCACATTTGGAGATCAGGGGAAAGACAGTAGATTATGACAACTTTCTTGGGTGCCTCTTGCCCCTCATCTTCTCCAGGTCAGCAGCGCCATTTGCCATACTGGGATCCAGAGTCACCCACTAAAATCTTGCTACTATTGGGTCAGAGAGAAGGAAAGGAGAAGGGAAGAAGTGTGAGGTGGGGCAAGAACTGGAAGATCCTTTCACAGATGAAGGCTTTCTGGTGATGTTGCTGTGAGGGCACGATTGTTGGGGTAGATGCCACTTACTGTTCCTGAGACAGATATGCCTACTGTGCAACTTGAGCATCCTCTCTGTCTCCTGGTCGCAGCAGTGGGAACAGTCACTGGATAAGCAAAATAAGTGATCTGGCACTATGATACCTTACTGCTGTATATTTGCGTGCAGTCCTTGCAGTAAGTGCTCAACAGAGCTCAATTACTGCCTTTTTTTTTGGCTGCCAACCAAGACTTCAGATGTTCACATGCGTATAATTTTTTTCATCAAATATATGGTAAATTGTGTGTTCTAGTTCTTGCTAGAATTAGCAATTTGAAGTTTTTCAATGACTAGACTACTTGTGTAAGAATATTTCTTCAGATTAGTAGAAGATATTACAACTAGTCTTATATTAAAGAGCCTTAAATCAAGCTAAAAGTGGCTGACAATGTTTTCAAACAGAGCTCAGCTTGTAGATTTTTGTTGCAATAGCTCTACAACTCTTGGAAAGTAAATCTCCCAATTACTGTAATTATTAAGATCTTTATTAAAAATAGAATTTTGCACCTATCTGAAAGCACTTGTATATCAAACATGGAGGTGGGTACATGCACTGTAACTATTTGATTTTTTTTTCTTGGCACTTAGATGTCTATTTTTAAATCTTTTTTTTTTTTTTTTCCTCACAGTTGAAAGGATGAAAGATTCTTCTTTGATGTTCATGTTTCTATATTTAGGAATGTTAATTTCTCAGAAGTGATTGGAAGATATAGAAATTAATCTTTCTCATGGTATCACTGTCTCTCTGGTCTTGCTCTCTACCCATTCATAGAAATTAGAAACATCTTTTTTGATCTAATGTATCATTAGTTTTTTATTATCTCCTTTCCACTGAGCCTAAACTTTGTAGTATTTTTCTTTTCCTGAAAGTGGGCTGAAAAGGGTCACTCGGCTACTATGGAAATTAAAGTCATTATGTATGCATTCACATCCTGACTAAGATTTACTTTGGATAATGGGTGTGTTAGCATTAAGAATGGGAGCTATTTAGACAAGTAGGTTTGTCACATCTGTACTCTCCAAAAATTCATAATTTACAGTTTCTGGATCATATGGTCTCCTTTCTCATTTAAGGTAGTTCTAGGAAAGGCAAGGCCTTATCTGAAGAACCAATGACTTTTCAGCTCTGGGTGTGACTTATGATATAAATATCAGACTCTATCTGAGTACTGTTCATACTACTTCTCTTCCATGTCCAGGCTTGATGACTATTATCCACCCACTGATAGTTTCTTCCAGGAAGATGCTCTGTATGGAAGAAACACCATAACTAGTTGAAGTTAATTGCAGTGTCATAGATGAATTTAAACATCCTCAAGCTGTATTGAAAGATATTTTATGTTCTCCTGCTACTGTCAGGACTGTAAGAAAATGTCCAGGCCAATGACTAGGACCTGACCTGAGGCTAAGCTAACTGAAAAGAATATGAAAAACTACTGGGGAGATTAATAGGAAGCTATATGACAAATGGCTGAACTTCATGGATGATTTAAGGGGAATACTGGGTGCTTTTTGAAGAGTGAAAACTTGCAAGACCAACTCAACCTAGATAACATTATCAGTGATATTATCTCACATTACAGAGGGTAACTGGAACAGAAATATCAAATTTTGGAACAACTGTAAAAATGGGGACCAATGGGGAGAAGAAAGGAAGGGTAAAAAGCAGTCAAGAAACAGTAAAAGGGATAGTAAGGTATATAAATCATGTGACTGGTGCTCTTTGGGGAACCTGCTGGACAACCCTGCCCTTGCTCACTGAAGCCTAAACCAGGGAAAAAAACCCAGCCTGTTCTTCTGATCATACCACATGAGATGAACTCACTTCTACAGTCAAGAGTACGGGGGGGTGGGATGGAGGAATCCTGGACTGAGCACCCTAGTGTCACCAGCTTGTAGGCCTGATGGCATCAGCACCCATCCAGTGCTTCCAATTACTCATTAATCCAGGCTTTGCGGTTTTTGTAGGTTTTTTTTTGTTTGGTTTTGTTTGTTTGTTTGTTTGCTTTTTAATTTCTCATTCCTACTAGCCATTCTTAGTCTCTTTTCTCCTTTTTGTTCACATTAGTCATTCATTAATTGCATGTTATCTGATGCCTAGATCTTAAGCTTTCTAGTGTTTGCTTGATATTTCTGATACACTCACATTTATTTTCTGTAGGAAGAAATGAGATATGGCTATGATTCTTTTCCAATTTGTGACAAGCAGAAAAGAAATGTCAAATAAATAGTTATATTTTATTAAAACTTGTATTTTAAAATTTGGAGCTCTAAAGCAGTTCACAACAATTTATCTAAGTCTATACCAAGATAACTAACCCTCTTTAGAAAATGTTTCTAATAGTTTGTGGAAATGTAAAAGTAGTATACACACCAAAGTTAAAAGAGAAAATATGATTTTCATTCTAATTTTCCTTGCCTCATGAGAAAGAATTATACTGGAATCTGAAACTTTAATATATCCAGCAACTTATACAATAATTTTACATTTTAAATAAAATATATTATAACTGAAATATTTTTTATATTCTTTATCAACATTCAATATTGCGTGTTCTCAGAGAAAAGTCTAAGAGAAGTCAATAGATGTCTAGATTCTGAAAATATCTCAATCATTGTAGCTCCCTTCAATTTTATAGTGTTATACTGAATTACCCTGGCTGAAGATCCAATGTATTTTTTTTATCAGAAAAGTATCACATAGTTTAAATGTGCTAGTACGGAGTGGTGAGTTGAAAATTTTACATGTTTTCTTAACAGGGAAAAATGTGAACCCATCGTACAATTATACTGGGAGGGAATATAAAAGTAATAGTAGCAAATAATGAGATATCGAGGACAAACAGCAGTGGCAAATATATACATGGACTGTATACATAAAATACTGTAAAGGATTTATCTGTCCAATTCCTATTAGATTACAGTAGGATTTTGGTATCACAGAACTCTGTAGCTAGAATATAACTTCTCTGTTGCATTGGCAACAGCTGTAGAAGTACACTGAAGAAAAAAACCAGCTCTTTTAAGGTAAGGTTAGAGAAAATGGCTAGCCTCATCACTATTTCAGACATCCCAGATAAGAGATCTGCAAAGAGATGGCATACTGTTTAGCTATTTCATAAAGACAGAATGTATTAAGCAGATGATTGCCTAATATGGGAACGGCAGTTGCAGCTCTTGGTCAGACAAAGCTGCCTAGGGTGACAAGCAAGATATTTGATAGTCTTTTCCAGGAAGGATTAGGAACACTGGCTCTGGTATGAAACGTTTCTTTCTAGGCTGAGTGAGAGATGTTATTTATCTCTAAATTGGAGAGATATGGATTTGATGCATGGACTATTTGGTGGATAAGGATTTGGATGGATTTTTGGATCCAGAGACTACTGGTCAATGGCTCGATGTCCAGATGGAGATCAGTGACAAGTTGTGTCCCTCAGGGGTCCATATTGGGATCACTACTGTTTAATATCAACAATATCATCAACAACATAGACAGTGGGACTGAGTGCACCCTCAGCAAATTTGAGGGTGGTAACAAGCTGAGTTGTGTGGTTGACATGTGTGTGGGACAGGATGCTGTACAGAGGCTCCTGGACAAACTGAAGGAGTGCAAATATCAAGAGGTTCAACAATGCCAAGTGCAGGGTCCTGCACACAGGTCAGGGCAACCCCCGGTATCAATACAAGTTGGGGGATGAAGGAATTGAGAGCAACTCTGTGGAGAAGGATTTGGGGGTACTGGTGGACGAAAAGCTGGACATGAACCGGGAATGTGCACTCACAGCCCAGAAAGCCAGCTGCATCCTGGGCTGCATCAAAAACATGGCCAGCAGGTCAAGGGAGGTAATTCTGACCATGTACTCCACTGTCATGAGACCCCACCTGGAGCACTGCACCCAGCTCTGGAGTCCTTAGTGAAAGAAACACATGGACCTGGTGGAGCAGGTTCAGAGGACAGCCACAAAAATGATCAGACGGATGGAGCACTTCTCCTGTGAGGAAAGGCTGAGAGAGTTGGGGTTGTTCAGCCTGGAGAAGAGAAGGCTCCAGGGAGACCTTATTGAGGCCTTTCAGTACTTAAAGAGGGCTTACAAGAAAGATGGGGACAGACTTTTTACCAGAGTCTGTAGTGATAGGACAAGAGTTTTAAACTGAAAGAGGGTAGCTTTAGATTAGATGCAAGGAAAACATTTTTTACAATGGAGGTGGTGAAACAGCAGAACAGGTTGCCCAGAGAGGCGGTAAATGCCCCATCCCTGGAAACATTCAAGGTCAGGTTAGATGGGGTTCTGAGAAACCTGGCCTGCTTGAAGATGCCCCTGCTCATTTCAGGGGGCTTGTATTACATGACCTTTAAAGGTCCCTTCCAACCCAAACATTATATGATTCTATGATTCTGCGCAATATCAAGAGCGTAGCGTGGGTACAACACACTAGCTAAAGCCCATGACCCTCTCTTTCTCTTCCCACGTTCCCATCTAGTCTCTTAAACTGGAAGGTCTCTTGCAGAGTTGCCTTAGGAGGATAGAGCAGCTTCCCTGGGAGTTCTGTAAAGCTTTCTTTATCCTATTGTCGTGGTTTGGCTACAGCTGGCAACAAATAACCGTGCAGCTGCTCACTCACACCCCCCCTCCCCCAGCCGTGGAATGCGGGAAAGAATCAGAGGAAAAAGGCAAAACTCATGGGTTGAGATAAAAGCAGTTTAGCAGAACAGTGAAGAAAAGAGGAAAACAACAACATTGATACTGATAGAGGAATATACAAAACACAATTAATGTACCACTACTCACCGACAAGACCTGGGAAGACCCAGTCTGCTCCAAGTGACAACTTCCTGCCCCCTCCCCTGTCCAGTTCTCACCTATAGACTGGGCATGGTGTGGAATACCTGTGTCCAGTGGCAGATCCTTGGGAAAATTAACGCTATCTCTTCCGGAACTAGGACACTTATTTTTTTCAAGCAAGAATTTAAAGTGTATTATGAGACCTGAACCAACATCACAAGAAAGTAGAAATTAGTGAGGGGTGGTATTCATTTGCAGGGCTGTAGGCCTATAGCATTACTCCATTAATTTACATCTTCAGTATTTACATAGTTATCTCTGTGATCTATTCTGTAAAAAGCTAATATAGGATTATTCAATACCATTTTTTATCCTCAGGGTACTCAGTTATTATAACACTGTCCCACAGAAAAATTTCATGGTTTACTTGATGGGGTTATAGCTATGGTTAGGACGTGTTGGTTAGGTCATGGTTGATAAAATATGACCCCAGAGCAGCTTTCTCTTTGCTGTCTTTGCTAAAGTTAATATAACTTTACCAGTTATATTAACTTGATATGAGTATTTGCTTCAGGGAAATTATAGGCTACTGAGTAGCCAGGATTATCATAAAAGGTTTGCAATTGATCCATGGAACCAAATAAAATAATAAAATCCACTATGCTTTTTGTAAAATGTTTGATAATTTTCCATGAGAACTGTCTAATTTTGGCAATAATCTTCTGGGCCAAAGAGGTGTTTACTGTGATTGAAAACTCTTCCTGAAACATAGATGCTTACTAGCATTCAGAAGCATCATCAGACAGTTCAAATTAGCATACTTCTGTTGACAGACAGTTGTTCCTCAGTAAGTAATTGGCTTCTTCAGATAGGAAAGAAAACTAAAAAAAAATCTCAGTAACAAAGACAAAGTTTGTAGCTAAGAGAATTCTTCTGGCTTCAGAACTTTTTTTTGTCTTGTATTGCAAGAGCTGCCTTAAAACAGCTCCTCAGTATGCCATTGCTAGATTAGTTTAAAAATAATGAGACTCTAGGTTCAGAGTGGCTACTTACATTTATTACCATCTGTCATGTTTGCTTCTGAGATGTTGCTTGAAAACTATAAATTTATCATTTCAAGAAAGAACAGTTCCGTATATCCATCTTATGCTGTACTTCTCACTGAGACAATCAATTGTGCCTCTACATTGGCACCAGGTTAGGGGCAGAGCAACTGATCACTCCTATCAGAAGTATGTATTTCCACTCTCTTAAGGCACTCCATAAAACAAATGTTGCATGTGAATAAGCAGAAAACTAATGCTGAGGTTCATCTTGTACAAGTTAGGCATACAGGCTTTCTCTACAGTCAATGAGACAATGGCCAGGGAGACAGTCACCTTGAGGAGGCAAACCATCTTCTCTGAAGATAGGAAGTTAATGTGAGGGTATCCCAGACAACATACTGTCTCTTGCTGTCCATATTGCTGCATATCAAGACATACATAGGCAACTATATATACACATTATACACAATGTAAGATACAGAATATATAAAACATAGCATGTTGTATGTTTTTATTGCTTATATATCTTATGCATTATACAAACTGATAAGTAAATAAATTAATTTCTTTTCTTCCTATCTCCTGCTCTCCCATTTCTGCAGATCGAGCCTTTGCCACTACTTAGATAGATGCCTAATTACGCGACAGAGGTTCTGTAAGATAACTGCATCCAGCTCTAGGGCCCCCAACATAAGAAGAACATGGTCCTGTTGGATTGAGTCCAGAGGAGGGCCACAAAGATGATCAGTGGGCTGAAGCACCTATGCTATGAGGACAGGCTGAGACAGTTGGGGTTGTTCAACCTGGAGAAGAGAAGGCTCCAGGGAGACCTTATGGCAGCCTTCCAGTTCTTAAAAGGGGGCCTACAGGAAAGATGGGGGTGACTCTTATCAGCGATTGTAGTGATAGGATGAGGGGTAATGTTTTAAACTGAAAGAGGGTAGATTTAGATTAGATATCAGGAAGAAATTCCTTACTGTAAGGGTGGTGAGACACTGGAACAGGTTGCCCAGGGAAGTTGTGGATGCCCCATCCCTGGAAGTGTTCAAGGCCAGGCTGCATGGGGCTTTGAGCAACCTGGTCTAGTGGTTTGTGTCCCTGCCCATGGCAGGGGGGTGGGAACTAGGTGATATTTAAGGCCATTTCCAACCCAAACCATTCTATGATTCTATTATTGTATGATTCTATTATAACTCCATCAAAACCTAAGCCTACTATCTTGAACAGGACAAGAGTCAGTTAAACACAAAGGAAAATCTCTTACATGTGTTTTGTATTAATAATGAGCATACATATTTAGATTAAAATTTTTTGCATAACCATTATTACTAATAAATAATTCAAAATAATGTATTATCTCATAATTTTTCTAGATCATTAGATAAAAGCATAACATATTCAGATGCTGAATACTGCTGCATGATATCTGAGCAAACAGCGTACAGGAAAGGTGGTCATATTGAAGTTTATCCACAGTGTGCATTTTAGCTACACATATTTAAAATGGATATATTTTACCAACAACACAAAAGATGCATTTTAACTCAGAGTTTTGTAGATAAGTAAAATATATTATTACCTTATCCAGCAGAAAGCTTTGTCCTGCCGGTGACTTAAGGAAGGAAGATTATGTTTTAGCCATGCAAGCAATGTATATGTCATTGAGGTGAGGAAGCAAGAACAGAGAGCATAATGCTGTCAGCAACTGTCCAGTTCCCCTGTAATCACAAGCAATCAGGTTATACAGTCCCACTGATACAATTATTAAGCTTCTCTTCATCTCCTGTATTGTACTAAAAGAAACCTGCATTATCAGTAAAAAGAAAATATATAATATGTTGCTGCAGATAGAAGTTAATTTAAATACTGAGAGGACCTTACACAAAAAGTGAAAGGTAAGACAAATGGTCTGCTTGGCTATGTGAAGGAAAATAACAAGCTCTGATGCACAGTTTCATTCCTGGCAAAACTAGTAAGCTAATGGCCGTGTGTATTGAAGCAGTGAAACTACAAGAAAACTGCTTTTCACTCTCAGTTTCAGGAAAACAGCATGTTCTCCCCTGTAACTATACTCTTGGCATAGGGAATCTCATAGCTGTTTTCTCAAGGAACATTTTATTGGTAATAATTGCCTTGCACAATTACAATAGCAGAAAGGAAGACTCAACCACCCTGTAGATGACCTTATGAATACACAGGGGTGAAAAATACTGTAAGTCATTATACCTCTGTTAGGATGTTGTAGAACACGGTGAAATTCCGTTCCTTGAGGTGGATCTACCTGTGATTTCTTGAAACAATCCCACCAAACCCATCAAAAACGTGTTCAGTCGCTAATGGTAAATTTTATTGTAGCATAAACTAGGAAACAAAGTTTTTACAGATGAAATTCAGGTTTGGTAAGTAAGAGAAGTTAAAAGAATAGGTGTCTCCCTTCTAATCCAGTGAGTTCTTGCTGGTTGTTCTGCTTTTCTACACAGTAACTTCCTGCTCAGAACAGGGTTATTTACCAGGTTTCTCAGAGTTTTATCCAGTCAGGTCTTGTCAGTCTCCAAGGACAGAGACTGCATAACCTCTCTAGGCAGCCGGTTCCACTGCCTAACTGTCCTCATGGGGAAACTGTTTCTTCTTACACCCAGTCTGAAGCCCTCGTGTTTCAAAATATATCCCTCACCTCTCATCATCCTCCATGCAATCAGCCTCTGTCTTCTTGCTAACCTCCCCATAGGTACTGGGGAGGCAGCTGTCAGGTCACACCCCCAAAGCCACCTCTTTCCCAGACTGAACAGGTCCAGCTCCCTCAGCACCTCCTGAAAGAGCTCCAGCCCCAACCATCTTGGAGGCCCTCTGCTGAACTCACTACAGGTTATCAATGTCTTTCTTGTACTGGGGCCACAAAACTGGGGATAGTAGTCTAGATGCATTGTAACAAGTTCTGAGTAAAAGTGGGTATTCATCTCCCCCAGTCTACTGGCTGTACTCCCCTTCATACAGCCCAGGAGGCTGTTGGCCTTCTCTGCTGCCAGGGCACACTGCTGGCTCAAGTTCAGTTCGCTCCCCACCAGGATCCACAGCTCCTTTTCAACAGAGCTGCTCCTCAGTCTGTCAGTCCCCATCCTGTACTGTTGTGGGGAATTAGTCCATATTGGAGGTAGGAGTTTGAATTTGTCTTTGTTGATTTTCAAAATGGTTGTCTGTTGGGTATTTCCTCCAGCTCTGAATATCAGTCCTGCCCTCAAGCATATTAACTGCACCCTACAATTTGTTGTCATCTGCAGACCTGATGAGCATGTACTCTCTTGCCTCCTCCAGATCGTTGACAAAGACATTAAACAGGACAGGTCCCAGGACAGACTCTTGCAGTACATTGCTTGTCTCTGGGTAGAGTAGATTTCATTAGTCAGTAACTTCTGAGCTCACGCACCTAATGGTTTTCTTCTGCCGTCTACTTGTCCACCCATCTATACCGTAACACTCCAACTTGAATGCAAGAATGTAAGTAGATCATGTCAAAAGCATTGCTAAAATCCAGGTAGTCAAACATCCTCTACCTTTCCCAATCCTCAGATCCAATCAAGGCAATCAGGTTGGTCAGGCATGATTTGCCCATTGCAGATTTGTGCTAACTTCTCCAAAGTAGCTATTTCTCAGAGATTGGGTGGGCATCAGTTTGCTGGTGGGAGGTGTTGAGGGATTGTTTTTGTATCTCTTGTTTTCTTTTTTTCCTCTTTACTTGTTAAACTGTCTTTATCTCAACCCAAGAGTTTTTCTTGCTTTTGCCCTTCCAGTTCTCCCCCCATCCCACTAGGGGAGAATAAGCGAGGGGCTGAGTGGGGGCTTAGCTACCAGCCAGGGTCAACCCGCTACATTCCATCCATCACACAGATGCGCAAAAAGCATTATGTTGCATGGCTTACTTGTAATAGCCTGTACTGTCATCCTCATTCAGAGCAGCAGAGATTATATTTTATATGTGATCTAAATTTTACTGTTTCCTGCCTAATCTGTGTTTAGCTAGTCTGCTTTAGGGATATTTATAAAAAGCATGTATCTGAGTACATGCTGACTTTAAAATCATTTTTGAAAGCAATCTCTCTCTGTGGTTTTGCGTTTAATACTTTTACTGCTGGATTTGTAATAATGAGTAACATCTTTCAATGATTTAATGATTAGAAAGATTATTTGAGAGTTTATGCTATTGACTTTGAGAACACTTGCAAAGCAGTTGCGTATTGCTACCTGCGTCTCTGCTGTGCTAATCTGGGCATGGTATCTAGTTCTTCAAGTGGAGCAGGAGGGGAGAGGATCTTAACATACTGCAAACTGTTGCCAGGCACTGCTGTTATTATTCATTTCTATGAGTGTACAGACTTTAGCACAATTGATGCCTTGTTATAAGTATGAATGTCTAGGTGTTAAAGCCAAACAACTGTTAAATAAAGTTTCTGCGTACAAATGTGCAGACAAAGAAAAAAGAGTTTGATTAAAGCATCCTGTTAAGGAACACAAAGCTCTTTTTGTGGTCTCATGCCTGTCAGTCTTTGGGACTTCTGTCCCATTTTTCATCTTATTAACATACCAAACAGACAAATATTCCCTGAATGCAACCCATATTTATAAATACTCTCAGCATTATTGACATTTCAGTACTTTCAAAGTTTCATGAAATGATGAATAAGTACAACAAATTCTATCACAGGAAACAAAATTAGCTCATTCCAGGCCACTCCACGGCTATACAGGCTGTACAGGGCAACAGATTAATCCAGACAGTCACGCGCACTGTGTGAGTTATAGAGACCTGTTGGTCAGGTTCTGGAGAGCTGTTTAACAGCATCTGGCAGCATGGGGATATTCTTAGGTCACAGAGCTGTTTTCTCTAGCTAAGTCAATGTAGCAGAAGCTGGAACCCTCCTCCTCTCTGACCACATCTCTGATTAAAAAATAAAAAAAATTGAAAAAAAAAAAAGAATAGTATGCCAACACTTTCAGATAGAAGATAATTCAAAGCAAATTTTATTCAGTAGGGCAATGAATTGGAGCAAGCCTGAAGCAGCCAAACTGCAGGTACTGCATATGGCAGACCCATCAGCAATTTCTGAGCCACCAGCACAGCTGCCTGAGGAACCTGCCAAGAGGCCAGATGTCACTTTTGGAAAGCTACATAACACAGCTTGAAGTGTGAATCCTTTGATGGCAAACCGTTTTCACTGGGTCACATTCTGATCTCATTTACATTGTTTCAAAGCTGAGGTTTCACAAAACATAAATGAGAACAGAATTTCTTAAATGAAAATATAAATGGCAAACCAGTTGAATTTCTTAAAAGAGAAATAGTGAGAGAGAAAAAGTGTTTAAAACTGATTCTCAGCTTGCAGGAATATAGTTTTCCAATAAAAACAAACATTTATATGTGTAATTTAAATAATGAAGCAATGAAAGGAATTAAAATTATTGCACATTTTCCTAACAGGGTTTTAAAAATAATTTTTATTGCAGATTCATGTAAATTAACTTTTATTATCAAATAGGTGTGTGTTACTAAAATTCTAATGAGTACGAGGTCCTTAGCCATGAGCACTTTTATTTTTTAAAATAGTCTATTAGAAGACTATCAGGATGCTACTAAAGGAAAAGTATAAAGCCTAGTAAAAACTAATTGAGACTATCAGCAACAAAGTGTAATCCCTATGTGTAAGCCTTATGATTTCTTTCATAAATGCACAATAAAACATGCAGTAAATTTAACAAATGAATGGTACATCAGAGTTATTGCAGCAATACTTCAGACCTGCTGAAGAGTTAATGAGAGAAGTGGTGATGTTTTACCTCTAGGGACATAAAGGACTTGTAAAATTTTTAAAGACTATTTAAAGATTCTCTGTTTTTACAGAAATTAAGCTTTGCTTTTAAGAAGATAGTGACTGTTTTAAAATTTATTTATCAGGGAACACTTATTTCATTTTTTCTATTTTTGTGTGGAAGCATGAACAGTTTGATCTGCAGTGTTACCTTAACTTTCCCGATGTCCTCTGTGATAATCAAAACACTTTATCATTCTCTTGAAGAACAGCTTTGCCCATAGATACTCATAAGGCTTCAAAACTCATATGAAAAACACTACAGCCCAGTTTTGATTACACAGCACTAACAGACTTTGCTTCTGTACCTCTCTCCATGTCTGTCAAGCAAAGGCCTCTAACAAGACGGCATTACTTTTTCTGGAATGACAAGATTCACGGGGCATGGGAAAGACTCTCTGTGGCCGATCCATGATTGACATTATTTTCTCAAAGAGAAAAATATGTTATATATTGGGTTTTTTTAAGACCAATGGGACACTCTAAATGTTATTGTCAAATCTACATTATGCCAGCTAAGAGCAATTCTTTCCTGGATAAATTATTAATAGAGAGTTTTTCTTACTCAGCCTCGTGGTTTAATGTTTTAGTTTTTTTCTGCACTTCCTAAGAAAAAAAAGGTAATATGATCATTCTACTATTGCCAATAGTATGTTCGAAATCCATTAATGTAATTGAAAAAAGGTTATTATAATGACATATGTCAGAATTCATTACATGCATTGTGTGTAAAACCTGCAGTTTAGCATTAAAAAACATGTAAAAATGAGAAAAAGAGGATTGTAGTGTCATATATCTTGTTAAGCAGTTAAGAATATGCAACCTCAGATGCATAACAATTGCTATTGCAAACCCACATGCAGGAAATACAGGCTGAATAAGTTATTTTTATATGTGAAACTGATCTTTTGCTTCCATTCAGCTTGTAGGTGGCAATTTAAAGGAATTCTTGAAATTTGGTAATAAATTTTTTTTCTAGATGAAACAGAAACTTTATTTGAAGTTCAGTGTTTTTTAGGATAAAGAAATTTTTAACAAAATATTGATGAAAAAATTAGAAGGGAACGTTTAATATCTGTCAAAAAAATCAAAATTCCTGTTGAAATGTGATTTTTTGCCAACTTATTATAAAATCATATCTCAAACTGAGGTTACTTTCTACAGAATGTGGATGATTTTCCAAAAAAAAACTAGTTTTCATTTATATTTTATGCTTTTGAGTAAAATATAGGCACTTGTGTGCCATTTACACCATTTTGCTGCTTTGTAACACTCTAGTTCTCTTAATCACATCCCAGTAAACTGATTATTTACATCCCAGTTAAGAGACTGTTTGGATTGCAGTAAGGAGAACATGCGTGAAATTTTAACAATAGGAAGAATCATACCGGTCATCACTCTATTTTATGATGTTTAAAGGGGTTTCAGGCAGCTCATCCACCTACTCTAACCCTGTGCCCCATGACATCATAGAATCACAGAATTGCCTAGGTTGGAAGGGACCTTTCAGATCATCTAGTCCAACCATCAACCTAACTCTGACAAAAAACTTCACTAAACCACATGTCTAAGCACTATGTCTACCCGTCTTTTAGATACCCCCAGGGATGGTGCCTCAATCACTTCCCTGGGCAGCCTGTTCCAATGCTTAATAACTCTTTCAGTGTAAATTTTTTTCCTAATATCCAGTCTAAACCTCCCCTGGCGCAACTTGAAGCCATTTCCTCTTGTCCTATTGCCTGTTACTTGGGAGAAGAGACTGATCCCTGTCTCTCTACAACCTCCTTTCAAGGGAGTTTCAGAGATATTTCACTGTAACTTAGGGTATCCCTAGCAAACATTTATTCAACATGATTGGCCTTTTCATGCTAAAGAGATGACTAAGATAAGATGTTAGAGGGGACTGAGATATTAGAGAGGACTGAGAGTAGCACTGGGATGGTGAATAGGGAAACAAAGTTCACTGCCTTTTTCAGGAGAATAACCTATTGGCATTAAATGGAGGTGCCAGGTGGAAGGCTTAAAACGATCTTTAGGAGGAAGTTCACATAAAGCTGTGAAAAATGTTTGCAATGGATGTTATGCAAGCTAAAAACTTTAAATGGGTTCAAAAGAAAAATCCATCCAAGACTATTAAACACAAGCAAAATAGTTTATGATTCCCTGAGTCAAAAAGTGCTGGAGGCTCTCAGTGTGTATTCTAGGGGAGGCACTTATATCCACTGCCACACACTCACTTTCCCCCATCCCTCCAGGACAGTATGAAAACAGTGCCCTATCCACCCCAAGCAAATCATCTAACGGGTCATGCTGTCTCCCCTGAAGTCCTGGATAGCTGTAGCTGTGGAGTAACCTGTTTCGGCCATTCTTATGCTCTTATATCTGTTGTGGTTTCAGCTGGAATGGGGTTGACTTTCTTACTAGCAGCTGGTGTAGTGCTATGGTTTGGGTTTGGGATGCAAATACTGTTGGTAGCACACTAATGTTTTTAGTTGTTGCTAAGCAGTCAAGGCCTTTTCTGCTCCTCACACCACCCCACCAGCGAGTAGGCTGGGAGTGCATAAAAATTTGGGAGGAGACACAGCCAGGAGAGCTGACCCCAATGGAGCAAAGGAATACTGCATGACATATGGCATCACGCTCCGTATATAGAGCTGGGGGAAGAAGAAGAAAGGGGGGATGTTCGGAGTTATAGCATTTGTCTTCCCAAGTAACCATCGCGCATGATGGACCCCTGCTTTCCTGGAGCTGGCTGAACACCTGCCTGATGAGGGAAAGCAGTGAATAAATTCCTTGTTTTGTTTCGCTTGCGTGTGCAGCTTTTGCTTTACTTATTAAACTGTCTTTATCTCAACTCACATATTTTCTCACTTTTACTCTTATGATTCTCTTCCTTATCCTGCCGTGGTCACAGTTGCTGGCTGGGGTTAAACCATGGCATATTCCTTAAACCTCTGCTAAAAATCTCCAAGGAAGTCAATTTCCAAAATTTCCCTTAGTTTGACAATTTCGGTGCTTGTCACAGTATTGCAAAGATTTTTGTGACATCCAGCAATATCTTTTTACCATTAATCAGAGATTATCCTTTTGTCCTTGCCCAAGCATAGCCGGAAAACCCTTGATCATAATCTTGTTCATATAACGAAACAAAAAGTAATTATCAAGTTCTCCACACAGTTTCTTGTTTTAGAATTCAAAAATCTGTGCAAAATCTTAGACCATATCTTCTAAATTTCTTTCTCTGCTTTACTCTGTCTACAGTCTGTCTGCATCAGTGTCGTTCCCAAAATTGTATATATTACTATAGATGAATCTTTCCCAGCATTGAGAGGAAATAATTTCTTGAGTTTTATACAGAATATTTCTCAGAGAATCATTCTGAAACTGTATGATAACCTTGACTCCAATTAGCTTTGTCCTACATATCCATTGCCTGCCATACGACTGCCTATAGCCATTTTGTCCCTATGCTGCAATGATGACTTTGATTTTTTTCTTCCTGCAAATGGTACTTTACAATTTTCTTGACTGAATTTCCTCCTGATGATTTTTGCTATAGCTCCAACTTGCAAAGATCATCCTGAAGTCTGATCCTCACCCCAAGGGTATTTTTGATTTCTCCTATTTTGGGCTGACTCACAATTTTTGTGCACATATTCTATTCCCTTATCTAAGTCAGTATAAGTATGGAATAAAACCACATCGAAACAGAACCATATAAGATTCCTTTTGGATTAACTTGCTTTTAGTAAAGAATTAAGAAAAAGCCCCACTTTTTTTCAGATATAGTTTCTTTTCTGTATAGAACTGTATTCTCCTCATTTTCTTATGAGAATATCCTATATGACCTATATGTAAAAAGTCAAACAAGAAATCATGCACTATTTCCCATTGTCCACCAAAGCAGCCATTCTGATAATGAAGGAAATTGTATAGTTATTGGCATAACTATGCTGGCTGTTTGTTTCGGCTCGTATTATCTCTTAGCAGCTTACAAAATATTTGGTTTTAAAAAAATTCAGATTCTTTTCATGTACTGAAATCAGACTGATATCAATAATCTCCTAGTTCTTCTTTCACCCCCCTTTTAAGAACAAATACTGTGTTTGGCCTTCTTCAGTACCCTCGGACTTTCCCCATTCTCGGTAGTTTCTCAAAGAGAATGACTAATGATTACAAGATTTTATTAGCTAGTTCCTTAAGTACTTTGGGGATAATTTTATCTGAGCCTGTAGACTTGAATGTGTCTGATCTATGTACATTTTTAAAGCTATTTTTTACATATTCTGCCTATGCCTGTCTCCATGCTAAAATTAATTTTCCTTGGAGTCTGGTCACAGTTAATCCTTTTTTTTTTTTCTTTTCTTTTTCTGTTTGGGAAGAGTGAAGTGAGACAACACTGACTACTTCGTATTTCCCTGCACCAGCCATTATGTTTACTTCTCCCTCAAACAAATAATAGCTCTAAGCTCTCTTAGTCTTCCTCTTAGTTCTAATGCGGATGTGGAACTAGCTTCATTGCTTTGTTTGGTCCCATGGTAGTTTTAACTTGTATTCATTCCTGGCTTCTTTCAATTTTTCTTTTCAGATTGCACTCTTTTCTAATGCATTCACAACTTCTCTCCACTTTTCTATGACTCCTTGCTGATTTAAAAGCCTTTTGAGACTCTGGAGGTCATCCAAACAGCACGGTTCAAGGTGGGTGCTATGACAAATACAGTATTTGTTTATCTATATCATACATATACGCAGTGGCGTATGTGCACAGATTTATATTTTTGTAACAAATATTTATTCAAAACACATGAATCTGTCCATGGTAGATGTAGTGGAGTACTTAGGTCACTGAAGTAGTGCACATTTCAAGTACTTCATCCTTGATGTTCTCTCCTATTGAAATCTGTGCAGGTGTTGGAGACCATTATGTGGGGTAGGGATTAACCTCTGAAGTGATATAAATGAATGTCACCCACCATGTGGGTGATAATACCACAAAACAGAGGAAACAATCTAACATACACAAATATGCCTTTGTGATAGTATTTGATGTAATCCATTAAACTGTGATTTTCTTTGAATTCCTAGGCACAATAAAACATTCTTTAATATTCCTTGGAATAAAACTCTACTTACACCCACCCACCCACCCACCCAACCAAAAAAACCACTTTAACATAACTTCAGAATGTAAAGAGGTTAGTATTGAAGTGGCTAACATTTTGACTGTTGCAATGATGACATCCATCTGCTTTGAAGGGAAAAAAACCTCTGAAATTGGCAGCTGTAAATTGATCTTCCAGAAATTCAGCTAGAAAAATGTCATTATTATACTAAAATACGAACAGCCAAAGAAACTGAGGGAGATGACATTCAAATACAATTGAATATGCATTTGGACCAGTGATAGGATCCAAAGTTTTCTTTGCCCACATTCTTCCTGAAAAAGACAAACTTGAATTTTTGAATTCAGCAAGTTCAGACAATGGTTTCTGTCATGAAAAGCTTTTTCTTCTCTTTGTCTCTTTCTTCTCTCATGAATCATTAGCTGAAGGAAGGAGATCTCACTCAATACAAATAAATGTGTTTTTTAATATTCTATTATTCATTGTTTATTTAATCAATACATGTTAACTTACTAAGTACCCAATTATTATGTAGAATTAGCTGCTCAGAGGTGAATTAACAGATCTCTGTAAACTGGATTAGCTGAAGACATTGTAATTCTGAGAAAATGTCAAAAAATAACTAGAAATGCTGTAAATCGTTGTTTTCTAACTTTTACTTTTCATTCCTTTTTCCTAGTGACATGTGTTTTATTTTACTTTTTGGACAGTCATGCACATAATCAATTTGCAAACCACTGATGGGAACCTGCCCGATACAGGCTTTCATGTATAATAAAACAATTGCATACTATATTGTAATAAATTGCTTAAAGGAGTGACAACTTAATTATCTAGACTGAGCAATGGGCTAGAATTGAAATACCTCATACCTGTGGATAATGACACAGTTAATCTGATCAGAATAGTATCTGGAAGACGGCAGTTTGCTTTTTGACACCCAAATTAATCACCCAAAAATAACTGCCTGAAAATGCAAACAAATGTTGATATATCATTAAGAATGCAGGAACACGGCCACAGCCTGGAATAGTAATATAGTTGTAGCATAGCAGATATAATGTAAAACGAAGAACAAGGGAAGTGATAAACGATGTCTTAATATACATTTTGTAGACTCAGCTCCCTCTAGCTTTTTATACGGTGCTCTTCTATATCATGTCTGAGTTTCTTGGAAATATTTTTTTTAATATACTGAATCTGCTAAATTTCCATCAAATGAACCATCAGGAGTGACAAATCACTGCATGCATAATATGTACAAGACAAAATAGTTAACCTGTATTTACACATAAAGACCATGTTCCAAGGGAGGAACAGAAGGAATAATACTAATCTCCCTATAACTAGTGGTGCAGGAATCCCTGAATTTTCATTCAAGAATCCTCAGCTTCAAACTTCTATATGCTAACGTTGAAATTGAGTATGAGATTTGACATGTATCTATAAAGCTACTTTCTACAACTGTAAGGAAACAGCAATTTCTTCAGGCCAGACTATGGCTGAAATAATGTTGTTTACGTATATATGTTGCTTAAATGACTAGGATGTGTATTCCACTTTTTCTCTTTCTTTCTTATTCTGCAGTAGCAATACAAAGAGATGTATTGCTCTGATCAAGCTCAGATGCTTGATCACCGTGGATGTGATACTTTACACCAATTGGTGTGAGACAGCACAAGGCAAAGGCATAACTGATACTATGAAAAATAAGCCAAAGGCATGGCAGATACAAAATTTCTTGGGTAATAAGTAATAAAAAGGTATTAGATTTATTCAAGTTATTGTATGACAGGACATTTAAACAGTCAATTCCATGTAAATGGTATGTAATATGGATACATAAAACAGAGGGGGAGGGAAGGCAAAGTGGGAACTAGACTATTTTGTACGCTAGACTCTTTTGAACTAGACTATTTTGAACTAGACTCTTCCTCCTGGCGTTGCAGCAGAAAACCTGTCCAGCAAAGTGATGGACAAGAACCTACTCATTCCATCTGTAATGGATATTATTTTTTTCCTGTAGTGTTTTTTCTGTTTGTTTGATTGGTTTTTTTTTAGTTTAACAATAAATCAATATATCCTGTATGAGTGGAATCATTTGGGGTCTTATGTATTGTACCACTACTACTGTTCCTTTTGCAACTTCTGGTGTAAATATGTGCCTGAGGAAAAACTCGTGACTTGCCTGGGAACTCAGACAACCCATCCTAAAATGTGGCAGGACTCTGACAACCTACATTTAATATCTGTAGTGCAATGTAAATAATTATCTGGGGCTACTGAAGACAACCCCATCCCAGAAGAGCCTAAGGAGTGATAGTGATTACTGGGTAAAATGGTATTTGCACAGCACGATGGTGGTGTCCCTCTGATTTCAGTTTGGCTTTTCACAGAGCAGGAGTGAGGCCCTTTAAAGGCACCAAAATGTACAATAAGAAGTGGGTCGGACATACAGAATTAAAGGTGGGAGGAAGCCTGGGAGTGAGTAACATGATTTTGGTATCTCAACTGCCAAATTAATCTTCAGAAAATCAAATAAATATTTGAAAAACTAATATGGCGAGACTTCATTCCTAAAAGCCATAGCCTACAGCCAAAAGCAGTAGGACTGGTAAGCATGCAAAAACTTATTCTCTTTATGCGAAGCTGCAAAACTAGATTATCAGTTGTGCAAGAACTGGATTTGTCACTATTTTGACACTTTGGCTTCAACTATCAGGAGTTTAAGACAATATGAACTGAATCAAGTTAGTCAAAGTATATGAAATACTTCAATGAAAGTCCAGAATATTGAAGCTTTGCTGTTTTGAGAATCTAGTGATTTTAAAGTTATGTATTATTTTTAATGTGTTACAGTTTTGGAGAATATTTGATACACAGTTCTTTCTGACACAAATTTAAATCAAATAAAATGAATATAAGCGTGTTCTGTGTGACCACAGTTTAGCTATTTCTTCTATCATAGAAGAGGATACAGGATGACCAAAACACGTCCCCTCCCCTCCCCTCCCCTCCCCTCCCCTCCCCTTCCCTCCCCTCCCCTCCCTTCCCTTCCCTTCCCTTCCCTTCCCTCCCCTCCCCTCCCTTCCCTCCCCTCCCCTCCCCTCCCTTCCCCTCCCTTCCCTTCCCTTCCCTTTTCTCTCCCAAAACAGTTTTTATCAGACCAGAACTTCTCGTATTCACTTCAAATTGTGAATAGCTAACTGTTTCATTAGTGAACATACGGCTGAATATGTACCTGATCATTGCAGAAGGAATAATTGTTCAATAACCCTTAATACAGTTTATACAGTGTAATGTGAAAATGAAATGTGAATACGAAAAATTCTTTTAAAAGAGTAAAAAATCATTTTCTGAAATGCTCAATGTGCTTGTGTACTTAAACATAATGAAAAGTTTATATTGTTCACAGCTAATAATCATTAACCATGCTGAATTAGTTGGAAGAAAATAGATTTTTTACAGTTTTCCATATAAAACCTGACACTGCATGTCCCCTGCAGAGGCAGTACTTATACAAAGGAAGAAAAACTTTGCTCAATAAGTTTAGAAATTTGTCCTTTAATTGTGAAAATCACTAAAATATGTATCAGGGAAATTCTCATACTTTGCAGTTACAATACTTAAAAAAATGCTTTGAGGCAGAAACCTACTTTCTCATAAACATTGTCTGGTAAATGGTCAAATATATTTCACAGAAGCTGAGGACTGATCCTGCTGCTGGTTAAACTGGAGAGAAATAATTTCTGTGGGAATTCTGTGGCGAACAGAGCAGGGTACCTGATGTGTTAATAATTTATGCTATGACTTCTTCCTTAGCTGTGAGTGAACCTCTGTCACAGGTTCTGCATTTAAGGCATGAGCTGGCCAGTGGGCCATTCAATTACAGGAGGGTGGAGAACAAAAAGAAGATTATAGTGTAGAATTAGAACTTTAAAGCCCAGCTCCACAGTGTGGAATCACACCAAGAAATTGGAAATTTCACAGCATTCATAGTTAGAAATTGTCTGGGTTATTTCCCCCCACCTCATGAGAAACATCACACATAGCTTCTTATACCTAATTTATTTTGGTTAACAGCATGTCATGGTATTTCCAAGGGAAACTTCACTTCTGTAGTGGGCAGCTTTGCATCAGCCAGAGCATTAAGGGAGGGAGCATACAGTAGCTTACATCTCTCTAGCACTCACCTTGATTAAGATAATTTCTCATTTTCTGTAAAGTGGTAAAATAATGTTGACATGATTACAGAATGACATTTTGAAAGATAGGAACATGAGACAAAGGAAAACCTTACATTTCCTAATGAATGATGTCAACATTAGTAGCTACTACCACACTACACTGATAAATTCAATGTTCATGTATCTTAGAGAAGAAGCAGATCCCGACAGTGAATTTTTCTTCTCGTTTAGCAATGGAGACACATGGAACTGAAGAAATATCAAAAGCTCATTTAAAATATCCCAAGCACCATGATTCCCTTTTGCACAGAAAAGCTTTTGGGTCTTGGATAAAGCTATATAGTTCAGATATCCCATAATTACTTCTAGTGCCACAGCTATTTCTGCCAGCTGGTCAAATAATTCCCTATGAATATTCACTTTTCAATGAATCTTTTCACTCGTACTCACTGCTTTATGTTCGCATTTTTGTGAATATTCTAGTGAATGGGTTGTTGGAAGGAAGATGTGCCAATGAGAATAATTTTCTATAGCAATCACAAAATATTCAAATAAAATGCATAATGAATTCAGTAACTTAAATATTTATACTTGCAAGTCTGGGCTTCTCTGACCCTGGAAATTCTGTGTTTCAGAGAATTCCTAGTGTGTCCCAATCGCTTCAGTTGCTTTGGTCTTCTGTTCACTGATGTAAGAATATTTATTTCTGTGGATTTGTACCCATGGAAATTAGAACACAGTTGTGATTTTATCTTTAAAATACACTTACAATAAATACTTTGTGAATATGCTATTCACCAGTGTCTGCAGAAAATAGTCTTTGGTAATGACTACATTTGAGAAATATGATTGTGAATAATTCATACAGAAGGAAGATAAATTAGCCCATATGTCTATTACAAATAATTAATCCCAGA
This sequence comes from Rissa tridactyla, assembly GCF_028500815.1. NCBI lineage: Eukaryota > Metazoa > Chordata > Aves > Charadriiformes > Laridae > Rissa > Rissa tridactyla. The sequence goes on along the minus strand of NC_071466.1, from coordinate 188,678,617 downwards.
CTCGGAGTTTTCTGTCTGATTAGAAAAAATATCTAAGGCAGCATGATAGTAATTGTTGGTCAATGAGAACCATTTAAGGAGATTTGCAGTGGATGTGAACTGTGTGGCTGTATTTACATATGTATATTTTGATGTGTTTATTCTAAATGAAATAATGCACCTTTTACCATTATCTTAACGTTCTCTGCTTTTTCAGCATCTCTTTTTAGAACAGGGTTTTTGTTTGTTTACAGTAATACTACTAATGATAAACTAAAAATTGTTATGTTGAGTTTAAGAAAAATGTTAATCACTTATTAAGGTCACCTTTTTGAAAAAACTACTTGTGATTACAAGATTAAAGAAAGAAAAGAAATGAAGCAGGGAATATGCAAATTAAATTTACAGTAATTACATTTCTCTGCATGACAAGGACTAATGATATTATTTTAAAAGGAGAGAGTTACTCCTGAACTGGTGTTTCATAGCTGACTTTAATTGTCATGGTAATTTCATAATGAATCTTAATAATGTTATATTCACAATATCAGCATGTCTTTCAAGTAAGAGTGCAAAAATAATTTGCTATTAGTTTCAAGACTACATTACTTTTTTACATCCAAATACAACAGAAAACAAAACAGAAAACAAAAAGTCCTAATTTTTCTTAGAAACCTGAACACAAGCCAATAACTAAATCAAATCGTATACTGACAGTATTTTATTTATGTAAGGAACCTTTCATAAAACAGAGGCACTTTTTAGATAGGAGTTTTTCAGATGTTGTGTGTCATCTGTGTAGAATCTTACACTCTTTTCTACCTCACTTTCCCAATAAGGATGCTTTCACAAAACCCTCCCTCAAGATAATGCAAAATTGTTACCTGATTTTTCCTTTATTTCTTCTCATTTGAATAATGCATAGCCAAATTTAGAATAATAACCCATGGCATGAGACTTACATATAAAACCAACTTTAAAAATACTAAAACACTAGTAAAAGAAGTCCTGCAACAGAAATTTACCAATTAGAAATAAACTCTTAATTTAAATGCAACCTTCATTATATTGGGAGTATTGTACAACACCCCCAACTGCAGAACAGTAAGAACATTTTCAAAGCCTACAGACATAAGGGGCTTGTGTATCCTCTAAAACTGAAACAGTATTGTTTGAGTAGAACAGACTAAAATGTGTGTATTGGAAGCCAAAGCAGCCTTGTGGAAAGTGGACTTTCTGCATGTATTCCTCTTTTAAACTGAGGTGGTTATACATGATGAGCTATCAGTGACTGTCCGTATAAGTTTTCACATTACATTTTAGCACAAACTCTGGTATTTGCAAGCTTTTGCAATAGAGTAGTTGTTAGTTTGTCTTTTGCTGATATTTACATATAAAAGCACTGCTCAGTATTGGAAATCCAGTCTTATAATTCAGGTAGGTAAGTATGATTGGTGTTTAGAAAGTTAACCTTTAAAATATTTAGATGACACAAAAAGATCTATCACAGAAGTTTTAAAAAATAATATTCAAATCATTTCCTCCTTAATCAATAGATAAATTTTATAAATAAATAAATAAATTGTTCAGGTGAGCCAAAGCTTCCTAAACACTAATTGTCAAGTTGCTTCTTTTACTACCTTTTCTTTCCTTGAACATTGTATTCTGACTTTTGCAGAATGAATGTGATTGACAGACAAGCTAAAAGCTGTCAAACTGATGGATTAGGGTTAAACTCCCTCTATTCTGATTAATTTCATCTTTAGAAATGTTCTACCTACTGGCAGTGCCAGTGCCAAAGGAAGAAAAGCTCATATGATTAAAGTTTCATTATGATATAAATATAGAAGGGCTTCTCTTGTTTGGTTTTTTTTTTTGGTTGGGTTTTTTGTTGCTGTTTTTTTGGTTTTTTTTTTTGTTTTTTTTTTTAAATTTACATCTAACAGTTTGGCTTCCAGTCCTTGGGCTACAAAAACATGTCTTTGAAGAGATCATGAACTTATCATATTCATGCTCACTTTTCATGTATATGTCTTGTTGAAAGAAGATGAAAACTTGCCATAACAAAAGAAAGCTGTTCACCCTAAGAGATGAATGTAGACTGAACACTTGAGACTGCCTCCCCTTTAAGCATCAGTGTTATCTATGGAACTTTGAATGTAAGGTGGTACTTATTTTTGAGACACTGCTGGCAGTAACACTCTTCTGATTTAAAACAGTGCATCCTCCTGTGATCATAAGAAATATATGGGAATGCAAAACTAGACTAATTTTTACTTTGGAACCAATTTTAGCAGAAAAGATAAGCAAGCTTCATGGATATAGAAGTTCCTCATTCATTTATGTTCACTCTAAAGCAGCCCAGTTATCTATGAAAGGATTCACTTAAAGCAAAGGAAAACAGGTCTCCATTTCCATAGCTCGAGCAGTTTACATGCTCATCAAATCAGTGATATACTTTGAGTCTTCTACTTTTGTCATGTGGGCGAAGAGAACATGAAAAATTTCACGACCGGCACACGTGAGAATTACTACCTAGAGAGAAGTAATAAATCCTAGATGCTAATTCTGAGAAGGCTCGTTCCTTAAAAGCACCAGTTCATCACTTCAGGATCATTCACAGTTAATCTATTTAATCAATTTACACTGTAGTCAAGTTGATACAGACATTAAACATCAGGCAGCAGCAAGAACAGGGTTGCTTCACCTATGGGGACAAGCCAGAAATCAAGGGTGACCCCAGCACAGGTGGTGCCCTCACCAAAAGGCACAGTCTGAACCCTGTGATGACAATGGAGTCCATTAACAGCCAAATCCACAGCAATGGATGACCCATGTCCAGGGTCCACACAATGACTCCACAGAGGAGCAGAAAGGAGATAATGCCAAAGACATCATCTACCAGGACCGGAAACAAGACTACAATATCTGGGTCCAAGGAAGAGACAAGGCCAGAGAGAGGCCTCCTGCTGACTTGTAAAAAAGCTTCCTGGCTTGGTTGACTGGGGACAATGTGCTCCATCCAGAAAATTCACAGTTGTGGCTTGGGAGTGACCGTGACTATGTTCATTTCAATAGGCAACCTGGAAGTAGGCCACCTTTTTTCAGAGGATAAGATAATTCAGCTGTAGAGCTGTGGCCAGAGAGTCCCCAGATCTTCCAGGACATACGAAGGGTGGCGGATATACCAGTTAAGTTTTGGTATAGCTAAAAGCTAACAGAAAAATCCTTTTGTGTTTCTGTGTGGAACCAGAAACAGACTACTCATTCATTAGCAGGAAAATGTCTTGTGTTTGGAGATAAACACTGAACGTGTGCAATTGAACCTGAAATGAAACACAAACCAAATGTAGAATTTGGCCTTTCAGAAAGGAGAGTCTTTTTGACAGAATTAATTTGCCTATTTTTAGGCAACTAAGAATCCCGAGATTTCCTTTTTCTCTTAAGTAGAGAGAAAGAAACACCTACAAATGTCATCCCTTTCACTTCTGAGATATTTGTCTTATTTTGATGAATTGCTCTCTAAAGGTGTCTACTTTTGTCAATTGGTTAGACTAGGAAGTGGAAGTAATAAGCTAAGGATTCCATGCCTATGTTTTGGATCTCTGAAATTATGCAAAATTAGTCATGCTCCTTGCAAACCAGCCCTTTCGTGAAGTAATATCCTGAGGTCCAACAGCATGAAAACATGAATTGTGCTGTCAAAAGTGCCACTGAGAGCTCCAGAACTTGTGTTGCCATAATTCCACCTTTTTGGTTACCAAAGCTTCAAGCTCTATGGCTCATGGCAAGTGTTTTAAGGAATGTCTACATACAGGAAAGTAAATTTATAAAGTAAACCTTCTTATCATAGAAAAAAGTAGAGATTTATAGATCCAAATAAAAAAAAAAAAAGAAAAAGAAAAAAATTCAAATGTAGTTCTGGATTGTAATTTGTGATCTGAGAACAATTCAGAGGTTTATTAGATCTTCTAAGGCCTCTAAAACCTCTTCTCCTCTCCTTACCTATTTGGTTGTCTCTCCTTAGAGCTGCGACGAGCTCAATTTGGACTATTCAAACCTGGAAATGAAGAGGTTCTGTTGAGCACAGACAGCAGAAATTTAACACCAGCTTCTAACATGTTTTTCTTTGTCCCTTTTTCTTTTTGGGCATTTGTATTGTCCTTGAAGTTTGACAGTGTTAAATTTCATATTGTTTTTCATCATATTCATGAACAAAAGGTTTTTCAAAGTTATTTAAATTTGATAATCTAGTACAGCCACAGGTGTGTAATGCCTGCCATGGTCTCTCTATTAATGGATTGTTGATCCATTACATGCTAATGGTAACATCAACAAAATAAACCAGAAATCCTAATTAACATGAACAAGTTCCACTAAGTACTGCATTTATAACCAATGGATTCAAGATGACATGGTGATCAAAAGTTGCACGTCACTGTGCACTTTTTTGCTTGAAAGGCAGTACAGTATTTTATCATCATTACTTATATGAACATGCTTCTGTTCCTTTTAGCAATATTTAGCTGTTTTAATAACTCCTTTGTCGTCTTCCTATCACATTTTTCGTATATTGAAGAGATAAAATTGTGTAAGTTGACACATTAGTAAATGCCTAATAAGACAATCTGGTGTTTCTGATGTGCCAAACTATACTGGGCAACAAAAAGACCTGCATCATTTATGTTTTCATGGAAAGATATTTCCAGTAAAATTTTCTGGTTTTTTTGGTTCTCTTTAATCTTTTGTATAGCTGAAATATAAGCTGAAACTTAGAAATATAATTTTACTTTTATATTTCTTCAGGAACTTATTTCAAAAGTGGTTCCTAAACTGCAACGATACTTTCTATTTTCTCAATGCATTTTATAGTTACATATTGTACCAGGCTTATTCTGATTCCATGCATCTCTTGGGTTTATTTCAAATTTCTCTTTCATCTGAGAGGTCTTTAAACCTTTTAACAGTGTAATCATGTCCAAGGAGGACATAAGACCTTTGCATTGCTTTTACAGCCTAAGGAATCAGCTTGAATTTGCTTTTGGCCATAGTACAGAAAATAAACCCAGGCATCTTTCCACCTGCTATGTAAATACGTCCCTAGGACTACAATTGGCAGTGATCAGCATAATATTTAAGAGCCTTAGAACTGGTAATGGGTTTACTATTAAATACAAGTAGAAACAAAAATTAAATGTGAGTTTTATAGGGAACTGCATTAGCTGCCCAGGGAATATGGCCAATTATGTATAAAGGTTCTAGAAAATGGAAGAAAAATCTGAGAAAATTATTTTATAATATCCTAAAATCAAAATTGATATAATAAGGAGATTACTAATTAAACTAAATGTCATAACATATTCCCATAAAATATCCCAGCTCAAAAGAAAAAGGATCTTTGAAATCAATACTAACCTCACAAATCTCTAGAAACATTTGTAGCCCCATAACCCAGTAAATATGGCCTTGCAACTGCTAGTAAAAGGGTCACAGTCTTTGCATGAACAGTGAAAGCCTAAGGACCTATCGGGCTTTCTCTGTGCTACCTTGATCCACTTGGAGAATGACCAGATGGTCATTAGATATTTAGTTTAAGTTTAGATTACCTTTGCCCAATGGTGTGGGGTGATGCCTGCTGTTCCCATAGTGTTGATATATTTATGTAAATAATGTCTTGTTGTGGTTTAACCCCAGTAGGCAGCTCAGCCCCACACAGCCACTTGCTCACTCCCCCTGAAGTGGAATGGGGGAGAGAATCAGAAGGGTAAAAGTGAGAAAACTTGTGAGTTGAGATGAAGGCAAACAAAAGCTGTGCACGCAAGCAAAGCAAAATAAGGAATTTATTCACTACGTCCTGTCTGCAGGCAGGTGTTCGGCCATCTCCATGAAAGCAGGGCTCCGTCATGCATAATGGTTACTTGGGAAGACAAGCACCATAACTCCAAATTGTCCCCCACTTCCTCCTTCTTCCCCACAGCTTTTATTGCTGAGTATAATGTCATGTAGTCCGTGATATGCCTTTGGTCAGTTGGGGTCAGCTGTCTTGGTTGTGTCCCCTCCCAGCTTCTTGCCCACCCCCAGCCTGCCCACTGGTGGGGTGGTGTGAAGGAGCAGAAAACGCCTTGACACTGTGTAAGCACTGCCCAGCAATAGCTAAAACCTCCCTGTGTTATCAACACTGCTTTGGTCACAATTCCAAAACATAGCCCTATACAGGCTACTATGAAGATAATTAACTCTGTCCCAGCCAAAACCAGTTCATAGCTGAAAATAACTGGTAGCTATGGTGTTCAGTAGAAAGGGCTATCTATGACACTAGAAAAGGATGGAACGCATAGAGGGGTGGAGCCATGGGGTAACCACAGGGGCCTTCAAAGTGTAGGCCCAGGCCCTCAACTATAGTCGCTAATCACAAACGGTCAACTGCCTGCCACTTAGCAGCTAGTAAATCCAGCTTTAGGAGATCAAAGAGAACAAAGAACAAATATCCAACGTATAACAAATAATAATTACATAATAGAATTGAGGACAAATGAAGAAAAGGCAATTAAGCTGAGTGTTTTGGCAAGCATATAGAAATAGTGGCATGTAGACCCAAAAGCAAGGAGGAATACAAATCCACCATGACTCCCCATCACATTCTTTTTGGATTTGGGACATTGGCGTCTGCCTTTATCAACGCACTGGAAGAGTGAGAATAAAATCAATTATAATAATTAGCTGTATTATTAATGTGAATGAGCTGTAATAAATGTATAATTTGGATTATCAGTATTAGCATCAGTTTAATTGGACTAATAATAATTTTGATTAGTTTATCAATAATTTCTTCACTCTTCTTATGCACCTTCAGAGTCTGTGAGCTACAAGAGGTGTAGTGCAACATGCCAAAGAAGTATTTTTCAGGAAACAAAAACCCTAGTCCTGTGGGGAAAAGAAAAAGACAGTAAGAAAAATAAAAGAACATCAATTATATACCATAAAAAAAGAAGAAAAAGCAAACATGGAAGTATAGGGATAAATCTGCTTTCAAAGACATAATTGTAATGTTCCTATTCAGGACTTTAGGAGGTGGGTCATCTGGCCTTAATAAAATTCAATAAATTTAGCTATTGTCAAAGGAGAACAACAGTTACATCTATAGATACAGACTCAGACACAGACATATGTGAAAGATTAAGGTATGAAAAAAACCAGCAACTAAGTAGAATAAAAACTATTAAGGGAAACTATATTACGTCTTTGACTGAATATTTAATTGGAACTTCTAATACAATGATCTTTTGCATTTTTCAAATAAATATAGGGTTACAAATTTTAAAGAAAAAGCATTTGAGAAGTCCTATTTTGGTAGGCAATTTAAATATCTAGATAATACTATTTTTATTAAGCATATACTTAATTCCCATGGACCTCAGTGATAGTGTTTCTGGTTAAAATTTGCATGAATGAACTGGAATTTTCTGATCAGATGTGGTTTCATCAGAAGAATCCTCACCACATATAAGAATTGTAACCTCCAAGGAGAGAGAAATTAATGTCATTTAGTTAACACAATGAAAATATCTGCTTAATGCACAGTGTCAGTCAAAAAGAAGAAAGAAAATACCAGGATTTATAGGGAAATTAATAGAAAGCAGTGCTGACAATATTATACTGCCAGTACAGAAATTAAAAGGCATATTTTCTCTTTGCAGCCTCTCATGCAGCATCTGTTATAACAACATAATATATCTTTTCTAGCCCTAACAACCATAGGGTGAATACATTTTAATATCACTACAGCAAAATAAATATTTATTATGTCTTATGTGTATGTTAGAGTAGGCACTCCCTTGTTACATCACCAGCTCTGATATAGCTGTTCTGAAAACTAAGCTAAAACTATTTTAATTTTTCATTTTTATTTCTGTAATTTCCCAAGTCTGTAACACAGCAAACCCAATCTGTATTTTTCAAAGTCATAAAAATGAAAGTATACAACAGTTTCTCACAATTAAAGACTTCTAAAAATTCATAAATGGTAGAATACTGTTGGTCACAGACTTCCTTCTATGGTGTCTCTGCATGCTTTTGCGGTTCAGCAGCAAATATGAGTACGACAGGCCTGAGAACCCGCGGCATGATCTACCCCTATGTAATCTTCCCTGTCTCACTGGGCTGCCATCTGCCAAAACAACTCGCCTCGAAGAAGAGCAGTGACACAGGGTCACTCTGCCTGGTAAAACCAACAGCAGAGCCATATACTGTCATTTGCCTTAGTGAATTTCTCATTTTCACTGATGTCAAAGATAACTCTTTCTCAAAATATTAATATTATATGAATTTTCCATTTGTCCAGACTTAACACAATTGAACTTGAATTTATGTAATTTTTTTTCCATAGTTCTCAGTCTTTAACTCCAAGCAAGTTATTTTAAGGGATTTGTTTCTTGGTCCACACTCTAAGTTGTTCCTGCCCTGTGTTTTTATTGGACTCATTTCTACAGAGCTTTTTTTGTGTTTGTTTTCTTGAGCACCAAGGAATAATGCAAGAAATCTAAATGCAAGAGTAGAAACAGGAAAAGAACCTTCACAACCTTCTATCCAGAAAACACAAAGGTTTTAACTTAAAATGTTTTCCAAGGTCTCAGCATAAAAATGTCATCTGGTTTCTTATTCAGATATTATGACATTAGACACTGTCCAAAATAGCAACAACCTCTCCCCTGATATGTTTTATGAAAATGCTTCAGTTACCTAATATATCTTCTTTTGCTTGCAGATGTTCATAGAAAGAAATCCATGAGATTTCGAGGTCTTTTGAAGGGTTACAACAAAAGAAACTTTTAAGGTAAGACACGCTGAAAGTTGTTGCACCTGATAAGAAAAACAGCAGTCAAATGAGGGTTGCTTTCTTGTCATTCACAATGCCTAGTGCTTTTTATGAATAGTTCCCTTTTATCTGTGGCAAAGCAGGTATCTTTAGAAGACAATTAACAGCTGTCAGAGCATGAAATACCGGAATAGCCTTTCAACTAAAAAGTTTAAGTGAGGAAACTATCTGATTTTCAAATGGATCATGAGAAAGAGATACAGGGGATTAAAATTATATAACTTCATGTAAAAGCAAAAGACTGACTGACCCAGGAGATCCTGTCCAATTCTGTGTTCCTCACAGAAGTTTTGGACAAGTGTAGTATCATCTGTAATTTTAAAAAATGCTGCAAACTTAATCTTTTATAAGCAGTTTACTTGTGTTTTCTGAACTGTGTGTGAAAAACTGAAGAGGCAGCCTGAGATTTCTGATGCTCAAACAAATGAATGTTGAAGAAAATTTTCATCACTTACTGAAAATCAGGATTTTTAAAAACAATTTAAAAACAATTTTAAGTTGTATCTTTGAGAATGTAGCGTCCTCAAAATATTTTATAAATCCTTGAGCTCTTTTTTGGAACTCACCTTTAATATGTGCATAAAATCTTGCAGTCTAAACATGCCATACAAAGGTGATTGCATTAAGGCTTGGAGTATGAATCTCAACAATTTTCAATGGGTTCCACATTCATCTGTCGGTCAGGCATTTAATAAAATGTTCTATAAAATTTGCAAGACACTAATACCTTGTACAGGAATTAACATTGTTGGTCAGGTTGTAAATGCCTCTCTTTCTTCTGCTTTGAAATGAACTGGCATGGAGAACTGATTTTTCCTGCTGGCTTCCTCAAACGAAAAATAAAGCTGTTTCCCTTGCACTGGGAACAACTGAAGTGAAACAAGCTCTTAGAAAAATTCAGGGTCAAGACCCTCTATTTTCTATCAGTTAGGGCAGAAATAGAATTGCATTGTCTTTTTCCACAAAAATATAGAAGCCAAAGACTAATGCTCTGGGATGAGAATTACCAGTCTGTTGAAATATATTATTACTTGTTTACTAAATAAATACTAGGGGAAACAAATCCTTGCTAAATAGATATTAAATAAATACTACTAAATAATTCAGAATACCTTCATCTTCAGAAGAAAATGTAATTCTTCCATAACCATGTGGTTATAGCAATCTGCTGATAATGGCATATTTTTGTTCCCTTCTCCACATAGTATTTAATTATTTTAAACAGAAGCCAACACCTGTGATAGGAAATAAAACCACCTCTACATACCCGGAGTCACAGGAAGTCCTCTTGGTAAGTGAGATAATTAGTTATTCCCTAACAACATAAGGGTTTTGACCTTTGGTCTCCTACATGCTGCCTAAAGTGTTGCTTATGCTGTAACCTGTATGGTGCAGAAGCATAAAGCAATATCACTTCTCAATTTCTCATTTTTCCTTGAAGACGGGGGAGGGGGGAGAAGAGGAAAAAAAAAGGAAAAAAAAAAAAAGGAAAAAAATAAGCTACTTACTTACTACAGAATTTCAGTTATCTTTTTAGCTGAAATATTTTCTGAATTTCTTCCACATTTGTAAATTATTTTGAATTGACTAAAACTACAATTTCAGTGAATGCACTACTAACCATAAGGCAGACTATTCAACAAAAATTGCTGCTTCCCATGATTAGAACTGTAAAGCTTATGCATTTAAACCTGAGATGAGCTGAGCTCCACACACAGGAACAAAAAAAATACAAATTAAATTTTTTAAGTCAGTGTGAATTTTGCCTAAGTAGTTTTGAATTGGTTAGTATGAAGTTACAAATGTATAATATCCATAATAGTCTTCAAATATGTACTCCTAAAAGAGTAAAAAAGAGTATTATCTTGCTATATAGTATTTTTTTCCTAATATATTTTGAGATTATTAAAAAAAATCAGGAATAGTTTGCATTAACAGTTAACTTCATTGTCAGCAGCATCAGAACAATGCAACAGAGCATTCTGTTCCAAGTTTCAAACAGAACAAAGTCCGTAATTTCTCGTTGTCAGGATCAAATAACAGATATTGTATTTTAATTAGGAGCGAGTACACTTGGGAAAGAAACTATATCGATAAATTAGGATTAGCATGATTTTCTGTGAATATGATTTTTTCTCAATGTTAATCGATACTAAGAACACCACTGAAGACCATCATTCCCAGTATCAGTTCTATATCTTCTAGATCAGTTATACTTTTCATGTATTATGAGTATACGGGAGTGAGATCTTCCAGGGAGTATGTCTGGCATATGGCTTGACATCTGGCTATTGTTTGTTTGTATTCCCTCATCTCTTCTCTATAAATTCTTGAAGATTTTTTGGAACAAAACCTTTGATTTTTCTGTAAGCCAATGACTTCTACTCTAGGGATAAAGGCTAGCTCTTCATTGCCAGAATAACCAAGAAAGTTTGGCATAGTTTTATACAACATATGCGTCTTATTTTATTTAAAAAATCTCCTTTGCTTTAAAGGCATTTCCAAACAGTTCATCTACCTCTAATATATTCTGCAAAAACTTCAAATTATCCTGCTTGAATTCTAAAGAGAATTAACTTTAGTTTTCTAATATATTGTTTCTCGACCAACTGTTAGCTCTGCATCTGTGTCAATTTCTCGTTTGACTTTATAATTTCCAGGGGTATGAGTAACCAAGCAGTCAATTTGTACTGTAACTTGAAGGTAACTCCCTGAGAAGCTGCCGTTCTTTTTTCTGTGAAGAAGTTTTTGGTATCACTGAAATCTATTGCTAGTGGGAATTTTACCAGCTGAGCTCTTATGCAGTAAAGTAAGCAAGCTACATACTAGCTTACTTGTAAATATACACATACCTAAGAAGCTATGGTGTTTTATCTTTCACTTCAGAATTCTGAGTCATAAATCAGTAAAAACACAAACCGCAGTCCTGTTTTTTTGTGAGACCTTTTTTTGTGCTCCCACAGACTCTCTTATGGCCTTGACTTTCAGAAAACCTAATTCACTGGTTTTTGGCAGTGTATAATAGCCATATAAAGAGTAGAATATTATAGAATCTCAGTTATTCTGGGTTAGTGTGCTTTGTTGTAAACACATGGTGGGATGGAATAACACGAACAGATAAATACTACAAAGCTGGCCAGACTGGTACCCTTGCTGTTTCATTTGGTGCCCATGGTATCAGAATGGAGTAGGTGGTAGTGTCAAATTATTGTAGGTCTTCTTTTCCATCTACCTTTCCTTCCTCTTCTATGCCCACATTCTAAGATGTGTTAGTTTGCCCAGCTATATACCTCATTAACCATTTTTTCATATCCAATCATCACGGCAATCCTATCACTCTTCTTATGATATCTCATTTTCTAATACATGGTATTACATTGGCTTGTGGACATAGAGGATTCTCAGGGTGGAATGACGGCTGACATCAGTTAAGCTAAGAATATAACAAAATGGTGGAGAAGACCTTACATCATCTCAATCTTGAAATGACTGACTTACTGACTGACTTCACTGGATATTACAGGTGAAATACGGTTGATCTACAGATACAATGAGATACACATACAGTGAGATACAAATTTAAGACATCTAAACCTGAGAACATGACTAAGTTGTCTAGATATCAGTATCTAGTTGCACTTGAGATTTTTCAGGGCATCGTATCTGGCCTTTATCAACCACTACAGAATAGTAGAGGTCTTTTGTAGGTCTTTTGTTGTTTTTTTGCCAGACACAGTTAGATATCTCGCATATCTGAAGATGTACTAGATAATGTTAATTACCTATATCTAGGCATCTTAGTTGTGTTGTAGGTGTCAACAATGAGGTAGTGTCTAAATTCCTATTGTGGTCAGTGGAGATCTAGAACTTTTCTTGATTTTGTGAATATAGGCCTCCACAGATATCTGCACAGAGTTGGCAGATGGGAAACAGGACTAAAAGGAGTCTTGTGGTTTTCTGAGATGGTAGCTGAAGGCCAGGAAGAACACATCAAGTCATCTTAAATGTTGCTAGACATCTACCTTAGGCAACCAAGTTGCTTCCTTAGTCAATGCAATCAATTCAGATAAGATTTACCTCATCCTAAAGAAAACATCTGGTGACGAGTCAACTTAGCATCTCTCTACGCTTCACTGACAGGACCGAGTGTATCACTACTGACTGTTATGGGAGTGTGATGTCATCTAGTTTACCCCTAGACACTCAATGTAGATGTGAAAGTTTAAGTGTCAGAATATTAAACTGAATCACACCACACATGACTTCCTCAGATTCAGGAAACCAGATTTTTAAACCTTAAGCATAATATTTTTAAATTTCAGAATCTGTTGTGGATTTGGACACCTGTGAGTTTAATGTTATGTGACAGAAAATGTACTTTATCTGATGTGTTCTAAGACAGAATTGAGTTAAAAATGGATTACTTGTATAGGGAAAGGTGCAAAAAAGAACTGAAATTTTGTCATAACTGTATATAACTCACGTACCCCGTGATGCAGTGCATAAAACCAGAAAAAACCAAAACATCTAGACATCAAAACATTGCAATCCAGAGGGACCTGGCCTGGTTTGAGAGCTGGGCCCGTGCGAACCTCGTGAGGTTCAACAATGCCAAGTGCAAGGTTCTGCACCTGGGTCAGGGCAATGCCAAGCACAGAGGCTGGGCAGAGAATGGCTTAAGAGCAGCCCTGAGGAGAAAAACCTGTGGGTGCTGGTTGATAAGAAGCTCAACATGAGCTGGCAATGTGCTCTTGCAGCCCAGAAAGGCAACCGTATCCTGAGCTGCATTGAAAGAAGCGTGGACAGCAGGTCAAGGGAGGTGATTCTGCCCCTCTAATATGGTCTTATGAGATTGCACCTGGAGTACTATGTCCAGCTCTAGGGACCCCAACATAAGAAGGACATGGATCTGTTGGAGCAAGTACAGAGGAGGGCCATGAAGATGATCAGAGGGATGGAGCACCTCTTCTGTGAAAACAGGCTGAGAGAGTTGGGGGTGTTCAGCCTGGAGAAGAGAAGGCTCCAGGGAGACCTTATAGCGGCCTTCCAGTAGCTAAAGGGGGCTACAGGAAAGATGGGGAGGGACTCTGTATCAGGGAGTGTAGCAATAGGACAAAGGCTAATGGTTTTAAACTGAAAGAGGGGAGATTTAGATTAGATATTAGGAAGAAATTCTTTCCTGTGAGGGTGGTGAGACACTGGAACAGGCTGCCCAGAGAAGCTGTGGATGCCCCATCCCTGGAAGTGTTCAAGGCCAGGCTGGATGGGGCTTTGAGCAGCCTGGTCTAGTGGGGGGTGTCCCTGCCCATGGCAGAGGGGTGGGAACTAGATGAAGTTTAAGGTCCCTTCCAACTCTAACTCATCTATGATTCTGTGATCTAGCACATCTTTTTCTTTTTGCAACTGAAGATTTTGCTAGGAATAAACTTACACTGTTTATTCTGATACAACAAAGTTAATACTTTCCCTCTTTATATATGAATCTTATGCTACATTGTGCACTGCTGGGCTACTAACTTCTTCAACATTGCCCTAATTTTATGCATGACTGATCTTAGTAACTCCAACTGACTGTACTGATATGGAAAATCAAGCATTTGGAGTGCATTTGGGGTTCATTTCACCTAATTTTTCCATGCCGCTGTCTGTAGCTGCCTCAGAAGGGTCCCATAGCAGTAAAATGGCATGACTGCAATGCCTCTCACCAACTGCTGACCTGCAGAAGTTATCCACATTTGAGCTACTCATCCTTTATAGTCTCTGAAGAAGTAGAAAAATGTATTGGCAACTCATCTGATGTGTTTTAAATTGCAGTTTTATAATTAGATGTATTGAACCAGCTAGGCGTTCATACCTCTCTGGTGCTTCTAAAAGAAGCTGTCAGTGATTAGTTGAGACTAAGATACTGGTATTACATATATATGTGTATATATATATATATATACACACACACACACACAAAAGTACACATGTGTTCCAGTGGATTTCACCTATGCACTCCTACTCAATAAAGGCTATTTAGTAACTTTAATGTGACAACTTCAGTTTCTGTTAAGGTTAGTTGTTAAGTAATGCAACAATACCATTCCTCTTTGATAATATCCTAAAGTAGAAGTCAGCATCTCCATGATATTTCATGCCAGTATCTATGCATCTAAATGTTGGTTTCACATAAATAAATTATTTTGACATAATTTGCCTTGACACTGTGTGCTCTTTCATACCAGTGGTTGAACATACAAACTTACATTCAGGGAAAGCTAACAAATACCTGTTTGTTTTCTTTCAGTGGACTCCAGATAGACTTTACAGATCACAGCTTGGAAGAGTCAAATACAGAAAGTGTTTATAAATGGTGAGAGATGCAGAATAAGAATGTCACTACAGATTGTAAACTCCTGAACAGTAAAACAGAACTGAAATAAACAGTAGCTGATTTTATCAAGCTCTCAGTATAAAAATAAAACACTGCATAACTTAATTCTTTTTTTTCGTGCTTCATGTTACTATTAAGACATGCTCTGAAAGCAAGGGTTTGCTAATTTCTTGTGCTTCAATACAGTAAAGGGTGTTCTCATGGATGATCCTGAAAGATGGAATATATAGAAATATATTAGTGTGTGTATATATATATGTACACTAAGGAGTACCGTTGCCATTCATGGAATGATATAGAATAAAAAATACATAGACTTGAGAATAATAGAAAATGTGTTATCTTTAAATGTGCACACATTAGTCCCTTTCCGTTATTCATGTAATATA